>NW_024063471.1:18422500-19622500 GCF_006381635.1 Hibiscus syriacus
AAAAAAATTGTAAAATTGACTGAATTGCATTAATTTCAAAAGTTGGGGAAAATTAAAACAATTATAATATATGTGTGTGTGTGTGTGTGTGTGTGTGTGTGTGTGTGTGTGCGCGCGCGCGCGCGCGTGTATGTGTGTGTGTATGTGTGTGTGTGTGTGTGTATATGTGTGTGTGTGTGTTTGTGTCTGTGTATATGTATATGTGTGTGTATAATATGTATAATGAATGTTATGATAATATGATGCATGTATATATAATCTACATTATACTTTATATATATATATATAGAGAGAGAGAGTATACATATATACTTATACTTTATAGTTTATATACTTATATAAAGTACCAAATTGAACAAACATGAAATTGGAAATAAAAAATTGAATAAATTAAGCAACACGCATTGATGAGGAATGAAATTGAATTAATTATAAAATGTGAAGCTGATATTAATATAAAAATGGACTAAATTGCTTACATTTAAAAAGTTGTTGAACATAATTTGAAAAGAAATTTATTATGTGATTTACATTTTATAGGGTTTATTTTAAGTAAATTACAAAAAATATAAATAAGTATGGGTCAATTTCATATGTGAATATAATTTGAATGACTAAATTAAACAAATATGAAATTACAAATTAAAATTTAAATACAATAAACAGCATAAGAGGATGAAATAAAACAATTGTAAAATGTGAGGAAAAATTGTAAAATGAACTGAATTGCATTAATTTCAAAAGTTGGGGAAAATTAAAACAATTATAATATAAATATAGTATGTGTCGACATCGTTTTTCGCCCAGGAGGGGAAAAATAGATACCGACTTGGGGGTTTTTCTCTTTGAAAAGATTTTTCAAAATGTCAGGAGTCACCACCAATCATTTAAGGTGCGATTGGGACACCATAAAAACATTTTATTTTTATCAAAATACCTAGTTTTAAGGTCTGTAAAAATCCAGAAATTAGGTTAAGGAGTCAGTTACGCGTGGGAAATGATTAACACCCCACAATTGCCCAAAATTGGTACCTAATTGATTACCTTATATTTAAAATTAGAAATTTTGAGTTTGATCTTTATTTAATTTGAAAATCATTACGGATGCAAAGTTGAAAAGGGTATTCGTTTATTGAGACCGATAGCATTCGCTCCCAAGCTTAAATGCGGGAGATCAACTATTGTGCATAATAACTGAATATTGCCTCGTTTTTAGAAAACATGATGCATTCTTTGAAAATGATGTCGACCTATTTCGGGAATCACCAATAGTCAACCCTTGAGCAAACTTGCGGGAGATATACAATTAATTCCCTAATAAGTGAACATTGCCTTAGGTTTAAAAACAATGCAATCAAATAATTGTTTTTCATCCTAATTAAACTAAAAGTAAATTAAGGCTTTTTTCTAACTTAAGGTGTCAAATTATGAAATTAAAGGAACCTGGAAGCTCGAACCTAAAAATATAGGCTCTAATATTAATCCTATTTGTTTTTAATCAATTATTGAATCGAATAATCGAGATGTTCCTTCGAGCATTTAGGCGAGGGCCAACTCAAATTATCCCCTAAATTAAAAGGACTAGCGTGAAATCTAACCTAAAGTAGAGGTTCTAATATTAATCTTAATTAATTATGTCAAAAAATAAAATTCTAATAGACATTCGGGAACTAAAAGGTCAAAATCTAAAAATACTGATTTCTAAAAGATCTAAAACCTTAGGACTTAAGTTGATAATTTCTAAAGTTGAAGACTAATTTAAAAACTATTTTTTATCTAAATTATTAAACCTATAGTTTTTAGAAAATATTAATTATTAATAAATTTTAAAAGTCGAGCAATCGATTCGAGTAATCGAGCATCTTATGCAATAACTAGACTCGAATTACTCCCTAATTAATAACTAAAGTGTCGTCCTAATTTCTAAACTTGATTCGAATATTAATCTAATTTAAAACTAAATCTAATAAATAAATCATGAAACAAAACAATTAATAATAAACTTAATTAAAATAATTAAAACAATAAATAAATAAAAAATAAAAATAGTAAAAAACAATAAAAATAAAAAATAAAATAAGTACAAGGACCTAATTGCATAAAATCTAATTACATTGGCTAAAATGTAAGAAAATAAAAGTTAGTAGTTAAATAAGAAATTAAAGAGTGACTAAAATGAATAAATTGTAAATATCACATCCAAATCATAATAACAAAAGAAGCAGAATCGAAACAGTGGCTAAAATGAATAAACATAAAAACAATGACTAAATTCAAACAAATTGGAATAATACTAGTGACTAAATTAAAATAAAATAAAACAAAATGATAAAAGTGCAATAAATTAGAAAGAAAGGTCCAGTAACCAAAATGCAACGAATAATAAAACAACAGCTAAATTATAACAAATAAAATAGCAAAAATAATGACCAAATCGAAAGTTAATAAAATCAATCTGCATATTTGAAATAAATAACAAAGTAAATGACCAGACTGTAAAAGAAACTAAAATACGGGGAGCTTAAATGTGATTTTATCCTGATAGTGACCAAAGCGTAAACACTCTAAAACTTGAAGGACCTGGACTATAATTAGACCCTAAACAGGGAGGACATGATGCGTGATTTACTCATTTTACATATAACCAGAATACTCCCCCTGTTCACGTGAACCAGCCGAGGAGCTTATTCAAACCTTCCACACCTTCGAGCGTCGCTCACTGACCCCTACATGCCGGTCATCGGGCCGGTGACCGACCTACAACAACCGGCGACCCTTACCATCACCGAAGGAGTTCTAACTGACCACCTTGAATGGACTAAAACTCTACCCATTCTCTTCCATTCGACAACCGAGAGGGCTAAAAAACGAGCCTCAACGACGGCCACCATGCCTTGGCCACTCAACGTCAATAACTCGAACTTCGACCGACGTTCAAACCAGATGAAGCAAACCACCCAAGGGTCTAAATGACCCAAACTATTCTCCTATCTCCTTTCTTTCGACCAAGATCCGACCAAGCACCCCACGCGTTCACCTCTGGCCACCAACACCTGGCGCTGCTAGGCCACGATCCGACCTCTCTCGCATGCCGGACACTGCTCAACGATGGCCACTCCCTCTATAACCCGTGAACCCCACGAAAACCAAAAACAAAGAAAAAAAAGAGAAAGGAAAAAGCAAAGATAGTATACCATTTTTTTATCTAGCCTAAACTGCTAAAATCTTGAGCTCCAATTTCTTCTGATCGGGCTAGTTCTTTTCATTATGAACTCTTCGTTGGGGATTTTAATCCACTTCCTTCAGTGATGGAATCACCAAGGTTGACAAGTTCTTCTCATTATGAATTTCTTCTCCCTCATCGGATGAGTTCTTCTCATTATGAACTCTCCACTGGAAATGTTGATCCACCTCCTTTTGTGATGGAATTGAACCAAGGTTGAACAAGTTCTACTCATTATGAACTTCTTCTCCCTCGTCGGATGAGTTCTTCTCATTATGAACTCTCTACTAGAAATGTTGATCCACCTTATTCTATGATGGAATCGAACAAAGGTTGAACAAGTTCTTCTCATTATAAACTTCTTCTCCCTCGTTGGATGAGTTCTTCTCATTATAAAACTCTCCACTAGAAATGTTGAGCCAATGTTGAACAAGTTCTTCTCATTATGTACTTCTTCTCCATCGTTGGATGAGTTCTTCTCATTATGAACTCTCCACTGGAAATGTTGATCCCTCAAGCGAGGCATCACTTATTTGATATGCCGTGAATTGAGTGATAGGTCGAACAAACTATTCTCATTGTGAACTTCTTTCAATTTTGACCCAGAGGTATTGACCCAAAGGTCCTCGAATTTTGCTGAGATACATTTCTTTCAATGGTAAAAAATATGGATTGATTCTTTGCTGAAGTCATGAAATGAAATCTTTGTTGACTCTTTGAATTCCTTAAAGTTGCAAATTCTATCGTCTAGTGAATCTTTGCTACTTTATCTTTGCTGAGTTTTTGTCTTTGTTGGGTCCATCCTGGAAACTACACTGCTCATTCTCATTGAAGTGACCTAGAAAAGTCAAATTTGAAGAAAGACGTTATTAAAAATGCTTCTAGGGAAAAAAATCTTAACAAAAACTCATGCGACATCCCAGAAAAACGGTCCTAAGAAGAACTCAAACAATTCTCTAGAAAAAATGATCCTAAGAAGGAAAAAATAGTTTTCCAAAATATACTTTACAGGCATCCTCATGAGAGGAAAATCAAAATTTATCATGTATATGAAATGATGAAATATATGATGCAAAGATGCAAAGATGCAAATTCATGTATGAATTATGGTTTTCTTGATCTGTTGGAAATGGTTGCAAGAGTAATCTTCATTCTTTTCTTGGTTTGATTGTCTTCTTTATCTACCGCACCAGAGTGTATTCTTGCGAATCTTGACTTGTGAATGGGAACATCTTGCCTCAGTAAAAAAAAATTGCCCTTGATATATTTAGCGTCTTCAAAAATATTCATTTACAATTATCAAGAAATCCCTAAAATTAGGCTTAGATTCTTTCAAAAATTCATTTAAAACCCATAAAGAAATCCCTAAAAATCAGGCTTAGTTTGTAAAAATCTTTTGTTTTCAGTTGTCATCAAGGAACCCCTAAAAATTAGGCTTAGCTTATTTTAAAAATTCTTTGTAGATAATTATCAGGAAACCTCTAAAAACCATGTTTAATTTTTAAAAATTCATTTGAAAACATCATGCTCAAAGGTCTTATGGATGGCCCGAATGACTTATCATCTTTCTCGAAAGACTTATAGATGACCCGAAGGATTTAAGCATCATGCTCGAAAGACTTACTGATGGCCCGAAAGACTTACTCGTCAAGAAACCCTTGAAATTCAAGCTTAGTTTCTTAGTTGTTAAGGAACCCCTAAAAATTAGGCTTAGTTTCCTTTAAAAAAACTCTTTGGAGATAATCATCAAGAAACCCCTGAAAATCAAGCTTAGTTTTTAAAAACTCATTTGAAAACATCAAGAAACCCATAAAAATTAGGCTTAGCTTCTTTCAAAATTTGTTTGAAAACATCATATTGTTTGGGTAACGTGCCCCACATCAACGTAATGATTCTTCTCGATTGGGCTCCTCAATCCTTGAGGCTTAGCCATGTTGAAAAAAATCCTCTCCATTTGAGACGAATTATGCTCTTTCTTCACTCTCTTTTTTTATTAAACAATCCGTAAAAATATGCTTTGATTCATGAAATGTGCATGCAATAGATAACTATCTATATGTAATGCATGAGGTTCCTGAATGCAGAAATGTTTATCATCAGTTATTCTCCTGGATCAAAATGGAGACCTCAATCTTTCTTCACTTAATCATCTTTGCATGGAACCTGCCTTAATATCGATGTAACAACTTGCCTGCTTAGATTTGCAATCTTCTGAGGATCAACCTGATCATCTTTTGGTCCTTGTTTTCTATCTTCATTTTGGAGGAAATGTTTTCTCTTTCAAATTCTTGTTGTGACCAGATATATAGCCTTGACGCCATTTTTGCACCTAATTCGACCACTCAATCAAATTTGTTTCTCAGTAAAGGTCTTCCAACTGAAGCTTGAATAGTTTGTTTTTCAAGGTATGATCTTTTTGCTTTCATTTTCTGCCCTTGGCACTCCAATCGGCCAGGCTCATTCATCATGTATGTTTGATTCGAATCTTGTTATCTTAACGACATCTAGTTTAGGTAATGCCCCAATGTGGGTACTCATGGCTCTCTTCGTGCCAAAATCTTAATTTCGAATGGCCTCACTCTTGTGTCGCTAATAAACAATGTTAATGAATAACTTGAGGGCTTCTCTTCATGATGCCAAAATCATATAGACGCTTAAGAAGTGATCAACTCTTCTATCATAATTATCTTTCATTTTTTTTCTATAAGCTGGGGTATGTGCCACCTTCAATTGTTGGCGATCACCTGCTTCTTGATGGGTTACTGACAATGTCACAAAGAAGTGTTAGAAGTTCTATCCTCCAGTTCTTCTGACCTTTTGGACCACTTGCTTTCAAGAAATACTTCGTTATTCTGGCATCGTTTGTTTTTTTATAGAGGCAGAATGAGCCTCAAGGACCTTTTTCACTTGAGATTGTCCCATTTGAAAATGTTATTTTATTTTATTTTATTTTAGAAATATAAAAAATGTTGAATTAAATTCAAAAATGTTGTCATTTTCTTCCGGCTCACAATAAAAAAAAATTGTAAAACAAGAGTTCACTGAATATAAAATGAGTCAAATTTTCTTTTAATCCTTCAAAAATTATATACATTTGAAAAGTGTAAAGATTAATGTTGAAATAAGGCTTAGGTTGACTTGGGAAGATAATGCATTTCAGGTTGACTTGGGAAGATAATGCATTTCATGTTAATTTGGGAAGGTAATGTGTTTCAGGTTGGCTTATTGCGTTCTCGATTATGGTGTTCATTGACCTGATGAGGCAGCCATCATGCTTCTTTTCTGGAAATGTTTACTGGTTCTAAGCCCTCGTTTGCACCTTTGGGTTATGTAGTGCTTTATCCAGATGTATAAGATCATCTTCTATGTAGTGGTTGACAATCTTCGTATTCAAGCCGCCTTTTCATGTTTTCAACTCGAATTCTCCTTTAGTTTCAAGACGTCATTTAAAGTTTTACGTCCTAAACCCTTATTTTATTTTTTCCTATCACGCATTAAAGATTTTAGAAAACTTTTTTTTTGCAAAAAAGATTAACCCTGAGCGACAGAATGAAATCTAAAGATAATCTCTCCACTTAGAAATCCATGTATGTTTAGAAGGGATTTTTCATGTATGTAACATAGGTCGGGGCTAATGGTTATGAAAGAAAGGGATAAATAGTCTCAAACATGTGTTTAAGGGTTAACAAACCAAAGATAAATTTATCATGTTGTCTTCAATCTTGTCTTGCTCAACTTGAATCTGCTCGTCTGTCTTTTATTTTATTTTATTTTAATTTGGTGTTCTCTGATCTTCTGGCGAATTGATTCTAGATCTTTGAACTGCTCGCATTGAAATGTTGTATCCGTTTTTTTCTTTCTTTCGTATCTATTTTTCTATCTTTTTTCTCTCTTCTTTTTTTCTTTTTTCTTTTCTTTTTTCCTTTTTTCTTTTTTCTTTCATTTCTCTATTTTTTTGTGTTTTTTTATATCTCTTCTTTTTTTTCTATGTATTGTCAACTCGATTTGATCTTTGAGCACTTAGTATTTAGTCCACCTTGTGGTATCTTGTTATTTTTTTTATGACTTGCCTCTATAGCGAAATCAATATTGATGATGTTCACTCATGCGAGCCAATGTCCTTCACCTTTGCCCCCAGTGTGGAGGGTGATCCTTGGTTATGGTTGAATCAGAAGAAATAATACTATATGCTCAAAAGGGGACAACAAGGGATATTTATATATATATGCATATATTTGAAAGGATAAATGAAACAAAGTCGTTCGTCATCTCATACATGGAACTCTTTGTAAAAGAGGTATCCCTAGGGGGACGAGTTTTTAGGATTAACCATATTTTTATGAAAACAATGTAATTAAAGCATGATAAAATTATTTAAATGATTCTCTTTATTTCTTCTTCTTCCATTTGATTCTAGTATGCCCCAATTATTCGAATTCTCTTGCAAACACATGATCTGCAATACTTCATCTTGTCTTTTTTGCAGGAAATGTCCTCGTTATGTACCTAGGATTTATTGAGGTTGGAAAATGAATGTTGGTTCCGTGTCTAGGAAGGGAAATGTATGACTTTAAAGTCATAATTCTGAAAAAAAGATAATGTTATGGAAATGTTATTTCTGTCTGGGCAGGTAAAAGTATAGGTTTTGGTGCCTCGGGGAGGATAAGGGCGTGAATTTATTGTTTCAGAGGAAAGTGATGTCAAGGTTCGATCATGTGTTATTTCGAATAAGGAATCAAGCAATGGTTATTTCGGCTTTGGATGGGGTATAGAAGGTCTAATCGTGCCCTTGTCAACGGTCTATAATTAATGAACTACTGAAAGAACCTTTAATTCACTTGATATTAAAAGAATTACAAGATTAAAACTTGATTTATTGATCATAATCTTGGAAAACGACATAAGTTCAATAAAAAAAATATTTATTGAGAAAACAAAGAAAGAACAAAAACACATTCTAACAGGACAAAGCCAGTTACAAAAGGTTTCACAGTGGGAGAAATAACTTCTTTTTAATTAGCCCCAGAATGTCTCATTATTAAAGGTTTAAGCTCCTGGGTTAATGAAATAATGGAACTTGCTCCTAGGTGCCCCACAGACCTCTATGATGTGCCTCAAACTTTAGACGACACTAACATCATGTCCATAGCTCTCAATCCTCTTATAGGTACGAATGGGGTGACTTCATTTTACCTCAATGCTTTTATCACGAGACTCTCTGCAAGTTATTGCCCATATTCATGATTAATGTACGTTGAGACACAACGTATACCATGTAATGTACAATGTATATATATACTAATGGAAAAATGCACATGCAAATTCAAAGATACAAAAATTGGAGTGCAAAATGTGATATGCAAATACGACAAGGAATTGATCCCAAAAGTAACTGTTCCTTGAACAATTCCTGAAAAACCGATAATTTCTTGGTACAGTGGGGAAGTGAAAATCTTGTCCATCTGTAAGTTGTCCAGCTCCTGCGAGCATCTGGGTATTGTATCATCTTCAAAAGATTCTACTTTATATCCTACTTTCAAAAGTCTTTCGAGCTGGTTCGTGATCTTCAACTGTTGGCTTCAGTGTGTAATCTTCTCGAATCCAACTTGTTACCTCAGCAAGTATACGTTTGGCTTCTTAGTAGGTAGACTCTCCCTTGACACTACTCGATCTACGTAGATCGTCTTCGAAATTCTACCGATCCCAGCGAAAGTCATTGATGTGGGTATTATTTTTCAAGAACCTTCTAAACGATCAATTTTTTAAGGGATCAATACCTTTGAATGATATGTCATGTTTATGTAAAAAAGCAACAAAACCAAACAAAAGGAAATCCATGTTAGTAGAAACAAGACAAAAAGAATGATTAGTAAAAAAAATGTCATATTAACAGAAATAATTAAATTCGACTCAAAGTTGAGACTGAAAAATAAATCATTATAAAGAAAATTAATAGTCCTAACCGCATGAGTTCTAGTTCTCTTAGGTTATCCATAGGGCTGTAAATGAGACGAGACAGATTGCGAGCTATTCGAGATCGACTCGATCAAGGCTCGATAAATACTCGGATCGAATGGACTCGACTCGAGCTCGAGCTCGACTCGAGTTCTTAACGAGCTGAAACGAGCTACTCGATATTCGACTCGAAAAGCTCGTGAGCAGCTCGAAAATATAACATATTAAGATTTTATTTAAAAAATAAATTAATAATAATATTAATATTTATGTATTGATTTTTTTTTAAAAACAAATACAGTAAGATTTTATGTATTTAAGGTTCATGTTCGAGTTTGATTTTGAGGCTTCAATCGAGTTAAGTTTAAGAATTTTTTTTTTCATTTCGAGCCTTTTCGAGCTGCTCACGAGTTTCAGTTCAGGATTTCGAGTTCGAGTCGAGCTTGAAAATTTTAAGCTCGCGAGTTTTCGAGTCGAGTCGAGCTCGATTTCAGAGTTTTCGAGTCGAGTCGAGCTCAGCAATACTCGAGCTCGACTCGGCTCATTTACACCCCTAGTTATCCACATGGCTCTAGCGGGGTAGGTATACTAAATTCTCTATATGAGGCTAGATTCTAGCAAAGTGTTACCAGGCCATTTTTACAACCTGCTAAGGTTGCCTTCGATTCTAACCCATTAAAGAATTGTGAATCAAATTCTGCTTAGGGGATCACACCGCTAAAAACGTATCTCAGAACTGATATCCAGACAGGCAACTTAGGATGATTTCCAGAGATACTTTATCAGACCTATATAAGGAAGCCCAATGCTCCTCGTGAGGTGTGACGTTTCTCTCAACTTAGGTAAACTGGGTTTGAGTTCGGGTTCAGAGCTATGATATGCAACAATCCTAAATATTTACAGAAGTGTAAGCATTAATCAGAGAGAAAATCTTATTTTTTCTTTTATATCGAAATAACATAATGAACTATAAATTAAATAAGATCGAACTCATAATTTCAAAAATAGTAAATATAGAGTAACCAACTCGTGGCTCGACTCCCAATTTATTTTAAAAACAAAAGTCCACAGCGGAGTTGCCAAACTGTCGACACCGTTTTTCGTCCGGGTGGGGAAAAACTGATACCGAGTCGGGGGTTTTCTCTTTGAAAAGATTTTTTGAAATGTGAGGAGTCGCCGCCAATCATTTAAGGTGTGATTGGGACACCATAAAAATTGTGTGATTTTAATAAAACATTTTTTTTAATAAAATACCAAGTTTTAAGGTCTGTAAAAATCCAAAAATCAGGTTCGAAAGTCAGTTACGCGTGGGGAAGGATTAGCACCCCCACAGGCACCCAAAAATTGGTACCTAGTTGATTACCCTATATTTAAAATCGTAAATTTTGAGTTCAATCTTTATTTAATTTGAAAATCATTACGGATACAAAGTTGAAAAGGGTATTCGTTTATTGAGACCGATAGCATTCGCTCCCAAGAGTAAATGTATGAGATCAACTATTGTGCCTAATAAACGAATATTACCTCATTTTTAGAAAACATGATGCAGTCTTTGAAAAGGATGTTGTCCTATTTCAGGAATCACCAATAGTCACCCCCTGAGCAAACTTGCAGGAGATATACCATTAATTCCCTAATAAGTGAACATTGTCTTAGGTTTAAAAACAATGCAATCAAACAAAATTTTATTCATCCTAATTAAATTAAAAGTAAATTAAGGCTTTTTTTCTAACTTAAGGCATCAAATTATGAAATTAAATGAACCTAGAAGCTCGAACCTACAAAAGTAGGTTCTAATATTAACCCTATTTAATTTTAATCAATTATTGAATCTAATAATCGAGATGTTCCTTCGAGCATTTAGGTGAGGGCCAACTCGAATTATCCCCTAAATTAAAAGGATTAGCGTGAAATCTAACCTAAAGTGGAGGTTCTAATATTAATCTTAATTAATTATGTCAAAAAATAAAATTTTAATCAAAATTTGGGAACTAAAAGGTCAAAATCTAAAAATACCTATTTCTAAAAATCTAAAAGCTTAGGACCTAAGTTAATAATTTCTAAAGTTGAAGACTAATTTTAAAACTAATTTTTTATCTAAATTATTAAACCTAGAGCTTTTAGAAAATATTAATTATTAATAAATTTTAAAAGCCGAGCAATCGACTCAAGTAATCGGGCATCTTATGTGAAAACGCGACATAATTGATCCCTAATTAATACCTAAAGTGGCGTCCTAATTTCTAAACTTGATTCAAATATTAATTTAATTTAAAACTAAATCTAAAAAATAAATCATGAAACAAAACAATTAATAATAAACTTAATTAAAATAAGAAATAAAAACAGTAAAAAAAAACATAAAATAAATAATAAAATAAGTAAAAGAACCTAATTGCATAAAATCTAATTACATTTATTAAAATGAAAGAAAATAAAAGTTAGTAGTTAAATAAGAAATTAAAGAGTGACTAAAATGAATAAATTGTAAACATCACATCCAAATCATAATAATAAAAGAAGTAGAATCCAAACAGTGGCTAAAATGAATAAACAAAAAAACAATGACTAAATTAAAATAAAATAAAATAGAATGATAAAAGTGCAATAAATTAGAAAAGAAAGGTCCAGTGACCAAAATACAACAAATAATAAAAAATAGATAAATTATAATGAATAAAATAGCAAAAATAATGACTAAATCAAAAGTTAATAAAATCAATATGCATATTTGAAACAAATAACAAAGTAAATGACCAGATAGAAAAAGAAACTAAAATACGGGGAGCTTAAATGTGATTTTATCCTATTAGTTAAACATACTAAACATTGAGGATCTGATGCGTGATTTACCCATTTTTCATACAACCAGAATACTTCCCCCTGTTTACGTGAACTAGACGAGGAGCCTATTTAAAGCTTCCACACCTTCGGCCACCGACCCCCACACGTTGGCCACCGGGTCGGTGATCGACCTACAACAACCGGTGACCCTTACAATCACCAAAAGAGGTCCGACCGAACACCTTGAACAACCTAAAACTCTACTCGTTCTCTTCCTAAACTTACTCTTTCTCCTCCTTTTCTCCTCCCCATTCAGCGGTCAAGAGGGCTCAAAACCAAGCCTCAACGACGACCACCATGCATTGGCCACTCAAAGGCGAAGACTCGAACTTCGACCAATTTCGAACCGACCGAAGCAAACCACCCTAGGGTCTAAGTGACCCAAACTATTCTCCTCTCTCATTCCTTTCGACCAAGACCCGACCAAGGACCCCACGCGCTTACCTCTGGCCACTAAAATCTGGCGTTGCTAGGCCACGAGCTGGCCTCTCTCGCACGTCGACCACTACTCAACGGTGGCCATTCCCTCTGTAACCCGTGAACCCCACGAAAACCAAAAACAAAGAAAAAAGGAAAAAGGAAAAAGCAAAGCCATTATAAAGAGGAAAAACAAAGTCAAAGAACTCTCTTTCATTTTTTTTTTCATTTTCGAGGAAAAAGGTTGTGTGATTTTACAAGGGTGGTTGTGGTATTAATTGTTAGAGTATGCCCAAAGGTCAATCATATGATGATTGTAATAATACTTTCATTTACTTATTTTATTGAATAAAGGCATTGTCGCTATTATTTTCAGTTATATATATGTGTTTAACATAAACTGGAAGATAATAAAGTCCATATAATGACATAATTGTTATTATTAAAATATTCCTAGTCAAGTATTATTATGGGCATGGACAATAATAATACGCTTAAGACTAACATGATATTGATTGATGACAACAAGTTGTCATTGACATAGAGATGTCAGAATTGATACATGATTACATTGTTAGAGAACAATGTATTGGATTGACCCATCATGAGCATATGTCTTGGATTATTATGGATAGTCATAACATTGCTCATGGTGATAACTATATGTATGATCCTCAAACTTGAGATCAATACTATCCCAACATATATTGTTGTATGTTTTGATGCAGTTGAACAACCTCCGTAACTAGTTGCTCTATAAAGAATGTTATTGAATATATCTTAATATATGTAGTGGGTGTGTATGATTAAGATAGGATTTGTCCTTCATACATAATAGGAAATAAATCACAAGCCACTTGATTGAGTGAGACTAGAAACGCATGACCATGCTCGAAAAAATACATATGAGATATCACAAACTATTCGTTAATTAAAGTCTACTCTAGATATCAAGAAATAATAGATGGGTTATACAAGTGTGACTTTTCCAAGACTTGTGCCTATTCTAGATATAAATGACATAACGATGTAATACATAAAAGAGTTAATCACCAAGATGATATGTCGAATCATATTTTCCTGTAACTTAGGTGACAATGATATATTGCTAGATGTCACTCATTGTATGTAATAATGGAATTGTTCTAATAATTAATGCTAACGTTACAAGAACCTACAGGGTCACATCCTAGGATTGAAACGAGCAAGGATGTATAATTGTTGTACGTTACTGAAATATATATATCTAGAGTTAATGTATGTATGTTTAATAAAAAGATGTTTTAATAATCTCGAATATTTAATTTCTATTAATGAAATAAAGATTTAATTAATTTTAAATAATAAAAAATCCCTAATATGATTAGGGTAACTCGGATATAAAAGGATGTGTTAGGTCTAGCAGTCATTTTTTTAACACGCATATAATCCTCAACCGTTTTTCTCCAAAATAGTTTTGGGGAAAACAAATATTACCCTCAATAAGGTGAACTGAGTAGAGACCGAGACGTGATTTCGTGGAGGATTACGATTCGAACTGATCGACACCACCATCAGCCGCTGCTATCCTTGATTTTTTCAAGGAACCCGCTATAAGTATTCGCATCCCTTCCTCCCGATTTCGATTTTACATACTTGGATCGCTGGTGAGACCGTTGAGTTTTGTTTCCGCTGCGTCGTGGGGTGCACTGACGGTCACAACAGTGGTATCATAGCTAATTGTACGATCCGAATTCGGGTTAACTTCTTGGTTGATGCGATATGTATGAGATGCATGATCTAGTTTTATCGTTTTCGGCAAATATGCATGAAATCATTGTTTGATTCAAAACCCGCATCGATAAATATATATTAACTTGTTAATCTATTTTTACAACCTATATTTTGCTGCAAGGATTTTACGAAATTCATATGTCAATTGTTGACATGATGATCTGTAGGTGTACGATAGCAGATCACGTTTGGTAGTGGAACAATGGTAGTTTCGATGTAGAAAACCTTCGGGATTGAAAATCCCAAAAACACAGTTCTGTTGATAAGTGTTATCAAATCATGAGGTTTTTCTATAGAAACGAAAGTACTGTTTTTCAAAAATCCCACCGGTAGTCGCGGTACAGATTAAAGGCCCATATTAATATTTTAACAAAGGCGTAACAATGTGTATATATATATGATATGTTTGTTTTGCACGGTGTTTGACATGCATGGTTATAGCACTTGTTCAATTTTACAATGGTTTAATTTGAAATACGGTCTGCGAGCCGTGCCTTTTCTATATCTCAGTTATATTTCTCTTCTTATCTTACTCCCTCGTATGTAAAACGAGTTTCTTTTAAAATTGTAATCCTATGAAGATTCAAAAAGAACATAAGAATGAATATTGATGAGATCAATAAGGGCCTAATATTAAAACGAACAATGATGAGATAATTACGCAAATCCCTCTTTATAATATAAGTTAACTTAACCGTCCAATATTTACCCTCGTTAAGGCTTCGATCGATATTGTGTGGGCTTTGCCAAAGCATTGGCACATAAATCTATCTTGGTTAAACGCGAAGAATAAGTAAGTGATATTCACCAGTTGAGATATTGGTAATAACTTAGCTAGGTTATTCTAATAGGATTAGAAACCTAGAGGTTAAATATTTGGATAAGTCATGAGATGACTTGAACAAGAGTTGTTCACCAAAAGGAGGAGTTACATGAGATGCAACTAGTAAATGTTACTTACCTAAAAATCATTATCCTAAAAGAAAACCCAAAGCTAATTTAGGAAATTGATGTATTATGGATCCTCACCTACTAGAAATATTTTCGTTGAATTTTTCTGAAATTAAAACAATGAGTGTTTTTAATTTTGAATAAAATAGTGGGAGTAATTTGTAAATAAAGACCTATTTATAAATTTCAATTCGGTAAATTTACTTACTTCAATATTTCCATTGTTGTAGATTCAATGGCAAACGACACTTTATCACTGCGATCACTCATTGAGAAGGATAAACTTAATGGCATAAACTTCCTTATTGGTTTCGTAATTTGAGAATTGTTCTCAAACATGAAAGGAAGGAATATGACATTGAAGAACATGTTCCTGATGAACCGGCAGCTAATGCTTCAAGAGATGACAAAGACAAATTCAAGAAACATATGGATGATATGTTAGATGTTGGATGTCTGATGCTTGCCACTATGACTCCTGAGATTTAGAAGCAACATGAGGACATGGTTGCATATGAGATGATTTAAAATCTCAAAGAAATATATGAAGGGAAAGCACGTCAAGAGAGATATGAGACCTCTAAAGCTCTATTTCAATGCAAAATGGCAGAGGGAACTCCTGTAGGAGCTCATGTCATCAAGATGATGGGCTACATCCAAACGTTGGAAATGTTAGGATTTCCTCTCAAAGATGAATTGGCTACTGATGTTATCTTGCAATCGTTGTCAGATAACTTTAGCCAATTTTTCCTTAATTTCAATATGAATGAAATTAATAAGACTTTGCAACAGTTACTTGGCATGTTACAAACTGCTAAAATTAACATGAAAAAGGTTGGACCTAAGCCCATTCTGATGGTCCACAAGGACAAAAAAAAGGGAAAAAAAGGTAGTGAAAAGTCTAAGGGGGATGTTAAGGCCAAACCAAACGTGAAAAATGCAATGAAACCCAAAGGGGGAGATGGCAAGGAAGGACAATATTTCCATTTTGATCAGACCGGACACTGGAAGAGAAACTGCCCTGTTTACCTTGAAGAGGTCAAGAAGGCAAAAAAATGGAACATTTTTTTAGGTATTTATGTTATTGATGTTAATTTGTCAACATCTACTTCTTGGGTATTAGATATCGGTTGTGGTTCTCATATTTTTACTTCCGTACAGGGACTGTAAAAGAGAAGGAATCTGGCTAAAGGAGACGTTGACCTACGAGTGGGAAACGGAGCAAGAGTCTTTCATTAGCTATAGGGACATATGTTTTATCTTTGCCTAGTGGACTTGATTTAAATTTAGAGGATTGTTATTTTGTGCCTAGGCTGACTAAGAACATTATTTCTATTTCTTGTTTGGACAAGATTTGTTTTGGGATTATTATTAAGAATATTTGTTGTTCTTTTTATCTCGATAGTATTTTTTATGGTTCGACACAATTGGTTAATGGTCTCTATATTTTGGATCAAGAAAACACCATTTATAACATAAATACTAAGAGATCAAAAACAAATGAATCGATTCAAATTTTTCTTTGGCATTTTCGTTTAGGCCATATGAGTGAGAAACACTTCAAAACTCCATAAAGATGGATTCTTAGATTCATTTGTTTTCGAACAATATGATGTATGTGAATCTTGCTTGTTGGGAAAAATGACGAAAGCTCCTTTTAATAGTAAAGGTGAGCGAGCAAGTGATTTATTGGGTTAATACATAGTGATGTATGTGGACCGATGAATACACAAGCCAGAGGTGGATTCCATTACTTCATTACTTTCACCGATGACTTCAGTCGATATGGGTATATTTATCTTATGCGCCATAAATCTGAAGCCCATAAAAAGTTTAAGGAATTTAAAAATAAAGTACAAAATCAGCTAGGCAAGAGTATTAAGGCACTTCGATCAGATCGAGGTGGAGAATACTTAAGCATAGAGTTTGATGAACTCTTGAAAGAATGTGGGATTGTCTCACAACTTACACCACCTGGTACACCACAGTGGAATGGAGTTTCTGAAAGAATGAATCAAAATCTGTTAGACATGGTTCGATCGATGATGAGTCATAATGATCTTTCAACTTCTTTTTGGGGACATGCACTTGAAACAGTCGCTTTCACACTAAATCGTGTTCCATCTAAATCGGTTCAAAAGACAACATACGAGATATGGACTAGGAAGCGTCCTAGTATGTCTTTTATGATGATTTGGGGTTATAAAGCTTATATAAAATATCAGATGTCTGTAAAGCTCGAACCTAAATATCATAAGTGTATATTTGTTGGATATCCTAAAGAAACTAAGGGATATTATTTCTTCAACCCTAATAAGAACAAAATGTTTGTTGCTCGAACATGAGTTTTTCTCGAAAGAGAATTTATCTCAAAGAAAGGGAATGGTAGAAATATTGAACTTGGAGAAGTTCAAGAACAACATATCAATAAACCTAAAGTTGAGCATGTTTCACAAGTTGTTGAGGAACAATTAATAGATTTAGAAACATAACCACTGTGCAGATCCACAAGAGAATGACGTGCACCTGAGAGATTTGGATTTCTCATTACAGCACATGGAGATGTTCTTCTTATGGATCAAGATGAGCCTAGGACTTATAAAGAGGCAGTGTCTAGCCCAGACTATGAGAAATGGCTTGAAGCCATGAGATTTGAGATGGATTCCATGTCAGTAAACCAAGTGTGGACTTTGGTTAAACTACCTGAAGGGGTCAAACCTATTGGTGTAAATGGGTTTTCAAGAAGAAAATCAACATGGATGGTAATGTACAAACATACAAGGGGAGATTAGTCGCTAAAGGTTTTCGAAAAGTTCATGGGGTAGACTATGACTAAACATTCTCCCCTGTAGATATGTTTAAGTCCATCCGGATCTTACTCGCAATAGTTGTATTCCATGATTATGAAATCTGGCAAATGGACATCAAAACTGTTTTCCTTAATGGAAAACTTGAAGAGGATTTGTATATGACACAACCAGAAGGTTTTGTCATTCCAGGAAATGCGAGAAAGGTTTATAAGCTACAGAGGTCTATTTATGGACTAAATCAAGCTTCTAGAAGCTGGAATCTTCGTTTCAATGATGCAACCAAAAAATTTGGTTTTATCATAAATGAAGATGAGCCTTGTGTTTATAAGAAGGCTAGTGGGAGCATTATTTCTTTCCTAATCTTATATGTAGACGACATACTCATTATAGGAAATGATATACCTACTTTACAGTCTGTTAAGACTTGGTTAGGTAGTTGTTTCTCTATTAAAGATTTGGGTGAGGCAGTGTATATCTTAGGAGTTAAGATCTATAGAGATAGATCAAGATTACTTCTATGTCTAAGTCAAAGTACATATATATACAAAGTGTTAAAAAGGTTCAGTATGAAAGAATCCAAGAAAGGATTTTTTTCCAATGAGACATGGCATTTATCTTTCGAAGGAAATGTGTCCTTCAACTCCACAAGAAAGAGAACAGATGAATAAGATTCCATATGCTTCGCCTATTGGTTCTATAATGTATGTCATAATATGTACTTGACCAGATGTATCGTATGCTCTAAGTATGACGAGTCGGTATCAAGGAAACCTAAGGAAAATCACTGGGTTGCAGTTAAAAATATCTTTAAGTACTTAAGAAGAACTAAGGATAAATTTCTTTTCTATGGATGGGAGGAAGAACTTAGCATAAAAGGTTATACTTATGCCAGCTTCCAAACTGACAAGGATGACTCACGATCACAATCGGGTTTTGTGTTTTGTCTTAATGGAGATATTGTGAGCTGGAAAACTTCGAAGTAAGATACAGTAGCTGATTTTACAACAGAGGTTAAATACATTGTAGCCAGTGAAGCAGCAAAAGAGGTTGTTTGGATCAAGAAGTTCATATTAGAATTAGGGGTTGTTCCTAGCATATCAGATGATGTAGAACTCCGTTGTGACAATAATGGAGCCATTGTACAAGCAAAGGAACCCAGATCTCATCAACAATCCAAACATATTCTTAATTGGTTTCATCTCATTCGAGAGATCATAGATCGAGGAGATGTGGAAATATGCAGAGTACACACGGATGACAACATTGATGATCCTTTGACGAAGCCTCTTACACAGCAGAGGCATGATCATCACACTGAGTCACTCAGTATTAGATATGTACGTGATTGGTCTTAGTTCTAGTGGGAGATTGTTAGAGTATGCCCAAAGACTAATCATATGATGATTGTAAAAATACTTTCATTTACCGATTTTATTGAATAAAGGCATTGTCGCTATTATTTTCAGTTATATATGTGTTTAACATAAACTGGAAGATAATAAAGTCCATATAATGACATAACTTTTATTATTAAAAGATCCTTAGTCAAGTATTATTATGGGCATGAACAATAATAATACACTTAAGACTAACATGTTATTGATTGATGACAACGAGTTGCCATTGACATAGAGATGTCAGAATTGATACATGGTTACATTGTTAGAGAATAATCTATTGGATTAACCCACCATGAGCATATGTCTTGGATTATTATGTGGCAGTCATAACATTGCTCATGGTGGTAACTATATGTATGATCCTCAGACTTGAGATCAATACTATCCCAGCATATATTGTTGTATGTTTTGATGCAGTTAAACAAGCTCTGTAACTGGTTACTTTATAAAGAATGTTATTGAATATATCTCAATATATGTAGTGGGTATGCATGATTAAGATAGGATTTGTCCTTCCAACATAATAGGAAATATATCACAGGACACTTGATTGAGTGAGACTAGAAACGCATGGCCATGCTTGAATAAGTTGATATGAGATATCACAAACTATTCATTAATTAAATTCTACTCTAGATATCAAGAAACAATAGATGGGCTATACAAGTGTGACTATTCCAAGACTTGTGACTATTCTAGATATAAAGGACATAAGGATGTAATACATAAAAGAGTTAATCACCAAGATAATATGTCGAATCATATTTTCTTGTAACTTAGGTGACAATGATATATTGCTAGATGTCACTCATTGTATATATTGGAATTGTTCTAATAATTACTGCTAATGTTACAAGAACCTATAGGGTCACACCCTAGGATTGAAACAAGCAAGGATGTACAATTGTTGTACGTTACTAAAATATATATCTAGAGTTAATATATGTATGTTTGATATACATATGTTTTAATAATCCTGAATATTTAATTCCAATTAATTAAATAAAGATTTAATTAATTTTAAATAATAAAAAATACCTAATATGATTAGGGTAACTCAAATATAAAAGGATGTGTTAGGTATATCAGTCATTTTTCTAACACACACATAATCCTCAGTCGTTTTTCTCCAAAACAGTTTTGGCGAAAACAAATATTGCTCTCAATCGGGTGAACTGAGTAGAGGCCGAGATGTGATTTCGTGGAGGCTTACGATTTGAACCGATCGACACCACAATCAGCCGCTGTTATCCTTGATGTTTTTCAAGGAACCCGTTGTAAGTATTCGCATCCCTTTCTCCCGATTTTGGTTTTACGTACTTGGATCGCTAGTGAGACTATCGAGTTTTGTTTTCGCTGCGCCGTGGGGTGCGCCGACGATCCCAACAATAATAACTTTAACTGCTACAATATAATATTATTTCTTTTTTATAATAAAATAATAATAAAAAAACAAAACAAATAATAAAAAGATGTTGTTTACAATATGTATAATGAATGTTATGATAATATGATGCATGTATATATAATGTACATTATACTTATGCATAGATTAATACATTAATACATTATAAGTATATAATTATAGTTATATATATATATATATATATATATATATATATATATATATATATATATATATATATATATATATATATATATATATATATATATATATATATATATATATATATATATATATATATACTTATATATAAATATAAATATATATAATATTAATATTAATAGAAAAGTATATACATATAAGTATATAAATATATATAAATATATATGCACTTATATATATATATATATATATATATATATATATATATATATATATATATATATATATTCTTTAAAGTATAAAGTGTATATATATATAACTATAAAGTATAAGTATATATAAGTATATATAAACTATAAAGTATATATACTTTATACTAAAACTTTACATATATATACTTTATATTATATATACACACACACACACACACACATATATATATATATATATATATATATATATATATATATATATATATATATATATAAAGTTTTAGTATAAAGTGTATACAGGTATATAATAATATAGTATATAAGTATTGAGTATATGTATTAAATATAAAGTATATAAGTATATAAGTATATATATAAACTATAAAGTGTATATATATATATATATATATAGTTTTAGTATAAAGTATATGTACATATATAATTAATATAAAGTATAAGTATATTATATATATATAAATTATAATTATAAAGACTAAAGTATATAAATATATAATAAAAAGTATATAAATATATAAAGTATATATACATATAAAGTACAAGTGTGTATATATATATATAAAGTTTTAGTATAAAGTATATTTACATATATAATAATAGTATAAGTCTATTACATAAGTATATTATATATATAAAAAGTATAATTATAAAGACTAAAGTATATAAGTATATAAATATAAAGTATATATACATATATAATAATATAAAGCATAAGTATAAGTGTATATATATATATATGCACATATATAATAAAATAAAGTATATAAGTATATAATATAAAATATATAAGTATATAATATAAAGTATATAAGTATTAAATATAAAGTATATAAGTATATATCTATATCTATATCTATATATATATACTTATATACTTTATATTATTTTATATGTAAGACCCCAATTTAGTGGTTAAATTATAAGTTTTTGAAACTTATAGTCAATTTAAGGAAGTTGCAAGAAATTTGGGGACTAGTCCTGAATTTGCCCATTTTCTGTTAGCAATAAAAAAAACTAGGTAAACCCCCTCGATTTCGATCGAACCAAAATTTTCCCTAAATTATTTACCCTAGCCATCGCTGCCCCTTGATTCACCGCCGTCCGACAATCGTTGGAGCGCGTTGTCAACCCCAACTAACTCACAGTCAACCGACGACCATAGCCGAAGCATTCTCGTCGTGTGATTTAGTGTAAATCAGCGCAAATCAAATATTGAATCACCACCGAAATCCCTCACCAGATTCTTGGTTTTCCGACGATTCTGGTCATCTCAGCAATTGTCGTGCCTCACTGCCATTATCATTGCTCCCCAGCCAGTTTCAATCAAAACCCGACCCGTGGGTCACAACACCATCGTCATTCTCACCGTCCGCCGTGGGTAAGCATCTGATCATTTGATTCGTTCATTTTTCCTGGTGTTTTGGCTTGAATATGGGTTGTTTTTGGTGTTTGATTGCTTGTAAGAATAATCTACCGATCAAAATGACCTTCGTCGTCGTCGCACGAGCCGTCATGCATCGACAATACGCGTGTGATTCATATACTGGTCCAGGAAGCTTCTGGAATCGGTCTAGCCGTACCGAAAAATAAACGTCAACTTTGACCCATTGACTTTGCCCGTAGATTTTGACCGAAAAAGGCAAAAAAATTTAAAAGTCCTACTTTATGTTTTTCGACGTCTTGAGTTTGAATCTGAAGTTCGTTTTGCCAAATTCGCACCAGGTAAGCCATTTTTCAGTTTTTTACTTTTGGATTCAATTTGGTTTCTTAATTAAGTTCAGTTTCTGACGTAAATTTGGTTGCTATGTATCCGAGGAATAATTGGATGTTGAATTCAAGATCGAGAGTGATTGAATGGAGTTTAAATGTTGTATTGGTGGAGCATGAAAATCGAGGTAATACATTACTACCTTATGCATGCTTTATGGAACATGTTGGAATTGGTAGATACATGGATGAATATGATTGGTCTCATATATATAGTAAATTATACCTAAACTTGATCCGAATACGATAAAAGTCGGTAACCGAATATGACTTTGATGACTCGTATAAGAAATTTACAGATTGATAGGAATTTAATTACAAGTTCTGTGAATAAATGGGAAAGTAATCAACCCCATGAGCTGTAAATTCTGATTTATCACATTAAAGATTAAATGCCAAAGGTAATTGGATGAGAAATTACGAAAATACCTTTAAGTTTTAAAAATGGTATGATTGATCCTTATAGTGGAATTACCCCGAGAATCTATATTTCAACCCGATAAAATTTATCACGCACCTGTTAAATACTAAATTATCTGAAAAATATATTTTTATCAGATTTAAACCTCAGAGGAAGCACAAGGTCTATAAACTTTGATTATTGATTAAACACTTGAATCGTAAGTTATCGAAAGTAATGCCACTGAAAGAATTGAATGAAATGACGATAATACCCTTAACATGTAAAAAGGACTATAGATGGCTATGACAATGGATACGACCTTAGAATTTATATTTTGCTCCACTTGAATCATGGAATCACCGATTAATTTCTGATCTATTTGGAATGCCCCTGAAGTGTAACATGATTCGAAGTACGTCAAAGCTCTGGAATAACTAAATACCCTTATCTCTGAAATGAATAAATCAACCTCGAATACCAAAATGACTATATTATATTACCAAGTTGAACTA
Organism: Hibiscus syriacus; assembly: GCF_006381635.1. Classification (NCBI taxonomy): domain Eukaryota; kingdom Viridiplantae; phylum Streptophyta; class Magnoliopsida; order Malvales; family Malvaceae; genus Hibiscus; species Hibiscus syriacus. Next base: position 18,446,353 of record NW_024063471.1, read on the forward strand.
AATGGAAGAATTGTATGTATTTGAATTTGCAAAAATGACCGAGTTACTCTGGAAACTCTAAAGTGACCAGGATAGACTTGACTACTAAATGGCCTAAGTACCTTCAATGACCTAGGATTAAGTGAGTGACTTGGATAAGTCTGGAAACACTAATGAACTTACATGATATACCATCCCTAAGGGTTATGAACCATAAATCAAGCATATCGACATTTCTTGATATCATTGCAATACAGAAGTGAAATAAATACTATTGGAATTACATGTTCGTCTCCCTAAGATCCATTCAGTGAAGATTCTGAAGATGATCAGTTCGAAAAAAATTGTCAGTATTAAAGTGAGAATACTCTTTAAGTGCAACGATTTGATCGATTAACAGGTATCACAGTGCTGAGAGTTGTTCAGTTCGAGTTAACTCAATATCCTGATAAATAGACATGAATCAATTAGCTATCAAATCCCCTTTTATAGGGATATCGATTCTAAAATTATAGTAAATTACAAAAGTTTCATGGTTCTCTACCTGATAAATACCAAGTATCTCTGAATAATATATGAATCATCCAGTGTGTTCCTTATGTGATATGTAAATGTTTTACTTGTTTTAAAATGTGATTTAATGAAATAACTGATTTAGTGGTTTATGAGCTATGGTTACATAGTATATGTTCTCTGGTTACCTGATTTCACTAGAAAATATAATAGTTCCTGATTTATAGATCATGGAATCTAATTGTTACTACTTGAACTATTTTAGTGGGACACTATCTGGATAGGATACTGGAGTATGGAGGTTTAACTCGGTCAAACTGGTAATTCCTTATGTAGGTACAGACCGATCAAGCTGGTAATTCCTTACGGACCTAAGGTGACCCTTGGGTAGGCTCCAAGGCCCGAGAAACTTTCTTGGGTAGGCTTTCAAGCCCCAAGGCACTCCCTTGAGTAAATCATAGGACTACATATGGTGTATGTGTGGAGGGCATTTATTTGATTTAAATAACTACATGATCATTTTTACTATATACTATTGGATCATTATTTTGATATTAAAGTTATTGCTTAATCTGATTTCTACTTTGTACAGTATGAATAGGTTGGAGTATGCAGGTTTAGATCGGTCAAACTGGTAATTCTTTATATAGGTTCAAATCGATCAAGCTGGTAATTCCTTATGGAACTAAGGTGACCCTTGGGTAGGCTCCAAGGCCCCGAGAAACATTTTTGGGTTGGCTCTCAGGCCCCAATATACTCCCTTAGGGTGGCTCCTCTTCTGTGTGCTTAGGGTAAGTCCTTATGGATGCAGTTCTAGGGAACTGCATAACGGTGTTTGGTTGGAGTGTATTACTATGGTTTTTAAAAATATGTTTTAAACGGTTACGGTTTTAAAAGAGATTTGTATCTCTTTACTGGTTTTGGTTGGAACACACTAGACATCCTTTTCTGATCTCCTAAAAACTTAGTACTCTGAATGTTTCCTATGAACTGAAATCTTTATGTCTTTTACTTGAAAATATCAATGGAACCTCAGCTCATTACGAAAATCTATAGACGGTTGAGTTAATAAGGAAAACTTATGATGTTCCTTTTTATTTGCATGTCCTTTAGCATCACTTGATAGTTCTGTATTATTGAGCTTCCCAAAGCTCACTCTTTTACTCACCATTCCAAGTTAAAAGAATCAAACCAGTGCAGCTACCGACATCAGTAAAGGAGTTCCACCGGTATTGCTTACAGAGTACAGTGATGTGATTAGCAGGCAAGTAGATTGTATTGTGTTTTTATATACGAGTCTGAAATATGTTTTATTCTGAATATTTTTAAATTTTACTTTTGTATTTATAAATTGTTTTATGATTTTAGGCGTTTTAACAAAAAAATTTAATGTTCCTGGATTTTTATTGTGGGTCGCTCCTGTGGCCCTAATATGATATCTCAGATAGAATCGGGTCACCCGAATCAGTCTGAGGGTGTTACATTTAGTTATATCAGAGCTTAGGTTAAGTCGAGTCTTTTGGGTAGATCGGTCGATCAACTGTTATAGGATGTCTGGTCTGTACATGCCTCTAGATTATGACTGTACTCTCTTAGCTAGAACTCATATGTTAATAAATATTTATGTAATAAGTGTACTACAATATCTTATCTGTATTAACTCAATCTGTGTGAAAAGGGAATAATGTTCGCATTTGTCCCAATCTTGGAAGTTACCCTGTGAGTAACGTGGGAGATTATTTGTTTGAGGATTTTGACCTGACTCCCGACCTGAATTTGAGTTTTGGTTATCTCTAAATGTTATGTACTAATAAGCTCATAACCAAACATTATAAGTGAAGTTTTCGATATTAAGAATTACTACTCAAGTGGATTGAAGAGTAAGGTAGTTGGTCCAAGCATTAATAAGGTGTCCCCCCTAAAGTTTTGCATTGATGTACGAAATTGAAGAATTTTTTGGAAATTATCCTTCTTCCAATTTCATGAGTTTGAATCCTAATAAGTGATGAGTTTTATACCTCAATGATTTGACATGTATGAGATTAAAGTAAATATTCGAATATTTGGGAAAATGCTAGTCTCAAGGTGATGTTGCTAGTACAAAAGAAAACATTTATGTTGCATGTTACACTGAAAGTAAGCAAGTGATATTTTGATTAAGGATGGGTAATTAAAGTAACTTTGGTTCTACGAGGAGAATTATGTTTAGATTCTGGAATTTTGACAAAGAAGAGATATGTGCAAAATCAGTATGATAAAGTCTAGTAGAGGAATCATATACCTGTAAAGGATACCCGAGAGAATGAAGACTGGATGGAAACTCAGTTTCTACATTTCTATGACTTGAGTAAATTTTGAGGACGAAATTTCTTTTAAGGAGGGGAGAATTGTAACACCCCAATTTAGGGGTCAAATTATAAGTTTTTGAAACTTATAGTCAGTTTTAGGAAGTTGTAGGAAATTTGGGGACCCAACCCAAAATTTGCCCATTTTATGTTGGCAGTGAAAAATAAACCAGGTAAACCCCCCGATTTCGATCGAACCAAAATTTCCCCTAAATTATTTACCCTAGCCGTTGCAGCCCCCCGATTCAGCGCTGTCTGACAACCATTGGAGCGCCCTGTCACCCCCACTGACTCGTCGTCGATTAGAGACCATAGCCAAAGCATTTACGTCGACTGATTCGGCGTCAATCGGAGCGAATCAAAGATTGAAACCGTCGAAATCTCTCACCCAAAGCTTAGTTTTTCAGCAATTCCGGTCACCTTGGCCATCGTCATGCCTCACCGCCGTTACCATTGTGTTCCTAAGCTAGTTTTGATCAAAAACTGACCCGTGGGCCACCGCATCATCGTCTTTCTCGCCGTCCACCGTGGGTAAGCATCTGATCGTTTGATTCGTTTATTTTTCACGGTGTTTTGGCTTGAATATGGGTTGTTTTGGTGTTTGATTGCTCGTAGGAAGAATCAACCAGTCAAAATGACCTCTGTCGTCGTCGCACGCGCTGCCATGCACCAGATGTGCGCGTAGGATTCGTCTGTCGATCCAGAAAGTGTCTGGAACCGGTTCAGCCGGACCAAACCGATCTAGTCTAATTGGTTTGATCCGGGTCTGGTTGACCCGACTAAGTCAACCCAGACCGAGTCAACTCGTCTAAGTCAACCCGTTGATTTTTTCCGTTGACTTTGACCGAAAAAGTCAAAATTTTTTAAAAGTTCTATATTATGTTTTTCGTCGTATTGAGCATGAATCTGAAGTCCGTTTTTCCAAATTCGCACCCGATAAGCCATTTTTCAGTGTTTTACCTTCGGATTCAATTTGGTTTCTCAATTCAATTTAGTTTCTAACATAAATTCGGTTGCTATGTATTTTGCAAATTATTGGACGTTGAATTCAAGATCGAGAGTGATCGAATGGAGTTTAAATATTTGATCGGTCGAGCATGAAAATCGAGGTAATACATTACTACCTTATGCATGTTTTATGGAACATGTTGGAATTGGTAGATACATGGATTAATATGATTGGTCTCATCTATATAGTAAATTATTCATAAACTCGATCCGAATACGATAAAAAGTTGGTAACCGAATATGACTCAGATGACTCGTATAAGACGATAGGAATTTAATTACAAGTTATGTGATTAAATGGGAAAGTAATCAACCCTATAAGCTATAAATTTTGATTTATCTCATTAAAAGTTAAATGCCAAAGGTAATTAGATGAGAAATTACAAAAATACCCTTAAGTTGTAAAAATGGTATGTATTGATCTTGATAGTGGAATTACCCCAAGAATCTGTATTTCGACCCGATAAAATTTATGGCGCACCTTGTAACTCTTAAATTATCTGGAAAATATATTTTAATCAGTTTTAAACCTCAGAGAAAGAACAATGACTATAAACTTTGATTATTGATTAAACACTTGAAGCCTAAGTTATCGGAAGTAATGTCACTGGCAGAATTGAATGAAATAATGATAATACCTTTAAAGTGTAAAAAGGACTATGGATGGCTATGATAATGGAGATGACCTTAGAACTTATATTTTGCTCCACTTGAATCTTGGAATCACTGATTAAATTCCTGATCTATTTGGAATGCGTCTGAAGTGTAATATGATTTGAAATACGTCCAAGCTCTAGAATAACTAAATACCTTCATCTCTAAAATGAATAAATCAACCTCGAATACCAAAATGACTATAGTATATGACCAAGTTAAACTGAATGGAAGTATTGTATGTATTTGAATTTGCAAAAATGACTGAATTACTCTGGAAACTTCGAAGTGATTGGGATAGACTTGACTACTAAATGACCTAAGTACCCTCAATGACCTAGGATTAAGTGAGTGACATGGATAAGTATGAAAACGCTGATGAACTTACATAATATACCATTCTTAAGGGTTATGAATCACAGAGCAAGCACGTCGACATTTCTTGATATCGTTGCAAACATAAGTGAAATAAATACCATTAGAATTACATGTTCGTCTCCCTAAGATTCATTCAGTGAAGATTCTAAAGATGATCAGTTCAACAAAGTTGTCAATATTAAAGTACGAATATCCTTGTAGTGCAACGATTTGACCGGTTGACAGGTATCATAGTGTTGGGAGTTGTTCAGTTTGAGTTAACTCGATATCCTGATAAATCAATATGAATCAGTTAGCTATCAAACACTCTTTTATAGGGATCTCAATTATGAAATTCTATTAAATTACAGAAGTTTCATAGCTCCCTACCTGATAAATACCAAGTATCTCCGAATAATATATGGATCCTCTAGTGTGTTCCTTATGTGACATGTAAATGTTTTACTTGTTTTAAAACGTGATTTTCTGAAATCACTGATTTACTAGTTTATGAGATCTGGTTGCATGGTATATGTTCTCTGGTTACCTGTTTTCACTGGAAAATATAATAGTTACTGATTTATGGATCATGGAATCTATTGGTTACTACTTGAATTGTTTTAGTGGGACATTATATGGGTAGGATACTAAAGTATGAAGGTTTAGCTCGGTCAAACCAGTAATTCCTTATATAAGTTTAGACCGATCAAGCTAGTAATTCCTTACAGACCTAAGGTGACCCTTGGGTAGGCTCTAAGGCCCTGAGAAACTTTCTTGGGTAGGCTCTCAGGCCCCAAGCTAATCCCTTAGGATGGCTCCTCTATTGTGTGATTAGGGTAAGTCCTTATGGATACAATTCTAGGGAACTGCATAACGGTGTTCGGTTGGAGGGTATTACTATGGTTATTAAAACTATTTTTAAATTGTTACTGTTTTAAAAGAGATATGTATCTCTTTACTGGTTTTGGTTGAAACACACTAGACATCCTTTTCTAATTTCCTAAAAACTTAGTACTCTAAATGTTTCCTATGAACTGAAATCTTTATGGCTTTTACTCGATGAAATATCAGTGGAACCTCAGCTTATTATGAAAATTTGTAGACGGTTGAGTCAATAAGGAAAACTTATGATGTTCCTTTTTATCTGCATGTCCTTTAGCTTCACTTGGTAGTTATGTATTAGTGAGCTTCCCAAAGCTCACTCTTTTACTCACCATTTCAAGTTAAAATAATCAAATCGGTGCAGCTACTGACATCAGTAAAGGAGTTTCACGACGTTGCTTGTAGAGTATGGTGCATGTGATTAGGGGGCATGTAGATTGTATTGTGTTTTTATATCTGAGTCTGAAATTTGTTTTATTTATGAATATTGTTAAATTTTATTTTGTATTTATAAATTGTTTTATGATTTTAGGCGTTTTAACAAAAAGTTTAAATTTTCCCAGATTTTAATTGTGGGTCGCTCTGGTGGCTCTAATGTGACACCTCGGATCGGATCGGGTCACCCGTATCGGTCTGAGGGTGTTACAATATACATACATACATATATATATATACTTTACATATAATACTTATATATTTTATATTATATACTTATATACTTTATATTACATGCTTATATACTTTTGTCTTTATAATTATAATTTATATATATATATATAATATACTTATACTTTATATTATTATATATGTATATATATTTTATACTTATACTTTATATATATATACATTTATACTTTATATTCATATTATATACTTAATATACTTATATACTTTATATTATATACTTATATACTTTATTCTTTATAATTATACTTTATATATATAATATACTTATATATTATTTATATATGTATATATATATATATAATTTATAGTTTATATATTGAAAATATATAATTTATAATTATACATAATATATAAATATAAGCTGTATATATCTAAATATAATTCATATATAATTTATATATAAACTATATAATTTATATTAATAAACTATACAGTTTATATATAATTCAATAGTTCATATATAAACACTATAGTTTATACATGGTATGTATAGTTTATACATAATATATATATTGTTTATATATAGTATATAATAATATAAATATAAACTATATAGTTTATATATATATACATACTTATACTTTATATGTATATATACTTTTTATTATATACTTATATACTTTAGTCTTTATAATTATACTTTATATTTAATACTTATATACTTTATATTATTATATACATATATATACTTTATATTTAATAGTTTTATATTTTATATTATATACTTATATACTTTATATTATATGCTTATATTTTTTAGTCTTTATAATTATACTTTATATATATATATATATATATATATATATATATATATTATATGTATATATAGTTTATATTCTTTATGTATATATATAATATAATATATAGTCTTTATAAAGAATATTTATATATACTTTATATACTTAAATACTTTTTATTATATACTAATATACTTTAGTCTTTATAATTATACTTTATATTTTAATACTTATATACTTTATATTATTATATACATGTATATACTTTATATTTAATACTTTTATATTTTATATTATATACTTATATACTTTATATTATATGCTTATATACTTTAGTCTTATAATTATACTTTATATATATAACATACTTATACTTTATATTATATATATATATATATATAATTTATAGTTTTTATAGACACTTATATACTTTATATTTAAACTATATTTAACAAATTTTTATTAAAATACTTTTATAGTTACTAATATACTTTAGTCTATTTTACAAATTTTCTTCACATTTTATAATTATTTTGATTTGATCCCTTTGTGTTGTTTAATTTATTTAAATTTTTATTTGTAACTTCATATTTGTTCAATTTAGTCCTTAAAATTATATTTGCATCTAAAATTAACCCATACTTATTACTTATTTATATTTTTAATTGGCCCATAACTTTTTAAATAGGTATAATTTAGTAATTTTATATTAATTTCAACCTCACATTTTAAAATTATTTTGATTTGGTCCCTCATCAATGCATGTTGTTTAATTTATTTAAATTTTTACTTGTAATTTAATAATTGTTCAATTTAGTCCTTAATTTTATATTTTCCATAAAATTGATCTATGATTATTTATATTCTTAGTAATTTACTCTAAATCATATACAATTACAAATTCAATTAAACGTTCATGAAAGACGAAAATAAAAATTGACCCGATTTGAACTCAATTTGTATCTGATAAAGATCCGACCTGAATTTTATCTGCCAATGATTTCACCCGATCTGAACGAGATCCACCTGAAGTCGATCTGAACCTGAATTAACCTGGTCTTTATCTGCTCCGGACCTGAACTGACATCGATTCGAACTGAAAGTAACCCGAACTGTACTTGGTGTCAAATCAACCTAAAAATGACCCGACCTGATTTGACCGGACCTGACCTGATCCGATTCAAAACATCAAATTTACATGACTTGACTTGTATCCGATTTTATCCGAACTGACAAGATACGACTGAAACATGAACGATTACATGCTTTTACATCCCTAATTCGGATGCCACTCAACTATTTCAAAATATATCAGAGGCATAATCACATGCCATATATCAATGTAATGTTCATTATAGGTGGGAACCAAGTGTTCATTACTTTAAAAATTAATTAAAAATGGATCTGATTTAATAAATACTTTTTCATGATATTATTTGAGTAAAATTCTTATGTACTGAACCTTATTTTAGTTTTATGGAAGTTCGTACAACGAGAAGAATAATGATAGAGAGCATGTATTATCGAAAAATTATTTCGGACCGTTCGATCGTTTTAAGGTTCATGGAAATGATGGAATAAGTGGGGAGTTGAAAATCAGCGACAACGTGGAACACGTGGGGCTCACTGTACGGAAGAAAATGTCGTTGACCAAAAACAGTAAAACGTTGGAAGTTTTCCTACACGTTTGTTTATGTAAGAGAAACGACCCGTCAACACAAAGCAATGGCCAATCCGATGTTTTAGTCAACGAAGGAGTCCCGACTTCCCCGGTCAGAGAATTTAGAGGAGTCGTTTCAAATTTAGCTATTGCCCAATGGCATAATACCAAAATTACTCCATAATATCTGTATAAATAACCATTTCAGCTTTTTATTATTTTTTTTGGAGTATTTTAATTTAATGTTTCATTTTTTTATCATATACAATGCTAGAAGGAAATTGTTAATTAACTAACGGTCAACACAAATTATTGATGTAATATTTTCACACGTGATTAATTATTAACAATACCCTATCACATTATCACTTTAAGTGATGTAGAATATGACATATCATCATCTTGAATGATGTGAAATATGTCATATTATTATATTAGTGATGTGAAACTTGTCACATTATCATTTAGGTTACACAACACATGTTATATCATCTATTTGGACAGGGCTGGTCCAATGAGTTTTAATGTCATGGGCGAGATAATAATTTTATGCCCCTATACTTGTAACGTATAATAGACAAAATATAAATTATTTTAAAACAAAAATGTAATAAAAATTATCGTCAAACAATATCAATGTTAATACAAACCAAAGCCTACAATGCTACAAATATCACCTAAAATGATGCCTTCGTGTATTTTTTGAAGCAAAAACCTCTATTATTTTACGATAATCAAGACTGTAAAAATTGACTTTCGATGCTTAGAATTGCTTATCCGTTCAATCTAATCCGTTTAATCTTTGGGTCCGGTTGGTTGAACAATAATTGGGTTCCATAACTATAATTTGTTGCATGTTAAAATTCTGCACTCACTAGTCAAGCCTCGTTTCAAAAAATAAAATCAAATGGTATACGGACTACTGCATTTCATTTTCCAAAAACAAGAACTGGTTTAAGCCCCACCCGATCGAACCAAATGGCTAACTTAAAACCATTAGGCAAGAACAAACTAATACAATTTCCAAAATCTTCAAAGCGAACATGATTCTTTGGACAAACAGGCCCAAAGTAAAAAATATTGAGGCACATTCCAGATTCCTTTAAAGTATTTTGATAATGGAGTGCCAAAAATTCATTAATATCAAAATCAACAAGGACAACTAAAAAGAAACACCTAATCGCTTCAATTCAATGCTAAGACAATAAGACCAAACAGGAAATTTATATTGAACATTTAAAAATAAACCCCTGATTTAAACAAAACTCATATAAAAAAAATCCCGATCATACAATAAGGTATCTAATCAATTCAACAAAACCCGTAATATCTTTAAAATCCATAAATAATGGGAATTATATAGTAGACAAAGGAGGGAATTTCGAAGAGGACTGGATAGATCAACCAGGTAGACCGAAAAAATTTGTCTCACTACATAAATTATAGAAAGCTGACCTGGGAGAACCGGAAAAGCATAAACGCATCCAAACACGAAGTAAATCAGAGAATAGTGCGAAGGATCTCGAACAACCGGAAACTAGAAACAACTCAATCTCGGATTCAATTTTACAAGCAAAATGGGCGTTGTCGTGTCTGGTAGAAGCAAAAGAGGTAATAACTGGGAAGACAAAATATTAGAATGATGCCCCTCAAATATGATGCCTTGTGCCCAGGCCCATGTGACACATGTCCTGGGTCGACCCTGTATTTGGATGATGTGATATATATTACACTAGTAATTAAGTACATATCAAAATATTATGCTAATAATATATGATGACCGTTAGTTAATTAACGATTTTCTTTTAACATATAATATTTTGAGTAAAAAATAAAACATTAAAGATTAAAATGTTAAAAAAAATTAAAGATCAAAATGATTATATATGCAAATGTTGAGGGTAAGGGTAATTTTGTTATTATGTCAATTCCTAATTGCGTTCAACTACTCTATCCATATAAATGCAATCCCCACATCTTCTTTCTCCCTGCAAACCCCCATAAAAGAAAAGCCACAAAAGTCTTCCCTTTGCCTTGTGCTTTATTCTCTCTCCAAATCCACATGGTTTGCTTCGCTTGATTGTTAATCAGCATGGGAACTCAAAACTTTGTTGTAAATGGAGGGATCAAGATGCCAATTGGCTTCAGATTCCACCCTACAGATGAAGAGCTCGTGGTTCATTACTTGAAGAGAAAGGCCTTGAGTTTACCCTTACCTGCTTCCATCATTTCTGACTTGGACGTTCTCCAAACTGATCCTTGGAGCTTGCCAGGTCAGTTTCCATTAACGATATATGTTGAAGTTTGATTTATAAAGTGTGTTAATATTTGTGGGTTTTCACTTTCAGGTGAGTTGAATGAAAAGAGGTATTTCTTTAGCAGCAGATATGGCGATGAAAGCAACAAGAAACGCAAGAGAGTTGCTGGGTGTGGCTACTGGAAGCCCATAGGCAAAGAGAAATCAATTCTAGCGTCTGGAACCAATCAAGTTGTTGGTTTGAAAAAAGCTTTGGTTTTCTGTCAAAGGAAACGTTCTAATAACACCAACACTCGATGGTTCTTGCATCAGTATCGCCTCGTCCGCTCCCTGGCAACTTTTGATCCAAATTCAACTCAGGTGAACATAATCTACAAATGTACTAACTTGCAATTATCAGAGTTGTTTTTCATTAGAATCATTATTTATGTATGAATTTTTCCATATCTGCAGACGGAATTGGTTGGAGATTGGTCAGTTTTTCGAGTGTTTCATAGGAAAAGTAAAGCTAAAAAACAAGCAGTGAAGAAGATGCCAAATTGTATTGATTTGACAGTGGAAGACAGATCTATGTTTGGTCCACCTCAGCCTACTTCACCAAGTTCAAGTGAAATTACAGAGATTTCATTCAATGGATTAGATGAGGAAGAAAGCAGTGGTGCTTTGCTAACTGCCTATTCAAACCCTTGTATCAGAAAGTAAAGAGAAACACGTCACTAGGCTTTGTATTACAATCTTGTTCTATTTGCTGTTGTGCAAGAAATGAGAAATGGGCAAAGAAAGGCAAATTAATTGTGTTTTGTTAGCAAAATCCCCAAACTTTTAACCATGATATATGATTATAGTGGGAGGGAAAGTTGTGGCACAAATTATTGCTCAGTATCTAAGCTTTATTATCAAAAGGGGAATGATTTGTGAGACAGAAAGTTGAGAAAAAAGAAGTATAAAAAGCTTTTATTATTAAAAAAGAAGGCATCAAAGGAAAGAAGTATAAAAAGGATTTGTATAATGTGAAATACATTTGTGACAATGGCGATTGGTAGAATTGGGCATCTGCACATGGAGGTTGATTCTCTCCACATGAGAACAAGCTCAATACCCTATCATTCCACTCTTTGTCTACTAAAGAATTGCTTTTGACTCGACTTGATGGTGTTGCCTTGGACTTGTTAAAGGCAATTGAGGTTTTTCCAAATAAAACAAAAATAAAGAAAAAGGAGTGCAATTATAACGATGATCAAAATTTGACTAGAATAGGAAATTTTTAACTTTTTCAAATTTTAGGTTATTCAATTCAACTTAAAACTTTTATATAATGGCTTGAGTTCGAGTTACATTTAAATTTTCTGTTCGAATTTTGAGTTCGAGTTAAGTTTAAATTTTTTGTTCAAATTTTGAATCTTTAAAGTTCTAATAACCGGAAAACTAAAAACTTAAAATAATGTTGTTTTGATCCTTAGTTAAGTAATTTGAACTTTTTACTATTTGATCATAATTTTCTTGTTTTTTCACTTCCTCATTCGTTTTAAGTTCATTTTTTTATTAAATTTGAATCACATGCTTCTCAACTACTATGCATTACTTACATTGATTTAGCTCCTCTTTTTGAAAATAAATATCCCTTTTTACAATATAGTCCTTCAACTTTGCATTTATCAATTAGGTCATCCGACAATATTATCCATAAATTCTTTCTTTTCACCAATTACTTGACTCTTTTATCCCATCATCAATATTTTGCCCTAAAAATATATTCTTTAAAAAAATAACATTTTAAATATATTATAAAATTTTAGATGATATTTGATTTGTTAAATAACATTACTAATCTTAGTTACACTAGCTAAAAAGAATATGAAAAAAATATGTATGTATATTATATATGATAAGAGAGTTGTTTAAATTAAAACTAATTAGTATCACGACATTATAAATATTATATTAAATTTAAATGTTATATTTGTTTCGATATTGATAATAGCATCTTTGAATTATAAAATTTTGTTGTTATATCTCAACACTAAATTCGAGACGGACAAAACTAGAGAAGGAAATTGATTTTCATTAGGTACTTTGGATTCAAAAGGGTACAAATTTTCAATGAATGTGGATCTATAAAAATTAAAAAGGACTCTTTTATTGTAATGGAACGATAAAAAAAGATTGTGAAGTTTTATATTATGTAAGGTTTAATAATTTTAGATGATACATTTGTTTCTCTCTCCTCTCTGTCAAATGACAGTGTTACTGTGAAAATTTAATTTCTTGATTGATTCAAGTAGAAGATTTCGTGTTGAACAAAACAATCGTGAGTATAATAATTTTAGAAAGTAGAAAAGCATTTAATTTTGCAAGTATAATGAATTTAAGAATAAGAGAGTTCAATTTGTCACATGGATTAACAACGAAATAAATAATATTGTCATTGCTGATTGAGATGGTGTTGGATATAATATTTGCTCGTGGTGATACAATTGTGAGTAAAGTTGGCACCTATGAATTCCTTATCGATGTGAAAACTAAATCCAAGTTCGGACAAGATTAAATCCAATTGACAATCATTGTTAAAAAATACTCTTTCAAGGAATTTCGTGGAAGAAGTGGATAATATGTTTTGAACTTGAATTGTGTTATATGGGTTAGATCACTACATCAAAATTGTTCTACAACTGCGTTTTTAGCAGCGTTTTGAGAGTAAACGCCACTAACTTTAAATATATAGCGGAGTTTCCATTCCAAACGGCACAAAATGGTAAATTTAGTAGTGTTTTTATACAAACGTCATAATAAGGTTAATCTATAGTGGCGTTTTCAATAAACGTCACAAACAGAGTAGTACTTTAGCGGCATTGTTATACAAATGTTGTAATGGGGTTAGTATATAGTGACATTTTTTAACAAACGCCACAATAGAGTAGTAATTTAGTGACATTTCTATACAAAAGCCGTAATAGGGTTCATCTATAATGGTGTTTTTTAAATAAATGCCGCAATAGAATAGTACTTTAGCGGCGTTTTTATACAAACGCCGCAATGAGTAAAATGTATTTTTTCACAATGGCTGACCAAAATATGATATACTTAAAATAAAAGTGATATTTGGTGTATAGCAGCATTTTTAGCGGCGTTTGTCTATAGACTTGTACTTTAGTGGCGTTTTTATAATAAATGCTACAATAATCGTGTAATTTAGTGGCTTTTTTTTTGTAATAAATGCCGCAATAGTCATGTACCTTAGTAGCGTTTGTATTATAAACAGTCGTGATTATCCAATCCTTTAACCCATCTAGTTCCAAATCCCTAATTGTTTCATTCAGAATTTCCTAATTTTGTGCTCCAACGCCCATCAATCACAGTGAAGTCACCCCCGGGCAACCATCATCAGAAGCGTAGCGTCACGCCGCCGTTGCTTGTTTCCGGTCAACAACAGGTATGTCTCTCTTCTCCTTCGCACTCAGCGATTTTCGTAATATGGAACTAAATTGTTCAGTATTTCAGTTGAAACCTTGTATTCTATTGTTGATTTCCTGAATTAAAGATTCTATAGATTTATATGAGGAACCATTTTCCATCAGTGCCATCCTATTCTTGATCTTCATTTCCTTTGCCATTGCCTTCACTTCATCTTCATCGTCCATCAAACGCCTCAGCACTCTTTCAAACTCGTCGGACGCCAACAAATCACAGTCATCCCTATAATCCAACCTGATCTCCACACTCAATCCTAGCTCTTTCACTAACTCAAATGCATTTATTTGTTGCTCCGCATATACTGGTCATGTCGCGATAGGAACACCATGCCATATGCTGTCCAATATGGAATTCCACCCACAGTGAGACACGAACCCTCCGATTTCCATTAAGCAGGTCCAGCAATATTAAGAATTGGACAGACTGGATAAACTGGAGGAAACCCACTAAAGGAGAGCGAGTCAATGGCATGGGGCTCCAGTTCAAGAAACGTGTTCACTACGATGCCCATGGTCTCATTGTACCTACGAGCGTGTTCTAATTACCTACGAGCCTATAGGTATCAGCTGTGCATAGTTACCCAATAGGAGAAATAGAATGGATAATATTTGCATTTGCAAACTCTTTTGGTATTAAGAACAATGGTCTTACTAAGGATAAAGGGTATGCTATCTTAATTCTGAAGTTGTAATGCATCATTCTGTCTTCTCAGGAACAGTCAACATACACCCAAGTCTACTGCCATTGTACCGTGGTGCTGCTCCTGTACAAAGAGCACGTCAGATTCCTTGCTATCAATTTCATTTTAATTATGACTGCTTTTAAATTGCATAGTGTTTTCTTCTCTGCATAAATTGTAGCATGTTTTGCTTTTTGGGTATTTGTTGGAAGAACTCGATATCAAGATTATTTTAAAGCACTTCGGGTCATTTTCCTTAAGTCTCCTTAAGATCCTAGTGCCTTTCGGATTCAGAATTATCCCTTCAAGTGTTTTCCTGTCAAGCGGAAATTTGTTTTACTGCGGTCATTTGTCATTCATAATATGTTAACCTCTATAGTTTGTTGATGGTTATTGTTATTTCTCCAGCAGCTTGTTGACCTCACTAATAGTTTGGCGAAGGAATATCTTTCACCGTTTGTTTGGCCAAAGGTGATGTTCTTTCTCTGCATTCATTGTAGCATGTTTCTGTTTTGTCTGTTTGTTGGAAGAACATTGATATCCAGATAATTTTTCTTTCTTGGCAGCTCATTTACCTCACTTAATAGTTTGGCAAACGAAAGAGATATTCAAGTTGCTTCCAACACGTATGCTTTTACAGTATAAACCCAATGCAAATTATGCGGATGGAGTTCATTTCTAATAATATGAAACAATGTCGGCTCCTTTCACTGACAACTTTTACATAAGCATTACAGTTTCGGGATTCGCATTGTATTAATGTTATTTCTCACGTTATTAGTTTTCATGTACTTTTCGCATTACTTTTTCATGCAGAGTTTTGTTTATTGGCATGTTTTAATTATTCGTCCAGTCTCGTATTAAAAACTACAGTTTATTTATCACATTTGTTAGGGTTGTAAAGGTGCGAATTTGAATAGGTTTCGTCTTTGTTGATTTTTCATGCATCAAATGGCTATTAAATGCGTCATGCTCTATATAATACTTCTGCAGCTCCTTTATTCAAGCTTTTTCATAGTGAGTTTACAGATAAATTGATAGTTTACATATCTGGGAGGGAGGGGTTAGCTCTGTGCCTTTGTGCCTAAGCACATGGCTTGACTACACTTATCCTAATCACTGTTAGTTCAGGGCAACAAATGTATTTGGAAATACAACCTCGTTAAGAGATGAAGGAAGATATAAATTGATAGTTCTTAGCATATTATTCTTCATGAACTCACCATGTCATTTATTTCGATCTCAGCAAATGATTTACCATCCACAAGCATGCTCCATACAACTTTGTTAATTTGCAAAGAAATATGCATTGCATAGGATGGACTTTTGTTATAATTTGGTGATTAATTTGCTTTTGATGCAATCTTTGTGCCACCGGTGCTTAGTTATTTTTCTGACCAAGATAGCGGAGTTCGTTATTATGCTTGTGAAGCTCTATATAACATTGCAAAGGTGAAAGTAGAGTATTTTTTTTGTTATCATTTCTTGTTTTCTTGAATAACAGTGGACATGAAATTCCTTCTTCTGCTCTACAGGTTGTACGGGGAGATTTAGTTATATTCTTTAGCCAGATATTTAATGCTTCATGCAAGCTGTCCGCTGATCCAGCTGTCCATGTACAGAGTGCTGCTCAACTTTTAGATAGGCTTGTGAAGGTTAGTAAGTTTTACCTCATTTAAATGTCGGCGTCTTGATAATTATGTGAAATAGAAATTTATTGCTCTTCTATTTTTCAATGGGAAACAGGACATTGTTACCGATTGTGACCAGTTCAGGTGTGAAATAGTAAGTTTTTATTACTGTTGAAGTATTTAAAGATTCTTTTCCATAAATATCTAATATTTTGGTACATGAATGCCAAAAAGGGACCTTCTCAAATTCTTTTGGTACATGGATGTGTGTAATATCTGCATCCCAAAGAAAGTCCTAATTGAGTGTTTTTGTAATATTTTTAGCATTCTTGGTGGAAGCACATCTAATGCTACCTAAAATATTTTCATGTACAAAAAATACAAGATTGTCTGTGTGAAGGTGTGATAGTTTTCTTTATTGTATGTTATCTTTAGGTGTAGTTTCTGATGCTAGTGTTTCTCCAATACAAATTGTGAATTTATGACATGTTTGACACCTTATTGAAAGCTCTGTCTGATTCTACTGATGAGGTAAAGTTCTGGTCCTGCCGTTTTGTTTCTAATTTGGTTACTTTTATTTTTATTTCACTGTTTTATTGTTATTATTATTAGCATCACTAAATTAGAATGGGATGTGCCCTATATATGTATTATCTTTGTTTTATATGGTCATCTTCTCTTTGTTTATTTCCCCTCTTTAGGGATTAACTATTGGTGTGTGATATCTCTATTGCATTTTCAACTCATTGCACCTACACATGAAGTTCATATTTTTTGGGTGCAACAGTTGCTTTTCTTAGATGAGTTTCATTTTTGTATTTCCTTTAAAAACCTTAAATTTAAGAATTAAAATTATAATTTTTAAATATACAACTATAACAATAATGACAATAAATTAAATTATATTTTTAATGTTTCAAAAATTTAGAAATTAAATTTAACTCTCCATAAAAGTATTTTAGGGATTGACCCCTGGTCCCATGTACATAGTAGCCGCAATGCCTTTTTTTATTTCTAATTTAATAATAATATAAATTGAGAAATTAAATGTAATGCTTATGTTTAGTTGATTACTTTTTCTATAATATTAACAATTAACATTAGAAATTGATATTTCAGAAATACGAAATGGATAAGCGTTGGATGAATTTGTCAAGGGTAAGCGACGAATTTCGAAACAAAGTCGAAACTTTTCTAAATTTAGCTTTTGTTAATGCAAACCAAGAGAATATGCTGTTTTTGGCTTTGTTCGGGCTATAGAAAATGGATATTTCATGGAGAGTTTACATCTCATAGATCTTTTTTCACGAGTTATGAGACTTATCCTCCTAATTCTTACCATCGATCTGTTAGAGATGATGACATGGAAGGTATGTTGCGAGATGCATTTAATATGCAATCATCATCAATTTGTTAGAAAAAATAATTGTGACAATGATGTTAATGATTTCACTGAGATGGGAAGAAGTGGATGTGCTGAAGAGCCAAATAGACACTACAACAAATTTGTCAATTTATGACAAAATTTCTATATGACGTTATTTATATCGTCACGAAATATACTATAATGTGATTTTTTTTATTTTCGTCATATTTATTGATTAATGATATATCTTTTATGACAATTTTAAAAATGATCATTAATTTTTGTCATTATATGATTGGCGCTAAAATCTTCCCATCAAATTCTTTGGTGGAAACCTTTTAATGACATTTAGATAAAATAATGAGTTGTAAAATCGTCTCCAATGAAAAAATATATTAGTGACGATTTATTATAATGACGATTGAATTTGAAATAGTGGCGTTGCACATTTGTCACTAATAAGTTTTATTCGTGACAATTTAATTTGTCATATTTTATAAGACATTAAAATTGACATTTTATTATTGTCACAAAAAATAATTTTAGTACGACGAAATCAATTATTTGTCACTTGCTTTTATCTTTTTTTTTATATGACGATTTTAAAAGACGTCATGAAGTTATGTCAGTTAATGTTAAAAAATAAGATAATCTAACAACCTTATTAAATTATACAATTTATATATTTTTTAATTTTTTATTTTATTAACATTATTTTATATTAAATTATCTCACGTTCAATTTTTTTTAAGAGTAAAACATAAAATAATAAATCATTAAATTTACTCATTTAAATTCGTCACTCTACAATTCCGAGAACACAAGTCTTATTTATTCATATTCTGCTTTCCCCAGTCCTACTCTTTCAATCGCTCCACCACTTTTACAATTTACGAAGGTCTTTGGAAACCCTAAAATGTTAAATTTACTCATCAAGGAAGAACGAATGGCGTTCCATTGCAATTCCACTCCTCTGTGTTGCAAACCATTGAGAAACAGAGGCCCCATACCCGTATCCGCTCTCTTACCCGCTCGTCTATCCTCAATTCCTCGAACCCATTTAGATAGATGAAAGCTCTCAATCTGCAGGTATTCATTAACTTTTAAACCAAAACCTACGATTCTTTCTGTATGTTTTAGTCTTTATATGTATATGTTTTCGTCTTTATATGTATATGTTTTCGTTTTGGGTTGGTTTCACAGGTGGGATAAGGGGGTTTCTGCTGCTGTTTATGAAGAGAATGTTGTTGGGTCCAACTCTTCTGGGACTGATGTATTCAACCTCACTTACCTAGAGGTGGGTTTCTTTTTCTTTTTGATTTAGTAATTTCAGTTAATTTTCACCTTTTTTTTTTGTTGTTGGCATGGTTTAGTTTTTGGTTTTTAGGGGAATAGTTGGTTGTGGGATGTAAGTGGGGTTAAACTTTTGGCTGATCCAATTCTGGTTGGTAACTTGGACTTCGACATTCCATTGCTCTATGATGCTGCCAAGAAATTTATTAAGAATTTCAAGGTTTCTTTTTGTATCCATGTTATATATATATAAATAATTTGCTTTGTTGTTTAATAAGTGTGTTTGTTGTAATTGGGGTGTAACTTCCTTTGTGCAGCTTTCTGATCTTCCTCAACTTGATTGCCTACTGATTACACAAAACCTTGATGATCACTTCCATTTAAGGACCTTAAAACCACTCTCCAAATGCCAAGCCTTTACTGGATCCTCTTTTCAGAAATGTGAGTTAAATCGTTAATTTAGTTTTCAGGGGTTCTACTAGGCATCTGTTACTGTTTATGGTTCACGCTCCACTGCATTTTTATGGTTTGGTTCATTGAATATACCATCATAAATTGATGATAGTGTTAAATGTAAACAATTCAGGACAACTTGTCATTTTATTAATCTATTTAGTTGTAGAGCATCTGGCTGTAAACTAATTTTCAACCGAATCTGCTACTGTTCGATGTATCCATGCATATGGTTTTACTTCTGTTCACTATTGCATTAGAATCTTTCAGGTCACATATCTAGAACCTGGTCAGGAGTCTGAAGTTGAATCAAGCAATGGTTCCAAAGTCAGAATTCAAGCTACTCCTGGGCCAATTCTCGGTCCTCCATGGCAATGACCTGAGAATGGGTAAGGCTCTCCGAGCTTCAACTTGCGAATGTGACTTTAAGTATAACACTTGCACTCTCCGTCACTAATCATTGGTACCGTATGGTGTGCTATATTATTTTCTTATGACTAAACTTACATGTATGGTTTTTGCCACGATGGTCTTGGAATTATGTGTTTCAGGTATCTAGTCATTTCTCCACAGGGCCAATTAACTCTCTATTATGAACCTCATTGCGTATACAAAAAAGATTTTCTCGAGAAGGAGCGTGCCGACATCATTATCACCCCAGTCATCAAGCAGCTTCTTCCGAAATTTACTATGGTTTCTGGACAAGAAGATGCAGTGCAGTTAGCTAAACTGCTGGATGCCAAGTACATTACCTGAACTATTCCTTGACGCTAAACCTGATCAACGAAATTTTACAATTCTCTTGCTCATTTCTTTATTTTAGGTTCATTGTGCCAATAAAGAACGAAGATCTAGATAGTAAAGGGCTTCTAGCATAGTTCGGTCTGAAAGAACAATCGAATCATTCAAGGTCAGATTCCTTTCTCCTTGAAAAGTAAATGAACCTAGGCCTCCCTTATGGTGTAAACATCCACCTCAAGTTGATTATATACTCATAAACGCTGTAAACCTATTTGAATCTCTTGCATGTGGGCATATTGATAAACTGTGTGGAAATCGATCTTTAAATCTAGAACGAGTCTGATATGTGGTGATCATCTGCATGACTCAGTTGAACTGATCTGTCATCTTTATGTCAAAGGTAGTTTCTAACTTTTCATTCCAAATTTTGCTATAAATAAATACCCAAAAATGAGATTCTTAAGGAATCTTGGATACGTAACTATGACATTAGAGAAAATTTTAAGGGAGCACTTCCTAATGTAATAGCTCTTTGAATGGATAAACGTTGCTTTTTAGCTGTTGTTGAAACATAATAAACCCTTTGGTGGGGATTTGGCTAATGTATGACAAATTTGAGATAAATTTGCCTTAGGGAGTTTTAGGTTGTAGTTGTGGTAGAATGATTTTGAGTTTAATTTCGTGTAGACTATAGATTTGATCACAAACTGGTGCACGAAAATTGGGTTTGAGATTGTAGTAATTTCTCGGTACCTTCTAGATCATGTAAGTTTTGGGTTGACTTGGCCGACCAATTATAGGGAAAAACAAATTAGGAAATGTGAAGAAATAAAGCTTGTGAATAGTATATACAAGAGATAAGATTTAGGAGTGAATTAAGAGAAGAAAGGACGGCAGTCTTGGATTGATTGCATGTGCATATTTGGTTGTGAACAGTACATGAAGATAGGTGCAGAAATTCAGGAAAAGCATTAGAGAAGGAAGAGGAGTGTTCTTTTGTTCAAAAAACTGTTGAGGAATTTTCCAATCAAGTTTCACTACATTTTATCTCGATGTAAATAAATTTCCTAGGTCAAATAAAGATATGTAGTTTGAGCATTTTTAGAGGCGAGTCCTGTGTTGTGCGTTTACATAAGATAGAAACAAATATTCCATAAACCATATCAATATTAGTAACTCCATTGATATTGGGAATTGAAATGTATATTGTTCATTTTCACTTTCATCTCTGTAAATACCTTGGCAACATTAATGCTATTATTGTTTAAGAAAAATCCTATGGTAAATTTGACACTTTTGATATTTATTATAAAGTTTATTTTTATTTTAAAGTCTAATTTTTATTTTTGAAATCATAGTGCAAGGATGATGAAAAACCGAATAGGATGGATTTCTTCAAGGTAACTCATTATTCAAATGACAAAGGATGGACAACATCTGAGGCACAAGCAAAATATGTAAGACCTCACAAAGTTAAGTATTAAATTATAATTTTCATCTAAGGATTATTTTATTTATGAATGACTTTTTTTAGGAGAAAATGGTGGAGTTGCAATCAACTCCAGCTGAAGAAGGAGCATAACCTAAGAATATTGATGATATAATGGATGAGGTACTTGGTACTAGACCAGGATACATTTCGGGGCTTGGATATGGGCTAAAGCCTAAGAAAGCAAATTCAAGTGCAGATACAATAGAGTTAAAAAAGAGTTTGAAGAATAAAAAAGATGAATTTAATAACTATAAGTCAAATTTTGAATTGATTCAAACTCAAATGGAAGCTATGAGATCTGCTTTGTTAGTTGTTGCAATTCAAGTGCCATCACTTCAATTTTCAGTTACATAATATGGTTAATCAAATAAAAATTATTATATAATATTAATTGTAGTAACTAATGTTGATTATTTTAATTTGTAGCTTCAAATGATATTACGAATTCAACATCAATATAATCACAATCGACTCAAGATTTGGATTGAGATTGTTACAACGAAATATTCCACAAGTCATATTGTTATCATATTATTTTTATTTTATGTAAACATTTAAACATTTTTATATTTATATAAATGAAATTATTATGTTTTTAGTGAAATATTTGTTTAAATCTTATTATTTTTCAGTAAGTGAACTATTTTTTATTTAGATTTGTATAAATAAATTTTTAATATATATTGTTATTAAAAATGTGACAATTTTTAGTTTTGCAACTATGACCTTATATATGGTGATGTTATATGCATAATCACCATTCAAAATATTATTAGGTAACGATATATTATGTCACTAAAAATGTGATAATATCTCTTTCGTCACATATAAGTTGATTTTAATGTATTATTTGTGATGATATAAATCATCAATAATGAAATTTTACATAATTTAGTGACATAATTAGTTGTCATTGAATATTAATTATATAGTAACATTATATATAAATGTCATTCATGCTACTATTAGGTGATGATATACTACATTACTAACAATGTAGCAATTTTCTTTTCGTCACGTATACAATGAAATTATTGTGTTATTGGTGACGATATGATTTATTAATGAGGAAAATGTACATCATTTAGTGACAAAAGTAATTGTCACTGAATGCAAATTAAGCTGTGACATTATCCATTAGCGTCATTATATATTTAACAATACTTGACGATAACACATACATCGTCACTTTTGACATTTAGTGACACACCTAGGGTGACGATCGTCGTGACATTGACTTTTACGTCACAAAATACATCTAGTGACATAAATTGAAGTTTAGTGACACTAACCTAGATGCCACTAATAAGAAAATTTGTTGTAGTGAGAGAAGCGGCAAAGTTTTACAAGTTACTTAATGAAATGAATGAACAACTTTATGAGGGATCAAAATATTCAAATCTCTCTTTCTGCATTCGTCTTTTCCACTTAAAATGCTTGGGAGGGTGGATTGATAACTCTTTTACGCAATTATTAGAGTTTCTAGGAGAAATGTTTCTTTTTGCAAAAATCCTTCAATCATGCAAAGATATGAAGAAACTGATAAAATATTTGGGTCTTGGTTATGAGAAAATTCATAGTTGTTCGAATGATTGTATGTTGTATTGGGGTGATAAAAAATCAAGAGTCTTGTCATGTATGCGGAAAATCTCGATGGATGACTAGGGACGCAGAAAATGTGAGTGAGGATGAAGATCAAAAACGATCAAGAAAGAAAATGGTAAAGATTATGCGATATTTTCCTCTAATACCTAGGCTTTAAATACTTTTTATGTCCTCAAAGACTGCTGAGTCTATGAGGTGCCATCATGATGGAAGAACCGATGACAGATTATTACGGCATCCCGTGGATTGTTTAGCTTGGAAGTCATTTGACTACAATATTCCAAGTTTTGCAAGAGATCCTCGAAATGTCAGGCTCGGTCTTGCATATGAAGGGTTTAATCCTTTCAAAATCATGAGTACTTCGTATAGTAATTGGTCTGTTATACTTGTTCCATTCAATTTGCCTCCGTGGATTTACATGAAAAAATCATCTTTTATCTTATCCATGATAATCCCTGGCGAGAAAGGTCCCAAAAATGATATTGAAATTTATATACAACCTCTTATTGAAGATTTGAAATAGTTATGGGAAGGGGTCAAACCATATGATGTGTTAAAGAAGGAGAACTTTAATTTATACGCAACTTTATTATAAACAATTAATGACTTCCCTGCATATGCAAATTTATATGGTTAGAGTAGCAAAGGTCGTTATGCTTGTCCTTGTTGTGCTGCACAAACATGTTCGAAGTGGTTGTTTAATGGAAAGAAATTATCTTATATGGGACATCGTCGGTGGTTAGCTGAAAATTATAGATTTAGATGTTAAAAGAATATGTTTGATGGCACTGAAGAGTTTCGAAAAGCTCCTGAGCAAACAACCGGGTCTGGTATCTTCTCCATGTTGAAACATATCAAGTTTACTTATGGAAAGATTTGTGGAAAAAGAGGAGTATTTTCTTTGAGTTGCCTTATTGGAAGGATCACATTTTGAGACATAATCTTGATGTAATGCACATTAAGAAGAATGCTTATGAGAATATTATCGGGACCATTCTCAATGTCGAAAGAAAATCTAAAGATAATCTAAAGAGTCGACTTGACTTAGTCGACATTGAAATTCGACATGATCTTCATCTGCAATTACATCCTAATGGAAAATATTTCTTGTTGCCTTCTATTTTTGCAATGTCGAAGAAAGAAAAAGAAGTGTTTTGGATGGTGTTGAAGGATATAAAGGTCCCATATGGGTATGCATCAAATATATCTCGATGTGTCAGTGTTAAAGATCGAAGACTTTATTCTTTAAAGTCACATGATTATCACATATTAATGCGAGATTTACTGTCAGTAGTTTTACATGGTTGCATGTCGAGTAAGGTGACGTCTTATATCATTGAACTTTCTAATATAATTAAAGTTATGTGTGGGAAAGTTCTTATGGTTGAAGAACTTGAGAAACTACAAGATCGGGATGCCTTGACTTTATGCAACTTATAGAAGATATTTCCACCTTCATTATTCACAATTATGGTGCACCTTCTAATTCATCATCCTCATGAAGCAAAAGTTGGTGGACTAGTTTTCTATCGAGGGATATACCCTATAGAGAGGTGTTAATTGAATTATATGTATTAAATGACTAGTTATTATACCTTTTCATCAAACTTATTTACATAGTATTTTGTTTTGTGTATAGGTTATTGTGCAAGTTGAAGTCTTACTATCGTAATAAGCGTTATCCGGAAGGATCAATTGCTGAAGAGTATTTAGCAGAGGAATGTATGACATTTTGCTCTAGAAATTTGGAAGATGTTGAAACAAGATTGAATAGACCAAATAGAAATGATTTGTTCAATACATGACTTAGCTGAGACTTATTTGTTTGGAAGTTATGGTGAACCACTCGGCAAAGTTGAAATTGCACACTTAGATGATACGTCTTGGGTACGAGCACACCGATATATTCTTTTCCATCGCAATTCAATAGATCCATTTTCCAAGTAAGTTTTACGGACTAAACCCTAATGTATTTACTTAATCTTTTATATTTCTCATTCTTTAAAGAAATAATATACTTTATAGTGAGTTTAAATAAGTCTTGAGATCTCGTGCACGCTCTCAAAGATTACATCAGCGAAAGATACATAAGTTATTCACAGAAACTTTTCATGAATGGTTAGGGAAGACAGTAAGCAACTAAATCATTGCACATAATTGTAAATAATATATAGCTCTTGTTTTAATATATTGACATAAATGCTAATTAATTCACCTTTCACGTGTAATAGGTTTGGAGTGGGAGAGAAGTTAGTGAAGATGTTAAATGGCTTTCTCAAGGTACGAATAGAATTGTTTAAAGATATAATGTCTTCCTCATTAATGGGTTCAAGTTCCACATGAAATCTCTTGAAAGATTATGGAGAACACAAAATTGCGGAGTAGTTGTTACTTCTTCAACTACAACTTATGCTAGTGCCAGGGACAATCATCCTTTGGAGGGAGATGTAGAATATTATGGAATTCTTACAGAATTATTGAGTTAGATTATTATGGAAAATAAAAGGTTGTGTTGTTTCAGTGTGACTGGGTTGATGTAAACACTACTCGAGGCATAAAAAGAGATAATTTTGGTTTTACAATGGTGAATTTATCTCGGTTAATTCACACTGGTCAAAGATGGATGAGCCATATGTATTTTCTTCTCAAGTAAAACAAGTTTTTTACTGTCACGATCCAATGGATGAGGGTTGGTATGTTGTGCTCCGTAATACCCTAGAGACTTGATAGACATCGGGGATGGAAGTAGAGATGACATTGAAATAAAATCAGAATCTTTACCTTTTGTATCACAAAACTTAGAGGAAACTATCAATAATACTACACAATTTCAATGGGTTCGGGAGGACGTGGATGAATATATTTATGAAAATTGATATGACAAAAGAATGTAGTAAGATTTTATATCTTAATTTATTAATTTATAATATTATAACTGATAACATATTGTCCTTCAATATATTCATTAATTGAATCATTTTCATACTAAAGTTGTTGTTTGTTTATTACATATATCATGCCCAGGAGAAAATTAAGTGATTTGTGGATTGTTCAAGCTTCTCAAGAGGAGGAACAAACAAATAATGAGGAATCGGCTATTATTGACTCTTCGAACGTTCCTACTACTGCTGAAGAAGCTGTAGAAATTGAAGGTAATGTTCAAAATTTTCTTTAATTGTTGTTTCATTTTGAAAGCTTACATTTAATTATTTCATATATAGTTGTAAATGGCTGAACACGTAATACTAGAAGATGTACAACTTTAAAGGAATTATACCAACTTCCTCCTGGGCACCATGTTAAAGTTTCAAGAAATGATGTTGGTTAACCTATTGGCCCAGAAGCACGTGTTCTATCTGGTTACTTAGGCATGGTTGTACGTGATGCTAATCTTTTACCGATCAATTATGCGTCATGGCGTGAAATGCCAAATAGTAACAAAAATCAGGCTTTTGATTTTGTTAAGCTAATAATGTCATTATAATACATAATCCATAACAATTCAATAGTAATTTATACTTACTTTGAACACTTATGTTATTTGTAGGAGAAATTTTCTTTAGAGGTTTCAGATGATTATTTGAAGCAAGCGTTAGGGAAGAGATGGAGAGACCACAAGCGTTCATTAAAAAAGAAATACTTCAAGAATGATCTCAACCTTGAAGAGAAGCTACAAATTGTCCCACCTGGAATGTTCAGGTATCAATGGGAAGATGCAGTCAGGTTTTAGAGTTCAAAGAAAGGACATGTATGATGTATTTTTCAAAAATAATATAATTTCATTATAATATTGACTTTATAAGTAAATAATTCAAATTGTAGGACCGAGAGCATGTTGGTGTTGCTAGCAGACAACAACAAAAAATTACTCATATAGCTGGATCGAAGAGCTTTGCATGTATAGCTAATGATGAGGTATTATTGATTATTCACATAGTGATTTACAGTTGGCTGCACATACTAACGAAAATTAAATATATTATTAATTAATTTTTTGAAAGACTTAATTTTTATTCTACATTGTAGGAAAATACTTCTGGTTGTAAAGTATGACGAATAAAGCTATTTGATACGACACATACAAAAAAGGATGACACTCATATGACTGATGAAGCTGCATAAATTATGGTACATTGATTGGACACAAGATTTGAATTATGTTATATTTATATCTATAGTATGACATTCTTTTTAAAATAATTATTGAATTGATTATTAGGAAAATTGAGGGATAAAAGGGCGGAGTATGAAACTACGACTTCAAGTCATGGTATTGTTAATGCGGATGACATCAAAAATCAAGTTATTAATGAAGTTTTGGATCCTGAAAGATATGTCGGGTTCGCTGTCAAGGACCATTCGTTACTCCCACTAAATATTTTGGATTTAGTTCATCTCAGTACATGTCATCACAGAGTTAGCCGTCCCAATTAGAAGTGAGTCGTTTAAAACAACAGTTGACTAAAATGGATCAAAAAATAGCTAACATGAAAGCCGAAAATGAAGCGAGGGAAGTAGAGAGAGAAGCAACATATCAGTAAAAATGTCAAGAATTTGAAAATCGGCTTGAAGCTATGATACAGATGATATGAAAAAATCAATCTCATATTCCACCATCTTAGGTCTTATTTAAAGTTGGTTATTATTGATTTAAAGTTTGTTGTTATGGATGTTATGTTTATTGGATAATGCTACAAGTTAAAAATTTAAATTTGGTTAACATAAGAGCAGAAAACACCCATGGCAAAATTTGTGTTAATTAGCGGCATTTGTATAACAAACGCCACTAAATACATAATCAATACCGGTGTTTTAGAAAAAAAACCACTGAAGTTCTAGGTCATTTGCGGCGTTTATACAAAAAACGCCACTATAGACATAGTTAATAGCAACATTTTAATTTACAAACGCTGATATATGTCACATCTTTTACATACATTTTTGGGAACAAACGCAACTATATGTCATAACATTTAGCGACGATTTTCTACAAACGCCACAAAAGAAAAGAATATAGTGGCGTTTTCAACAACGCCGCTAAATATCATAACCTTTAGTGGGGTTTATGGAAACAACGCCACTAAAACTCGTAACCTTTAGCGGCGTTTGCAGACAAAAAACGCTACTACCTTTTGCGACATTGGTTTTAGCGACGCTTTTGGTGGCTTTTTTTCGCCACAAGGGTTTTTAGCGGCGCTTAAAAATGCCACTATATGACCGAAAAAACGCCGCAAAAAACATGTTTTGTTATAGTGGATATTCCATTCCTTATTATTTTCACTTAACTTTTATGCTATAATTATTTAAAGAGATGCAATCTTTTTTGTGATCTCTGTAATTTTTTGGTCCTAGTTATAGAGATTGTTTTATAAGTATGTTGGGATAGTTCTTGGGATACACCAAGATTTTGAGATATATATCGAATTATGAGTTAAAAGAAATTGTAGATATTTATACTATTTGTGATCTCTATGTTTACAATTGATTATTGATTTTTGTGTGTGTGGAGTTTGACAAAAGTGAACAACATTAAATCTCATTTTTTATGTATGATTTATTTATTGTGAATCTCATGTTATTTACTTTTTCACTTATAAAATTTTTAATTCATAATTTAGCTTGAAGCAATTTTTAGATCCAAACTAACTAGTTTAATTTTGTTAAATCTGATATTGTTGTAATTAATATAGTTTACCCTCCCTTTTTCAAGTATAACACCTAATTAAAAAGTTGATCAATAATAAGATGATTATTAGCTTTACCTTATATAAGTGGCAATTAGATGTCGTATCCCGTAGGAGATCTCTAACCAAACAATGAAAATTAAAATAAATTTGTTTTCATTTATATCAAATGCCAAAATTTGTTATACCACACAACAAGCAAAGGAAGAAAAAAGAAATAAAAGGAAGGTTCCAATGAATAACATAATTAAGTAGCTAAATCCCACAATTCACGTTGGATCTCTGGTTCTATTTCTCCTAGTTTTTTTTTCTTTTGACAAAAAAGAAAAGAAAAGAAAAGAAAGAAAACCTGAGATAATATTGATTGAGTTGTCCCCGGTGCATGTCTCTCCACCGATGGGTTGTGGGGTTTCAAAATTTGACAACACAGTAGGAGGAGAGGACAGGCAAAGGCGTCAATTAAGAGTAGTTCATAGAAAGAACAGTGCTGCTGTCGTGATACCGAAGCCATTGCCCGTAGACGGCGATGGAGACGAGGATTCGAAGGGTAAGTCGAGGTCCGATGAGAGAGGGGGAGATAATTACCACAAGGACGAGAGTGAGGAGGACGATGGAACAGATATACCTCACTCGCTAAGTTTCAGGGTATATTGCAATTCATCTTTCGATGACAACACCCATGGTAAGCCTTCATTATTATTATTATTATTATTTTGGTCGCCAATGCCAAAGGCACTAACGTCATTTTTTGTTGTACAGGTGATTGTAACGCAAATAACATGATGGGCAAACACGAAGGGGATGCTGGCAATCGCAAGGTATTACATTTTGAATCCACAAGCTCTTCATTAATGGCATTTGGAAAGGATTTATATGGAATCAAATTAACAATTTTGATTTTGTTGTTTGTTTGAACAGGGATCAAATACTCGATCGAGGAGGAAATCTATGGTAGGCAAAGGACTCAAGTGCATTTTAAGATCATAATTTGCCTGGTGATACTTGAACAACCATATTGAAAGTTGCCGTCATGATGTACATAGAGCTTCATTTGCTTCTTCTTTTTTTTCTCCCATAAACACAGATGTTTTTCAGGTCTTGAAGGAACAACACAGTGCTCCCTATTCTTTTTATTGTATCAGGAAAAAACATGCGACCTTAATGTTTTTCGTAACGATCAGATTGCAAATTAAATACACTTCGTTGTATACCTACTTATGAAATGAATGTGCATCTCCTACATACTCTTTCTGCTTAGCTTCTGAAAATGGCTAGTCATAGAAGAAATCCTCCATTCAACCTTTTTTTTTTTCTAGCTTAGTTTCCTTTATGATAATGATTAAAGAACTTTTGGAGCCATAAACAATTTCAAAAAGATAATTTTTAGAGAAAAATACGTTTGAAAAATATTTTTCAATCCAATAGCAAAAGTGAACAAAAGTTATATTTTAACCTTCACTTGTTGAAAAATATTTTTCATTATCAAATGACGAGTTTCTTTTGATCAGCACTGTGTTTAAATATTTTTCAATCCAATAGTAAAAGTGGAAAAAAATATAGTTTTAACCTTCACGGATTATATTTTCCTTTAAAAGAGGGTAACTTCCATTTTACTTCAAAACATTCTTTTATTATATTTTTTTTCATTTATGGAATTATATGTTGGTAATGCTCAATCCCATATAGAATTGGAAACACTAGTGGGAATGGTATTTAAGGTTCACATTCTCCATTCCCTTGTTGAGTGATAGAGAACAAAGCGTGAAAATACGTGTCTTTGACATGTCCGCACGAATACTATCCTTTTAGAAAAACTTCGTAAGGAATTTTTCTCTGAAAGATTAAATGAAAAAATGTGAAAGATTCATCTGATATTTATAGCTTACTCAGGTTGTTAAAGTTACTTTCCTAAATTAATCAGAACTTAAGATGTATTTGGACTTATTTCCAGCTTTGTGGAGAGACAAGCTGTTAATATCAAGAGTTACAGGAGTTATTTGATTTAATTTTAGGAGTTATAACTGTTGAGTTTTTATGCAATGAACCTGGACTCTTTTTTATCTAGATTCATCAATACATTTCAGGAGTTACAAAAGGGTTTAAATTCAGAATTAAAATCAAATTTAATTTGATTTTTTGTTGGACGAATTTACCCTTACTTCTAGCTTATAAATAGAGAGCTGAATTCAGCTTCTCAACTCACTCTCTGCATTCAGAATTCACTCTCCAAGTGTTTTTTAAAGTTGTTCTCTTCGTGCTTTCCGATCAGAAGTGCAATACCACCAGCAGTCCACTCCTATTTCGGGTGTACGAAATTTGGAGCAACCGTGTTAACCTCGGGGGACGATTCGCCTATTGCAGCGATTACACACATTGGGGCAAATTTGTTTCTAATGTAGTGGTTAATACCACGACATAGTAAATTGGTTCTTTATTAATATATTTCAACATATATTTTTTCAGTCAATATTAATGCCTCGTTTTGCAACAGTATATTTTTCCAAAAATTTAGAAATGAATTCTTACTTCTGCTAAATACGACAATAATTATTATTGTCCGTGTTGTGAATATGGATTCTATGGTCTACTGGAAAATTATCGGTAAGAAAAATCGAAAATGGATTGCACTGCATGAGATAGTGTCTCTGCTTTGCAAAGTTTGAATTTAGTATACTTTTCGGAATGGTAAGAATCAAAAGGTTAGTACGATTGCATTCTTAATATTAAGAATGATTAATACGATACTTATTGTCGAAACGCTCCCCGCCAGGCTTTTTAGGGCTTTTTCGGGAATCGATCCAACTTAAATATTGAGAACATATCGGGTTTTAAAATAGACAAATTTGGAGTCACCAATCGACTTTTGGGTTAGGTAAGTCGAATATCTAAAAATATATATTAAAATAATTTTAAGAAAAAAATAATTTTAAAAGATAAAAAATTGGTCTGCGTTTAACCAGAGATTCACTTTGAAAAGGGTTTGGGAGTCGGTTACGTGTAGGGAAGGATTAGCACCCCACAACACCCAAAATTGGTACTTATGATTATATGTCATCTTAATTATTAAAATTGGCAAATTCAAGTAATATTTAAATTATGATAAAAAGGAAAATGGGATATTATTTTATACGAATAATATTTAGAAATACCTTCCTATCAAGTTAAGGAGATATTTTTTATAAATTAATCAAATAAAAGAAAAAAATTATAATTACAAAAATTGATAAATATGTAAATAAAATATTAAAAAGTAAACATAATGATTAAATTATAAAACTACAAAAGTTCAAGGTTACCTATGTAAATAAGTCATATTTTAGGCATTAAAATTGTAAATAAACCAATAATAATATTAAAAATAAAAAATATTAAAGTTAAGGGATTAAATTGCTAAATATTAAATTTATGGCCATAAATGAAAATATCACGAAATCTATATATTAAAATTTTAATTTAACCCTAATAAATTATTTAGGATTTAAAAATATAATATTAAAATAACAGGGAATAAAATGGATATTTTACCCAAACAAACATACATATTGGTTAGTGACTAAATTGAAATGTATAAAAACATGAATTCAGTGACTAAATTGTAAGGCTTAAAAAGTACATGGACCATATATATGATTTTCCTATGCACAAAATCATGCAAATACCCCATCTGAAACAACGTAGTTTTGAATTAGGTATAAATACCCATTAAACCAGCCTAAAAAGCCATTCTTCCTCATTTTCTCAATTTTGTTTCTCTCTCTAAGAAGGTTTGACTTCTCTCTAACTCCCTTACCAGAGGGAGAACCAACCACCGGCCGACCATCGTACGTCGACGCCAACAACCACTAAAGATGGCCGAAATTTACCTCAAATCGAAACCCGAGTTATCCTAAACCTGAATCCATGATTCTTTCCTCCTAAAAACCCGAAGGTTGACGTAAATCATTTACCTTCGAACGACACCACTTTCCTAAGATGTTGAGGATTCCGACAACGTTTGAAGACCTCCGAAGACGGTAAACTTCTTCTCTCTTTATTTTTTATTTTACTTTCAAACGTATGTTATTGTTGGTTGCTGCTCCTTATTGGTTCCTTGCTGCATTTATTTTCATTTCTTGATGTCTTCCCTTTCTTCTTTGCTCGTATCTCTCTGTGTATCTTCTGGTTGTCCCTATTTTTTCTTCTTATAGGATCGGTCTTTTATAGGCCTTAAATGTCGTTCATAATGATGAAGCTTCGGTGAGTCACCAAAGCTATAGTGGTGACTTACCATAGGGGCGATGATGTGTGTGGTTATCTTGATGGGTGCATTAAATGAACCCAGATCTTCTGGATTTATCTGTTGAGGTGGTGATGGCATGGCAACGGCTGACTAGAGCACCTGGAGGCGGCGATCGGAATAACCCTAGGATTGTAATGAAACCCTAGGGTTTCTATTAGACGAATATGGGTCGTTCATCTCTATTTTGATTGAACGGTTTGGATGAGGAGGTGGCTGGAGATTTGTGTGCAAAAACCCTGGACCGGTTCTTAGATCTGAATTTGGGCCTGGACCGGTTTTGGATCTGGACCGGGTTTTGGATCTTTGGTTTATCTTCTCGGGTCTATTGTTTTGTAACTAGGCCCCGGTTTATTTATTTGGGCTTGTAATAATTTAATACTAATAATAATAATAATAATATAAATACGTAAACTCAGAAGAAAATGATTGTCGACAACTGCCCCTCTTTGCTAATTTTTGTTTAACAAAAATAGAGCAAAGACAAAAGGACAAGGAATTTTCGTTCGGTTAACTTCTCTTTACTAGGAAATCAAAGA
Organism: Hibiscus syriacus; assembly: GCF_006381635.1. Lineage (NCBI taxonomy): Eukaryota > Viridiplantae > Streptophyta > Magnoliopsida > Malvales > Malvaceae > Hibiscus > Hibiscus syriacus. Next base: position 18,480,662 of record NW_024063471.1, read on the forward strand.
TTGACTTCGTTTTACTAGGAAGTCAATAAAGATTAAAAACATCCTACTCGAAGGTCTTACGGATGGCCCGTAGGACTTATCATCTTTGGGAAATAGTTTACTGGGTAAGAAACTTTAGAAATCGCTTTCTTACTTTTCAGCAATTTCATTTTCTGAATATTAAATGAGAAACTTTGGTAATCGCTTTCTCATTTTCATGTGAAAACATCCTACCCGGAGGTTTTACGGATGGCCCGAAGAACTTATCATCTTTGGGAAATAGTTTACTGGGTAAGAAACTTTGGAAATATCTTTCTTACTTTTCAACAATTTCATTTTCTGAACATTAAATGAGAAACTTTGATAATCGCTTTCTCATTTTCATGTGAAAACATCCTACCCGGAGGTTTTACGAATGGCCCGAAAGACTTATCATATTTGGGAAATAGTTTACTGGGTAAGAAACTTTGGAAATCGGTTTCTTACTTTTCAACAATTTCATTTTTGGAAAAGATTAAATGAGAAACTTTGAAAATCTTTTTCTCATTTTTCAAAACAATTTGATGTTTGGGTAACATGCCCCAAAATAATGATTCCTTTGTGCATTACGACCATCTATTCTTCAAGTCTTGCCTCTTCCTCACGTGATTCTTGTATTTGAGGTTTGAATTCTACCTTCTACTTGTAAGGTATTTTGTCATCATGAATCTTCTTTTTTCATACGAAGATCTGTAAAAACCTCATGTTTGAATGCAATCAAATGTATCAATGTAATGCATTTTATTTTATACAAATGATGTTCTTATGAATGCATAAATGTTGATTCAATCTTCATTTGACTTCAAAGTGGCGAATTCAATCTTCTTCCACATGATCATTCATTTCCAAGGTTTACTTCAAATTTCAGTGTAGCAACCTATAATTTCAAACTTGCATTTCTGAAGAGTCATCTGATCAACTTGTATCTTTGTGTCTTCTTTGCCTCCATTTGCATTAAAATCTCAAAAGAAATGTTTCATTTATGGAACTATTGTCGCAGTCAGAATTATGACCTTGTTGTCCCCATTTTATCCTTGGACTTGTGTGAAAATCCAATAAAGCCTTCATTTTTTAAAGGAGAATCTACCATCTTTGGAGAATGTAGATGTAACTATTCCAAGCTCAGCAGAGATTAATTAGGAGAACAGTTTATGTTCTAATTTGACTCTTGAAACATATCAAAAGGAGGATTTATCCTAATTCCTTTCGTGTCTCCACACCTAATCGGATCTCGAACAATTCTATTTAGACCATATCATGTCGAGATATTTAACAATAACCTATCATTCAACCTTAGTTGGCTTCATTAGTTTCTTGTTGTTAAAATTTCAGCACCCCTTCCGTGGAAAGAAATCTTCATCATTTCTCACTTTTAACCTTAAGGTTTTGGAATATAACTTTCATCTTGGGTCAACAAATGGAAACACCATATGATTATAACATTGGTTCAGCACCATAATTACTGGTTCGTAGAATATTTGACAACACATTCATCCTTTCCTGTGGCTTTTCCCTAGATTTTAAACCAGAGAAACTCTTTACATGGTGTTCAGAGCTTTTGTATGGCGTTATAAGGACACCAAATAATAAAGCTCATTGGGAATACAAGTGGGACGCTTTGGCTTCCCAGCATCAATGTAGGTGAAATCACCTAGATAATGCAACCGTATGATAGAAAAAATGATCATATATGGTAAGCTCGATTGTCATTGTTTCACCACTTTCATTCTTCATATATTTATATCTCATTGGAAATATTTACTCAATTCAATGATCTTTTTTCTGGATGATATGGCCTCCCAAAATGCCCCAACATTTGCTGATACAAACGTTCAAAATGCGTTCAAAATTATTTCTTGCTGATGCGAACTTTTAAAATGCCCCAACATTTACTGATACGAATGTTCAAAATGCATTCAAAATTATTTCTTACTGATATGAACCTTCAAAATGCCCCAACATTTTTCATACTGATGTGAGCTTTCAAAATATCCCAACATTATTTCTTGCTAATATGAACCTTCAAAATGTCTCAACATTCCAAGTTATAAGGCTTACTTCTCAATTTCTATTTGATTTGAATCTCATGATCCCTGCGAAGTATGGTTTTGATAATGCCCCATTGTGGGTACTCGTGGCTCTTTTTGTGTCCAAATCTTTTAATCTCGAATGTTTTCATTCTGGTGTTACTAAACAACAATGTTATCAAATATCTATAGAGCTTCTCTTCATATTGCCACAAACACTTAAGAAGTGATCAATCTTTTTAACAAAAATATCTTGCATTTTTATATGATCTGAGACATGTGCCTCTTTCGAATGAGGCGATCATCTTCATCTTGACTGGTCACACTCTTACATTTTTACTATGTACTAGGATATGTACCTCTTTCGAATAGGGCGGTCATTTTTTCTTGACGGATTGTTGACAATGTAACAAGAGAGTGTTTCAAGTTCTCTCCTCTAACCCTCATGATCTTTTGGACCCCTTGCTTTCAAGAATATGAAATGCTTCATCATTCTGGCATCGCTTATTCTTTTTTCTCCAATAGAGAAAGAATAGGCATCACTTGCTTCAAGGACCTTTCTCATTTGAGATTGTCCTGTTTGAAAATGTTTTTTATCCTTTATTTTGTTTTAAAATCAAAGAATAAAATAATTGTGTACAATATTTCCCCTTAATTTAGGCTCACAATTGAATTAAATCATAAAATATGAGTTCAAAAAAATCAAAAGAATCAACCGCTCTTTAATATTTTAGAGTTATAGTTCTTTGACAAGTATCAAAATTGATGGTTTGGTTTTAGGTTGGCTTTCCTATTTTCTATGGTTTTGGCCATTAAAGATGTCATTTCTCTCTCAATCTTTATGAACATTATCACATGCCTCACTTTCTTGACTTGATATTTTAACTGGATGCGGACAAAATGATGCAACTAGCATAATTACTAGACTTTTTAGAACGCTTCTATTTCGGTTCTCTAAAATCTTTCATTTGTTAAAGGTTTGTAGACTCCTCTAATAGGGGTAGTGCAAAAATATCGGTCTAAAAATGAAATTTATGAGTGCTAGTGTGAGGTTGACTATAACAGGTGTTCCTTAACTCCCTTAGTCCATCTTTTACTGAAACTCCTTATTTAGTAAATTTGCCATTTTTGGCTAGCTGAATTAAGCTTTATTGTATATATATAATATAATCACCTTTATAAGGCTAGCTGAATCTTATCCATAAAGTCGGGGCTATTAACCAATTGCTCTAGAGGGACAACTCAAGCTTTATTGTATGTAATAGTAATATAATCTAGATATATGGATTCAACTTCTTAAGCTTGTTAAGAAGAACATGTTATAGCCTATGGGTTTGTTGAAAGTCAGAAAATCTCATCCTTAGAGTTTAATTTCCATGCAACTGACCTAAACTAGATTCGACTATTCCCTCTATGAAGATTATGATCATCATTGAACATCATCAATAGAAGAGTAGTCTAGTAAGTTTCGCAACGTCATACACATATGTTGCCCCATGTTGTACACTCATATGTATATCCAAATACCAAGCCTTTTTGTTCAATTCCTTGCGATATAAGAAAGCTATATTTGTAAGAGAAGGGTATGGTGCTTGAGTGTATTTCTTCTGTAGTAAGGTCAAGGTCCTTGTTTTACCAGTTTTCAATCTTGTTACTTTGTTAAAGATTTATAACTCTAAACATAAAGAGTTTTTAATCCAGTTGATATTCAAAGAACTGCAAGATTGTAAATTTGATTCAATGCTTACCTTTCATAAAGTAGCACAAATTTATTTATATTACAAAAAGGCTGAGAAAGGAAAAAAAAACAAGTTCAAACAAGATGTTGTAACATGAGATAAAGCTTCATGATAAATGAAATGGTCTCTTTAAAATTAGGATGCCTCATTACTCATCTAATGTGACGACAATTGACTCAATCCTGCTTTGATGCCCTACTTGAGTTTGTCATCCACTGTTCCAAATTTATGTGTTAATGTCCCATTGTCAACAAGCATTTCTATCTCCTTTAACAGTGACCTACAACTCCCCGTAGAATGTCGAGATGCCCCAAGTGTAAATCACAAACATTATCTTGATCATAGCTATGAGCAGAAGAGTTTGGTAGTACTTTCGTTGGCCTCGATGTGATGTATTGACCTTTAATCAAATGAGGGTACATATCTAAGATAGAAGTTTGGAATACCTCCAAAATATTTCTCGATCGTGAAAATTTGTTTAGTCCGTCTGAACGACTAATTGCTCATTTTCTTTTGCAGTTGAGTGAGCTCTGAATGTGACATTAATTCACATCATCAGTTTTTTCTTTTTGCTTGGATAGGCTTTTGGATGTGACTTTTAAGCTTCCTTTTCCGATTGCATTTTCAATTAATTCTCCACTTTTTACAAGATGCTCAAATTTATTCTTCTAATTTGACATCATTAACTCAAAAAAAGGAGTTGGAAGGGAATCGTGAAACATATATGATATCTATTCTTCTAACATGGGAGATTGAACTTGTGTTGCTACTCCTTTCCATCTTAAGGCATATTCTTTAAATCTTTCATTGGCTTTCATCCATATTTCTTGAAGATCCTTACGTTTGGGAGTTAAACCTTTAACATATCAATATTGTCCCAAAAAGTCATCAGCTAGATCAACCCATCTCTTGATCTGCTCTCGGTTCAAATGATTGTACCGTACTACCACTGGCCCAACGAGACTATAATAGAAGGAGTGAATCAATAAATCATCAATATGTAGATACCCATCCATTTTTCTGTAAAACATTCTTAAGTGGATTAGGGGACAAATGGTGCCAACATATTTCTCAAAATCAGGCATCATGAATTTATGGGGAATAACCAAATCTGGAACCAAGCTGAACTCTCTTGCTTCTAGTTCTTTGTGGGAGACAGTAACACCTTTCAGAGTTCTAATTGCTTCTTCCACCAGCTTGAATCCTTCCTCATATTGTATATAGTTAATGAGGCTATTCATCATATTCGAGTGGGATGCCCCAGGGTATGTTATCATTCTCGACGCATTAATCTGATAGTACTGTTGTTCTTTAGTAGTTATATCTCCTTCATCAATAGTCTTGGTTGTAATAAACTGGATAATCTGATTTGATCCATCTTGTAGAGATCTCGATGCTTCATTCCTCATATCTTGTTGTAACCCAGTCAATTGTTCTAGCAACTAATCTTGTGATCCCTCATGAGATTGCTCCATTGTTTCCATAATGATGATACAGTAATATGAATGAATTATCTCAGTTTTACTATTACAAAACCTTTCATGAATTATATACATGCTCTTATAATTAATGTATGTAACAATACTTAAATAAATAAATGTGATACAAATGCGAAAATGCAGAAATGAGAATGTAAACTGTGCAATGCAAATTCATGTATGTAAAAGGTTTCATTCGAGAGTGATTATCTTAAAACAACTTTCATTGAACACAAAAGTTTTGATACATCCAACAACTTTAAATATAATGGATAACTTTCACTCATAATTTCTCTATTTCCCTCAAAACCCAAATTAACTTACACTCATTCTTAAGTGTAGAGTTGTCATTCTGCTTTAATTCTCTCGTGAAGCCAGCTAGATCAACCAATTTATGAGCCACATTGCTTTCCTGGGCAGCAACTTCCTTCATGACATTGTCTTTTTCCTGCATCTTTTGAATCCATTCTCGAAGATGTAGACATTATTGTTCATTTCCCTTGTAAGAGAATCTTTATGGTTACGAAGTTGCCTTATAAGATCTCTACAATCATCTATAAATTCCATTAATGTCTTGATTTTTTCCTTAATGGCTTCTAGTTCAGCCTCATTATTATGTTTGTGACGTTGATATGAGATTTCCACATTAGTTGTAGATATATTCAACATTTGGTTTTTAGCTTGACATCTTTCCCAATTGATGACAGCTAAATTGTGCCTTTCTTCTACAATTCGTAAATCATGAGAAAGCTTCTTGGCTCGATCTTCGTGTGTCTTGCAATTCTTTTTCATTTTAGTAACCCCTTTTATCTACTCTTCTGGGGTATTTCCTAAACCAACATTTTGAAAAGCTTGACTGACCTTTTGGAAATCATCACGCATGGTTTCCATCTCTGCGCTCAATTTATTATTTTCAAATTTTAAATGACGTGTTTGAGCCTCATACTTCAACAAATCTTCTTCCTTCTGGATGCCCCTACTGATAGTACTCTTACCTATGAACACTTTTGGTATTAATCTGATAGGATAATCAGTGACCAAACTAGGTCAATTTTTACCTCAAACACTAAAATTCCATAATCCAAAAGATGTTGGACTCGATACTTAAAAGCAGTATAGTTCTCAATGGAATGCCCTTGAATTCCGACATGATATTCACAATGAACATTAATATCATACCAATTTAGATACGGAGGTTGCCGAGGTTTCCCATAATGTGAAGTCACCTCTCGCGCTTCTAGTAGCTTCTTGTACAACTCCTTATATGATATAGGGATATCATCAAAATGAGAACCCTTTTCATCTTGGATTGATCTTGATTTTTCAACGTTGGGAAAAAACTCTTAAATACCGACAAGTTCTGATTACATGACTTCTTTTTATCTCTGGAAATTTCTACAGTTGTTACCATTTCTTTGGGGTCTCCTAACAACTTGTTGATATGAATGGTGTTGCGCATAATTTCTTAGATTGATTAGGATTAGTGATATTATGTATATTTGAGATTTCAGGATTATGTTCATTGGGCTCTCTCTCTTTTTGTGTAGGAGTCTCTTTTCCTTTGGCCAAAACAGATATTCTATCCATCATCTTGGACATTTGCTCTTTTATCTCTCGTATCTCATTTTCCTCTTCATCAGACATACGATCTTTGGGTGCATAGCTCTCCTCTATCCTCGGAGTTCCCTCAGGATGACATTCTCTAGTTGTGTTATAGTTTACTTGATCATGAAACCCTTTGTCCATAATGGAAACCTTTTATTTTGATGACCACTCTCAAATCAATACCTTTTAACCATGTCATGATCATGCAATGCAATCAAAAGAAAACAACATAAAAACAAATTAGTACAAATAACATAATAAATTAATATGTAAATGCAATACAAAAATGAAAATGAAAGGGAAAAAAATCTTATCTATCATGGTATTTACCCTAACGTGCTTTGTTTAACCTATAAATCTTAACCTCATGCTTTCTAGTTTGCATGTTTGTTTGAAAAATTGAACCTAACCGCATACTTTTCTAGTTCTCATGCTTCTTGCAAAACAAATAAGTAAATTCGAGGAAAAGGTTAGAATGAATTTCCCTCTACAAACAAAAATTCAATATAAAACGGAAAAAAATTTGGTACTACTAATAGGGTACTTGAATTGTCCTTTGCTGGTGCCCCCTTGAGCTTACCAGACCCTCGATCCTTACCCATTACAAGCTTAAACATATTGAGTTCAATTCGAGAGAATTCATTTCCCCTTGTCCATGCGAGGAAACTCGATGTTTCACTCGTAAACATGAGGCATATGTATCCTAGAGGTTACTTGCTAAAGCCCATACAGAGAAAAATAATTTTTCTCACGTAAGCGTAGTGTTCATCCCTTCCTAAAGGGACAGAGAACAGCTAGAAGGTTCTTGATATCGAACATCTGTAGTGTGTAAGGGGAAACCTACAATTCTTTTCTTCGATCTCAGGACAATCAACCTAAAACACAGTTAGAAATCTGAAACACAAAAACTAATCAAATTAGTATAACTAATCAATAATCAAAATTTAAATATCATTCATAATTTCCATATTTAACTAACAAGATGACGTATAATCAATTAAAACTTGACTCTCTAAAACAATCCCAGTGGAGTCGCCAAGCTGTCGAAACGGTCCCCGTCAAGCTTTTTAGGGCTTTTTCAGGAATCGATCTGACTTAAATATTGGGAACATGTCGAGTTTTAAAATAGAAAAATTTGGAGTCACCAAACGACTTTTGGGTTAGGTAAGTCGAATACTTAAAAATATCTTTTAAAACAATTTTAAAAGATAAAAATTTATTATGCGTTTAACCAGAGATTCACTTTGAAAATGGTTCGGGAGTCGGTTACGTATAGGGAAGGATTAGAACCCCACAACGCCCAAAATTGGGACTTATGATTATATGTCATCTTAATTATTAAAATTGGCAAATTCAAGTAATATTTAAATTATGATAAAAAGGAAAATGGGATATTATTTTATAAGAATAATCTTCAAAAATACCTTCATAGCAAGTTAGTGAGATATTTTTATAAATTAATCAAATAAAATAAAAATTATAATTACAAAAATTGATAAGTATGTAAATAAAATATTAAAAAGTAAACATAATGATTAAATTATAAAACTACAAAAGTTCAAGGTTACCAATGTAAATAAGTCATATTTTAGGTACTAAAATTGTAAATAAACCAATAATAATATTAAAAATTAAAAATATTAAAATTAAGGGATTAAATTGCTAAATAATAAAATTTATGGCCATAAATGAAAATATCACGAAATCTATATATTAAAATTGTAATTTAACCCTAATAAATTATTCGGAATTTAAAAATAAAATATTAAAATAACAGTGGCTAAAATGGATATTTTACCCAAACAAATATACATATTGGTTAGTGACTAAAATATAAATAAAATGAAATTAGAAGACCAAATTGAAATGTACAAAAACATGAATCCAATGATTAAATTGTAAGGCTTAAAAAGTACAGGGACCACAAATATGATTTTTCCATGCCCGAATCCATGCTTCTTTCCTCCTAAAAACCCATAGGTCGACCTAGATCTAAATGTTTAACCTCCGAACGACACCACTTCCCTAAGATATTGAGGATTTCAACGACGTTTGAAGATCTCTGAAGACGATAAACTTCTTCTCTCTTTATTTTTTTTCTTTTACTTTCGAACGTATGTTATTGTTGGTTGTTGCTCCTTGCTGGTTCCTTGCTACCTTTTTTCGTTGCTTGTTGTCGTCCCTTTCATCCTTGCTTGTATCTCTCTATGTATCTTCTGGTTGTCCCTATTTTTTTCTTCTTGCAGGATCGATCTTTTATAAGCCCTGGACATCATTCGTAATGATGAGGCTTTGGTGAGTCATTGGAGCTATGGTGGTGACTCACCATAGGGGCGATGATGTGTGTGGTTATCTTGCTGGGTGCATTAAATGCACCCAGATATTCTGAATTCATCTGGTGAGGTGGTGATGGGGTGGCAACGGTTGACAGGAGCACCTGGAGGCGGCGGCTAAAATAGCCCTAGGGTTTCTATTAGACTAATATGGGCCGTTCATCTCCATTTTGTTCGAACAGTGGGGATGAGAAAGGCGACAGGAGATGTGTGTGCAAAAACCCTAGACAGGTTCTTGGGTCTGAATTTGGGCCTGGATCGGTTTTGGATCTGGACCTGGTTCTGGATCTCTAGTTTGTCTTGTAGGGTTTGCTATTTTGTAATTGGGCCCTAGTTTATTTATTTGGTCTTGTAATAATTTAATAATAATAATAATAAATACGTAAACTCGGACAAAAATGATTGTTTACACTTATTAGAAATGTTTTTAAACGTTTGTAAGTAATGCAATATCTGAATAATGCTCAGATTAAAAAATGCAATTATTACTTGAAACGACAAAATGCCATGTGAATGCATTTACATGCATTAATTCATGCAGTTACACGCATATATGCACATTTCTTTTGGTTAATGTGTATTAATATGACTTTTGGAAATTCACATATACTCTGCGTTTAAGAACAATGTGAATTGTAATATCATTTTAATAAATGGTATTTATTGGTAATCATGAATGTGTTATAAATATTATGCGGTTCTAATTTTTTTATTTAGAGTTATTTGCTTTTTTATGGCATTATTATTATGCCTTAACATTTATGTGTCTATTCTAGCAAGCAATTGAATTGTTTATTAAGCTTTAATGACAAATTATTAAACTTTAACAAAATTGTCTAAAGGTGGTAGATGACTGTTTTATTCTTAGTGAATTGTTTCATGTTTCCATGGTCTGTCTTATTTAATTATTTATTATGTGTTTAAGAATTTTAATATGGTTGGTTCACGTACAATGAGTTGAGCTATGAGACCGACAAACTATTTTTTCGACTTTTTAAAGTCCTGAAATATTTTTAAGGCAGACTATAATGTAAATATATTAGATATATTTCGGTTTAATTTATTATGTGATTTTATTTATATTAAATTATTTCTAGTCATATGTGGAGAAGAGTAACTATTTATTTTCATGTGGAGTAAGATTATTCAGTTTCTTAATATTAAGTTGAAAATAAATATCATCTATTTTATCATACTAATAATTTCTTTTGAGAAATTTATAAAGACAACAAAATGGTTGCAATTTTGGAGAATCATTAAGATGATGATGTTGAACGAGAAGATTCTCCAAACTGAATAGTTGTTAAATTTGAGTTTTGATTCTATAATCTCTTGAAGACAATAAACCAAAATCCTAAAGAAAAGGTTCTTGTCACTATCAATAAATTATTTTAATTATTGATAGTAAATTAATTTCGTGACTAACCATGTATATTCTTCATTTGACTTCAGAAGATACAAAAGAGATGCTGGTTTAGATGAAGTGATGGTCATGAGGGATTTTGGGGTCATACTGATTAAAAATGATGATGTAAAGAATAAAGTTGCATGCATGGTGAAAATGAACAAGTCTATTTGGAATTTTGATTCCACCTGCGAGGTCAGATTATTTAGACTTGTTGCTTGTTAATTCATGCCTTTTAAATACATGAATTAGATTGCATGAGCCTTTAAGCTAGTCTTTAAAACTTAATGGATAGTATGAAATGAGATAAAACCACTAGCAAAGACTAAAGTAGTACTACTAAGGATAAGGTAGTAATGCTAGCCTAAAATATGTATTCTTAATAAGATACTATTGTGAATAAAAGTATCAAGCATAATTCTTTAAAGAGACCTTAATTAAAGAAATAGAAAATATATAAATGATTTATTGAAAAGTAGTGTGATGAGTATGAAAGTGCATGTCTAGGATTGGTTCTATGAAAGACCTGGTACTTAAGCGTGCCTAATGCACCACCTCTCTTTCATTGAAACCTACCTGGTGCACAGTTCATTACTATGCTCACTATTTCAATTTAAAAAAACTATGACAAGATAAAAACTCTTAAAACTTAGTGCAGAAGTTAAAAGAGTAGAGATTAATTTGGTTGAGTTGAATATCAAGTTTAGTCATAGTAAATAAAATATATGATGATCTCTTTAAGGATAATATATTGAATATCATGAATAAAAATATGATAGAGTCTATTGCTACTAAAAGTGTGTTGTAGCTATTAAATCTCTTTAAGTGATTTTCCTAAGTAGATGAAAGAAAAGAGATTATCTATTTCAGAATTTGTACTAAAATCTCTAGTTTTAAACTTGAGAATATTTTTCCTGATGTTAGGAAAAGTTGAAAACTTCCAATAAACTTTGTTATAATATTCATAATTTCCTAAACTCTTCTTATGAAGAGTTAGGAAAAAACCAAAATTCATTTTGAATGAGAAAAAGTCATAAAGAATTTCATAATGGTTTATGCGTTTTAATCTTAATGATTTGTAACTTCTCAAAACTTTGAGAATATAATTGTGTGTAAACAAAACTTGAGTTTGTTAAAATATAGTTTTATGGCAAAAACTCATAACAAACTTTACTCTTGTATGATTGAGAATTTGTTTACACGTTGTTCAAGACACTTATGGATATCCTAAAATGTTAGAAATGTGGGGGTGTTTTAAAATGTAGTTAAATGCAAAAACTCAAATAGAAAATATTTTATCCACTTCTTCTAGTATTCCTGCTAGGTCTTCTCAAGAAATTGATTTCGAGCCTAGAAGAAGAAAAATGCTATTTGGACCAAATTTTATCACTTCCTTTATTTTTGAGATAAATGATTTAGACTCTCTTTCTGATCATATAACTTAAATATTAGACGAGGATCCTAAAAAAGCTATAAGATCTATCGATGTTAGTTTCTAGAAAAGAGCTATCAATGAAGAACTAGAATCGGTAATGTCTAATCATACTTGGGAATTAGTTGACTTGCCTAGAGGATTTAAACCAATCTGTAGCAAATGAATCTTCTGGAAGAAAATGAGACCAAATGGTTTGATCCAGTGGTACAAGGCAATACTAGTTGTCAAAGGGTTCACTCAAAAGTTTATTTTAGACTACTTTGATTTATACTCTCCCGTAATGAACATCTCAACGATCCGTTTATTATTTGCACTAGCCTCTATTCATAAGTTGCAAGAACATCAAATGGATGTTAAGACTACATTTCTGAATGGAGATCTAGATGAGGAGATTTATATGGAAACAATAGTACAAGAAATTTCATAAAACTATACTTAGTTTTGGTTTTATTGAGAATGGTTCGGATGCTTGCTTGCGTGTATTCGAGGATGTTTGGTACTGATTGCATCATCATAAGTTTTGTATGTTGATGACATGTTGATTTTCAGTTCTAACATAGAGTCCATTAACAAAACAAACAGTTTCTTGTCCACTAAATTTGAGATGGCGGGTCTGGGAGAAGTCAATGTAATCTTATGAGTCAAAATTACCAAAACTAAAAAAGGATTTTCTTTAAGTCAAGCACACTATCTTGAGAAAATGTTAAAGAAATTTGATAGTTTTGATGTCATCCCTGTTCGAACTCCTTCTGACCCTAGCATATATCACTTTAAGAATAAAGTAAGTAGTGTTTCCCAAACAGAATATGCTAAATTAATCAGAAGCTTAATGTTCTTAATGAACTATATTCAGCCTAATGTTGCTTATGTTATGAGTAGACTAAGTAGATATACTCATAATCCGAGTGGTGAACACTAGATTGCTCTTAGACGCTTATTGAAGTATCTTAAGGGTACTTTAGATTGGAAACTTGAGTTTATTGGCTATCCTGAGGTACTGAAAGGATATTGTGATGCCAACTGGGTTTCTGATAATGATGAGGTAAGTTCTATGAGTGGGTATGTTTTTACTTTAGGTGGAGCAACAATCTTGTAGAAATCATCAAAGCATACTTGTATTGCTCGTTCTACCGTGGATCCAGAGTTTATAGCTCTTGACCTAGCTGGGCAAGAAGCTGAGTCATTTAGAAGCTTGTTAGCATATATTCCATTGAGGGGAAGACCGACTCCTCCGATTTCTTTGTTGTGTGATTCACAAGCTGCAATATGTTCACAATGGTAAAACAAAGACATTCGCATAAGGCATAAATCAGTTAGACACTTAATAAAGAATTGAGTGTTCTCTTTAGAGTATGTGAAGTCAGAAAGGAGCCTAGCAGATCCTTGGTCCTAGATTCTTCGAGGGGGATGGGCTTAAAGCCCATTGGTTGAGGAATTCATGGTGGATATCCAACTTAGTTATCTAAGTTCAATGTGGTCAAACGAAACCATAGAAAGACTCATAGTGCACATTCCTACTGCCTATCCCTATGATGAATAATGTGCATGCCCATGATGAGCTTAATTGCTCTTAATAAATTCATAGCCTAGGCTTTGGGTGGTCTTAGTGAGAAAGACTTGATGTATTTACCGATTTTGGATGAATATCTACTCTTAATAAGTTCATAACCCATAGTGAGTGGGTAGTCATAAATAAGAATGAAATAACAAACTTACCGACAGAAAGGTTGAGTTTTTAAACTCTTAATAAATTCAAATCCAAAAGCTTGGATGGTCTTAGTGAGAAGGACATATTGAATTTACCGATTAATGAGGTTGAATAATTATTCTTAATGACTCTTTATCCAAGAGTTTGGGTGGTTTATTTTTAATGAACTTGAAGAAAATCATCATACCCTTTGTGAGTTAAGCTATTATAAAAGCTCTTAATTATTTCATATCCCTGTTAAGGGTGGTTTATGTCGAGATGAACCTGATGAAATAACCTATGTAAGTGAGAAGGGTTAGCCACTTTCTATGAAAAATGTTGGGCCATTTTTCTAGCACACTTACTAGAATCCTGAGGTAAGATAGCCAAATATATACTTTTGTATATATATATATATATATATATATATCTTACACATTGAGGACTCAGGTGGATGAAGAGGTTAGTTGTGTGTTATGAGTTTACCCCTCATCTTAGAAAGTTCAATACTAGTTTCACTTATCTAAGAGAATGATTGATCATCATCACTATGTACTAGTTCAAGATACATTCACTAGTGCTTAAGTAACTAATCTTGCTATTGCTCTTCTGGAAAGATTTGTTTTCGAGTTTTAGAATAATTCTTTCACATTAGTGGGGGAATGTTGGTAATGCTCAATCCCACATAGAGTTGGAAATACTAGTGGGAATGGTATTTAAGCTTCACATACTCCATTCTCTTGTTGAGTGGTAGAGAACATGTTGTGGTAATATGTGTATTTGACACGTCCGCACGAATACTATCTTTTTAGAGAAAATTCGTAAGGAATTTTTCTCTGAAAGATTAAATGAAAAAAATGTGAAAGATTCATATGATATTTATAGGCTACTGAGGTTGTTAAAGTTATTGTTGAGTTAATCGATCGATGGAATTGGCCAAGAGGGGGTGAATTGGCAATAAAAATTTTGGTGGAAGCTTTTGCAGAAAATTGAAAATATTTGCACAACGATTTAGAGTGGTTCGACTTTCTCAACCAAAGTCTACATCCACTACCTTAGCTATCCACACTAAGGATTTTCCAACAAATTCACTAATTTGTTCTTTCTTTTGAGGACAAAGAGTAACCTTACAACTCCCTCAAGAATTATACCCCAAATTCTTGAGCACACTCTTTTTCAAAGAGAAATACACAAATTTGCAAACTTACAAGGAAAACCTCACAAGGTAGATTGTTTGCAGAATTCTAGAACAAAGAAAGAACACTCAAGGATAAATACAATAGAGCACAAATGGTGTTCTTGAAAGCACAATGAATATTGAATGAAAAATAGGCTTGAAGTGCTAAAAAAATGAGTTTGATGCTTTCTCTTTGATTCTCTCTCAATTCTAGATAATTGTTGTTTCTTGTTTTTGATCAATGGCTTCTAAGCTTGTTTAAATACTCCTTCAATTGATTCTAAACGTTGGGGATGATTAGTGGAGTCAATGGAGCCGTTTTAGTGTGAAATCAATTAATAAAACAACTTGGAGCGTGGGGGGAATCAATACCCCCTCATAGGGAATCGATTCCCTAAGTGTAAAATTCAAATATTTCGACCGTTGATTAGGGGGAATCGGTTCCCTCTGAGCATTCTGTTTTTCTCGGAGCCAAACCATTCAGGAGGAATCGGTACCCCCTTGGGGGGGAATCAGTTCCCTTTGGACAATCTAAAATTTTTGTCTTTGAAATGGTTCGAAATACTTTGTAAAATTGTTTTAAAATTATTTTAAGATTAAAACTTAATTTTACACTTGAGTAAGGATTAAAAATGACATTTGAAAGATTTGGAGTAATATTTTGATATTCGAATAATTATATCGAATATACTTAGAAAATCTTTTGTAAAATCTTAAAATTCATTTAACTTAATTTGTTATATCGAAACATCAAAATGTTTTCAACAATCTCCCTCTTTTTGATATAACAAAACATTTGAGTAATTTTAAGATTTTTAAGAAAATCATTTTGAAATCAAATTTGAAATTACTCCCCGTTACTATAATACATCCCCTTACTATAATACATCTTCTCCCCCTTTTTGTTAAATCAAAAAGACTCTAAAACGTTTTTAAACAAGGTTTTTGAAAAATTAGCCAATTGATATTTAGATATAGCTTAAGCTGCTAAGATCACAATCAAGAGAAAGATTAGCCATTAGTTCCATAATTCAATATTCATAAATAATGTGAAATGATAAAAATTGGTCATAATGCAACTAATATGTAAATGATGTAAAAATAAACATTAAGCTCAAAATGAAAGTTAAAATCAAACCAAATATATAAGCATGTAAGTTCAAATATCCAATTATCCAACAAATTCAAACATCCAAAATAAAACAATCCATGAACATCAAAATGTTTCACAATTCAAAGTTCTGAGTTCGGGATGATAAATCCATTGGCCCGTTTCCTTATCATTTTTCCATCTTGCTTTCTTCAAGGAAGTAAGATTGATTTGGTTTTGAAGAGGGATAGGAATATCAAAAGAGACCCTAAGACCGAGTTTGATAAACAAATTACTAAGGAGACAGCCATAAACCAAGATTTCTATATTCTTTGAAGGAATAGTGTTTATGGAAACTCACTAAAGATGATTTGTGGCAGATTAATCTTCTTTTTATGTTGGATACAGTGTATCCACCATATAACTATATTCCTAAGGGAAGAGTACCTACCTCTGGATGGTCTAAACCACTAAGAGATCATATAATGAAGGAATCTATCACGATAAGTTCTTAGGGTACTCTCACTATCCTTAGCCTTATAGGGTGAATCCACAGTCTCTTTTTCATTAAACCTGAGTTATCTAGTCCAAAATGGGTAGCGATTGTACCGGAGTCAATAAAAATGAATTTTCCTAAAAGATAGGATTGAATTCCTATAATTTCAGATCGGCGCTCGTTTTGGACACAAACCACATTGGAATAGAAAAATGCGGACTAATTGATGATAAACCAAAGGTTTGAGTTTAAAGAGTTTATCAAACTTCTAGGATTTAAGAGTAGGAAGATATTGGAAGTCCATATCTTCTATAGCTTGGATCAAAGGGATACGTTCTTCCCGGATTTTGTATGACTCAAAACAAGTATGGTACCTATGATATAGATCTTGTCTATGACCAGGTACGTGAAACAAGAGTTCAGAATGATCATATTTGGGTTATTTGGATTGGGTGGAGGAATAAGAGGTTGGTTTTGACTTGAGCGACTAGACAATGTCCTAGGTCGTTTAGGATTTGACATGGTTTAAGAATCAGAATAGAATATGTAACCTGCAAATTTAAAAACATGTATGCAATATAATCAAACCCAAAACTCAAATGAGTCCTCAATATTTCAAGGTTCTCTAAATTAAATCCTAAAGGGCAATGTTTTGAAAAACTATTTGGAAAATAATGTTTGAAAATCATAATACGTATAGTTTTTATGAAAACAACATAATTGAATCAAAAACATCAATTAAAACAACAATTCTCGATTTTTTTATTTCAAAATTAAAAGATAATTTTGAAAAATTGAGTTTTTTTTGATGAAATTGGTTGTAAAATCATCATATAACCAATGCTCGATGTAATGTTCATCTTAGAACTAATCAAAACTAGTCCTAAGTTCAAAAATCAATGAAATAGAGGATTTTGAAATATTACCTTGAAAATTTGGATTTAATGAGAATGTGATGTTGTTTGCAAGGATTAGAAGTTGAAGAAAGATCTAATTCCGACTTGTATTTGATGATTTTGGCAAAAATGGAGATTTAGAGAGAAAGAGAGGATGAACGACGTTTAAGATAGAGGAGAGGGTTTTAAGAGAAAAGGTTTTCTGGGCGTTTAATAACCAGAACTCGTGGGGGTATCAATTCCCTAAAGGAGGGAATCGGTTCTCATTCAAAGGGGGAATCGGTTCCCATTCAAAGGGGGAATCGGTTCCCATTCAAAGGGGGAATCGGTTCCCCTTCAAGGGGGTATCGATTCCCTCAGCACTAAAATTGCTAAAATTTGATTTTAAACACTCAAAATGCTAAATTAATTTTCTCTAGTGGTATTGGCAACTCATATTACGAAAAATTAACTATGTTCAATCAATCAAATTTATCATTAAAATTTATTTAAACATATAATCAATTTTTCACAAAGAATCATAAACTCCCCCTAACTAATAGCAAAGAATGCAATCAAAATTTATTATAAGTATTTTTCATTTATTCTTAAAAGTGCTAAAATTATTTTAAATACTAAGTGAAGATAGGTCAGTTAAACCTAATTCTCTCCAAAGTGTCCAAAATCTTTCCTTGTCTAAAGGTTTTGTAAAGATATCTGCTAATTGGTGCAAAGTATCAACAAATTCTAGAACTAGAACTTCCTTAGCGACATGGTCTCTAATGAAGTGATGTCTTATTTCAATGTGCTTAGTTCTAGAGTGTTGGATGGGATTTTTAGTGAGACAAATAGCACTACTATTGTCACACTTGATAGGAATGTTACCTACTTCAATTCCATAATCAAAAAGTTGTTGTTTCATCTATAAAACTTGTGCACAACAACTACCGACTGAAATGTATTCCGCTTCAGTGGTAGATAATGCAACACAATTTTGTTTCTTTGAAAACCAAGAAATCAGCATATTTCCAAGGAATTGGCAAGTACCGGAGGTGCTTTTCCTATCTAATTTGCAACCTCCATAATCCGCATCAGAAAAGGCATGCAAGCTAAAGCTAGAGTCTCTAGGATACCAAAGTCCTAAACTAGGAGTGTCCTTAAGGTATCTAAAGATTCTCTTAACAGCTAGTAAATGTGATTCCTTACGGCATGATTGAAATCTAGCACATAAGCAAACACTAAACATAATGTACAGTCTACTTGCGGTTAGATAAAGCAAAGAGCCAATCATTGACCTATATAATTTAACATTCACACATTTACCTCCTTCATCTATGTCAAGCTTTGTTGATGAGCTCATTGGAGTATCATGAGCTTTCCTATTTTCCAGTCCAAACTTCTTAAGCATATATTTGACGTATTTAGCTTGATTGATGAAGATGTCATCTTTTCTTTGCTTGATTTGGAGTCCCAAGAAAAATGAGAGCTCCCCCATCATGCTCATCTTGAATTCACTTTGCATTAGCTTAGAAAATTCTTGGCAATGAACATCATTAGTAGAAGCAAATATTATATCATCAACATAAATTTGAACTACTAATAAATCTTTACCTTTATGCTTTAAAAACAATGTAGTGTCAACCTTCCCTTTTGAAAAACCTTTTTCAATTAAAAAATTTGACACTTTTTCATACCAAGCTCTAGGAGCTTGTTTTAAACCATAAAGAGCTTTTGTCAATTTAAGAACATGATTTGGAAAATTTGAGTCTTCAAAACCAGGAGGTTGTTCCACATACACTTCTTCTTTTATAAAACCATTCAAAAATGCACTTTTAACATCCATTTGATATAATTTAAATTCATGAAAACATGCAAATGCTAATAACATTCTAATTGCTTCCATTCTAGCTACGGACGCATATGTTTCATCATAGTCTATGCCCTCTTCTTAAGTATACCCTTGAGCAACAAGTCTAGCCTTGTTTCTCACTATATTACCACTCTCATCAATCTTATTCCTAAATACCCATCTAGTACCTAAAGTAGATTTATTACTAGGCCTTTCAACTAATGTCCATACTTTACTTCTCCTAAATTGATTTAAATCTTCTTGCATAGCCATAATCCAATGTTCATCATTTAATGCTTCTTTAATATTCTTAGGCTCTATGCATGAGATAAATGCAACATAATTACAAATATTTCTAAGAGAAGATCGAGTTGTTACCCCTTTAGATGGATCACCTATTATTTCACATCCTTGACATAGTTGTATTCCCTTGGGTAAGAGACTTCCCTTTCTTCAATGGTTGTATTCTCGAGAGGATATTGAGTTTCCTCATCTTTCGTTTCTTCCTTTGATGATGGGTCTCCAACGTCATGTCCAACGTCATTTATATTTATAATGCCTACATCATCATTCACACAAGAATCCTTCCTCGGAAGGGGATTATCATCGAAAACAACATGTATAGACTCTTCTACAACTAAAGTTCTTTTATTAAATACTCGCTAAGCTTTAGAATTCAAGGAATAACCCAAAAAAATTCCTTCATCACTTTTAGCATCAAATTTGCCAAGATTGTCTTTACCGTTGTTTAAAACAAAACATTTACATCCAAAAGGATGAAAATAGCTAATGTTAGGCTTTTTATTTTTAAAAAGTTCATATGGAGTTTTCTTCAAAATATGCATAATCATTACTCGATTAATAACATACCAAGCGGTATTTGTGGCTTTTGCCCAAAAATATTTTGGCAAATTGTTTTCACAAAGCATGGTTTTAGCCATTTCTTCTAAAGTTTGATTTTTCCTCTCAACAATTCTATTTTGTTGAGGGGTTCTAGGTGCTGAAAAATTATGGATAATACCATTAGAATTACAAAATTCAGTAAATCCAAGATTTTCAAATTCAGTTCCATGATCACTCCTAACACTAGTTATAGAGTAACCTTTTTTTGTTTTGGATTACTTTTGAAAACGTGATGAATTTTTCTAATGCTTCATCTTTAGCAGTTAAGAATAGAACCCAAGTATATCTAGAATAGTCATTTACCAAGACAAATGCATATTGTTTTCCACCCAAGCTAGTAGTCCTAGATAGCCCAAAAAGATATATATCGATTACTAGTTGATACATCATTAATGGACTTAAAGGAAGCTTTTCTATATTTTCCTTTAGCACAAGCATCACAGATTTTGTTGTTATCAAATTTCAGCTTTGGCAACCCTCTAACTAAATCTCCTTGAATCAATCTTTGCAAAACACTCATACGAGCATGTCCTAGTGTCCTATGCCATAACCAACTATCATGCTCATCCTTAGCAACTAGGCATAAATTAGTCATATTAATAGAATCTAAATGCACCATGTAAATGTTTCCTATTCTATGACCAACAAGCATAATCAAAGTAGATGCAATGTCAATCAATTTTGCAAACACTTAATTTAAAATAAGACATTGTATCTTTTGTCAAATTCATCTAATCGGATTATGCTTTAGTCCATTCACATACAAAACATTATGCAATGTTGATTATCAAGATTAAAAGCACATGCATAAAGTTTTTGAAAATGTTATGCATTAAAACTAAAAAAATGCATAAACATTAAGAAAAATTTAAGGTCAAAATTTTGAAAAAACCAAAGTTCTTGAAAAAAACCGATATCAATTGTTAAAGATATATCAAAAACAATTTTGACCAAAAATTAATATGATGAACTAGAGTTTATAAAACATTACCAAAAATTACTATGTTCATCAGACAATATTTTTCAACATACATGAGATAAAGGATAATCATTTAGAATTATTCAACATTTAAAACCTCATGCATGCATAAACTAAATGAGCAACCAAATAAAATAAAAACATTAAGTTTAGAGGTTACCCATTCCTTTTTCATATGTGGCTAGAGCATCTTGAATATCATCATCTTCATCATCATTGCTCCCACACACCTACAAGAGACATTTAAGTAGATTTTGGTATCCAAATTACTTTGGATCCTTGAACATTAGTTTCAATGCCTCTTGTTCCTTTTATAACCCATACTTGTCTAATTTTAAATCGTTTTCCTTTCTTTAAAGGAAAAGTATGTTCCTTATGACCATGATAATGACAATGTGAACATATTGTCATTATTGAACTAGATGAATTATTTAAAATGATATCTTTTCCTTTTTTTAAGCATTCAAGCTTAACTTTCAAATCAAAAATTTCTTTTTCAATACTTTCAAATTTCATTTTTGAAAGCTCTAAATCCTTCTTCAAGATTTCATTTTGATTTTCAAAATCCATTTTCGTTTCTAGAATAAGTTTGTTTAATTTGAAAATTTCTTTTTCAAAGTTTTCAGATTTTATTTTTGAAAGCTCTAACTCCTTTCTCAACATTTCATTTTGATTTTCCAAGTCTGTTTTAGCTTTCAAAAGAAGATCATTTTTAGCAATAAATTTATAAATCAATTTATTGTATTTGGAGTTCATGGTCTCAAACTCCGAAAATAATTCATCATAAGCATCTTGTAACTCATTAAAAGATTTTTGAATTTAATCTATTTGAGTTAGAAGATACCTTTGGCTCTGTGAAAGCTAATAGAGACGTCAATTTTATTGGTCCTTCTTCTTCCTTGTCTCTATAGATCTCCTCAAGCTTATCCCACATATCCTTGGCATTTGAACAAGAAGAAACTCCTTTATATTCATTAGGATCAATTTCACAACACAACATGTGCATAGCCTTTGTATTTTGTTGAGCTTTCTTACGTTCTTGATCACTCCACTTCTTTGCCTTCTTTGTAGGAGAAGAATATCCTTTCTCGATCATCATCCAAGCTTCCATATCAAATGCTTGGATAAATATCATCATAAGCTTCTTCCAACGACGATAATTTGTTCCATTAAAGTGTGGGGGCACGTCAATTGGTCTGGATTCTTCCATGGAGAATGAACCGGAAGTGGACGGCATCTTTATCAATTATTGAGTTAATCGATCGATGGAATTGGCCAAGAGGGGGGTGAATTGGCAATAAATATTTTTGTGGAAGCTTTTGCAGAAAATTGAAAATATTTGCACAACGATTTAGAGTGGTTCGACTTTCTCAACCAAAGTCTACGTCCACTACCTTAGCTATCCAAACTAAGGATTTTCCAACAAATTCACTAATTTGTTCTTTCTTTTGAGGACAAATAGTAACCTTGCAACTCCCTCAATAATTATACCCCAAATTCTTGAGCACACTCTTTTTCAAAGAGAAATACACAAATTTGCAAACTTACAAGGAAAACCTCACAAGGTAGATTATTTGCACAATTCTAGAATAAAGAAAGAACACTCAAGGATAAATACAATAGAGCTCAAATGGTGTTCTTGAAAGCACAATGAATATTGAATGAAAAATAGGCTTGAAGTACTCAAAAAATGAGTTTGATGCTCTCTTTGATTCTCTCTCAATTCTTGATAATTGTTGTTTCTTGTTTTTGATCAATGGCTTCTAAGCTTGTTTAAATACTCCTTCAATTGATTCTAAACGTTGGGGATGATTAGTGGAGTCAATGGAGTCGTTTTAGTGTGAAATCAATTAATAAAACAACTTGGAGCGTGGGGGGAATATGTACCCCCTCATAGGGAATCGATTCCCTAAGTGTAAAATTTAAATATTTCGACCGTTGATCAGGGGGAATCGGTACCCCCTTGGGGGGGAATCGGTTCCCTCCGAGCATTCTGTTTTTCTCGGAGCCAAACCATTCAAGGGGGAATCGTTACCCCCTTGGGGGGAATCGGTACCCCCTTGGTGGGGAATCGGTTCCCTTTGGACAATCTGGAATTTTTTTCTTTGAAATGGTTCAAATACTTTGTAAAATTGTTTTGAAATTATTTTAAGATTAAAACTTAATTTTACACTTGAGTAAGGATTAAAAATGACATTTGAAAGATTTGGAGTAATATTTTGATATTCGAATAATTATATCGAATTTACTTAGAAAATATTTTGTAAAATATTAAAATTCTTTTAACTTAATTTGTTATATTGAAACATCAAAATGTTTTCAACAGTTATTTTTCTAAATTAAATCAGAACTTAAGATGTATCTGGACTGATTTCCAGCTTTGTTCATGGGAGAGACAAGCTATTAATATCAGGAGTTACAGGAGTTATCTGATTTAATTTTAGGAGTTATAACTGTTGAGTTTTTATGCAATGAACCTGGTCTCTTTTTTAGCTGGATTCATTAAGACATTTCAGGAGTACAAAAGAATTTAAATTCAGAATTAAAATCAAATTTAATTTGATTTTCTTATTGGATGAATTTACCCTTACTTCTAGCCTATAAATAAATAGC
This sequence comes from Hibiscus syriacus, assembly GCF_006381635.1. NCBI lineage: Eukaryota > Viridiplantae > Streptophyta > Magnoliopsida > Malvales > Malvaceae > Hibiscus > Hibiscus syriacus. The sequence goes on from NW_024063471.1 coordinate 18,504,371, forward strand.
TGAATTCAGCTTCTCAACTCACTCTCTGCATTCAGAATTCACTCTCCAAGTGTTTTCTAAAATTGTTCTCTTTGTGCTTTTCGATCATAAGTCCAGCATTCCACTCCGGTTTCGAGTGTACAAAATTTGGAGCGACCGTGTTAACCTCGAGCGACGATTTGCCTATTGGAGCGATTACACACATTGGGGCGAATTTGTTTCTAAGGTAGTGGTTAATACCACGACACAGTAAATTGGTTCTTTATTAATATATTTCAGTATATATATTTTCCAGTCAATACTAATGCCTCTTTTTGCATCAATATATTTTTCCAACATTATAAACATCAAACATAGAAAGAGATGGGTTTCTATAATCATATAAGTCACACTCTCAACATTAGTCAATTTTAGAGGTGTAAATAAATCGAGCTTCAATGAATAAGGTTATGTCTACGCTTTTTAATTTATTTTTGAAGACGTTCGCTTTTAATTAAATTTTTAATATCGTGTTCATGTTCTCTTATTTATTTTTGAAGATGTTCGTGTTCGTTTATTTATTGTTCGCGAATATGTTTGTTTAATGTTCACAAACACGTTCGTTTAGTGTTCATTTATCATTTTATATATGTTCAATTTTTAATTTCTCTTTTATTTGCAACCTAAAGGAAAATAATAAAATTATGCCACTAGTACTTAAATTCCTTAAAATTTATAGTTTAAATTTCAACTTTTACCATATGTTCAATTTAGTCCCTATTTTCACTAATATTTAAAAAATAAAATGAAATGGAGAACCGGGTAAACGAGTTGATAAACGAGCTTATAAATGAGTTTGTTCATGAACATTAATGAATTGAATACACATATGTTTGTGTTCGTTCATTTATTAAACGAACATATATTTTTTTGTTCATACTCATTTATTTAGTTTAGCAAAACGAACATAAATGAACATTATACGAATGCTTCACGAACAGTTCACCGAATGACTTGTTCATTTATACCCTAGTCACTTTCCTTTTCCCTTCTCCTACAAGACGCAAAAGAAGAAAAAATTAGCTTTAAAGTTTCCATTTTCAAGTTACATTGACCTTTAAATACTTTTACTTTTTTTTACTCGGTAAATTCATTTCTCTATTCTGATGTTTTCAACTAAATAAGCTTTGCTTCTGGTTGATGCTGGTGAATGTGTGCCGTAAAAGCAACCGCGTACGCTTTTTATCTGCCTTATATTGGTGTTTGTTTATTGTTTCAAGGAACAAAATAGGTCATCAATTGATTTTGTTGCCTGTTATTTGTTAGTTTTTGATATTCTGGTTGAAATAGAATTCTGGGTTTTGATAAGGTTGTCGAAGTACTGTAAAATAAAAACTGATTTTACTAAACTAATTTGTAGTAATAGTGAGATCAAATCGAATCCCAAGAGAGTTGAAATTAGAATCTCAATTTTAAAACAATAAAAGTAAAATGGGGGTTTTGGTTTATGAAACTAAAATCAAGAAATAAAGCTAAAAATAAAATAACGAAAATCAATTATTACCAAACGTCCAATTCAAAGGGATTAAAAGATCGATTTTTCAATATCCGAGTAATTAGTCACTTGCTTGGAACCATAACAAGTACGATTCCCCTTTTATAATTGATTAGCCTACTCATTTGCAACAAGCATTCAAATCAAATCTTACCGTTAATGATAGCATTAAGAATTCTGGGAACAAATAAAACAAAATCAATTAATTTTGAACTTTTGTTTCCTCAGAGATTATCATGTGCGATGCGAAGTTGGGATAATAAACAGTAACAAACACAAATAATGAGACTTACCCCTTGATACTTATGATTAGCGATAGAAAACTCAATATTGAATTAAGGCATCAATTTAATCAATATCAAGAATTCATAAAATAAGAATAAGAAATAAAGATTACTTGGATTAAAGGAGAAATACTAGTTTAGCACAAGGCTCACAAAATTACAACGGAATCGTTTCACCCTTGAATCGAAAATAAAAGCTTAGCCTCATGGTGGAATAGAAATACCATATAGAAGAAGTTGTGCGGTAGAAAGATATATAATCCCTAAAGAGGAGAATGAACACTTTATATAGAGAGCCAAAACCCTAAAAGAAAGATAGATCCATTTTAATAAAGTCTAAATGAAATAAGAAAAAAGCTAAAATAAAGGTAACTCAAAATAAATAAAGTCCTAATAGAAAAGAGATTTGATTCTTGTCCAGATACTTTCAAAATAATGGAAATATCCATAAAAGTGAGTTTCATGCCATATTTGCTTCCAAAAAGTCAACTCTTCATATCAAACAACAGTCGCATGTAAGTCAAGGCGTGGTCACGCCTTATCAAAAATGGTCTTCTGACTAGATGCATATTAGACATCAGTCGCGAGTTATTTATAAGGTGTGGTCACATCTTATCGAAGGTAGTCTTCTACTCAATTTCATATTCACCCAAAAGATTTGATTCTCACATAAAAGGCTAAAAGTATGCTTTTGAGTCAATTATCACCATTACATCCATATTTCACCTCCTAAATCAAAACAAACATAATCTTCATACTTAAACTCAAATTATAATAAGGATATGGAGGAATTAAACATAAAAAGATGTATCTCATTGCAACTTATCAATATTTCATCCCATCCTTTTACTAGTGTATCCATTAATCACTTTAACCTGTTGAATATTTATGTCTTTCTTTTTTTTTATTAGTTATGTTGATCACCTTGGGTTTTGTTTAAATATTTTTACTTTTTTTACTCGGTAAATTCATTTCTCTATGTTGATGTTTTCAACTAAATAAGCGTTACAAAAGAAAAACAATCTAATTGGAGACTATTTTTTATCCAATCTCCTTATAGATTTTGAACAACTCATCCGTCTTCTTTTCTTTGTGCATGTTGGCTGCTGATGAGGAGAAATCTTCTAGGGACCACTGCTTTGTTTGTTGATGGCGTGAAACACTCAAATGAAAGGGAATCAATGCTCGGTTGCATGCGTAGAGGAATCTTGCTGGGAAAGGGCCATCGTGGCGAGGGGGACCATTGCTGAAGGCTTCTTGCCTGGACGTGGGAACCACCAGCGTGGATAGTCCAGGAAGGCTGTTGGTGGCGGGTTCTCGTTCCATGGCAGTTAGGGTTTTACCGTAACCCTAAATCAAATATTAGGCAAATAGGCCTCCTTTGGGTCTGGGTTTTTTGTGATGGGTTAGATGTTTAATGGATGAGTTAAGTTATAATGGCTTATTTGAATGTAAACGGATAAAATGTTTGGGCTTTATAATGGGTATGGGTTTTGATTTGGTTACATGTAAAAGGACTTTAATATGGTGTTGAATTTTTAATTTTTTGGGTATTTGGTTAATGGTTTGTTTGGTTAAGTTAAATTGACTGTTGTCGATATTTAATTTTTGGTAATTGGTATTATTTAGGACCTCAGTTTCCTAAAATGGATATATTTGATCTCTAAACCCTCTTAAATGAATGCTCGAAACTCATCAAGTCCCAAAATTATTTCACTTCCATGTAATAAAGCCACTTAAACTAATTTGATGTCGATGCACAAAAATCCTTCAAAATTTCCCTCTAATATTTTCGGTCCGATTTCATTGGTCGGACAAAATTAGAGTATAACAATGTGTCTATAGATCCTTTAAAGAATTCATCATCAATTAAGTACTAAGATCAGAAGCTGAAAAGAGGCCTTAACAATGATGAATCACAACATGTAAGAAGCCGGTTGCGTATTTCTATGAAAGAGCACATACAATTGGTATATGTAACCCCCTCAGACCGTTGTGGATGGCCCGATCCGGGGTGTCACATTAGAGTCACCGAAACGACCCATCGTAGAAAATCTCAGAAAATTGAATTTTTTTATTAAAACATATAAAATCATAAAAATTCATTTATAAATACAAAAGTAAATTTTACAGTATTCGGAAGTAAAACAAATTTCAGACTCATATGTAAAACAAATTACAACCTACATGCTCCCTAATCACCTGCATCGTACTCTGCAAGCAATGCCGGTGGAACTCCCCTGTTGAAATAGCTAGTCGCACTGGTACAATTCTTTTAACCTGAAATGGTGAGTAACAGAGTGAGCTTTGGAAAGCTCAGTAATACAATACTACCAGTTGATGCTACGAACATGCAGATAAATGAAAAGCCGTAAAATTTCATTATTGACTAAACTTAAACACATTTTCGGGATAAGCTGCAGTACCACTGATATTTATTCGAGTAACAAGCATGAAGATTACAGTTCAAAGGAAACAATCAAAGATCCAGGTTCAGAGAATCATAATAGTTTGTCTAGTGTGTTCCAACCAAAACCAGTGAAAAGATATAAATCCTTTAGGACAATAATTGTTTAAAATATATTTTCAAAACCATAGTGGAACCCTTCAATCGAACACCGTTATGCAATTTCCCAGAACTGCATCCATAAGGGTTTTCCCTAAGCACACAGCAGAGGGAGCCACCCTAAGTGAATGCCTTGGAGCCCAAGAGCCTACCCAAGAAAGTTACTCGGGGCCACAGGGCCTACCCAAGAAAGATCTCGGGGCCTCGGAGCCTACCCAAGGGTCACCTTAGGGCCGTAAGGATTTACCAGCTGGATCAGGGTTGAACCTTCATTACTCCAAAATCCTACCCATATAAAATCCAGTAGAAATTAGTTTTAACAGTAAAACATAACATCTAGATTGTGATCCAGTAAAATCTCGTAAACGTGACATTAGAATAAACCATATAATTGTCCTCCACCTGTACACCGTATATAGTCCCATGATTAACCCAAGGGAGTGCCTTGGGGCCTGAGAGCCTACCCAAGAAAATTTCTCGGGGCCTCAGAGCCTACCCAAGGGTCACCTTAGGTCCGTAAGGAATACCAACTTAATCAGAGTTGAACCTTCAACCTACCCAGATAAAGTCCTAATAAAACAGTTCATGTATAACTAGTGAAAACAGAAAATCATAGTTCATAAATTAGTAAATTCCATGATTCCATAAATCATGAACAAATCATATTTTTTCGTTGAAAACCGTAATCGAAGAACACATACCGTGTAGCCATGGTTCATATGCCAGTAAATCAATAAATTTCGGTAAAACACATTTTAAAACATATAAAACATTCATGTAGTACATGAGGAACACACTAGAGGATTCAAGTATTTTTCAGAAGCACTTAGTAGTTATTAGTAAAACATGAAATTTTTGTAATTTGATCTGACTCTGGGAACGAGGTACTATTTAAAGGAATCGATTACTAATGGAACTAATCAGACATTTAAAGTTGATACTTTATAATTCCGCTATAATTTCAGGTGCACCAGAAAGGTGTTCAAGAACCTTTATACATAATAATTTTAGATTCAGATTTACTGAGAGTGATTTCATTACTTAACAATTCAGAGGTATTCAACATTATGAATTGAATTATCAGGATTTTAAGTCCAATTGAAACAAATGAGATATTCAGAATCATTTGCATCTAAGTTACTTGTGTGATCAGATATGACCGGAGTGATTTGAGTTGATAAGGGAGAAACCAAGATTTAGGACATTTACAATCTGTGTCAATCTATCGGATTATCGAGTTACTCGAGCTGAACAACTCCCAGAACTAATGCATGCTTATCAGTCAATTCATTGCCCTTCTATGGTATTCACTTTTTAATACCAACACTTCTTGTCTATAGATCACCTTCAGTATCATCGCTGAATATATCTTATGGAGACGAACATATATTCCAATTGCCTTTATTTCATTTCCACAGTGCAACAATATCAGAAATTGTTGACGTACTTAATTCGTGGTTCATAACCCATACAGACAGTACATCAAGCAAGATCGTTAGTGTTTCCAGACTTATCCAAGTCATTCAATTAATTCAAGGTCATCGGGATACTTAATTCAATTAGTATTCCAATTTACCTTGGTCGCTTAGGAGTTTCCTGAGTAATTCGGTCGTTTCCGCAAATTCGAATACATACAGTACTTCCATTCCTTAACTTGGTCAAATAATATAGTCATATAGGTATTCGAGGTTAATTTTTTTATTTCAGAGCTTGAGGCTTTAGACATTCCAGGTCTTGGAAATACTTTAGATCATTTTACATTTTAGGGGCATTTCTATAAATCCAATATAGATCTGGAATTTAAATAGGTGATTCCATGATTCAAGTGAATCAAGATATGAGTTCTCAGGTCGTCTCCATTATCATAGTCATCCATATTGCTTTTTTGCTCTTTAAAGGTATTATCGTAATTTCATCCAATTTCGGCAGTGGCATTACTTCGGGTAACTTAGGCTTGAAAGTATTCTAGTTCCATTAAAGTTCAGATTACTTTGCTCGTTTACTCACTGGAGGTTAATTTAACCATTAGGAAAAATCTTGGTCACTTTTTAGTACAAGGGCATTTTCATAATTTTATACCTTAGGGTTATTTTAGGTAATTTCTTATCCAAATAATCTCAATATTTAACTTTTAAAGAAATTTATTAGAATTTACGGATCTTGAAACCGATTCATTTATTTATTGGATCACTAAACTTATAATTATTTTCGATTGATCTTCCAATTTCTCTTTATCGAGCTGTCTAAATCTTATACCATGCTATGTCCTTATTTCAATTTACGTCTGATTCTAATGATAGTTAAATACATTTAATGGATCAATCTTTCCAACCAAACATTTACCACCCATCCATGAGTTCCGAATAACATACAAAGGGAGTAGAGTATTACTTCGATTTTTATGCCATATCGATCAACCATTTAACTCCATTCGATTTCCCTCAAACTTTAATTCAACTTCCAATAATCCCTCGGATACAAGGTAACCAAATTTACGTCAGAAACTGAACTCAATTTAGAAACCATTTTGAATTCTGAAGGTAAAACATCGAAAAATGATTTATCAGGTGCGAATTTGACAAAACGGACTTCGAATTCGGACTCAGGATGTCGAAAAACATAAAACGTGATCTTTTTGAAAAAAGTTAACCTTTTGGTCAACGGTCAACAGTCAAAGTCAACGTGTTGACTCGGTCAAGTTGACTCAGACCGAGTTGACTCGGTGACTGGACTGGACCAAGCGGGTCGGGTCGGACCGGATAGGTGAGTCGGGCAGACGGATCGACCCGATTCTAGAATCTTTCCCAACCAAAACAAACCCACGCGCAGGTGGCGATGTGCGACGCCGACGATAGGCTCGGGGCGGACGATCGATTCTTCCTGAAGCAGCTAATCACCAAATTAGACCAACATTCAATCTAACAACATCAAATAACCCATCCAAAACAATCGAAATAAACTAATAACTTACCCACGCCGGTGGTCGATGAAAATAATGACGGTGAACGACAACCCCGATCTGGTTTTGATCGAAACTGGAAGGGAAATATGTTGATACAGGCAGTGATGCAAGATGGTCACCGGATCGACCGAAATTAACGCAAAACCGAACAGCGATTGGGGTGTTTCTGTCGAAGCTATACTGTGCTCCACCCGTCGTTTGGCGACTGATCCGGGGAAGAGAGTTGAGGGGTTTTGGTCGAGGTGGTTCACCGGTTCAATTGGGACGAGTGGTGACACTCACTGGCGGTCGGAGCAAGAAAAATTTTAAGGGGAAGGCGACGGGGATTTTGGGTGACTTCTCTCTCAATTCACGATGGACGACAACCATTTTGGGCGATCTATGGGTCAGTCGAGGTAGCCAATCGATGGCAAGCTCGGAGGATGCAACGGCGTGCTCCAAAGACGGTTGGACTGCGACTAATTTTTAGGAAGGCCGACTGCAATTAGGGTAGACAACCATTTGGGAAATCTGGTTCGATCAATCGAGCAGGGTTAAATTTTACTGACCATGAAAAAATGGGTACATTCCAGAATGGATCCCTGAATTTCTTGAAATTCCTAAAACTACCCATAAGATTCAAAAACTCATCCCCTAATTTTGGGTGTTACAGTATATGCCTCTTACCAGAATCTGGTTGAGTTCTCCCAAGTGTCTTGATGTTATTATTATTCAACTCTTCAACCACCTCAATATCCGAAGAAGAAAAGAGAAATCCGCAATGGCACGCTCATGGCAACGCTGATCAGAAATCTGCTGGTGAAGACATTGATTGTTATGTTCTTTGTAACAGTAGCTACCGCCACAGGCGACGCCCCATTCATCATCGCTCACAAGAAAGCATCCTTGACCAGACTCAAATCAGGCTCCGAACGCGTCTCCGTCTCCATTGAAATCTACAACCAAGGCTTCTCGTGCTTTTCTCTATCTTTTTTTTCTCTTTAATTTTATCCAGATTTACCTATCATTCTGAATTGATCCTCAATTTTGAGCTGAATTCTATATATTCTTCTTGTACGTATTCAATTACCTTTAAGCCTTGCATGATATGCAGCTGATTTTAATGTGAGAAAAGATTGCTCTGATTTAAAGCCAATTTCATTTATTGTTTTAGTTATTTGGATCTAGGATAAATGAAATGAAATAGTAAATCTGACTGATCATTTCAATAAATTTTGAAAAATAAGGATATTGTATTCCTTTTTGATATTTACGCCTAGAGAATACTTTGGCACACTTCCTTTTCATTTTCCATAACTTTTTATGCTCTAAAGTTTTGCATATCCATGAATATTCAATATTATTGTTATATTTCCAATTCATGTAAAGTTCTGTTCTAACCTAGTTGACTATCAATTCTAATTGGAGGTTGGTTTTACTATATGATCCAAAATAATGCTTGAAATTTATTGCTGTAAATTATAGCAACTCTGGAGTGGTTGTAAGAAGCATTGTCTATTTTCTCTTCTTTTGATGTTCCTGCCAATTCACAAGTGGAGTATTTTTGGATGTCTCTTGCATTTTTGTGTTGTTGGGATATTATCTAACATGAGGAGCAATCTTTCTGAACAAAAAAAAATGATTCAGGACAGCATATGATGTGAGTGTCGTCGATGATAGCTGGCCCCAATAAATGTTTGATATTGTCAATGGTAACACTTCACAGACGTGGGAGAAACTTGATGCTTGAGTTTTGCTTTTGTTTAATTCTAATGAATATGTTCTTCCAGGATTGAATCAACTAAAACGCTGAACTTTACTCTGCAGTGGTGCTCTTCTATCTCATCCATTTGAATTAGAGGCCAAAAAGCAAGGAATGTTCTATGGTGCCCCAGCAGTAATTACTTTCCGGATTCCCACAAAAGCTGCTTTACAGGTTTCAGATAACTACAGAGTCTGTTCTTAAAATGTAAGAGAAGAAATTGTCGAAATAAGCTCTAATGCTCTAGTTTGTTGTGTTTTTAGGAGGCTTATTCAACTGAAATTTTGCCGTTGGATGTTCTTGAAAGATCTCCAGAGAAGTTTGAGTGGGTAAGTTTCGTTTGGAATAACAGTAATCAATGAACCATAGCTATTCAATATCTTTTTTCCCTTTTTCAATGTTACTAAATCATTTTTGTGTGTGTTACTTTTGGAACACGCCTTGGTGGTCACTAACTATTGAAGGCTAAGGTATAAATGATTCCTGTTATATTTGTTAAAATGATCATATATGCATCTAAAATTTGGACGGATAGGAATTTCTTTCAGGCATTGCCATAATTGTTTCAGGAGAAAATAATATGACCATCTAGTTCTTAACCTTTGCCTCTCAAAGTTTGATTTATGGAATACATAAGCTACTACCTATTACCTATACCTTGAAATCAATATAAAGCCCTGGCTAATTATGGATCTCAAATTTCTGTGATCTCGATTGTGGTTTTGTTCATCCACCTGATTGCGATCCCGTCAAAACCCAGTGCTGCAAAAGCAAGCAAGAAGAAGCGCTGACTACTGTAGTTGAATTGAGAATAGCTAAAATCAATAGCCTGCCTGCACTTAAGGCACGGACCTTTCTTTATGTTTGCACTCAGATAGGGTTTTCCTTTGTTCTTCTTGTTCTTAAAAAAAAAACTATTATGGTTAGAACATGTTTCTGGAAATTTCTAATGAAAACTGAGTTTAGCCGAATCTTAGTTCCTAGGCCTAGTAAACTGGATTGAAACGGGGTTGTCTCATGAAAGACGGATTAATATACGGCGTTATCGGAAGCATAATAAGATATTTAACAAATTCAGTTTAGCGCTATCGGAAATGTTGAGTAATAATAATGTTGTAGGTGGAAATCATGAAGAAATATTAAAAAATTTGACAATCGGTAAACTTAGCTTGTCGGTACGTATCGATACAAATAAAATATGTATCGATCCATAACAATATAACAAGTAAAAATATGACAAAACCGATTTTATTATGACAAAACCGGTAAAGTGCTACCAGATATGTTGAAAGTATCGATTCCATTGAAATAAGTATCGACACTTCTGGAATTTAAAAGAGAAGCAGTAATAGCGTCTAAAAAGTATCGATAATTTATAAAAATATATCGATCCATAACAATATAACAGGTAAAAATATGACAAAACCGGTAAAGCGCTACCGGATATATTGAAAGTATCGATTCCATTGAAATAAGTATCGACACTTTTGGAATTTAAAAGAAAAACAGTAATAGCGCCTATAAAGTGTCGATAATTTATAAAAATGTATCGATCCATAACAATATAACATGTAAAAATATGACAAAACCGGTTTTATTATGACAAAACTAGTAAAATGTTACTAGATATGTTGAAAGTATCAATTCCATTGAAATAAGTGTCGACACTTTTGGAATTTAAAAGAAAAGCAGTAATAGCCCCTATAAAGTATCTATACTTTATAAAAATGTATCGATCCATAACAATATAATAGGTAAAAATATGACAAAACAGGTCTCATTATGACAAAACTGGTAAAGCGCTACCGGATATGTTGAATGTATCGATACTTTAATAAGTACGCGTAAGAAATTATCAATACTTTTAAAAGAAATAGGTAAATATCCTATCGAAAGTATCGATAGTGACATAAAAGTATCGAGACTTGGGTAAATGTATCGATTAAATATAAATAACATATACGGTTAAAATATAAAAGGCATAGCTAAATTTCCTCTGAAAATAGATAGAACACGACCGAGTTTTTGAATTCGAAGCGTAATTGTTGCTGCATTTCAGAATGCATTTTTAAAACGAAGTTTGTTTGTTGCTGCAGTTGAATCGAAAAGTACGTTGTTAAAACCCTAGTTTTTTTATTATTACAGGAATCGAAAATAGGGGTTTTATGTGTTTGGGATTTTCGAAGTAAAGAAGCATTTGAGACCGATTACAGGTAGAAAGTGATATTCTAGGTAGATGATAAATACCGATACTTTTATAAAATATTATAGGTAGAAAATGATATTGTAAGTTGTATAGAGTATTCCCATTTGTTTGAAGGAAATAGGGATTAGAGTTTTATGGTTTGGTTTGGGGATTTCAAAGCCAAGAAGGATTTGGGACCGATTATATAATATTATAGGTAGAAAATAAATATCGTAACTTGTATATAATATTATAGGTAGAAAATGATATTGTAGGTTGTATAAATGTGCTGATACTTATAGTAGTGTCATTTAAATTCTTTTGAAGGAAACCGTTTTACTTCAAGAGTAGTTATCGATATTTGCATATTGAATAAATTGTATGTAACCAATATTTGATTTTGATTTGCGTAAATTGATATATAAAGGAAAAATGAAATCAACGGATCTTGCAATTGTTAATTGTGAAGATGACTTTGAAATTGAGGACGAGAGTCGAAAGCAACCAAAGGGTGGATATATGTAATTCTAGTAAGTATCAATGTATTTTTGTTATTATTGTTGACATGGTAATTAGATTAAAGCATTTAAGAACTTTAAATTGATTACAAATTTTAAATATTGACAGTATGACCGAATGCCAAAGGATGAAGGAAGCTGGCAATCACGATATGTAAAATGAAATTGACATTGAGTATTATTTAGCGTTAATGTATTGATTAAGAAACATTTATGCTTAATTTTAGGTGAGAAATGATGTGTTGGAGAAATGGAAGTCGATGACTGATGCTGAGAATGAACCTTACTTGACACGGTAAAAGATGGATAGACAATAATACAAACCTTGGAGGAAAACACGTGAAAAGAAGGTATTCATTAAACTTGTAAATACTTTGATAAAAGATATATAAGAACAATAACATTATATATTTTTAAAAAATGTAATAAGTGTCGACAAGGTGCAGCATAAAAAGAGTGAATTCATTAATTGAACACCTTAAGGAGAATGAGCAATTGAATGTGCTGAAAGAAATGGGGTATGGATCTTTGATAGGAGTAAGGGATCGACCAATTCGGAGGGAATTGTGTCGATCCTTGGTGGAGCAATTCGATGTCCAACAATATATGGTTAAATATGGTGATTATTCATTTCCTCTGGGGGTCTCATGTGCTGCAGCCGTCTTGGGGGTAGAAAATAAAGGCAAAAGTGTTGTAGAAGTCAATAAGACTAGTAACTGGAAAGCACTTGCCTCCAAATATGATTTGAAGCACAATGTGACATATGCTGAACTTGAAGAGGAAATCAAAAGTGGATCTTACGAGGGGGATGACCTAAAGGCCCGAGTTTTATTGTACCTTGTCGGGATCTTTCTTTGTTCAATGGGTGATACATCAAAGAGCAAGGACAATATGAAGTTGATTTGCGATGAAGGCTTGAAAGGTAAATTCAATTGGGCTGAATATGTTCATTCGAGATTGATTGAATCAATAATCAACTTTCAAAAGGGCCACCAAAGATACTTCAAAGGGTGCATAGCAATCTTAGAGGTAAATGAGTCAAAGAACATTTTTATTTTTTATATAAAATGATAGTATAGTTATTATATAAAATGATAAATTTAATTATAAATGCAGGTTGCACTGTTCGATTTTTGGACAGACTCTAATAGTATGCCGGCATATGAAAGAACCAGAGTGGCATGCATCTATGCATGGGGGAAGGAAGAGATGATGAGAGTGATGGTGAAGTTGATATTGGATAGACCGACAAAGCAAGAAAGGGTAATAAATGTAATTAAATAATATTAAGAAAATCAACGTAATGTATTAATATTGTAATTTAATTTTGAAGGTTATTGGCAAGGAGGTATAGGAGGCAGTGGAGGAAGAGGAGAAGGAGGAAGAGATGATATTATAGGGAATGACGGTGAGGGAAAATAGAGTAAATTCGACATTTTGATGTCTGGATTGGCGGATGTAAAAAATTCCTTTTTGATATTTTTCAAAGACAATCAAGAGTCGAAGAGGCAATTGAGAGGCTTAAGGAGGAAGTGGGTGGAAAAATAGATTGAGTGGTGAAAGAAGTTGTGGAGTTAAGGGGTGAAGTTGAGATGGTGATGGGTGGAAAAATTGATGGAGTGGTGAAGGAAGTTGTGAATTTAAGGGGTGAACTTACGGGGGTGAAAGGAGTGGTTGAGAAAAAGTTGGATGAAAGGAAAAAATGAATGGTGAAATAAAAGAGATGAAGAGTTATGTAGAGGAAAAATACGATTAATTGAAAAAATAAATGATTAAGGAAGTGAGGAGGAAGGATATGGATGTGATTAATACACCAGAGAGTGTTATAGATGCAGATTTGGATTTAGAATGTCCTGCACCCAAGAAGAATAAGCAGAAGTAAAGATGAATAAAAGAAAACTTAATTCGATTTTTATTATATTATTGTGACAAAAATTTGTATGCAAAATTGTAGGTTGAAAAAGCGGAAATTCTAAGAGAAATTGATGATTACGAAGCTGCAATGTGTGATTATTTATGGAATAGTGGGTTAGAATCGTCTTAAGTGAAATATATTGTTTTGTGAGTGATATTTAAATATTTCAAGACAAAATATTAATCCTAATGCTTCATACAAATATGTTGTAATCGCAATGGGAAATCAATTCGCTACTGTATCCGACGTTGAAATGTTGAAGTCTATAACAAAAGGGCGCGATGATGTAAATATAAGGGAAATTTTGTATACGCTTTATAATTTTGTATCTGAATGTAATTATGTATGAGATGATAAAAGTTAGCAATAGGTTGTTGTACATATTTCTTATACATAGTAGGAGTTATGTTGATACTTACGATGTATGGAGATCGTTGTCTTCATTATTCCAAATATCACTAACATAATTGTCATCATGTGCGGGACTGATGGGTCTTTCCATTCCATCTAATATATCGGTTTTATGACAGAATAGGTCAACATAATGTATCAGTACTTTTTACATTTGTGTCGATACTTTTGGTCCAGAATGAATGCCTAATGAGGTGCACACATAAAGTGTCGATACATTTATTAAAAGTATCGATCCCAAAAACATCGAAACTGATAATTGTAAAGTCATAGGTAAATTTACAATGTAACCGATAAAAATATACATGTTTTATGACAAAATAGGTCAACATAATGTAATGATACTTTTTACATTTTGTGTCGATATTTTTTGTCCAGAATAAATGCCCAACGAGGTGCACGCATAAAGTGTCGATACATTTATTGTAAGTATCAATCCCAAAAACATCGAAACCGATCATTATAAAGTAATAGGTAAATTTACAATGTAACCGATAAAAATATATTGGTTTTATGACAGAATAGTTCAACATAATGTATCGATACTTTTTAAATTTGTGTCGATACTTTTGGTCCATAATTGATGCCCAACGAGGTCTATGTATAAAGTGTCGATACATTTATTGTAAGTATCGATCCCAAAAACATCGAAACCGATAATTATAAATTAATAGGTAAATTTACAATGTAACTGGAAAAATATACTATTTTCATGACAGAATAAGTCAACATAATGTATCGATACTTTTTACATTTGTGTCGATACTTTTGGTCCAGAATGAATGCCTAACGAGGTGCACGCATAAAGTGTCGATACATTTATTAAAAGTATCGATCCCAAAAATATCAAAACCGATAATTATAAAGTAATAGGTAAATTTACAATGTAACCGGTAAAAATATACATGTTTTATGACAAAATAGGTCAATATAATCTATCGATACTTTTTAAATTGATGTCGCTACTTTTGGTCCAGAATGAATGCCCAATGAGGTGCACGCATAAAGTATCGATACATTTATTTCAAGTATCGATACATAATGATATAAAAGGTTAAAAATTGATAAAACTGGTTTCAATATACAATGTAACCGGTCCATAAATATCGGTTTTGAAAAAAACGAAACGTCAACAAAGTATCGATTCCTTTATATAAAGTATCGCTAGTTTTGTAAGAGTATTCAATATAAATGCTATATCGGGGTTACAAAGGAAACCCTAATCCAGAGAAATATATAGAAAACAACCTTAGTTTTCTCTAGAGGGAAGTTAGTTGTTGTAAATAATGGTAGCTCATTTTTCGAAGGGTACTTGTTTGTTTGTTGATGCAATTGAATTGAAATGTATGTTGTCGAAACCCTAATTTTTTAGAATTTTAATTTTCAAAAATAGGGGTTAGGTTTTAAAGTTTGTTGTTTTCGAATGGACCTATTATAGGTTGGAAGTTCAATCTTTGTTCGCGAAGATGATGACCTTCAAATGGAGCCCCAGCGTATCAACATTGAAGAAATTTGAAAGCAACCAATAAGTATCAATGTATTCATGTAATTGTTCTTGAAATGGTAATTGGATTAATGTATTTAAAAACTTTTAATTGATTACAAAATTCAAATCTCTACAGTCTGACTGAATGTCAAAGGATAAAGGAAGCTCATAATCATGTTGACATCATAACCAATAAAACCCCCTTGCAAGGTCCAAATGGTAAGCTAGGAATTGGTAAGACAAGCTTCCTTTGAGGGTTTAGGGATTGAATACCTCCAACGAAAGGAGTGCATGATTAAACATTACATATAATAGTTGTATTCAGTTCTTGAAGAATTGTTTTTCATTGTATATAAGGATAGTTGTAATGATATTTGTTCACGTTTCTAGACCAATTAGTTAGATGCATGCAGTACCCTATATCCTCGAGGCAGAGCACAAGAAATCTGGCACTTAAAGATTTACCAAGAGCAGTAGCTTCTGCTCTGCATGAAGACCAAACCTAGAATCAACTTTGCAATTATGCCTATATTGCTGAAGAGAACATGCTGAATGATAGGATTTGCACACAACTGCAAGCATTTTATGGGAAATCCTGAGACCTCTGTTGCATAATTTTAGTAGAGTAGTTGGGTTTAGGGTTTAAAATTCTCACAGTTGTGTGTAAATCCTATAATTCAGTAGGTTCTCTTCAGCATGGTAGGCATAATTGCAAAGTCGATTCTAGGTTCGGTCTTCATACAGAGCAAAAGCTACATTAAAATGTGAACGAATATAGGGTACTGCATGCATCTAACTAATTGGTCCCGAAACGTGAACGTATATCATTAAAACTATCCTTATATACAATGAAGAACAATTCTTCAAGAACTGAATACAACTATTATATATAATGTTCAATCATACGCTCCTTACGTTTAAGGGATTCAATCCCTAAACCCTCAAAAGAAGCTTGTCTTACCAATTCCTAGCTTACCATTTGGACCCCCGGGTTTTATTGGCTATGCAGTCAACATAATTAATAGGCCTGTAAACTAATCGAATGCACACGAACGAAGGTATGTTCATGTTCGTTTATTTAATAAATAAACGAACATAAATGAACAATTTTTTTTTCATGTTCGTTCGTTAAGGAATATAGCTTGTTCATGTTCGTTCGTTAAGGAATATAGCTTGTTCATGTTCGTTCATTTAAATGATAAACGAACATAAAAGAACACAAACAAACGAACATAATAAATGAACATAAACGAACACAATGAATGAACATAAATGAACACAAACACAAAAAACAAACTTATTCGAACACAACAAATGAATGTAAAAAAAGTAAACAACAAGAATAACAACTTAAAATTCTTTAATATAACCTGCAACTTTAGAGTTAATTTGTTCGAATACGACAAAAACATACATAAATCATAAATAAGCTATATGAACATAATAAAGTCTTAAAGTTAATTTGTTCAACAAAACAATCTTCTTGAAATCCAAACAACTTCAATAATCTTCGTAACATATTCAACTTGCCCTCTGTTCGAACATAAATAAACGAACATAAACGAACATATAATCGAATGTTCACGAACGTAAATGAACGAGTCATTTGTTTGTGTTCGTTCATTTAATTAAATGAACACAAAATCTTGTTCATGTTCGTTCATTTAATAAATAAACGAATATAAATGAACTTCCCGCCGCACGATTCATGAACGGTTCATTGGACGTTCAGTTCATTTACAGGCCTAATAATTAACCTGGATAATCCCAATTACAGAACTGATTCCGACCATGATTTACGAGAAACTTTATTCTACAGATTATTTGGCTAGGTTAAAGCATCGATACTCCAAGAACCGGTTAAAAGTAAGCAATTACTGCATTGACACCCCATTGACGAGTTCCTTTGCTTTACATCTTTGAAGTGCATTGTATATGTCTTTATGTGTAAATCCAACATTATGAAAACCCTTTATGAGCTTTGTATAAGTAATAGTTAAATTTACAAGGTACACGGTAAAATTATACCAGTATAATGATAATATAATAAACTTTTATATATGTATCAATACTTTGTTATATCGGTCTCGATACTTTAATTTCACATGAAGGCTATTACTTTTAAGTAATATTATACACGGGAGGCTCAAACGCACGCAAAATGTATCGATATATATATATATATATATTTCATACTTATAATTCCAAAACCTATTACTTTTAAGTAATAGGTTAATTGACAATAAAAACGGTTAAATTCATTCGATATTATGAAAATATAAGTAAACAATGTTCTAAGGCTCCATCAGCTTTAACCACACACACATTATATATATATATATATATATATATATTCCATACTTATAATTTTGAAATCTATTACTTTAAAGTAATAGATTAATTTCCAATGAAAACGGTTAAAGTCAATCGCTATCATTATAATATGCGTAAACAATTACCATGTTGATAAAGCTTGATAACAAATCAAGTGATTAATCGGTTATGTTATCGTGGGATTCCTAATAACTCCATCAGTTCAAATTTTGTTAACATTTATTCCTAAGGTAAGTTTATTATAACTGATAACAAATTAAGTAAGTAATTACCTATTTTGTTATATTCGGATTTCTAAGGCCTTATTAGCTTTAATAATGCGTAACCTATTACGTTACATAAGCGCTACCTAATATGTTATTATGCTTGATAATGTTTCCAGTAATTAACCGGTTATGTTATCCTTGGTAACATTTTAGGCGTTTACCTAATATGTTGTAATAACAAATTAAGTAATTAACCTATTTTATTATATAAGCGCTACCTATTACGTTATATAAGCGCTACCTAATATGTTATTGTGCTTAATAATATTAATGGTAATTAACCGGTTATGTTATCCTTGGTAACGTTTTAGGCGTTTACCTAATATGTTGTAATAACAAATTAAGTAATTAACCTATTTTTATTATATAAGCGCTACCTATTACGTTATATAAGTGCTACCTAATATGTTATTGTGCTTGATAATATTTCCGGTTAAATGATATAACATAACCGATCTCAATTTTAACCGGTCACTTGTTTAATCAATCACGCTATTTATTAGCCGTCTTTTAATCGCTGTACATCAGAACTTCCCTATTTAAACAAGTAATGGTAGAAGTGGAAGAAGGAATATATGGTGATGAGGTGACAATTTCGAAAAGAGAAAATAACCTCAGTGACCAAAAATCCCATATAATATACGATTTTAACCAACTTTTTCCGGATTTGCCAAAATGACCAACAAAATCGCAATGCGATCGCTAATTCGCAACGCGATCTCCATTATCGCAAATTCGCGTTGCATTTTCGTAATGCGATAGTTGAAAATCACGTTGCGATGGTCTACAGTATCGTTGCGATTTTCCTAATTCGCAATGCGAATAAGTAAATCGCAACGCGAATTGGGAAAATCGCAATGCGAATAAGTAAATCGCAACGCGAATTGGGAAAATCGCAATGCGATAATACAAAATCGCAACGCGATACTGACTTTCGCAACGCGATTTACATAGCGCCATTCGTATTAACGCGTATTTTTTTTTTCAAATTCCAAACACGTATTTTTTCTTAATAAATCGGAAAATGAACCGTCCACAGTAATCGCAACTCATAACCTCAAACCCAAAAAACACAACACTCAGTCCCATCTCCATCTCTCACTCTCTACGGCGAAATCCGTACCCATCTCCGAAGATTTCCGTCCCCATCGCCGGCGAAATCCCTCACAACCATTCACAGTCAAAAATCCCTCACAATCATTCAGAAATGGAAAATCAACCTACGAGGGTTAGTTTTTTTTATTTTTATTTTGAAATTTTTGCATTATTTTAGGTTTTTCATATTGAGATTGATGATAAGTTTACTGGTAATTTCAATAATAGATTAACCATTTCACTTAGATTTCTTATTAAATTCATTCGATTGCTGCCAATACTGCTAAACTGTTTAGCCTGTGAAGTTAGTATTTGTCTTTGCTTTGTCTTTTGGTTGAAGTAATGCAGAAGAAGAATAGTTTCGAGAATGAAAATCGCAACGCGGAAATAACTATCGCAACGCGAAATAAAAATCGCAACGCGAAACCAAAATCGCATTGCGATTTTCATTTCGCGTTGCGATTTTCATTTCGCGTTGCGATTTTTATTTCGCAGTTGCGATTTTCATTTCGCGTTGCGATTGTCTGGTCGCGATAGTCATTTCGCGTTGCGATTTTCATTTCAACCAAAAGACAAAAACAGTGTTGCAAATTTTAGTTTCAAGAATAAACTACTATTTATGTTTATTGTTTTGTTTTTGGTATATCTTGACAGTATAATTTTTGGTATATCTAACTTGGTATGTTTATTGTTTTTTTGTAGAAATTTTTTTCGGCTTCATTGACATTAAGGAATAAAGTTAGCCTAGCCACTACAATTGCTTCGAAGCTTTCACCTGCACAAAGAAAATTGTTTGAAGAAACCTACTTCGGGCCATGGCTGAGAGTACAGCATCCGGGTGGAGATGCTAGTTTGACCCATTTGTGGCTTCAGACCATGACTAGCGATCTACCCGACAGTATACAACGTGGTGAGGAAGAGATATGGTTTCATTTTCCACCGGCGTATACTTGTTTTGGGCGGAAGGAGTTCTGCTTAATCACTGGTCTACGATTCGGACACGATAATGTAGGCCGGTACACTCGTCATATCACCCGCCCATCATGGTTATCCAGGGTTTTTCCTGATGAGTCAATAGAGAAGCCGAACTTACACGTCGACGACATGAAGAAATTGTTTAATAAGAAAGATGGTTTTACTCGGATGAATGACGTCGATGTTGTCCGAGTATGCCTTCTACTACTTTTGTATGCCGGCTTTCTAGGCAGAGAGGCCAGACAACCTATTCCTCAGGAGCTATTATTGGTAGAGGACCTAAATGCATGGAATCTGTTTCCATGGGGTTCGTATATATGGAAAGCTACCTGGACTAAGTTGTCGTCTGCCTTTGATGACCGCAAAAGTTTGCGGGGCGATGGGTCGAAATACACTTTGTCAGGCTTTGTTTGGGCCTTTAAGGTAAGAATTCTATATAATGTTTTCAAAATTATAATTAATTATTTAACAATTACTAATGTTTGTTATTATATTGTTTGTAGATTTGGATATTCGAGGCTTTCCCCAGTATGCGGACATATGCATTAAAATCCTCAGATGATATTCCTAGGGCTATTTCCTGGAAGAGGAAACGTATGTTGGATTGGGAAGACTTAATACCATATGCGACAATAAATAATGTAAGTTAACACAAATACTATCATATATAAACAAGTTATATAGTAGACGTTTAACTTTGTTAGTTTTTATTATATTTTTAGGAGGCCAACACTCCATTAATGAGACTGACACCCACGGAGGCTGAGCTTGCCACTGATTGGTGGCAAGCTAGTCAGCGTTTTTTTGATGGCACGAATGATGAGCAGCCTCCACTTCCTCCACTTCGAGAGCCATCACCTCACCCAGAGCCATCACCTGATCGACCCGACTATACACCTCTACAACGAGAGCCATCACCTATCCCGTCACATCATCGAGTCTCTTCTCCACCATCACCTCATGATAGGCGACCGACAAAGATGCCACGACTTCTATCTCCCTGTTCTCCACCTCCACGGGATGAGTAAAGGGAGTTACGTGATGAGGTCAACGCCTTGCGTGAGGAGATCGGTACTCTACGCGATAACGATGGTGCATGGCGTGTGGAGGTGTCTACTTTACGTGGTGAGGTTGCCGCTCTACGTGAGATGGTAGTATCGTTGCAGAATGAGGTTCATACTCTACGCAACGAGGTAAGTTTAAGATTTTCCATATTTAACTTGATGATAAATTTACTCGTAATTTCACTTAAATTAACCATTTCACTTAGATTGCTTAGTAAATTTATTCGGTTGCTGCCAAAACTGCTAAACTTTTTACTTTAACACTGTGAAGTTAGTATTTGTCTTTGTTTGTCTTTTGGTTGAAAGTTTGAAATATATTTATCTTTGTTTTCACTGTTTAAATATCATGTCTGTTTATTTACTGATATTTGTATTTTTATTTAGCGGACCGATAAGGTGGATGCTTTACGTCGGGTTTTTCTTGCACGACAGAGTTCACACATCAGACGGCGTGCACGTGCTATTAAGTCTCCGTATACCCCAATAGTGCGAAGACACCGCAAGAAGAAGCCGACTCGCCTATCATCCCTCAAGAGTCCACTCCTATCGTTGAAGAAGCCCCTATCATTCCTCGAGAGTCCCCTCCCACCGTTCAAGAGGCCACTGTCATCGTTGAAGAGGTCCCTCCCACCATTCAAGAGCCCGATTCACATGGCGTCATATATAGGATTCTTGAGAAACCCTGACGTGTCGGACATGATGGATTCAAGTTGGCTCTCGTATGAGTTACCGGCCAGTACCATACCGGTATCTGAAGAGGAGAGGAAACAACTACCGACACAATTCTGGATAACACCCTTTGGGCTAAGACTGCAGTGATTTTTATCTATATGAGCGAAGCCAGGGGTGTTTCACTGACATATGCAAGCTCAATGATGATATCTATTTGTTGCTTGATCGTCTTGGTGGGGCGTATTATTAGGGGTCGAAGACAATGGCTATTTCGATGGAGGGGTAAGTCTTATATTTTTCTTATATTTTCATTTGATTAATTTGTTTAAAAATTAATGTAATTCACTATATATGTATTTTTTTGTAAAACAGCATCGATGCGTGGGTGTCACGTCTACTAATAATTAGGAAACTTAAGGAAAAAAAAGAAATACACGGTATACAATAATGCCGACGGCTTTTAACGCAGTTCACTTGAAGAATCAACGAGATGAATCATTTGCGTTGGGCAATGGACAAGCTAAACTTTATCCTGCATGGTGGGAGGTCGATAAGGTTAGTGTTTATTTTAGATTGAGTTTAAAGGTATTCATAAATAAGTGCGCAAATGAATGAATTATTACTTATGATTGCAGGTGTTTATCCCTGTTTTGGAACATAACCATTGGCTTCTCGTCGAGCTTCAGATCCCATCCCTTAAGGCAATAGTATATGACAGCATGATAAATTACATATCATTGGCTGATTTAAGAGATATTATTAAGGGATGGAGCTCTTATTTGGCTAAATACTTGGATGCGATAAATTATTGGACTCGTTCTGGAAACAAGAAGCCAAAGAAGCTCAATATTACAGTTAGCAGAGACGAGACCGCACCACAACAAACGAAAGGACCCAGAGGGGATTGTGGTCCTCTCGTATGCTTGGCGTTGGACCGTTTGATCACTGGAAGTATAAAGTATCTACCTCCCACCGATATAGATAGAGCTGTAGTAGGCTTGTGGTTTCGACATTATATGGCTAGATCGATATATACGAGACGCTGCCTACCTGCATCCGCGTTATAAAAATGTCCATAAACAATTGGTATGTTTATAGGCTTGTGGTTTGAAAATGTTTGGTTAAGTACCTAGAATTCAATAATTTGCTGTTTGTAGGTTTTAGATGTGTAGAAAGTCTTGTTTGAGCAAATGTTTGGTTTATGCAGGTTAATCTCAGAAGTGAGCTGCGTGAAAATGATGTATGGCTGCAAAAGTTGATTCAATAGTATAAGTGTTATTTTCTCTAATAATGATTGCTTATTTTTTTATTGTTTAATTGATTTGTAAAAGGTGATTTGTAAAAGTTGATTTGTTTAATTGATGTTAACATAATTCTTATTTGTGCTTGTTTAATTGATTGAAATGTAATGGTTGATTTTGTTGATTTCAATCTGCATTATGTTTGAAGGCAAAAAGTACTATCGCAATGCGAAATGAAAATCGCAACGAGAGAATCGCAACGCGAAAATGAAAATCGCAACGCGAAATTAAATTTGCGTTGCGATTTTCATTTCGCATTGCGATTCCCTCGTTGCGATTTCATTTCGCATTGCGAAATTAGCGTTGCGATTTTCATTTCGCATTGCGATTCTCTCGTTGCGATTTTCATTTCGCATTGCGATAGTAATTTCCGCGTTGCGATGGACATTAAGATGATTGCCTATTAAGTGATAACAAGGAACAGATCATAGCAATTTTCAAACTCAAGTTACTAATACATGCCTAACTGAAAATGTTAAAAGTTCACACATAAATTACATAATACAACGTTTGCATTTAAAAATCACCTAAGTTAACAGTCCCAAAAGCTGAAGCCAGTTGTGATTGGGATTTTAAAGATGATTGTGATTTTGATTGCCTTTTCTTGACACCATATGAGCTTTGGATTTTGATGATGATCCATATTTTGGTAGAGGAAAAGATGATTGTGATGGCACTGGTGATCTACATGTCAACCTTGTATGACCACTTTCCTTGCACCGACTACATGTCGATCTCTTCTTCTTCACCCTTAGACGGTATACGATCGTGACTTTTTGGTCGGCTAGGTAGCCTTCTGTCCATGGCTGGTGGCAAAACTGTTTGTAAGTTATCTGGTATGTCCCACTCAGAAGGATGTGAAATAGGGTAGACAATCGGCATAAGTCTGTCGATATACTTCTGTAGTGTAGCAATCCATAGCGTATGTGCTTGAATCATCTTGGTTTAGATGAAGAGCAACTTTATAACATGGCCACATGGATAACCAGATGTTTGCCATTTCATACAACTACACGTCCTTGCATTTAGATCGACAAGCCATTTAAGTTATCCATTACTTCAAACAAACCTGCATGGTTTCTTTCTTGTAGTACCACTATTGAATAGAGGCTCGAAAAAACTCCATTAACATAGTAATGGTAATTTCCGTGAATGCGACTTAGAGCGTTAATTGATTCTGCACTATTAGACGTCATGAAACCATCTTGCTCCAAGTTGATGTACTCTTGACCATCTTTCAAACCCGACATCTTCTAGTGTTTGAGCACACTGAGGCAAAAGTCTTAAACAGTTTATATGCTTATTGAAATCCACTTCCCGATAAGCCTTTACAGCCTTCAGTATGTCCATTTGTGCTTTTTATACCAGCAGACCTTGATTTTAGATTTCTATACAATGAACACCACAAAGTCCATGAAAAGCATCTGGAAACCCTTCTAACAGCGTTGTCAATTGAGTTTGCCCTATCTGATATGATTGTCAGATGCTAATAGGACCTATGCAATCCCTAAGATGCCCCATAACCATGTCCATGAATCAGAGGTTTCAGATTTGCCAACCCCGTAAGCTATTGGCAATACCCATTGTTAGCATCCATGGATACTGCTAATAAGTTTACTCCAAGGTATCGACCTTTCAAATGTGCTCCGTCAACTATAATAACTGGGCGCATGCAAGTAATAAACGAACGAATCTACAAAATAATATACACAAGAAATATAATCATTTAAATGTGAAATGCATAACTAACAGAAATGAGTCAACAGAATTATATTGATTTACTAACCGCAGCACCAATGGCGATAAACAGCAACTCAAAGCGTCCATCTTATCTGTTTTGATATGAGTTACCGACCCGGATTTTTCAGCTTTAAATTGTGACAATAAGCCGGCAGTTGGGCAAACGATGCTTCTGGCGACCCCTCAACAATTCCAAGGCATAACATTTGGCTCTCCAAGCTTGAGATATGATACTAATCTTGAACCGAGCATTCATGTCAGTCATAATTTCATGTCCCCGATATACTCTGCCATTCAAAAACATTAACTCAGCCAGAAAACCACCCAACACCTTTTGTTTGCCTGTCTATGGTGAGGAAAAACTTGGGTTCTTGAACATGTATGTTTATCAATAAAAGTCCTAACTTGAAACATTGCGCAATCTTTTATGCTCTTTGCAATCATACGCCACGTACAGTTTTTGTCAATCGTACACCTTGTTTCGAAACGATCTTTGCTTGATTTGTTAACTTTTAGTTGATAGACATCTTCCACACATTTCGTATACAAAGCTATCTTCAAGTCTTCCTTTGTATCAAAACAATCATCTTTCTTGATACGAATAACTTTTGTGTAACAATCAACTGCTTTCTTTGCCAACTCTTCTTCCGGTAACTGAAGTAATTCTGGCATATTCCAGTTATACTCCCGTGGCATTTTCTTTTCTTCGGGGACTTTTTCTTCTTCTTTTTCTTCTTCAGGATTATATGAATTACAGAATGGATGTTCAACATGTTCATTCACAGTCGTAACTTCCTCCTCATTATCATCAACAACATCTTCCTCGGCAACGGGTGTTTCATCATCAAAATTCGGGTATTGACCAATATCAAAATCATTACACGCAGGGTCTGTTTCTTCTTCTGAAACATCATTAAAATCGGTATTGACCAATATCAAAGTCCGGGTATTGACCAAGATCAAATTTCGAATACTGACTAGTACTCACAATTTTTTCTCTTGGCTCATCATCGTCTAATTGGTCAATACGAAAACTGAAATTTGGTACTGAAAGTTGATTTGGATTTGGATTAGAGAAAGGCTGTGGGTTTTTTGACCCACTTAGTTGATTACTACCCGCTACTGACCCAACAATACTACTTCTAGGTTCAACAACATACAATGTAACATCATCACTTGAAACATTAATATAAGCAATGAATCGTTCAACATCTACATTGTCGGTTAACAAATAAACTTTACCATTTCTCTGATAAGATAGCCTAAATCCACTTAGGGGCTCTAAATTCAATTTCTTTGAAACACGTAACATTAGGGTTTCATAAGTTAACTTCTTTAATGACAGTTTTAGTTGAAGATTCATGGGTAAAGGCATATATTGTAAAACACCATGACCATTCTCCCATGACCCTCCAAAACACAAATCTATCCAAACATGATCAACATTAGATGATTTCATGGTTGTAACTAAACAAACGAGATGCGAAACTAAGACCTGTTGCCGGATGGGGAAGGATGTCGTTGGATATTTGAACGAATGTCGCCGGAGAGAGTGATAGATGGAGATGGAATGAGTTGCGATTTAGGGATTTAGGTTATGAGTTGTTGCTGCTGCGTATATATATACACTCAAAATTTGGCTTGCGAAACTAAAACCTGTTGCGAACTTTGAAACTCGCATTGCGAGTCAGAATCGCGTTGTGAAAGGCAATCATTTGACCATCGCAATGCGAAATGCAAATTGCAACGATAGAATCGCAATGCGAAATGAAAAAGGCAACGAGGATTAACATGCATAAACTTTTAACAATTATTATTGAATTCTAGGTACTTAACCAAACATTTTCAAACCAAAAGGAGTATATATGTTAACAAAACTTGCATTATGTGTATTTTATGTGTGCACTTTTAACATTTTCAGTTAGGCATGTATTAGTAACTTGAGTTTGAACATTGCTATGATATGTTCAGTTGTCATCACTTATTAGACATTCATTTGACTATCGCAACGCGAAAATGGCTATTGCAACGCGAAAATGGTTATCGCAACGAGAAAATCGCAATGCGAAATGAAAATCGCATTGCGATTTTCTCGTTGCGATTTTCATTTCGCATTGCGATTTTCTCGTTGCGATTTTCATTTCGCATTGCGATTTTCATTTCGCATTGCGATTTTCATTTCGCATTGCGATTTCCATTTTGCGTTGCGATAGTCTGTTTTGCCTTCAACATAAAGCAGATTGAAAATCAACAAATCAACTATTACATTTCAACACAAATTATGTACACATCAATTAAACAAATCAAGATTTACAAATCATCTTTTACAAATCAATTAAACAATCAAAAAATAATAATTATTCTTATTTCTTCATCAATTATTGAATCAATGAATCAACAACTTTGTGACCCCGTACATCCATTTCACGCAGCTCACTTAAGGATTAACCTGCAGAAACCAAACATTTGCTCAAACAAGACTTCCTACACATCTAAAACCTACAAACAACAAATTATTGAATTCTAGGTACTTAACCAAACATTTTCAAACCAAAAGGAGTATATATGTTAACAAAACTTGCATTTGACTTACCAATTAACAATGGACACTTTCATAACGCGGATGCAGGTAGGCAGCGTCTCGAATATATTGCTCTAGCCATATAATGCCGAAACCACAAGCCTACTGCAGCTTTATCTCTATCGGTGGGAGGTAAAAACTCTGTGATTCCCGTCGTCAAACGCTCCAAGCAAAGGCATACGAGAGGACCACAATCCCCTCTGGCTCCCGGTGATTGCTGTGGCGCGGTCTCGTCCTGACAACTGTGACATTGAACTTCTTTGGCTTCTTGTGTCCAGAATGACTCCAATACTTAATCCCATCCAAGAATTTAGCCAAATGAGAGCTCCATCCCTTGAAAATATCTCTCAAATTAGACAGTGATATGTAATTGATCATGCTGTCATACACTATTATCTTCAGGGATGGGAGCTGAAGTTGGACGAGAAGCCAGTGACGACGTTCCAAAACAGGGATAAACACCTGCGATCATAAGTAATAATTCATTTATTTGCGCACTTATTTATTAACACCTTTAAAAAATTTAAAAAATAAACACTAACCTTATCGACCTCCCACCATGCAGGATAAAGTTTAGCTTGTCCATTGCCCAACAAAAATGATTCATCTCGTTGATTCTTCAAGTGAACTGCGTGAAAAGCCGTCGGCATTATTGTATATAGCGAATTTTTTTTATTTTTCCTAAGCTTCCTTATTATTAGTAGACGTGACACCCACGCATCGATATGCTGTTTTACAAAAAAAATACATATATTAGTGAATTACATTAATTTTTAAACAAATTAATCAAAATCATATAATACAAATATAGTCTTACCTCCCCATCCAAATAGCCACTGTCTTCAACCCCTAATAGCACACCCCACCAAGACCGATCAAGCAACAAAAACATTTCATCGTTGAGTTTGCTGATGTCAGTGTAACACCCTTGGCTCCGCTCATGTAGATAAAAATCAACTGCGGTCTTAGCCCAAAGGGTATTATCCACAATTGTTTCCGGTAGTTGTCTCCTCTCCACTTCAGATACCGAAGGGTACTAGCCGGTAACTCATACGAGAGCCAACTCTCATCCATCATGTCCGGAACCGTGGGGTTTCTCAATACTTCGATATATTACCCCATGTGAATCGGGCTCTAGAATGGTGGGAGGGACCTCTTCAACGATGACAGTGGCCTCTTGAACGTGGGGGGGAATCTTGAGTGAGAATAGGGCCTCTTGAACGATTGGAGGGGACTCTTGAGGGATGACCGGTGAGTCGGGCTTCTTCTTGCGGAGTCTTCGCACCATTGGGTGAACGGAGACGTAATAGCACGTCCACGCCGTCTGATGCGTGAACTCCGTCGTGCAAGGAAAACCCGACGTAAAGCATCCACCTTATCGGGCCGCTAAAAAAATTAATACATAAATCAGTAAATAAACAGACATGATATTAAACAAAGACAAATATGTTTCAAACTAGCATTGTATTCACCCAAATCATTATTCTATCATAGTTCACAAAATGCTCAGATAACATTCCAGAAGTAAGCACTTATATAAACATTTAAAAGGACAACATATATAAACATTCCAGAAGAAGAATAGTTTACTTTCGCAACACGAAACTTAAAATCGCAACGCGAAATGACTATCGCAACGCGGAAATGGCTATCGCAATGCGAAATGAAAATCGCAACGACAAAATCGCAACGCGAAATGAAATCGCAACGACAAAATCGCAACGCGAAACACAAATCGCATTGCGATTTTCATTTCGCGTTGCGATTTTGTCGTTGCGATTTCATTTCGCGTTGCGATTTTGTCGTTGCGATTTTCATTTCGCATTGCGATAGCCATTTCCGCGTTGCGATAGTCATTTCGTGTTGCGAAAGTAAACTATTCTTCTTCTGCAAATTGAAACTTGAATGGATTGCATTACTTCAACCAAAAGACAAAAACAAAACCAAAAACAAATACTAACAAAAACAGATTGGCAGCAACCGAATGAAGTACGAGTATGAAAAATCTTAAACTTACCTCGTTGCGTAGAGTATGAACCTCATTCTGCAATGATGCTACCATCTCACGTAGAGCGGCTACCTCACCGCGTAATGTAGACACCTCAACACGCCATGCACCATCGTCTTTGCGTAAAGTACCGACCTCCTCACGCAAGGCATTGACCTCATCACGTAACTCCCCTAACTCATCCCGTTGAGGTGGAGGTGGAGAACAGGGAGATAAACGTCGTGGCATCTTTGCCGGTCGCCTATCTTGCGGTGATGGTGGAGAAGAGGCTCGATGATGTGACAGAATAGGTGATGGTTGTCGTTGTGGAGGTGTATAGCCG
The DNA here is from genome assembly GCF_006381635.1 of Hibiscus syriacus. Classification (NCBI taxonomy): domain Eukaryota; kingdom Viridiplantae; phylum Streptophyta; class Magnoliopsida; order Malvales; family Malvaceae; genus Hibiscus; species Hibiscus syriacus. The sequence goes on from NW_024063471.1 coordinate 18,534,310, forward strand.
GGTCGATCAGATGATGGCTCTGGGTGGGGTGATAGCTCTGGGCGAGGTGATGGCTCCCGAAGTGGAGGCTGCTCATCAACCGTTCCATCAAAAAACGCTTACTAGCTTGCCACCAATCAGTGGCAAGCTCAGCTTCCGTGGGTGTCAGCCTCTGTAGAGGAGTGTTGGCATCCTAACAATATAAAGCTCAAACAAAGTTAAATGTGTACTAGTAATAACTTGTTTATAACATATGGTAGTATTTATGTTAACTTACATTATTTATTGTCGTATACCGTAGTAAATCTTCCCATTGCAAGGTTCGTTTCCTCTTCCAGGAAATAGCCCTGGGAATATTATTTGAAGTTTTTATTGCATATGTCTTCATGGCGGGAAAGGCCTCAAATATCCAAATCTACAAACAATATAATAACAAACATTAGTAATTGTTAAATAATTACTTATAATTTTGGAAACATTATATAAAAATTCTTACCTTAAAGGCCCAAATAAAGCCTGTCAAAGTGTATTTGGAACCATCGCCATGCAAACTTTTTCGATCATCCAAGGCACACGATAACTTATTTCATGTAGCTTTCCATAAATACGAGCCCCACGGAAACAGGTTCCACGCATTTAGGTCTTCTACCAATTTGATTAGATCATTTGGAATAGGTTGTCTGGCCTCTCTGCCTAAAAAGCCGGCATGCAAAAGAATTAGAAGGCATACTCGGACAACGTTGACGTCATCCATCCGAGTAAAACCATCTTTATTATTCAAAAATCTTGTCAGGTCTTCTACGTGTAGACTCGGCCTCTCCAGCTCAGGAAAAACCCGGGATAGCCATGATGGGCGGGTAATGTGTCTAGTGTACCGACCTACATCATCGTGTCCGAAGCGTAGACCGGTGATTAAGCAAAACTCCTCCCGCCCAAAACACGTATACGCCGGTGGAAAATCAAACCATATCTCTTCATCACGACGTTGTATAGTCTCTGGTAGATCTCTAGTCATGGTTTGAAGAAACAGGTGTGTCAACATCGCATCTCCACCGAGATGTTGTACTTTCAGCCATGGCCCGAAGCATGTATCCTCAAACATTTTTCTTTGTGCAGGTGAAAGCTTCGACGCAATTGTTTTGGCCAGGCTGACTTTATTTCTCAAGGTCAATTGAGCCGAATAAAAGTTCTACAAAAACAATAAACATACTAAATTAGATATACCAAAAACTACACTGTGAAGATATACCAAAAACAATAATAAACATAAATAGTAGTAGTTTATTCTTCAAACTTAAATATGCAACACTGTGAAGTAATCGCAACACGAAAATGACTATCGCAACGAGAGAATCGCAACGAGAGAATCGCAACGCAAAACTAAAATCGCGTTGCGATTTGCATTTCGCGTTGCGATTCTTGGTTGATTTAATAAGCAATCTAAGTGAAATGGTTAATCTATTATTGAAATTACCAGTAAACTTATCATCAATTTCAATATGAAAAACCTAATAATAATGCAAAAATTTTAAAAAGAAAATAATTAAAAAAACTAACCCTCGTTGGTTGATTTGGTTGATTTTCCATTTCTGATTGTGAGGGTGGCTCTGAGAGATTTAGATAGACGGATTTCGCCGGAGATGGGGACGGATTTCGTCGGAGATGGGTGAGAGAGTGAGAGATGGAGATGAGACTGAGTTGTGATTTTAGGTTTTAGGTTATGAGTTGCGATTACGGGATATACTGTGGACAGTTCAGTGTTCCAATATATTAATATTCATGTTTGGAATTTAAAAATAAAATACTTGGCCAGGATACTAATGGCGCTTTGAAAATCGCATTGCGATTATGTAAATCGCGTTGCGAAAGTCAGTATCGCGTTGCGAAAGTAAGTATCTCGTTGCGATTTTGTATTATCGCATTGCGATAGTAAGTATCGCATTGCGATTTTCCCAATTCGCGTTGCGATTTACTTATTCGCATTGCGATTTTCCCAATTCGCGTTGCGATTTACTTATTCGCATTGCGAATTGGGAAAATCGCAACGATACTGTAGACCATCGCAACGCGATTTTCAACTATCGCATTGCGAAAATACAACGCGAATTTGCGATAATGGAGATCGCGTTGCGAATTAGCGATCGCATTGCGATTTTGTTGGTCATTTTGGCAAATCCAAAAAAAATTGGTTAAAATCGTATATTATATGGGATTTTTGGTCACTGAGATTATTTTCTCTTTTGAAAATTTAGTTCCCGTTATGGTTATGATTATTATTGTTGTTCTGTTAACTTGTTAAATGTTGGTGAGTGGTGAAATGAATACGGCATTGCGTTAGATGTGAGGGAAGTGAGTTATGGATGACACGTGATTGTGGAAATCCTAGACTAGACTTGACTCATGAGTTGACAATGAAAGGAGCTTTTGTTTTCTGTATCATCGAAATGGTAGCTCGAAGAAGAAGCCCCTGTGGTTTGTGAGCTATTATATGCATAAGAATCGCGAGGGATACATTCTGGTTGGAATTCAATTAATTTCAGGTTTCTCATTTTTATATAGGATTATTATTTAGTTAATCTACTTTAATTCTTTTAAGGACGTCTGAGTCTGTGGTGGATCCACAGGAGCACTTGCACACCTATTATTGAGGGAAAATTAAAGTTAGTTTATTTTGTTAATGGAAATAGAAAAAAATAAAAAAAAATGCATACTCATTTTTATTTATAAAATAGAGTATTATAATTTTGGATCCCCACTTTTTAATTTTAAGATTCGTCACTGGCCTGAGCGCGTCCGGATGATTGGCTTCTCTTTTTGAATAGGTCAAATTACAGATAACACCGTTCCTTTTGAGGATGACTATTCATTCATTCATTCTTGATAAAACATCTTGCCTAGAGATCTTATATATGATCTAAATGACTTATCATCTTGTTCGAAAGACTTACAAATAACTCGGATGACTTAACATCAAGATTTATTAATTGTCCGGAGGATTTAAAATAATTTACTAGGCAAGAGATTTTGGAAGTCGTTCTCTTACATGTCGAAACAATCCTTGAAAATTTGGATCGAATCTCAACTTAAGTAAAAAAAACTTACCTTTGGAATCATCACTAACCATTTGGGTTAAGTTACAAATTGAATATCTAAATATTTTATTTTTACTGGATCTATATGTAGATTACATTTGAGGAAGGATGTGCATTCCATAACTTTCAAAATCGGTACCAACATAATTATAGGTTGCCTTAATAGTAAAAAATAAAAATTTGAAGCAAAAATTTAAAGAAAAGACCCGTTGACTTACTTTTTGAGAATATATTAATAAAAAGATATAAATAATAAAAAGATATAATAAATAACATGTTAAATTGCAAAGCAATAATAAATTTAATTAGCTAATATGGATTAAAATATAAATAGTATAAAATTAAAGGGCAAAACTAAAAACTACGGTAAATAATACAAATGATCCCCGATTATAGTATATTATTTTATTAAGTTTATTGACTATTAAAAGTTACAAAATGGTCATTCGACTATAGAATGTTGCTTTTGTTGAGTCTCTTGGCTATTAAAAGTTACAAAATGGTCACCTGAGTATTCATTATGTTTCAAACTCATCATTTTTCGTTAAAAAATTGATAGTATTCTGAGTTGAACGTTAACCTACTGGCTGTGATATAATAAAATATGATCCAAGAATCTAATACGACTATCATATCTAAGCCACCATGTTAACATACAACTTAGACAATCGTCAATTTTTTTAAAAGAAAAGGATGAGTTTGAAATATAAGAAATAGTTGAGTGACCGTTTTGTAACTTTTAATAGTCGAAAAACTTAATAAATCCATACCCTATAATCAGTGACCATTTTTGTATTTTACCCTAAAAACTAATGAATTAAAGTCATTTAGAATTAGGCACTAAATTACATTAAAAATGAAATCAGAAGGCACAACTACAAGAACTAAAATTAAATTATATGGAATAGGGATCAAATTGAATTTATTTTGAAACCCTAGAGGATTATCCCGGAGGCTGCAAAACACGTGAGTTTATCCCTGGTTGAACCAACCTACCGAGCTGAGTATTTAAACCCAAAAATCCGGTTTTATGCTTCATTTGCGCCTTCCTTCAATAGAATGAAGAGAGAGAAGTTTTGGCTTTTCTCTAGACTCTTGGTCAATCGCTGTCATTCGTAGTCGGTGCTTGTCGTGGGTTATTATCCATCGGTAATTATCGTCTGTAGTTTCATTCGATGGCTATTCGCTTAAAATAATAATATTAAAAATGTCAAACATCTCCGTTGGAAAAAATTGAAACAACTAACATAAATAAAAAATATATAATTTGGACACTTATATTTTTTAATTAACTTTTTAATAAATATTATTTATTAATAACATTTTAGATTTCTTAAAAGTAATTTTTAAATTTTTACAAAATGAATAAAAATAATTAAAATATCTGAAAATTATTCCATTTTCCTAAAAGTAGAGAAATTCCTTGGAGAAATTTTACCAATTTGGGTTTGTAAATGTGACATGACAATAAAATGGAAGAAGATGATGCTTCATAAGCTTGGCAGCTAGCTGCTGCACATGAGCATTCCTAGTACTTGCAGACTCTCACAATACAACATAATTTACGGTACACGATAAAATAATTGTATGATAATCATAAATAGCAGGGAGATCTCACACTTCTTCAATGGAAGTTATCATTAAACCCCAGCATGCAATCTTGGTGGCCACTTAAAGGTGCTTCTCCCGTCTGAACCGTCTTCAAATGAGATCAATACCATACAATACTTCAAATCAAGAAAAACTAAGACCAGCTGAGTGACTAATCAATATAAGAAAATTTGAGAACAAGTACTTGCATAAACTTAAACAAACTTAACCCATAAATTATATAGTAATCATCGTTATGTTAATGATTGAGTCCAGAATATTAATTAAAATGTAAACATGAATGGATAGAAGAGACAGATGAGAGTTACCTCCTGAAAGTTTTAAACTAGTATACCTTTTAGATATTATCTTTGTTTTTTCAATTGATAATTTGTTTTCGTCTTTTAAAATTTTCTCAAAAAAATCATCATATCCCAACCAATAGGTTGACATTCAACTCAGATGATTGTCAATTTTTTTAACGAAAATGATGAGTTTGGAACATATGAATACTTAAATGAATATTTCCTATTTTTTAATAATCATGGACTCAACAAAGTAGTGTCTTATATTAGAGGATCATTTTATAACTTTTAATAGTAGAGGGACCATTTGTCTATTTTACCCTTTTATTAGATCATATAATTTATCGAACTATTTAAAATATTATGTGTCAATTTTTTTAAACTTTCTAATGAAATTAAAAATTTTAGAGTGAAATGGATAACTTTTATAAATATTAGGGGACACTAACAAAAAATATTAAATACTAAATTGAGCAAACATATAAACCTTAGAGGGGCAAAATGTGGATTAATCCTTTTGTTTTGTTTTATGATCCTTCCTCAATTCATCATTGCCTCTTGGCGACTCGTAGCCACGATAAGAGCGACCCTATGGAACTGTGTTCCTCACCATTGCCTATCGCCGTGGCCACGACCAGAGAGACGTTCGACCTTCTTCTCTGTTTCTATTAAATTTGTGCTTTTTGTTATCTATCAATGGCCAGCAGATACTGGGTTGTGTCTCTTCCTGTTCAGAACTCAGCCTCCACTGTTTGGAACAAGTTACAAGATCAAATCTCCAAGCATTCCTTCGACACTCCTCTCTACCGAGTATCTTTCTTTCTTTCTATCTCTCAATTAATCTCTTCCCAATTAGATCTGATTTTCTAATCCTTCTTTCTCTTTTTCTATTGCAGTTCAATATACCCAATCTCCGTGTTGGAACTCTCGATTCCCTGCTTGCTCTCAGCGATGATCTCTTGAAAGTAAGTAATTTCCCTCTTTTTTACTTCAATAACCCATTCTCTATTTCTTGTCTTTCTACTTTCTGTTCACCAATTCTTGTTTTTTCTTAGATTTGTTCACTTTTTAGAGCAAAAATAAATGAAATTAAGAGAATTCCTTTGTTTGGTTTTGAGTTTTAATCATTTAATTCCTTTCTTTTGGTGATTTCGATGTATTTACAGTCGAATACCTTTATCGAAGGAGTTTCTCACAAAATCAGGAGGCAGATCGAGGAACTGGAGAGGGCATCTGGCTTGGAAACCAATGCTCTCACTGTTGATGGAGTGCCTGTTGATTCTTATCTCACCAGGTAAAAAGATAATTGCTAAACTCAATTAGTGGATGTGGCATTAATTATGAATCTGACAGGATACTATTATGGACGATGTGTTTTAATTCAAGTTGGTTTTTGGTGATCTGATGACAGGTTTGTTTGGGATGAAGCAAAGTACCCAACAATGTCCCCTTTGAGGGAAACAGTTGATGGTATTCACACTCAAGTGGCAAAGATTGAGGATGATCTCAAGGTAGTTCGTATACCTTTCTATACATGCTGCTTTGTAACTCGAATAGGTTGATTGAAACTTTGGGTCCTAAGTGTTGTTTGTTATGTTAGGTTCGTGTTGCTGAGTATAACAATGTGCGTGGGCAACTTAATGCCATAAATCGAAAGCAAAGTGGAAGGTATGACTACTGCGTTACTATGATTTTGTATATGCCAGAATGTTCTGCCATTAATAGCTGATCGAATTTGGCCTACTTTAGCTTGGCTGTTCGTGATCTGTCTAATCTAGTGAAGCCAGAGGATATCATTACTTCAGAACACCTGGTGACTCTCCTTGCAATTGTGCCCAAGTATTCACAGAAGGATTGGCTGTCAAGTTATGAAACATTGACTAGCTATGTGGTAATGGAATATCATTCTTGGTTAACTCTACCTGTCAACTCATAGCTACTTGTTATATCAAATATCAAATACTACCTGTCAGAGACGTTGTTCGTCTTGTGATGTTTTTCAAGCATATGTGATGCAGGAGCTTTTTTTTTTTTTAAAGTGTTTAATTGCTTATGTTATTTTATCATTCTTCTTATGTATTGATTATTGGACATATGACAGACAGCTAGGATTAAAACTTTATTTGCAAGAAAGCCAGCAACTTTATAATTATTATTCTTATTATTTTCTTTGAATTAATAAGGAGAAACTACATGTGTTTATAATCCTATGTTTTCTAGAGTTCCAACTTCTTTCCAGCCTTAATTCTATCGATTACTGCTATTTTCTCCTTAAACAACACGGGTCTGTGAACACCAATTTTGCTATCAGAGCCTAATTAGATAGATACTGGATTTATAGCTACATTTGTTTTTAAGCCATGGTTGGGCACATGCTAGAGGTCAAGGAACAGGAAATCAGGGTCAAGAAACATAATTGAGTGGTGTAATACAACTTGCAATTGAAGAACTTTTCGTGTGCACTTTATGCTAGGCTTGGGAACCCGAACGAAGATTCCAAAAATTCTCAACTGTACCTCTTATCGCAGCCAATTCTGTTCCTTGACCCACCAGTCTGAAAGAGCTGAATATTTTGATGTTGACTTGCTATTCCTGTTTATTACTAGTGATGAGAAAAATGGAGTTTAAAATTTTTGGGATAAAGTTTGCAGCTTTATTCATGAAAGAGCTGTTAGTTTTAGCTTCTTATTTAGAAACATTTCTTATTCTGATTGTAACATTCACTTGTATCAGCAGATTAGTATATATAGTTATTGAACTTTTTGTATGTCGAGGTTGTTTTGTGTAACAAATGCGTTTTCAGGTCCCTAGGTCCTCCAAGAAGTTGTATGAAGATAATGAATATGCTCTTTACACTGTCACCTTATTTGGCCGTGTTGCGGACAATTTCAGAACTAGTGCACGCGAAAGAGGCTTCCAAGTGAGTGCATTCTATGGTTGCATTTTTATTTTCTATCTGATATATTTTTGCCATTCCATGCATGATGTAATCTAAAAATTAAAAATATAACACTTTTGGAGGGTATTATATTCCTGTTGGTGCATTTCTTTTGATACCAGGTTCGTGATTTTGAATATAGTCCAGAAGCACAGGAGAACCGAAAGCAGGAACTAGAAAAATTGGTACAAGACCAAGATAACTTGCGAAGCTCTCTTTTGCAATGGTGCTATGCTAGTTATGGAGAGGTATCTCATATTTTCCTTATCCTTCGAGATTCTTAAGCCTTTCTATATTTTGAACTGGATTCTGAATATTTTGCTTGCTTGTAGGTTTTCAGCTCCTGGATGCACTTTTGTGCTGTACGTGTCTTTGCAGAGAGCATTCTGAGATATGGTTTGCCACCATCTTTCCTGGTAACAATTACTAAACGATTCCCATAATTGTTTGTGAACACCAACATTTGTTTGACATGTCTGACTGCTTGTTTTGAACTGATTATCAGGCATGTGTTTTGGCCCCGTCTGTGAAAGGTGAGAAGAAAGTGCGGACCATCCTTGAAGGGTTATGTGATAGTGCAAACAGGTAAGCTTAGAAAGCCTCTCTATTTTTTCTTTTGTGTGTGTGTGTTGTAAAATTGTTGAAAGTTGAAACCAGAGTGAACATGGAGTTGATCAGGTATCACGTCTATATTTTACAAACCTTCTCGGTATGTGTTTTTGTTAGAATTCCTAAGATTAAGGACAAAATACTTACCTCAGTCCTAGGAGTTACCTTGTATAGTAGGATCTAATCTTAGTCTCTAACTCTTAGGAAGTTATTGATTTTTAGGGATTGTTTCCTTATTTGTACTTAGTTCTCCTTATAAAGGCTGTAAATTAATTAATAAAAAGTAACAATCTTTTGTTTAAGTTTGTTCATGGCATTAGAGCTTTAAGAATTTTTTGATCCTGTCATCTCTAATCTCTAATCTCTCATCCCAAACGTCCCTCCTCTTTAAGCTCTCTTGCCTCCTGTTTTATTCCTTCCCATGGGTGACATTGTCGAAACTTTATTTAAGACTGAAACCTCACAAATGATTCCAAATATCAATCAAGGAACTCCTCAAGGGGAACTTAATTCCTCTCTTATAATCACTAACCGTCGACTAGATGGAAAAAATTTCCTACAGTGGTCCCAATCGGTTATTATGGTGATTTGTGGTCGTGGCAAACTAGGATATATCAATGGAGACATCCCACGACCAGCCACAACAGACCCAACTTATGGAACTTGGGAACTCAACAACTTAATTGTAATGGCTTGGTTAATTAATTCAATAGAAGGCTATATTAGTCACACCTACCTCTTCTTCAAAACTGCAAAAGATATGTGGGATGCAATCAAAGAAAATTACTCGGATCTTGGAAATGCCTTCCAAGTATTTGAGATCAAACTGAAGTTGAAGGACATTTGGCAAGGAACACTTGAAGTAACTCACTGCTACAATAATCTGAAAATTTTGTGGCAGGAACTAGACATGTACTATGAGGCAGACTGGGGAGAAGGCGTGGAACACACCAAGTTTATGACTCACCTCAACAATGAACGTCTCTATGAGTTTCTAGCAGGACTGAATCGAGAGCTAGATGAGGTCCGTGGTCGAATTATGGGCAGAACCCCCTGCCAACCATTGGTGAAACATTTGCAGAAGTTAGAAGAGAAGAGAAGCGTCAACTTGTCATGATGGTTGATTCAAAGGGAACCTAAACCTGTGACAACTGTTAGTTACTGTCCCACTGAAAACTCAACCCTTATATCCAAAGGCCCACAACCACAAAGGCCCTGTGCTGGAAATGATTCGGGCTCAATCAGGCCATGGTGTAGCCACTGCAACCGTGTAGGACATACCAAGGAAAAATGCTTCAAACTCCATGGCTAACTTGGAAAAAATCAGAAGGACAATAAGGTTGCACTAGTGTCCTCTAACACCTCCACTGTTGCAGATGAAGCTCTCGATGTTCGCTTAACCAAAACTCAACTTGAGGCCCTGCGTAGGATACTTGGTATTTCTACTGCTCATGGATCCCTAGCCACTAAAGGTATTGCCCTCAACATTGCTTTTGAACCTAACAACCAATCTTCTTGGATACTTGATTCGGGTGCCTTCGATCACATGACAGGTAACTCTACCTTGTTTCACACCTACTCACCCTGTCGTAATTGGTCCCGAATCCGCATTGCTTGTGGCTCTTACTCACCTGTGGTCGAAGTTGGAAAAATACAATTAACAAAGAATTTTTCTCTTGATGAAGTTCTACATGTCCCAAACCTATCTTGCAATTTACTTCCAATCAGTAAACTAATTAAGGATGAAAGTGTTTTTGCTGAATTTTCTGCAACTAGTTGTGTGGTATAGGAACAGAAATCGGGGAGGATGATTGGCACTGCTAAAGTTGATGACGGTCTCTATGTTTGGAATAAAGACGATGGACAAGAAGGGTTGGCTCTATCTAATTCGAAAGAGGACACAATCATGTTATGGCACCCTAGACTAGGATATCCAAACTTCTTGTACTTGAAGAAACACCTTCCATTGTTATTTCGAAATAAAAGTATTAATTCCTTGAAGTGTGAAATTTGCCAATTGTCCAAACACACCCATGTACCATACCCAGTAAAACCCTATAACCAGTCTCAACCATTCTCTTTAATTCATAATTGACTTATAGGGAGCCAGTCGAGTAAAAAAATATTATAGAAGCTAGGGTTCATAACTTTCATTGATGACCACACTAGGGTCTGTTGGGTTTACCTTCTTAAAGAAAAATTAGAAACACCTAAAGTTTTCCAAAACTTTCATTCAAATGACTTGAACCCAGTTTAACTCTACCATACATACTATCCGCACTGACAATGGGAGAGAATATTTTAATTCTGTCCTAAGTCCTCATCTTGTTGACCAAGGCATCATACACCAAAGTTCTTGTCCCGACACCCCTCAACAAAACGGGATATCCGAGAGGAAAAATCGTCATCTCCTTGCTGTGGCTCGAGCACTGATGTTCACCATGGGTGTCCCAAAATATTTGTGGGGAGAAGCTGTCCCCACAGCTTGCTATCTTATAAATTGACTACCATCAAAGGTTCTAAACTTCCAAACACCTATAACTATCCTTCAAAAGGCTTTTCCCTTATTTCGTGTTCCCAATCTTCCAACCAAAATCTTCGCTTGCAAAGCTTTTGTCTACAATCACCAAACAAATCAGTCCAAACTTGATCATCTAGCCCACACTTGTGCTTTCATTGGCTAGTCTCCAATACAAAAGGGCTATAAGTGTTATTCACCTACCTTACGCCGAATGTTTATCTCTCGGGATGTCATATTTTTTGAGAATGAACCATACTTTGCAGCAACTCATCTTTAGGGGGAGACTTTCAATGAAGATGAGACCCTTAACACCCTTCTCATGATACCTCTTGATCCTACCACCATTATCACCAACAAGCCTTCAAATCAGGGTGTCATTGTAGTTCCAAATTTAGACACTAGTTCCCATATGCAACAAGAAATAAGCACGATCAATTAGCAACAACCATTTGATCCAAAGAGACAACAAGAACAAGCTCCAAAATTGCAGACTTATTCTTGACGATGGCATTCTCCTAAAACTGAGACAACAGTGCCAATTTCATCCCCAATCGAGGACTATTCTGAAACATAAGTCTCACCTCTATCGTCATCCATATACCTACCAGTTGCAGTTCGAAAGGGCAAAAGAAGTTGCACTCAACACCCTATTTCTTAGTTTGTGTCTTATGAAAACTTATCTAAGTTTTATAAAGCTTTTGTGTCTAATGTTGATTATATAGAAACACCAAAGAATATAGAAGAGACTCTTGAATCTGTTGAGTGGAGGAAAGCTGTGATGGAAGAAATAAGGGCTCTCAAGGAAAATGAAACTTGGGAAGGCTCGAATCTACCTATTAGGAAATAGATAGTAGGATGCAAATGGATTTTCACTACAAAGTTTAAACCTGATGCCAGTATTGACCGACGTAAGGCTCGGCTCATTGCTAAGGGTTTCACTTTAACCTATGGCCAAGACTACAACGAGACGTTCGCACCGGTTTCTAAGCTAAACACCATTCAAGTTCTTCTATCCCTAACTGTCAACATGGACTGGCCTTTGACTCAATTGGATGTAAAAAATGCATTCCTCTAAATGAGGAAGTATACATGGATTTCCCACCCGGGTTTGAAGAAAGCAATGGTCAAGTATGCAAGTTGAAGAAGTCCTTATATGGGCTGAAGCAGACTCCAAGGGCGTGGTTCAGCCGATTTGCCATAAGTAGGAGCTACACCAAGGGGCATGCAGACCATACCATGTTTTACAAGCATTCAGAAGGCGGGAAATGTTGCATCCTCTTTGTTTATGTGGATGATATAATATTAAAAAAGGATGATTCAAGCGAAATTGAAAGTTTAAAAGAATTTCTTAGTGCTGAATTTGAATTTAAGGACTTGGGGAACTTTAAGTACTTCCTTGGAATAGAAGTAGCAATGTCTAAAACAAGTATTTCCATTTCCCAAAGAAAGTATATTCTTGATCTATTATCTAAAGTTGGGTTGTTGGGGTGTAAACCAGCTGAAACTCCTATGGAATTTAATCTTAAATGGGGAATTGATAAAGAAGGAGAAGAAGTCGACAGGGGGAGATATCAAAGACTGGTAGGAAGACTCATCTACCTATCTCACGCCTGTCCTGACGTAGCCTTTGATGTGAGTGTTATCAGCCAGTACATGCATGCCCCAAGAGAGAAGAACGTGGAAGTTGCTTGCAGAATTTTTAAGTATCTAAAGAGGGCCCCTGGTAAAGGCTTACACTTCAAGAAAACTGCCAACCGTAGTGTGGAAATTTACACTAATGCAAACTGGGCAAGGTCTGTTAATGACAGACGTACTACAAGTGGTTACTGTAGCTATGTGTGGGGGCAATCTTGTGATGTGAAGCAAAAAGCAGTCTGTTGTAGCACGCAACAGCACAGAGGCAGAGTATCAAGCACTATCCCATGGCATATGGGAATGAATCTGGATACAATGACTAATGGGAGAACTAAAAGTGCTCTACACTAGACCTATAAAGATGTATTGTGAGAACCAAGTAGCTGTCAGCATAGCTCATAACCCTGTTCACCATGATCACACCAAACATGTAGAAATAGATCGCCACTTCATCAAGGAAAGAATTAACTCAGGAGAAGTGTGCATCACCTGCCTACTTACCAGACAACAAGTTGCATACTTGCTAACTAAAAGCTTGAGCAAAATCATATTCAAGTATCTCATCGACAAGTTGGGATTGATAAATATCTACACTCCAGCTTGAAGGGGAGTGTTAGAATTCCTAAGATTAAGAACATAAAACTTACATTAGTCCTAGGAGTTACCTTGTATAGTAGAATCTAATCTTAGTCTCCAATTCTTAAGAATTTACTTATATTTAGGGATTGTTTCCTTATTTGTACTTGGTTCTCCTTATAAAGGCTGTAAATTAATTAATAAAAAGTAACAATATTCTTTTTAAGTTTGTTCAGTTTTGGCCCCATGATTTGACACTGATCCAATTCTAATTAAAAATCCAGTACATACTGGAAGACCGAAGATGAAGGAGGAGCGATGGCTGGTTTAGGAGGTGATGCCGACGCTCATCCCTATGTCTCCTTCACAATCAATATCGCTTGATGAGTGCCGACGTTACTTTCTTCAAGCATATTCATCTAGACAGCAATAATCATAATAATAGTAATAATAATGATAATAAGGAAAAGTGTGTGAGATGCATTGCTGTCTGTATATTTGGTTTAATAGATTGATTCTTTTAGTTATTTATGGGCATCCTCACTTCACCTTAGCATATCTTTTATGGAATATTATTTTTGCATTTAATATTTTAATTTAATTAAATGAAAGACTTTAAAATATTAATTAAATATTTTATTGTTATAATTTTAATAAGTGGATATATTTGATGGGTAAAATTAATTAAAAAATCTTCACATATTACATGCTTACTGCAAATCACAATACCCTATCATAGTTCTATTTTGAAGGCCTCTCTATACGAAACTACAGCTATTGAAGTGATCAAAAGAAAAATCATAATTTCCATCCCAATATCTTAAAAAGGCAGATAAATCAACTCGGGTCATGTTCAAATCAAACTAAATATGTAGCAGTAAAGTCTCCCAAGTTTAGAGGATAAGAAGCGAGTATATAGAGGATGAGAAAAGTTGTATTCCGCATCTTCAAAAAATATTGTTGTTCCACTACAGTCGTTTTGCTTTGTATGGTTTCGCCACTGAGAAATTTCTCAATATTGTAGACTTCGATATTGATATTACCGGTTTCGTGTTAATATGATAGTCAATGGATAGGACTAGGGGTGCACAAAAAATCCGAATATCCGATTTTACGAAAAAAATATCCGAAATCGGATTTGGGAAAAACCGGTTTTTTTTTAACCGGATCGGATTTTTTTAAACCGGTTTGGAAAAAAAAACTTAGCCCGGTTTTTTTACCGGATAAAAAACCGGTTTGAAAAAAATCGGTTAAAAAACCGGTTTTTATCTGGAAAAAAAACCGGTCTGGGTTTAAAAAACTAGCCGTTAATATAGCCGTTGGGAGGGTTTTGTGACCGTTTTTGACCTTTTTTTTCTTTAAAAAATTACTATTTTACCACCCTAAACATGTATAAATAGGTTGGGGATGTATTTAGTTGATTACAACTTTCTCAAATCTTATTACACAACACCTAAACATCTCTCAAATCTTATTTTTGTAATTTTTTGTTCATCATGAGTAACACGGCTGAATCTTCCGTCGGGGGAAACCTTGAAGTCGTGAGAGTGATCGAACACACTCGAAACAAAGATATTTGGGATCACTACGATTTATGTGAGATGTCAAATGGCTCGAGGAGGGCGCGTTGTAAACTTTGTCTAAAGTTGCTTGCATCGGAAGGAGACACAACGTTGGAGAACCATTTGACAAAATCATGCAAGACACTTCGCTCAAGATCGGATCCTAGTCAATCGAATCTTACACCGCAAGGTGGTGTTTTTGTTTACGACAACGAAAAATTACGAGAAGCATTTACAAAGTTCGTGATTACAAAAGCATTGCCGTTCGACCACTTTGATGATGAAGATTTCACGACAACAATTCAACAACTAATGTAACCACGTTATACTCAAGTAAGTCATACTACCCTTAGAAGAGATGCTATAAAAATGTGGCGTACGGCGAGGGAAAAAATGAATTTAGGATTCCAAGAACACCGTTATGGTGTGTCGCTTACATGTGACGTTTGGAGTTCCCCTCATAATACCGGAAATTCTTTTTTAGCCGTTACTTCACATTGGTTAGATCAAGATAATTGGCAAATGATGAAAAGAACAATCACGTTTGAATTATTCGGTGAGCCGCATACCGGTGCTAATTTATTTACACTTTTAAAAAGGGTAATTTATCTTTATAAATTAGAAAATAAAGTTTTTTCTATATCCTTTGATAATGCATCGAATAATACAAACGCGGTTCCAAGATTGAAAATATTACTTTCACCGATTTTAGACAGTGCGTTTTTTCATACCCGTTGCGTTGCACACATAATTAATTTATCCGTGCAAGCCGGTTTGGAGGTTATTGAGCCGATTATATTAGAATTTAAAACAATGATAAAATCGGTTCTTTGTAACAACAACAAAAGACTAAATGATTATAAACGATTTTGTAAGTCCGTTAATAAAAAAGCTTTGGGTCCTAATTTGGATTGTCCAACTCGTTGGAACTCAACTTGGATGATGATGCATACTGCCTTAAGGCAAAGGGAAACATTGCAAACATTTCACGATCGGCTTTTTGAGAGGGGTCATGTCCCAAACATTTATCCGGATTCGAGTTGGGAAACTATAGCCAAAATAACCGATTTGCTTGGGGTTTTTAAAAATGCAACAACTTTTTTATCCGGTGTTTATTACCCTACTAGCCCATTGGTTCTTAATCAAATATTTTTGTTGGCTACCTGACTAAATGACTTTGAATTTGAAACCGAAGTTTTTCAAGAAATTGACTTTGCAATGAAGGAAAAACTTTTAAAATATTTTAAGGAGATTCCCCCCATTTTTACTTGTGCTGCCGCTTTAAACCCAACGTTAAATGTTGGCGGGGTTGAAACACTAATTGAACAAATTGCGTTTGCTTTTAATCTAACCGATGATGAACCCAACTTTGTCCAAAACCAAATAAATTATTTTAACAAATGTTTTCGAGACATGTTTGCAATTTATTTAACTAAATACGGATCAAGTAGTGTAATACACGATCAAATGAGAATGAATGCGGAATCATCTAGTAGACGTCCAAGTAACATAAATTTGAATCTTTTTAACACTCTTGTATATTCCCAATCCAAACGATCACGTACTACCACCCCAAGTAGCGAGTTGGGAAATTACATGTCATGCGATTTTCTATCAAAAATGACATTTGAAGAGTTTGAAAGTTTGGATATTTTGGCTTGGTGGAAAGAAAAGGAAGCACAATTTCCGATTCTAGCCGCCATGGCCCGTGATTTACTAACCGTCCAAGCTTCTACAGTAGCTTCGGAATCCGCTTTTTCTGTTAGTGGCAGGGTTATATAGCAACGGAGATCAAGACTAAGTCCCGAGTCGGTGGAAGTATGCATTTGTTTAAAGGATTATTTGGATGGAGCGGCTCGTAAGCAACATATCACCACCCTAGAAGATGCAATTGATGCCGATTTAGAAGCAAACTTACACATTGAAGAAGTCGAACTTGGAATATCCCCTCCAAACGAAGAAGGCGAAGATGATGAAGAAGAGATGGCAATGTAGTTTATTTTTAAACTTTATTTCAATTATCGTAAACTTTGTTTCAATTATCGAACTTGAAGTTTTTAAGTATTTGAATTTATCAAACTTGGAAGTTTTTAAGTATTTGAATTTATCAAACTTGGAAGTATTTAAGTATTTCAATTATCGTAAACTTTGTTGCAATTGATGACGATGTAATTTTAATAATATTAAAATCGGTTTTTTATAACCGGTTTTTTAAAAAAACTGGTTTTTTTAAAATCGAAACCGGTTACACCGGTTAGGATATCCGACCCTCCAAACCGGTTAAAAACCGAACCGGTTATTTTATAAACCAATTTTTTTTCTATGGGAAAAAACCGGATCGGATAAAAACCGATCCGGATCGGATTGAAATCCGACTTCTGTGCAACCCTGGATAGGACTACGAATGTTAAATGTAAACTACTTTCATTCAAGGCGTTTTTCTTTTAAAAAAAACTCAGATTCATTTTTAGCAAAACAATCCCAAACAACATTAATTAGAAAAATACCTCCAAATTGTCCACATAGGACTACCTCGTGTTCTACAAAATACGTAAAATGAACTTACGTTACACAACCCGCGAGATACATTCTACGTGGATGAATTTTTCAAATCACCCAATTTAATATTTCTATAAATGACCTCACATTCTGCGTAGCACGAGGTCCCCAAGAATTTGAAGCGTCAAATTTAATTATCGCATGATTTGAAATGGACCTCGTTGTATGCATAACATGAGGTCCCTATTGCAATAATAAAAATATCAAACTATTTTATGAACTAGGTTAAATTAATCATTATATTTTTATTGTATTATAAAATATATAATAATAATAAAAAAAGCTCTATTGTAATAAATAGTCAATACTTATTAAAATTAAAATTCATTCTATTGTAACATCTTACAAAAAAAAGTTGCTTCATGGTTCCAAAAACAAGAATCATAACAAGTACAGAGGGTGTTCCCTAGTTGCCAAACTTGGTCAATTGAAGCACGTGGACAATTGTTATCACAATTATAGTATTCAATTAGTTCTGGAAAGGCAAGGTTGTTACAACTGCACAATATTAAGCCTACAAAACATTAATCTCTGAACGAATAGCTTCTAAATTTATTTTCATAGAATTGTTGAGATTGAGAGATTTCACGGTTCGAAGTCCTTCATCTCTTAATTCACACCAGAGCAAATTAGAATAATGCTATAGACATATGTGGCCTTGATATTATCTTTATCGTCTGCTCTCTTCAAACAATGCAGACTGGACTCCAAGTTTCTTCCATTAAAATAATTATACATGCCTCATCTATATAATGCTTCGTGATTGTTACTAGCTTTGCATCTTTATTGAAAACTTATCTCGTTTTAAGTTAACAGAATGACACAAATATTCTTCATTGAAACATTTTGATAGATGTAATTGTGCTCGAGGCTTAGTGAAAAGTCTTGCAACTCAATCGCATATTGACGAAATCGACGATAAAATCAAACTCCACATACATAAGAATTTTCGATAACACTGCTTTTGTGAATAACTCCTCATTATTACTATACAATTTTTTAGTCATCATTTTGAAATATGTTGAGAAAACCCTACATATGGGCCCCTATTTATAACATTCCTTATACCCTTTTCGAAGCGAGGAATTGAAGGACCTCACATTATACAAGACGCGAGGTCCGTTGTAAAGATGTGACTTTTAATTTGAATAAAATCTAATGTATTAGGATTGACCACGCGGTCTTCAAAATGCGAGGTCTATTCATTTCCAGGCCTTGATTTAGTTGTTTATATGCATGTTCGAGGCATTTTCTCGGGTTGTAAATTAGAAAACTTTTGTAATTTATAAGATTAGTGGCGTAGTATTTGAACTTATCTTTTTGTTGAGTCTAATATAGGCACATAAAAGACATTATGAACGGTAAAAATCGCATTAAAAAATGATTTCAAAGCTTGATTTAGTTGAACTTATCTTTTTGTTGAGTCTAATATAGGCATGTTCATGGAGTATTTATGGGAAGTTAATCAAAATATTTGTGTAATTTTTTATCTTAGAGGCGTAGTATTGCAATTTATCGTTAAATTGAAACTGATATCAACACATACGAGACATTGTAAGGGGTAAAAATTGCGTTAAAAATGGTTCCAAAGCTTGGTTCTTACATGACAAAACAAGCTAAAATTGCTTGATAGACATGTTCGTGGAGTATTTCCGAGAAGTTAATCAAAACATTTGTCTAATTTTTGAGCTGAGAGGCGTAGCATTGCAACATACCTTTCGATTGAAACAATACTAACTTAAATAATATTACTATATTTAAACTTAAATAATAAACATTTAAAACATAATTTATAAAAATACTCACTACTAGAAAACCCCCCTTTAATGACGTGCATTGCGCGTCATCTATGGGTGCAGATGACACACAAATACGCATCGTTGAAGCCACCGACATAAATCTTAGATGACACGTAATTGTGTGTCATAAATCTATGACGCGCATTTATGACACGCATTTATGAAACACATTTACGACGCTCATTTATGACGCTCATTTATGACACGTAATGCGCGTCATTGAAGCCCCCGTCATAAATGAAGATGACACACATTTGTGTCATAAATTTATGACACGCATGTATGGCTTACATTGCGTGTCATTGAAGCACACGTCATTAAAAAAGATGACACACATTCATGTGTCATGATTGTATTTCTTAAATTATATATATATATATATATATATATATATTATAGATTGACAAATAATCAAACTAAATCACATTTAATGCCTCATAATACTAAATATATATATCATATTATATATAAGCAATCCATTTGCATACAATATATTCACTTTAAGTTATCAAAAATATTGTAATCATATGTCGATACAAGGAACAAATAAAACAAATTAAAGAATAAAAACCTGATTCAACCATTAATCACACAGTAACTTGATAATCATACTAAAGTAAACTTGAACATCTAAAAACTAACAAAAGTAAAATATATTCATTCAAAAGCTGAAGGAATATAATGAATTGTTACAAGACATTTTACAACAAAAAGTACCTTAGTCTCATCTACATCCAGAAGAAACTGCAAGGAAACAAAGAAAACAATAGTCAAACAACATGAACAATGAAAATGGCATCACCTTGAAAGTTAATGTGTTCATTGATGACCCCTTATGCAAATATTGCAACAAAAGATCATAGGAATACTGTCAAAGTGATTGACAACAAATTCAACAGTAAATGAGGAAACGAATAGATTCTTTTCTTATCTATTAGCAGTTACCAAAGAAACAATTTACGGCTTTTACCTGACATATCTTGATGTTAACTTTACTCGGCCTAAGAGAACGAGAAAATTCCATCTCCTGATTAAGGAAACAACTGATGGTGAGTACAAAAAAATAGAAGTGATTAGTAAGTAAAAAAAAAAGGAAGAAAGAACAATATGTTCCACTTCCAAATGAGACTGAGAAAGAACCCCTTCCAACTTTTGAAGGTGTCGTGAGTGCATCAACTCATGGTCTTCATGAAAGGTATTGAAGAAAATTCTAGCTGCAATAGAAATCAAAATTATTTGAGACAAACTTATCAAAGGTCACCAACAACATAGTCTCGGAACAACACATGACCATTTGGCTGGAAAGACAACAAAAAATTTGAAAATGAAGAAAGTTACCAAGTTTAGTTTTAAAAGCAAGGTATATAAGAAATATTTATAAATATTGCTATTATGCAAAAATATTATCAATGACCTTGAGAATTTTTTTGATATTCTGTAAGACTAAAGGCATCTTCTCTGGCGATACTACAGATAACACAAAAATCTACTTATAATGTCAGCCATCGTCGATAGAAAAAAATACATGAGCACTCATGGCAGATAATGAAATATCCAAATGATTATTCAAATACCATGGTTACAACATTGACAGAGGCAAGAGAAATATGTTCGCTAAGGTCATCAGTGGCCAGGTCACAGACGAAAGCACTTACACGAGTCTCATCAAAGTATTTATGCGCCTACAATAATATGGGAAAATAAATCATTCAAGCTGATATACCTATTAATACTGAATTTTAAAATAATAGGAACTCAACCTCCTATTATGAAAAATGGAGCAATTAGGACAAGAAACTAAACCTTAACCAAATTAATTGCTCGTTGTGAAAAGTCACATGCATAAACAAAAATCTCTGGGTATGTAACATTTAGAGGGAATACATCATTTCCAACACCACAACCAACCTGATTACCAAGGTCACAATATTAGTTCTATAATATATAGAAACCTTACATGTGAATTTAAGAACCTTAGACAAGAAGGGGAACTACTTAACACACACTATAGGGAACAATAAAGTCAAGTTCTACCATATATAGTGACCAACATTCAATAAGGTTTGCCACACCATTCACTTCAACAATAAGGGCATCTCGAATAAGATTACCAGACCATTTAGAGGAATAAAATAAGAATTCATAGGGAAAGCATAAATGTTAGCACTATTCTCATTTACTCAAACTCAATTAAAACAAGTCCATTTCCAAATAACCTAGCATTAAAAGAGAACTTATTGCGGATTCAAACTCAAGAAAATAGTATTAGTAGGAAGACTATTTATTTACCACAAAACAGATATTGAACGGATAATATGTAAGTGAATATGTTAAGTGATTTACCTCCAAAATAACTTTTCTTCCGCTTCTCTGATTTAATAAAAAAAATAGTTAAAAAAGGAAACTAATAACCTTGAAGAATTAAAAAATCAAAAACAAAGAGAAGAAAATAGTTAGCTTCGACTCACAGAGAAGTATTGATCCCATTCCTTGTCCAGGTAGTTCCGATCTTTAAAAAACTGAAACGATAGGAATTAAACAATTTCAAAATCATTATACCAAAGAACATAATAAAATTTCTGTAGCAGTGGTTCTATATAAGTTGCAACTTTTCGAAGTGATCCCAAAAAGAACCTTGCTGTTTGTCACAACCATTGCTAGTACAAACCTGAAATTTAGTAACATTCAATCATCAACCTTATGTATCTATTATAGCATTTAACATTATTTAACAGCCAGTCCAAAATCTAGGTTTGGGGAGTAGATGTAGTGCATTTAAGTAATAACACAACATCTCAACAATGACCTTAGTAGATATAAAAAGGGGTGAAAACAACTTCAACAAAACTGCAAGAGGACTAACTTTATCTTGATACCGTCTGTAGAACTGATCCCAATACTTCTTAGCATCTCTTTCATACTTAACTGAAAAACAAAAGATCAAATTTAAAGCACCATGTATCGACTCAATGCAGGCCCATAACTGTGAGTAAAAGAGATCTAATTTGAGCACCTATCCAAAAGGGGGAAACTCCAGTGGTAGTGGATGGGTATATTTGTATCCTCTGCGCTGGTTGTTGGTTTTTCACACCATTTTGCATTTCAGACTCCATTATTGGACCAGCCTTAATGAAGAAAAAAAAGCAGAGTTTTGAACTTCCTGAAATATGAATTGTAATTAACAAATCTTAGAAGCGGAGAATTAAGATACCAGACATGTAATAGTGGACTCAGGGATTATCTTTTTTTAACTTATTAACAACGATATGTGATCCTGAAAACTTTGGTAGGAACATAATCCACGAACATTTGTAATTTATAAAAAAAATAAATACAAGAACGATTGAAGACAGTGACTTCACCAGACCTAATTTTCTCGTTACAAAACTGCTAACATGAATCAAATAACAAAATGTTGCTTTAACTTACCTACTAAACCAAGTCTTCAAAAAAAATTCAACATGCAATGGCGGGAGTAAAAATTTGCAAAGTATCAACACACAATAACTTGGTTTTGAAACAATAAAAACAATTCAGGAGCTAAATATTTGGTGGCGGGTCCCGACAGTCAATGCCGACAGCAAGATACAAAGCACTCAACAAGTGCTAATATCATGGATGCATTGATAAATGAGAAATGATAGCTTAGAAGAAGTCAACCCACAATCACTAGAAACACAGTTTTTAAATCTTAACAATCTTGTACATAATTCCATAGGATCACCCTGCACCTACATACACAAAACACCACCCTATAAATACACTAAAACACGCAAAAATATTGCACCGCCTACATAAAGATGAGAGGCCAAGTTCTAATTTACATTCTTCTACTAGCATGGTTCCTGCTTATAGATTCTCAACCCGAGGGCTCCCAAATCGATGTTCAAGCCATTGAATCAGGCAACCTTCTTTCTCTCTCTCAATTGTTTAAAGCATTCAACGTATATCATACACCTACAGCAAGCACATTTACAAACTTATGTAGTTTCTAAATTGTAATGCATTAATGTTTTTTCCTATAGTGCCAACAGTTCACTTCAAGTTTAGACCTCGAAGCCTAATATTGAGACTAGGCCTGTAAACGAACCGAACGCACACGAACGAAGGTATGTTCATGTTCGTTCATTTAATAAATAAACGAACATAAACGAACACGAACATAAACAAACAAATTTTTTTTTGTTCATGTTCGTTTATTAAGGAATATAACTTGTTCATGTTCGTTCATTTAATAAATAAACGAACATAAACGAACACGAACATAAACGAACAAGAACATAAATGAACACGAACATAAACGAACATAAACGTTGGAGACCCTACCTTCCATTGTTCTTTCATGAAAAATAGTCGACAATGCAAATCAACCAAATCTACAGTGATAAATAGCGTAAGAGTTTATTAGCAGTGATGAAATGTTTGAAGATATCAAATATTTCGATCGATCTTTTAAAGATATTAAATGATTCACACGACTTTAATTTAACGCTATAACATTTATCTTAGTGTTCCATGATTACATATGAACAATCATTTTCCGCTATTACACTCTTTTTCAAAAATTGCATAGAAATCTTTGTTTTGTTTTCTGGCAAATTCTATATATTTTTCTTTTTACTGATGCTCATATACTTCCGATTTTTACATTTATCTTCCCATTTATTTCTAGAAAGAAGTATTATGTTTTCTTGAGTTTTAGATGTGAAGATACCCACAATAACTTTACATATCAACTATTAAGTCAAATAAAACAGAGAAAGAGATGAAAACAGACCTGTAAAAC
This sequence comes from Hibiscus syriacus, assembly GCF_006381635.1. Classification (NCBI taxonomy): domain Eukaryota; kingdom Viridiplantae; phylum Streptophyta; class Magnoliopsida; order Malvales; family Malvaceae; genus Hibiscus; species Hibiscus syriacus. Next base: position 18,558,261 of record NW_024063471.1, read on the forward strand.
TTCATATTGCACTATAATATAACTTGTTTTGAATTTTTCAGAGATCGTCTCCACTCTCCAGTGAACAATAAGATTTGGGAAAAAAAGGGGGGAAATGAATATAAGTGCGAGGTGTCTCACATGTTAACATATTGGATTTAATCTCCAAATAAAATTGGGTTAATTATGGAGTTGGTCATCAGAATATCAGATTAATATTTTTAAGATACTTACAAATTGGTCACCAAAATTGATTTAAGAAGATTGTGTTAAACATAAATGAATGAACATAAACGAACATAATCGAACGAACATAAACGAACATAACCAAACGAACATAACCGAACGTTCACGAACGTAAATGAACGAACGAGACCTATGTTCATGTTTGTTCATTTAATTAAACGAACAAAAATCTTGTTCATGTTCGTTCATTTAATAAATAAACGCACATAAACGAACTTCCCGCCGCACGGTTCATGAACGGTTTGTTGAACGTTCAGTTCATTTACAGGCCTAATCGAGACCATGTGCTAGAAATGCATTACCTACCTGGGTAAGAATCGTGTAATCTCTTTCAGCTTAAAATTGTTGTATTTATCTAGCTAGTATAACTAAATCCATTAGCTAAAAAAATCCTTGTTGCGGTGAAAAACAGGTTGAAATGAAGAAGATTCATAAATCCCCATCCGGACCGAACCCATTAGAAAAAACAGTTGATTGACAGCCAAGCAATGAAAAGGATTTTTCCATGAAAAAGCAGTAAAAGCAAGAAACAATGCTTTTTTCATTGAATTGAAACAATGAGAATCATGAAAATGACAACTACTTCGTGAATCTAATGAAAAAATCAACAGATCTGCGTCAAAAACTCAACTCAAATCCAGATTTTTAGCATTACGAAGAAAGAATCAAACTTCAATTCCAAAGGAAACAATTATATAAATATTCGTGTAGTAGAAGATAAGAAATGGAGATTGACCCATTATAAGACCCATTAAAACTGCCATAAAGACAAGCAAAACCCATAAATCAGATCTCTATAAAAGAAAGGATAACAAAATTTTAGTTAAACCCCATAAATGTTCAAAAAAGAAAATGAATAAACCTTGGAAGGAAGCAAGGAAAGAAAGCGTACTGGGATTCAATCAATAAAACGAATAAGCAAGTGTAGGAGGGAAAAAGAGAAAAAGGGGGAAGCATATGCGTGCGTGAACTGATTATCGAGGAGACCAAGGGAAGAAGCGGGAAATGATGAAAATAATGGGGGAGGAATTAAAATACTACTTTTATAGATAACGCACAATTAAAAGTATACTCCGTGTTTTTGAATTATGACTATTAAATATGACACACATTATTGTAAGTCATAAATTGTTCAGATTTTAAAAAACATGACATTTTTTATGACACATTTTTTGCAAGTCAATAATTAGCGCGTGTCATCGTTCGTGTGTCATTAAAGATATATTTTCTTGTAGTGACTATTCATTTATACTACTAATTATATTTAATATTACTATATTTAAACAATACTAACTTTTATATTACAAAACTATATTTAAATCCTTAATATCATAGCAAATTAAACTTCTTTAATATACATGCCACTATGTAAGTCAAAAGCAACACCATATGATGTTCTTATTGATATTGGAGGCAAATTAGATTCCACAAAAAGAGATGCCCACTACGCTCCTTACTCTGCTTGCTTACTTGCACCTACGTGTGAAACAATCACAAGCTAAGTTTTCATTTAGTGAGGCATTAGGTAATTTAAATAAAACCAAATAATAATCAAAATATCATATAAAATCACAGTATAGAAAATTATTAAAATAATAGTAAAATATGCATATTATAAACATCTCAAAGTAATTTTACCTATAAAATATGCAAAAACAATTCAAGTATTCGATGAGGCTTTTGTTATAAATCCGTTTATATTTCTTGTGCTTTCCATATTCAAACTATATAAATTCGTTCATATATTTTAAATCATAACCCAATGTATTTTAACTAAGAATATCAGGTACGCGAGTCTCGTCGAGTGCTAAATAGAAGCATATGTACTATTAGAGTATGCCCAAAGACCAATATATTAATAAAGGACCAATGTATTTTAACATATTTTATTTACATATTTATCAAATAAAGGCATTACCGTTGTTTACTTTTATTGTATTTCTGTGCATTAAATAAACTAAAAGATAATAATGTCCATATATTAATGTGATTATTTTTAAAAGATCCTTAGTAAAGTATTATTATGGGCATGGATAGTAATAATACGCTTAAGGCTAACATGTTATTGATTGATGACAATGAGTTGTCATTGATATAGAGATGTCAAAATTAATACATGAATATATTGTTAGAGAACAATATAGGATTGACCTGCTATGAGCATATGTCTTGAATTATTATGTGATGGCCACGATATTGCTCATAGTGACAACTATATGTATAATCCTTAGACTAGAGATCATTAGTATCTCATACAGATAAACATGCTCAGTAATTGGTTGCACTATAAAGACTGACATTGAACATATCACGATATATGTAGTGAGGTATGAATGATCGAGATATGATTTGTCCTTCCTACATAATAGGAAATATATCATAGGTCACTTGATTGCTTGAGACTAGAAATGCATGACCATGCTCAAATAAGTTGATATGAGATATCACAAATTAATCTCTTATTATTGTCTACTCTAGATATCAAGAAATAATAAATGGGCTACACAAGTGTGACTATTCCAAGACTTGTGCCTATTCTAGATATAAAGGACAAAAGTATATAATTCATTAAAAGAGTTAGTCACAGACATATTGTGTCGAATCATGACTTCTTGTAACTTAGGTAATAATGACATATTGCTAGATGTCACTCATTGTTTATAATATTAGAATACTTCTAATTATTACTACTAACGTTACAGGAACCTATAAGGTCACAATGGTTGAAAAAAGAGAGCAACTTATAAATGTGTCACATATGTACAATTTGATTGTACATGAATAAAATGTGTATTTAATATATATATATATATATATATATATATATATATATATATATATATATGTGAGTAATTTCAATTACACATGAATACTGAATTTAATTAAACTAATGTAATTATACTCTTAATTAATTTCAGATTAAAAAACCCTAATAGCTAGGGCGACACATATATATAAGGGATATGTTGGTCTAGCAGTTGTTAATCCCTTTTGAAAATTTTGAAACTCCTAGAACAATTTTAGAGAAAGGTTTTGCTATCAACTGCTTTTCAACCGGGTGAACTGAGTAAAGGCCGAGACGATTTTTCGTGGAGGCTAGGAATCAAACCGTTCGTGATCACCATTAGTCGCCGCCGTCTATGCTAATTTTCATGGAACGCAATGTAAGTGATCACATCCCTTCCTCCCGATTTCAGATTTGACGTCCTTGGATCGCTGGTGAGATCGTCACATTTTGTTTTCACTGCGCCATGGGGTGCACCGACTGTTCCAACATGTATTGTAAAACACAATATCAATATAATAGGTATCAGGATAGTAGTTCATGACGTCAAAACACCATGAACTCTATAATTGTACATATATTGCCAAGATTACATGAATGTACTAAATACAAGAGTACCCAATGGTACTAATATAGGAGTGCACGATTGCACTAATACAGGAGTATTGAAAGTACTAGTACAAGAGTGCACGAATGAGCTAAACAAGATCGATCTATAACACTCCACCTCATGGCATGCCAATTGTACCCTAATTTTCAATACACATAGAATGGGCTTTCATGTCAAAATCATATACCAATCGTGTCACAGGAGTATCTGAGGATACCAACATATATTCATATCACACAAAAGTACAGTTGTAAATCATATCTAAAAATCATTCGAATATCATTTCATTAAACAATAGGAAACATATTAAAATACAATTCTAAAACTTTTCCTTTTCAAATTGCTCAAGGTTGACTCATCGATTTCCCTCTCAAACTTTGTCATTTCCTTTTAACTCGCTTTGGCCTTGTTTTTTATCACGGTCCTTTGCTAACCACTTTAATTCCATATCAATCACCATAATTAAACATTCTAACAATATTTCCAAAGTAATTCACTAACATTCACTTAATTAGCATTTAATTCCCAACTTCTCCATGAATAGTGTTTTGATCCCTAAACTTATACAACCTTCCAAAATGATCCAACTAAACCCTTTGACATTAAATTTTAGCATAGTATATCAATTTTCAAACTTTTATATCTTAGTCCTTTAATTCCCTAAAATTTGTGAAAAGGTCTTCTTAACTTAACAAAGTTCCAAATTGGTCCAAAACTCATTTCAAAGTAGTCGAATCTTTCTTACATCCATTCTAATTCTTAGGACATTTTTGTATATTTTCCCTAATTTTTCTCACTATGGTTGGATACTATATGGTGTTTTTCTAACGATCTCTATTTTGATTCAAGCATTAATTCATCATCTAAACATCTTTCCCATGTAAACTCAATCATTTTCTTATCAAATACTAATCAAACTTTAACCTTTCTTCATGTATATTCAAGGTGGTCGAATACTATATCAAGGATTTTTATGTGTTTCTAATCATCCTACATGCTTGGAAATGATTATATAACTTCACTAACACAAAAATCTACCCTTAAATCATCAAATTTCAAATTCCCCTTCATCATCCATTTTCATGAAATCAACACTCCAAGCATGAAAACATGAAATATTTACACCAACTTGTAGAGAATTTGATGTGGGTTATTTTTCTATTTCATGTCTTAATCCAAAAACATACTAAAATGACTTAAAAGAAAAAAGAAAAACTTGCTCACCTTGGCTATGGAATACAAGACAATAAGGAAGAGGAAAAAGAAAGTTGCTTTTAAATCATCACAAAATATCTCTTAGTAATTATCCTTTAAGGCTAATTAAAATGAATTTAAATTCATTTTAATCCAAAAGTCATTTATACCCTTTAAAAATCATGATAATTACCACCTTTCCATGTTACATCATGCTTCCATCACCATTCTCACATCATCATAACAAATACCGACAATTATTTTTATTAAATATCATTTTGACCCTTGCACTCTTCTAAAAATTCCAATTTGGTTACTTTAATTCAATGGTCCCGATTTAACATGGAAAATCAACTTAAATCCCATGATCCATGTTAAGTTTTACCATTTAAATTATGAAAAATAACATTATTATCCTCTTGCCATCATCCTTCAAAATTTACTTTTTTTTATTTGATTTAGTTATTCAAACACTTTACTAAACTTTATCGCCTCATAGTTTTTTTACACAAAACCCGGATCAAAAATCTGAAACCCACCAAAATATCATTCTAGGGGTGAACTATTCATTTACATGATAAATTGTTTTGGGAAAATAACCACTTTAGTCCCTAAACTTTACTTAGTTTTTACTTTGGCCACTAAACTTTCAAAATGTAACTTTTTGGTCACTTACCAAAATTTTGGGTTATTACAATTCTCCCCCTTAAGAAAATTCATCTTCAAATTTTCAACATATACTTGATTCATAAAATAATAGTACCACTTTTCATTTATGCTTCACAATCCTGTATATCTTTATTAATCTTATGATGCATTCAAAGAATTTGAACGGATAACATTACTTGATTTCTCAATACTTTGACTTCTTACTCTAATATCCTTATCAATTTTTCTTTGAAATCAAATCTGATTGAATCCCAATCTTGTTCGATGTGACAACATGCGAAGGATCCAAACTATACCTTGGAAACATCAATACATAAAATACATTATGAATCTTGTTCCTTTCCAGAAACAAAGCTAATCAATAAGTTATTGAACCAATTCTTCAAACAACTTCATATAGACTAATAAATCCTTGAACTTAAGTTCCCTTTTAGTCTAAATTGTAATACCTTTCCCCACGATAATACCTTGAGAAATACTTTATCCTTAACTTGACATTTAATCTCTTTTTCCATTTAAGTAAAAATAAAACTCATGTCGATCGATAGCTATCTTAATATTATCTAGAATAACTTCTACCTTATTTTCAACTTCCTTGTTTATCTCAGAACCTATTATATCTTAATCTGGGAGTTCACAAAAATTCAATGTCATTCGTCATTTCTTTCTATATGAAACTTCATTGGCAAATATTTTTCTCATAGTACTTTGAATTCAATTACACATACCTTTATCTATTTTCTGAAATCTGACTAGTTCACTCAAACTGTCTATCCATCCAATAATGAAAAACAACTCTAAAATCAAGTTGAATTCCCAAGGTTTAATACAAAGATTTCCAAAAAATTCACAAAGTAAACCTTGGATCTTTATCAGATACTATCGAAATAAGCACTTCGTGTAATTAAATAACTTACTATATCTTTCATCATACTTATCCATAGAGTAATCAATTTAGGATGAGATGAAGTGAACATATAAATCCTTCTTGTTAGGTGTCAAAAGAAATCTTGTGACAATATCCATCTTAATTCTCTTCCAATTCCAAAGAGGAATGAAAATTAGTTACAATAATCCTAAAGGCACTTATGGTCCTACTTTAGATTAACGATAAACTAAATAATTTAGTAATAAACTAAGTTATAAATCTTGTTATGCTTGACCACCTATACCAACTCTTTTAATCCACATACATCTTAATTCTTTAGGATATATAGTCAAAAGACTATAATGCACCTCGAAATTTTTCTTCTTCAATTTCTTTTTATTTTGATTAAACTCTACCTTTATATATTAATCATCCCTCAGAATTAACTTTAAAGTCTTTAGTTACACCTTTGTCCCCTTGTTCCATGCTTAATTTCACTTCTCATATTTTCTTTGAAGGTCTTTTATTTGATCTAATAAAGTAGGCTTTAACCTAAATTCTGCAATTAATATGCCATCATCTTTGATTGATAATCGAGCATTCTCAAAACTTTCAATGCATAAATTATCTTTTGACTGAAGACATCAGCTACTATGTTAGCCTTCCCTGGATGGTAGTTGATAGCCAACTTTTAATCTTTAAGAAGTCTGATCCCTCTCATTTGTCTTAATTTTGAATCCTTTTGATTCGATAAATAATTCAAACTTTTATTTCTTGCATTAATACGCATCCCAAACTTTTATGAAATGCGTCACTATAAAATCATAATCCTTACAAAATACATGATTTATCACAATTCCTTATTTTGGTAGTTTGTGCTACCTGTAAAGAACTAGTATTATGTATTAAAATGGACACTTAAAAATTATTCTATTTATAATGTTAGAAACTAAACTCAAATATGAATCTAACCATATAAAGTACTCCTTCTAATTTAACTTATACAATTTATGGAAAATATTCTAATTCAACTTACAAAATTTGTTGTACCAATTTCTGACATATCATTGATTAAACATTCATATCTTCTAACATACATATCGGAATCAATTTCTATTTGCTTTAAATGAAACTAGATTGACATACAGTTCTAACGATATAAGAATCATCTTCTAATGTCTTCTAAAATTTATAATGATTTTCCAAAGTTACATTAAAAAACCAAATCAAATTCTTATAATTGTACTTTTAATTTCCTTTGCTCGGTTGAAATCACTCTAACTAAAATCATAAATATGAACTCAATACTAGTAGTACTTTTATCTTAAATCTTGTCTCTCAATATGGAAATAATTCCGGTAATTTCTTTGAAAACATGTCTCGATACTCTAGAACTACATCTTTTAACTTAACTTTTGAACTTGAGTATCCACTACATAAGTTAAAAGGTTTAACTTCTGCACAACATAACTTATAAATAGTTATTGGTAAAACTACCTTAGACAACAAATTTATATTTATTCTATTTTTACAATTACTATAATCTCAAAACCATTTGAATATTTTAGAATTAATTGCTTTAGGAGAATTATGGCTGGTATGGAAATAACTAATCCACACCCATAATTATTTCGAATTTCTCGAAAGATAAGAATAATTTCGTCAAGTTCCCTAGGAACTTAACTCTCTCTGAATTCTTAGTGGACAATTTATAAACTACTTACCCTTGCACTCTGGCCTAAAGGGTTTAGTCTTTACTCTATCACTCAAGATCAATTCAAATCATACGTCTCTCTCTCTATTTAATCAACTTAATACTTATATACAAATTTATCTAAGAATTAAAACGTACTTGTATTAGTCCCAAAATCATCAATGATCTTAAGGTTATCCTAGATATCGTGATCGTCTTCGATCTCAAGGTTATTTGCATATTCTTGAGACATAACAACATATTTATCTAAAATTATATCCTTATTTTTCAAACGAGTAAGATGTAACAACATCTCACATTCCTCCATGTTAATAAGCGGGACATTCCTTCCACAAAATGGAGAAAAATCTCTCACAACATTAACCTTTCTAGGGCGATATAATAAAGTGTTCTCTGGTTCATTCGGATAAAGTATAGTCTTCTTTTCATCATTATCAGATGATAATGCTATCACTAACACTCCTTGCTGTGTCAGTGCACCACCATGATTAGACTCTGCAAGAGGATTGATATTAACCTCCTTACCCCCACTACTAGCTTCATCATGAATCTCAAGATCAATCATTCGAGACGATCCTTTTGCTTCAGACATCTAATATAAACACATATTATGTCACATTAACAAGGAGCAACATCATTAAACAAATCACATAACCATACTAAATCAGTAACATTGACATCCTAGTGACATGTATAAGCTTTTTAATACAAATTAACTTTGATTTAGGCCGAAAATCGTCTAAACCTAGAGTTCTAATACCAATAAAATATTCGATGCTAATTTTCTTTCCCTTAATCGACACTAACTTAACTTCTTTAAAATAACCTTTCAAGTCCTTTTAATAATAATTCATAACAATAATTCACCCCACTCTTTAAAATTCTACATTTAACCACCAAATAAACATTTCTTTAAAATATATCCTAATATTTCGAAAACTTTCAAAAATGGTTCTTTGCTAATTTCTTTAATTCCATATCAATCACCATAATTAAACATTCTAAAAATATTTTCCAAAGTAATTCACCAATATTCACTTAATTACCATTTAATTCCCAACTTCTTCATGACTTGTTTTTTGATCCCCAAACTTATACAACCTTCCAAAATGATCCAACTAAACCCTTTGACATTAAATTTTAGCATAGTATATCAAATTTCAAAATTTCACTTCTTAGTCCTTTAATTCCTTAAAATTTGTGAAAAGGTCCTCTTAACTTAACAAAGTTCCAAATTGGTCCAAACCTCATTTCAAAACATGTCAAATCATTCTTACATCTATTCTAACTCTTAGGAATTTTTTTTATATTTTCCCCTAATTTTTCTCACTATGGCTGCATACTATAGGGTGTTTTTTTCCCTAATAATCTATATTTTTATTCAAGCATGAATTCATCATCTAAACATCTTTCCCATGTAAACTCAATCATTTTATTATCAAATATTAACCAAACTTCAACCTTTCTTCATGTATATTCAAGGTGGTTGAATACTATATCAAGGATTTCTGTGTTTCTAATCATCCAACAAGATTGGAAATGATTCTATAACATCACTAACACAAAAAATCTATCCTTAAATCATCAAATTTCAAATTCCCCTTCAACCTCCATTTTCATCAAATCAACACTCCAAGCATAAAAACATGAAATATTTACACCAACTTGTAGCGAATTTGATGTGAGTTATTTTTCTATTTCATGTCTTAATCCAAAAACCTACTAAAATGACTTAAAAATTAAAAAGAAAAACATGCTCATCTTGGCTATAGAATATACGACAATAGGGAGGAAGAGGAACAAAGTAGTTTCAAAAATTCTCACAAAATATCTCTTAGTAATTATCCTTTAAGGCTAATTAGAATGAATTTTAAATTCATTTTAATCCAAATGTCCTTTCCACTCTTTAAAAGTCATGATAATTACCACCTTGCCATGACACATCATGCTTCCATCTCCATTCTTACATCATCGTACCAAATACCAATAATTATTTTATTAATTTTCATCTTGACCCTTGCACTTTTCCAAAAATTCCAATTTGGTCATTTTAATTCAATGGTCCCGATTTAAAATCAACTTAAATCCCATGATCCATGTTAAATTCTACACCATTTAAAAAATATAAAAATAACATTATTAACCTCCTGCCATCATCTTTCAAAATTTCTTAATTTTTTTGATTTGATCCGATTTTTTGAATATTTTTTCGAACTTTATCGCTTGATAGCTTTTTACAATACCCTTGATAAAAAAATATGAAACCCACAGAAATATCATTCTTAGGGGTGAACAATTCATTTACGGGATAAAAAATCTTTTTGCAAAAATTACAACTTTAGTCCCCTAATATTCTCCCAAGTTTTTTACTTTGTCCATTAAACTTTCAAAATTTACATTTTGGTTACTTGTCATAACTTAGAGGTATTACATCGATTCCTATTTGTAGTATTCATTAGGAGTGCCTCTTGTGCTATATGTAAATTCTTTTTATGATAATGATGCTACTAGTGTCCAAAATTAGAGGCGGATAGATTTTGACTTCGATCCTAATGTTCAGAGTACAATAGCTAATTTACGCAACAACTTCAACTTATTAAGTAAACACAATGACTTGGGTGCATCATCGTCTTCGATGCCAATACATTCTTGTGTAGTTAGCTTCAACTTTGACCTGGATTTTCCACCTACACAACATTCAACGTACAATCCATACAATATTGGTATGACAATGTCATTTTCTCATCAAGACATGAGGTCGTAAGAAAATGAAGAGTTTAACTTATTCGATCATTTCTCATATGGACGATATTCAACATATATCCCTAGTGCAGATTACATGTCAACATCTATGGGGAGATATTCTAGTGATTGTACTATCGACTTTGATCTTGGTAATACAGCTCGTGAGTGGTCTCATGATCGATGCACAACTGCTACACCTATTATCCCTGGATTCAACGACATAAAACTATTCCAATTTGAGGGGAATAGTTCTGACGAAGAACTAGTAAAGGCCCCAGTCCCAATTATGACAAGGTAGGCCCCTTCAATAAAGAACCAGAAGCCTTGACATGCCGGTGGAAACAAATGATGATGGCATTCCACATGATACCACTCCTATTTCTTATTACCAACCACCATCCCACTTCAAAAAAGTTGATATTAAAGCTTTCAACACTCTAATTTTTTTGCAATTCCCACAGATTGAGCAATACAACCAATGTGCTGATGGTGAGTTCTATATTGGAATAACTTTTAGAACAAAAGAACTCAATGTCATACTAATAATTGTACTATAATACATGTATAAACACATAAGAATGCTAACGTGCAAAGCTGAGGTAGGCATCATTGTATCATTGAGGGTTCTTCATCTTGGAACTCACACCCCTCTAGCCTACTTAAGATACCATTGGGTATTTGGGGTGAGATCTGGAACTACATCGGAAATGTATACCCGACCAACTTACTCGGTCGAGTCTTGGGGCATCTGTGCCTAGTTGGCAACTGAAGTGCCCCAATCGATTACTCTCTTTCCCCTTTAACTGAAACCTAACTTAGTTTTACCTAAAAACCACCATAGCCTCTTAGATCTAGGTTTTATATTTCGGGTATTTTGAAAAATAATGGCGACCTTAGGCTTCTCGGTTTCAAACGGAAGTAAGGTTTTTCACTTTGTTTATTATTTGGTTTTCCTTTTTTTTCCAACCTCGAATGCTCTTTTTTTCTCTTTTTCTTCTCCCTTTTTACACACACCGAATCACTCTCTTTATGTTTTTTTTCACTCACCAAGTCCCTTGTCTTTTTCTTTATTTTTCTTCTTTGCTTTATTTGGTGGGAATGGTTGGGATTTATTTTTGACTTTTGGTTGTGATTTGGTGCAGGTTGATGACGACAGTTTGGTGGCTCGGCGGCTAGAAGGTTGTTGGTGGCATGACTGGATGTTGTTGGTAGTAGCGGCTTAGGGTTTTAGACCCTAAATGGCCATTGATATGGACCGTTGGATGGGTCATGTTCAAATGGTCTTGATGATGCAGCTCTAGGGCCGATCGGATCAGTCTGGGTTGTATTAGGCAGGCACAAGATGTAATAAAACTAATTAATAATAATAATTAATAATATTTTTTAAACCCGGACAAAAATGAGTGTCTACACTATTTATTATCTAAGAAAAGTTATTTATGATATTTATCAAGTTTAGTGTAACAAGTAAATTGATAAAGTATTCAATCTAAAATACAAAATAAAAATATAGATAAATAAGATTATAATAATAATTTTATATTATTTGTATTAATAAATAATAATTATTCAACAATTGAAAATTTTAATTTAAAATTATTATATAGTAAAAATAATACATTATTTATAAAATTGTATCTTATTGTAAATATAGGTATTGTTCATATGAATATGTATGTTTCGAATACTACTATTTATTATCTTATTAAAATTATATATATTATTCTGTTTTTAATAATATATCATCTTTGTTATTGCTAATGTATTAATTTATTAACAACTCATATATAAAACGAGTTAATTGCATCACATATCCTCAAATTATGATCTCATTCTAAATTGATACTTAAACTTTTAAACATTCTAATTTCATCCTTACACTATGACTGTCATTCTAAATTAGTTATCAAACTTTTGAACATTTCAATTCCATCCCCAAATACCTTCATTCTAAATGAGTCTCCAAACTTTTTGAACATTTGAACTTCATCCTAAGTTATATGTATGTATTAATCGCATCCCTTGTTAATAAAATTGTTAGGCCATGTTATATTATTATGTTTTAAAAAAATAAATTTAGCTTAAACTATAATTTGAAACTAATTACATATTTGGATGAATTTGAGGATGAAATTGGAAGGTTCAAAAGTTTGGGGACCAATTAAAAAGAAGGTCATAATTTGAGGATCAAATTGGAATATTCAAAAGTTTAAGGACTAATTTAAAATAAGATAATAGTTTGAAGACATTTGATGCAATTAACACATAAAATATTGACCCTTATTATTTTCATTAATAATAGAAGTAAAAGGAACACATTACATGGTTTTGGATTTGGACCTTTCCTTTCAGCTTTTGCCATCTCCAACCACTAAGATAAGTAGTTAATAAAGATATATAAGTACTCACCGATTACTACTTTACCCATACCATGGATGATTCAATATCAAAAGTGGATTCCGTCATAAATGTACACGAACTCCCTTTAATAATAATGTAAACCACATGGAATACCACTTATCTATAAAAGGTTTTAATATCATCACTTATTTATTGTTTTTTAATATAATCATTTAACTATTTAAATGATGTCATTTAAGTTATTTATCATCAGCATTTTATGGAGAAGTTGACTTAGCAATAAAAAATAGTATAATTATACATTTAGTCCTCATTACTTACACATTTAATAAGTTTATTGAATTAAATTAAGATTAAGACAAAATTAATAGAATGTATAAGTAATTAGAACCAAAAATGTAATTATACCAATTTTTAATTATCACGTCAGCTCTTCCATCAAAACTTAACGAGGGATGGTTTGATTGACATTATTTAAATAACTAAATGGTTTGGTTTAAAAAATAATATATCAATAGTCATATTAGAATTGTCGCATCCCAAATTCGGTGTTAGAAAATTATTTGCAAGTTAAAAAAAGTTTTTAATTGTAAAATTAAGAAAATTCAGGAGTTAAACTGGAAAATAAAAAAAATCAGATTAAATTGTAAATGAATCTTAAAGTTTAGGGTAAATTTATAATTTATTAAAATTTGAAGCCAAATTTATGAAAGTTAAAACGTTATAGATCACTTTCTTAATTTCATCTTTTTCATTTTATTTTATGTCATATTTTTCTTCTTTCTTAATGTAGACCTCTCGTTAATGGTATTACAAATCTCATTAACGGATTATTTTATTTGATTTTGAAATGAATTTGATTAACTGTGTATATTTTGTAAGTTAAATAAGAGTAAATCTATTGAAATATTTTTTTTCAAAAGAGATATATTTAATCTTAATCAGTATCTAAAAAATGATTTTAAAATTTAAAAATATAAAAAGTTTATTATGCTTCAATAGTGGATATTTTAATGTTCAAGTTTGTATGCATTCAAATAGATCATATAATTTTGAAATATTAAACAAAATATTTAAGCAATTCGAATATACATTGGATAGCAGTTAAACAGTTCATACAACATTCTTAAAAATAAAATATTACATACTTACATATCATAAGTTTGTTGTCACATAAGCATCAAATTATGGATCGAATAAAAAGACCACTTAAATTATTTTGTAACAATGAATTTTCATTTTTTTTATTCTATAAGCAACACCAAACAACATGAACACGTCAATGTTGAAACATATATACATTAAGTTCTTGATTGGAGAAGAATATTTAGTGATAATATGTCTATAAAGTATATTAGTATAAACTTCATGATTGTACCTTACGATATTTAATTGTAGTGAGAGTTTGTAATTTTAAAATGTTTATATTTTATAGGCATAATTTCAGTTAGTTTGATTTAAAGATTATTTAAAATAGAAATAAAGTTTCTTTTGGTTTATCTATATTCTGATTTTAGGAAAATTTGATCTCACTATATCTTAAAGAGGATCATTTAGAAATATATATGTTTGATTCACATTGCATGTATTTTCTACACTACATTTCATGATTAATCTATGTCATTTGACTATATTTATGTATGTGACCATCGATAAGTCAAGTCATGATTGATACTGCAAATGTTGTTTTGATCTTATATGAATACAGTTGATGGTTGAGATTATTATAGGATACATATTATATGATATCAAATTTTAAGCTCGCGATTTTATATTTGTCAAGAAATATATGTTGTTCAAGTGGAAGAATGATGGATTAAAATCTAATAAAAGTGGGCACATATTTGTAACTTGTAATTTGCAATGTTATTATAAAGTATCATAAAAAGTTAAGTGACCAATTATATTACATGTGTCATAGGTATTAAAATATCATGGAAATAAAATATAGATACTTATAAGTTATATTTATAATTTGCTAAGAGCCAAAACTATAAATACTTCAAACCTTCTTCAATAACAATAGCGTTTTTCACGAATAAGTGTCTAAACTATTTTTTGAATGATCCTGGTGTCTGATGTTACAAATGTTATCACTTTAAGAGCCTAGGCCGTAAACACCATTAATTTCCTCCGTTAAGTGACATGTGTCACATTTTGGTATTTTAAAAATTTTATTTAAAATAAAAAAAAACTAAAATTCTATTAGTAAAACACACAAAATTTTGAAATAGCCCCTAGACTTTGAAAACCTTCATTTCAACCCCTAAACCCACGTTAACCACCATCCTTTGCTGTCGATGAAGCTCCACCCGACCTCCCCTCCCCTTGGCGATCAATACCCTATGGAATCGTGACAGATCAATGATTGATCGAAAATAAATCGACGTTTTATACCCCATGAATCTTAGGGTGAAAATCGTGATCTCACGTGATTCCAACGGCCAATGAAGACAACTACGGTGGTTTATAACTAAGAGGATAACAGGGAGTATGTCGACGGCGGTGGTCGTGATTGAAAGAGTGGTGATGGGGGTTAGGATTGGGGATTTAGGATTTTCAAGGATTTAGATTTTTTGTAATTTAAAAGAAATTATGTTTTTTTTTTTATAAATATAATAATAGTTTTATGGACTTAGTTAGAACTAAAACAGATACCATTTATGATGAATAGTGAAACAAGTGCCGAAGCGGTGGTTGGTGTCTCCAGAGCAAAGGTTAGAGTGACGGCAGGAGCATATGAAGCAAATATTGGAGTGACAACTAGAGGATCTAAAAAAAGGATGGAATGGCAGCTAAAGTTGATCGAGTAGAAGTTGGAACGACAGTTGGTGAACTTAGTGTCCAGACGGCGATGATTAATAAGGATGGCATAGATAATCCCTCCCAGGTGGATGATTGGACTTTATTCATCGACAACCTCAGCAAGCGTGTCTCAAGATCGACATTGAAGGAGTTAATTAGTCACCATGGTAAAGCATCACGAGTGTTCTTTCTTGTGATTAGAAAGAGAGATAGGTACAAAGATTCTAATTCTTCTTTTGCAACCGTCGTGAGTTGGAAGGATATTAACAAGATGGTTAAAAAATGAATAAATCAATCATTGATGTTAAAACAATCAGCGTTTCTAGAGAAAAATTTCCTAAGCCCAAACCGATAAATTATATGTCTCAAGAAGTGAGCTATCATGGTGTTGCCCCGATACAAGTAAATGGGAAATTTAGGAAGGGGATCTTAATAGCCCATCATAAGTCTCGACTAACAAATCCTACAAAGATGCTTTACTAAACAATTTTAATTCTAGTCTGGGAAGGGTTAACATTCTTGATTATCCAACTGTGATTATCCAAGATGATAGTAAAGGTGCCATTTTAGCTGATATAAGTATCACAGTAACAGATAATGAATGGATGAAGTGCTGCATGGTGGGGATTTTGAAAAATTATTTCGAGGAAGAGTTAGTTTATATGGCTATTATCCAAGATGGAATAAAGACGAAGATTGTGAAATGAGAGGGAAGTATTAACTCATACATAATTATGTTCAACTCAATCACTGATATGGAAGAAACGTGAGAATGCAAGAATGAGGCTTTATGTTTCTGGTTTGAGTTTCTAGCTCCACTCATTATTGGAGTCCCTCATAACTTCTGTTGTGTCAATCTAGTTGGAGTTCTACTAAACATGCTGGCATGGGGAGTTCTTTTCGAGTCTAGGGAACCGGTGGGGAGTGATCGTTTGTACTGATAAAAACACTAAGATCAGGAATCGATTAGATAGAGCCAGCATGATTAAACTGCTTTCTCATTAACCGGTGGTGAGTAGTTTACTCAGTTTTACGTTTAAAGGGGGCAGAGAGGCTGTCATAAAATAGGTGAAGGAATTCGAGATTAAACTTCTTTCTCATTAATAGGTATTTCCCTGGTTTTTTTACTTGAAATCTTTAATGATGAATTTAGAAATTATTACTTTGAATATTAGAGAAATTAGAAGACAAGAAAAGATATAGTGTAACACATATAACCCATATATATTTCGATATACGAGTTTTAGATGTCACATCAACTTAACAAATATTTACTGAGCATAAAGACTTAAAATCTTGTTTTTTTTACTTTCTCTGTTTCAATTTAAAACTTTAATCTTATTCGTATGAAATCGTAAAATAAATTTAATCAATGAAAATAATTCCATTTTCAATCAGTAAGCAGACAATTCAGAACTGTTTATAATTATATATATCACAATCTAAATACTACTTAATTTAAAAACCAATTAAAACCAGTCAAAATATTCATTTATAAATACAATTATAACTAAAATTAACTAAACATTAAAACGGTTCTAAATTGCTATTTCAAACCCCTTTTAATATAAATCTGATAAAATAACACAACATATATAATGTACATGCCACTAATAAGTTAAAGTTAGGATGTCTTACTGATACTGTCGGTAGGCTTGATTGGGTAGGCTTGATTTTCCACAAGATGTTGGCAAGCTCCTCATTTCACGTCATCTTCTATATTCGAACCTACATATGAAAATCATCATACGCTAAGTAAAACTTAGTGAGACAAAAGTATAGCTAAAACATAAATTCCATAAAATATAGGCAATAAATTGTAATTTAAATAAAAAAATTAAAACTTCAAATCGGGTTAGTCAAGCCGTTTCTCTTCTGAAAACCTAAAAATAATCATCTCATGATTTTATCAAAAATCATGTAAGTCATCATTAAATATCATAAATAACTTTTATTCTTTTCATTCGAACATATTTTAGAACTTTTCAATTCTATATTTCATTCCATATAAGCACAATATATCAAAATTGGAACATATAAGCACACACAATGCTATCATATCAGAATCGTAATGTGCACACAAACTGCAATCACATCAGAATATATACTAGTGCACCTTCAGGTAACACCCCAGTATATTAGAATCACTCCACCTCATGTACCCACGACTCTCAAGGCAACATACAACGGGCTTTCAGATCATATTTCATTCATTTATAATTCAACATTTCCAATCGTAGCATTTTTCAATATCATTCTCATAAAAATCATAATTTAGGGAAGTTCATACCCTAATCATTCATAAAATATTCATGCGAACATTATATAAATAGTTTGTATTTAAAACAGAAAACATACTTTAAAATAATACGAGATTGGCTTATCACAAGTCGTCCTCAATCAATTTAATCTAATAAATTAATGTACTCATTTTAACACTTTACTTATAAATAAAAATATAAGTCTCACTAAGCTTTAGTTCTAATCATTTGTTTTTCATTACTACAACTTCACAGTTTATCAAAATTTAATTATTCTGGCAGTTTGTACTACCTTTATAGAAATTATATTATGTATTAGTCTACATATTGAAAAATTATTCCATTTGTGAAAATAAAAAATAGACTCGAATAAAAATCTAACCATATAAGGCGCTCCATCTAGTTCCACTCGTACAATTTATTGCAAATTTTAAAAGTTGACTAATAGAAGTTGTTTTGTGCAAAATCTGCTGCCTTGTTTTTTTACCTATCACCGATTAGAAATTCATATCTTTTTCTATAATCCTTGAAATCTGCTTCTGTTTGTTCTAAATGAAACTAAGCTGATATACGAATCCAACGGTATAAAATTCATCCTCCAATCATTTTTATAGAATTTCTAGTGATTTTCTAAACTTATTATTTAGAACATAATTTCTAGGCAATTTCACTAACTGAGTCCTTAACATATTCACTAATTCAATTAGTTTACTAAATGAACATATAGGCTTGAATCACACTTTACATAACACTAAGAGTCACTTTTTGATGTAATCCCGACACTAGCTCATCGCAAGTCAATGTTTGTTCGAAACATAAATAAAATTGAAATGCACTCACCTTTACATCATTGTCAAATCTTCTCCACGATAATCTTCTAATTCCACATCTTTACCTTCTTTATTGAGTTACTTAGATCACTAAATTTACTGTAGTCTGACAACGCCATATAACATAATAAAATATTCAAGCTTTATGTTAGTACCGAACTAACATAATTTAAACTTAAATATAAAATTCGATAAAAATAAAATCGATATAAAATTAAATTGTACTTTCATCATAATCAAATTTCTTAAAATATTCCTTAAATTCCATGAATATTTAGTTTCACTATCAACTCTTCAACTTTTACTAATTTCATAATCCAACCACTAATTATGAATTCTTTTTAGAATTCATATCAACTTTTCTATTTAATCCACAATGGCCCTTCACCATTATGATCACTTCACATTAATCACATAAAATTTCCAGCACCTTACTAAAATATCCAATTCAATCCTTTAACATTTGAAATATTGCAATTTCAACCCAAACTTTACTAAACTTTCAATTTCAATCACCAACCTTCATAAACTCAAAATTTGATTCAATCTCAATAATTAAACTCAAAATAATACTATTTTCCAGCATTGAAATTTCTTGTTCAAAATAATACCATCACCTTTATAAAATTACAATCAAGTCCCTAAAGTTTTAGGAACCTTTTGAATTCATCCACTAAAATTATTGAACTTGAAATTTTAGTTCCCAACTATTTTCCTAACTTATAAATTCCATCATATTATCTTTATAAATCAATACTAAGTCCCTTAAATTGTACATTTTCACAATAAAGTCCCAAACTTCTCAAAACTTGTACATTAGCCCTTTTCTAACTCAAGCTTCCAAATTTATTCAAAGCAACCTCCAAATCACATTGAGCACTTCTAATATTCATTATAGACCATAGGAAATTTGTCAACATTTTTCCCTTAATTTCTTCCCTATGGCCGAATACATCATGTCACAATAGGTGGACTTTTTTTTAGTCTCAATCATGAATTCAACCTCCCATGATCAAATTCATGCATTTCCAATCACTACAACCTCAAATTGAATCAAAATCCATCAAGTCCCCATAAACCCTAAAGTGACCAAACCTAATATAAGCATGTATAGATAATTTAAATCATCATATACTTTAGAATTAATCTCCAACCTTAAAAACATAAAATTCTTCATAAACTCTTCAAAATCACCAAACCGTTCATAATCCTAATCATTAATTCTCATCACACAAACATCTTCAACATACAATATTTATGCCAAATGATAGAGAATTTCATGTAGAATAATTCTCTATTTCACAACCTAGCCAAAAATCATGCAAATAGCTTTAAAAATTCAAACAAAGTTTTCTTACCTTGAGCAAGAGGAGTTTTGGCCAAGGAAAGATAGGAGCTGAAGATGTTGATTTTTTTTTCTCAATTATAATAGTATTTAAAAGCTATTACACTTGGCTTAAAACTAATTTAATTGAATTTTTAATTCAACTTTTAAGAAATTCCATTTTATCCATTAATGAATCCTAAAAATTACCACACCATTTTCCCCAATAAAATATTCCTTAGTAAAAAATATCTCAACTTGGCTTTGACTTTTCACTTTGGCCTTGCAATTTTTGAAAATTACATTTTAGTCACTAAAATTCCACTATTTTACCAAATCTTAAAAATTACGCTAATCTTAGTTAAATTTCTCTAATATAAAATATGTAAATAATATTTCCAACCATTTTCTAACATCCTCCAAATTTTCTTGAAATTCTGACTCGATTCGATTATCTGATTCGTATACCGAATTTTATCTATTTATAGCTTTTAACATAAATCCCGTACTGAAAATATGATTCCCATGAAAATCTCTGTTTTAGGCCAAACTATTCATTTATGGGCTAAAATATATAATTTTTCAAAATTATATTTTTGGTCCCTAAACTTTTACAAAGTTTATACTTTAGCCCTCAAACTTTCAAAACTTATAGTTTTGTCACTAGTCAAAATTTGGGGTATTACAATTCTTCCCCCTTTAAATAAAATTTGTCCTTGAATTTTTCTATACTTATCTATATACCTGAAGTAAAGAGATAATTGTGTCTTTTTCTAGTCCCCAAGTCATTTTTCTTAACTTTATGATTTCACAAAAGAACTTTCACCAATGGAATCGTCTTATTTCTCAGTTCCTTGTTTCCATATACTAAAGCATTTACTAGTTTCTCTTCATATAACAAATCTGACTGAATATCGATTTTCGTTTTTGTAATCACATGTAAACTATTCAATCTATACTTTCGAAGCAGGGATACATGAAACACATTATATATTTTATTCATTTCTGGAGGTAATGGCAACTGGTAAATTACCAGACTAACTCTCTTTACAATATCATATAACTGATAAATCTTAGGCTTTACTTTCTTTTATGCTCAAATCTCATAACATTTTTCTAAGGTAAAACTTTGAGAAATACTTTATCATCTCTTTAATATTTGATCTCCTTTCTTCATTTTTTCGATCATTTCTGAACATCATTTATCTTTGTTGGGAAGATGTTTAATCAAATCTGAAAATATAGGTTTCAACATCAACTTTACAACAAGTACACCATCATTTTTCCTTGAAAATCAAGTACTTAAAGCTTTCAAAACAAAGAAGATCTTTTTACTAAGTGTGTCAACTACCATATTAACTTTTTACAATATGATAATCAATAATCATATCAATCTTTTAGAAGTTCGATCCATATTCTTTGCCTTAAATCCAATTCTTTATAAATAAAAAAATACTTCAAACTTTTATGATTTGTTTAAATATAACATCATTCACCATATAGATAGTGGTGCCATATTTTCAAAGTAAACACCACAGTCGTTAACTCTGAATTCTGAGTAGAATAATTTTGTTCATGCATTGTTAACTGTCTCAATGTATAAACTATTACTTTACCTTATTGCATCAAGACACATCTCAAACCATTAAAGGTTGCATAATTGCAAATCATATACTCTTCACCTGATTCTGACTGTGCTAAAATTGATGCTTTTGTCAAAATTTTCTTAAGTGTATCAAACTTTTCTTATCATGTTTCAGTCCAAATAATTGGTACATCATTTCTAAGTAACTTTGTAAACAAAAAAGTAATCATCGAGAAATTATTCAAGAATCCCCGATAGCCGCCAGTTAATCCCAAGAAATTACGAACTTTGTATACATTATTTAAGGTTTTCCATTCTATTATAACTTGTACTTTCTTGGAATCTACTCAGATTCCCTCTGCTGAAATCACGGGTCCAAGGAAATAAATTTCTGACAACTATAATTCACATTTTAACAACTTAACATACAACTTTTTATGTGGCAACGTCTGAAGTATAATGCAAAGATGTGTGTTGTGATCATATTTAATCTTATAATAAATCAAAATATCATTAATGAATACGACTACAAAGTAGTCTAATTACGACTAAAACTCTTGATTTGTTAAATCAATAAATACTATTGGAACATTAATCAATCCAAATGTCATCACTACAAACTTATAATATCCATATCGGGTTCTGGAAATCATCTTTGGAATATCTTTGCTCTTTAAACTTTAATTGATGATACCCTAATCGAAGATCAATCTTCAAATATTCTGATGTACCTTTGAGCTGATCGAATGGATCATTGATCCTTAAAATGGGGTACTATTTCTTTCTTTCACTTTATTTAGCTGACAGTAATTTATATATAGCGACATCTATTCATTTTTCTTTTAACAAAGAGTACCAGTATACCACATGGAGATACCTTTGGTCTAATAAAACTATGGTTAAATAGTTCATGTAGTTGTACCTTTAACTATCTCAATTATGTAGGAGTTATCTGATATGGGACCATAAAAATTGACACTGTACCCGAAAAAATATCAACTTTAAACTCCACTTCTCGATCAGAAGGTAATCTAGATAATACATCAGGGGTTACATTTAGAATTTCCCAAACTATCAGAATATCCTCTAATCTAACTTCAACTATTCAGTTGTCAATTACATTTACCATAATGATCTCAAATTCATCAAATAGTAATTCCATTAAATTCACCGAGAATATCATTCCTTGAATTTTATCAGGAAATTCCTACTTATATGTGTTACTCTAAGGTTATGACCCAACGATTTCATTACTATAAATAAATTCTAAGAAAAAGCATGTTTAAAACAATCATTTATTAACATAACTTATTCAGGAATTCTATTCTCAAATGTAAATGACTACTCTATCACTTGAAGTCATTCTTCGTATACTTTCTCATTTCTATAATATTATTCCAATTACCATAATAGTAAAACCCTTTCAAGTCCTTCGGATTAACAACTACTCTCTTTCAATCTTATTCTAAATCCTTTCGAAGGATTACACAATTTTCATCTAATTCACTAAAAATTTAACTTTCTTTAAACTTTAACAGATAATTTACTTACCTGTAGACATTTCAAAATCATCGGTAATTTTAATAATCTCCTCGTCTTTTTAATTCTTGATTTCTCTTATATACTTTCTAAACTTTCTGATAGTTTCCTCTAATCTAGTTACCCTATTAAACACTGGGGTATATCTTCCACATAATCGAGGAAAATCCTTGATAGCCCTAACCTTACTAGGGCGAGATACTAAACTCTCCTTGAATCCAATTGAATTCACTAGTAGAAAAAACCCCTTTAATGACGCGCATTGCGCGTCATCTATGGGTGCAGATGACACACATTTTCCTGTCGTTGAAGCCACCGACATGAATTTAAGATGACGCGTAACTGTGCGTCATAAATTTATGACACAAATTTATGACGCGGATTTATGGCACACATTTATGACGCGCATTTATGACGTTCATTGAACTTCATTGAAGCCCCGTCATAAATTAAGATGACACATATTTGTGTGTCATAAATATAAGATACACATGTATGACTTACATTGCGTGTCATTGAAGCACACATCATTAAAAAAGATGACACACATTCGTGTGTCGTGATTGTATTTCGTAAATTATATATATATATATTGTAGATTGACAAATAATCAAACTAAATCACATTTAATGCCTCATAATACTAAATATATATATATATATATATATCATATTATATATAAGCAATCCATTTGCATACAATATATTCACATTAAGTTTCAAAAATATTGTAATCATATGTCGATACAAAATATCACGGCATAATAAAGTTCTACTAATATGCTCTCGCCATCCGGGTGTGCACACAAAAAATAATTGAAAATAATTGCAACAGTTAAAACTATTTGCAATATATAGAACAAACACATTCCTAATATGCACATTAAACTTCTGAAAACACCTTCCTTGGTCCAGTATATTTATGCACAAACATGCACTCATGTTTCAACAAACCAAATGACATCTTACTTTTTGAAACTCTATCAGATTTTTCAGCAACTTTGTATTCTCAATTCCAATGGAGTTGAGGCTTCCTGATTCTAGTTGTGTTTCATCAACCAACAAGTTTGAGTTCAGCAATGTTGTTTCCAGCCAGACTCTTACGGCTTAACCGAAATTACAAAATGAGCTCCATCATTTTTACATCATAAACTGGTTACTAGAGTTTTAGAATAATATTAAGGTGCAAAGGTACAGATTAAAAACCATAAACATGTTGACTATACCTCTCCAACATCAGGCTCATCATTTTCCTCAATGGCATCCACATCTTCAAGCTCCATCTCAAATATGCCTTTGCTGAAATCATCTTGCAAAATGGCATCCCATCCGATCTCCAATTATATGAAACTCTAATAAACTCACCGGTATACAAACCCAACAATTTTTTATTCCAAGGCAAATTCAATTCACTTACATCTAGTTCTATCAGCCGGTCCACCACATCCATAAGCATTGTTCTTCCAACGAGTTCTCCAATTTCATCACTCTCTAATTTTTACATGTTCTCCACATATATCACAACCGTCTACAGAAAAAGTGGATAAGCTTCAGATTCAATGTTCTTAACAAGTTTCAATAATAAAAACAGGCAGTTGCAGGCACAAAAGCAACAGAAACATGATATAATTGTTCAAGAAATTGCATTGAAGAACTTCACTAAAACTAAATCGAACGGTGTCTTACATTGTCATCCATTTGGGGACTAGAATCAAATGAATACGCACAAAGCATAACAACATTAACTTTTAAAGACGGTATATACTCCGACCAGAACAGAAAAATACATAAAAATTTGATGATAAAAGGACATCTAAATTCCCTATTAAGAAAATTCAACTTACTCGGTCCTTGTGATAAATTGTTGGCATTCCTTGCAGAACTACGGTAAATAATCTCAAGGGAGAAAGAGGGACATAATCAACCATAATGTTGGTGCAAAACAAATTAGACAGGATCACATAAGACAGATATGAATAATATACAACTAAAATGCTTAAGTCGATATAATAATGTATATGTGAAGTGTATAGATGCTTGCATGATCTACATCACAAAATTCAAATTTACAAGCAATTACATCAAATATCAAAGATAAAACATGCCTACTAAGAAACAATATCGGGTATCGACCATAACAAAATAACAGACTTCACCTTTCGCGTCTTTTTATTCTTGCCTTTGTCAATTTCTTCACTTTTTTCACTCTCAACATATGATACTTTCCTGACTGACCTACTAGAAGTACGAATTTCATTATGTCTTCCCATGCTTGTTGCCATATTAGAATGAACATTAATTTTATGATGATTTCCACTTCTTCGTGTCATACTCTTGAAATCCCCATCGCTTTCACTGTCAGAATCCTCAGTTGAGTAATCATCCTCATCAAAAGACAATCTCCCTCTTCTTTGTCGACTGGAGGATTTATGTTCTCTAGTGGGTTTTACATTATTACACCCAACTTTAATCTATTGCCTGCCCGTGGGTTTCTTTTTAAGATAAGAATCGTCTTCATCTGTAACATTTATTTCATCACCATTACTATAATCTTCTTCCTCAGAATATTCACCATCCCAGTCTTTATCCTGTTTAAGAACTAAATTAGTGGGGAGAAAGATCATGCAAATGATAAGGCATAAGCAACACAACCATCAAGAGTCAAGCTTCATGACCAACTAAGAATATAATTTATTATGGATAATCTTAATTGTGGCCCTATAATTGAATATCGTTACACAGTAGTATTCATCACCATTTCCAGTAGAATAAAAGAAGAGGTTTTGAAACCCTATTTTTTACATTCTACAAGAGGAAGAAATTCCTAACACTTAACCCCAGCATAGTAACGAATATGTTCTCTTACATGGTACAATTAAATTCATGGAATTAAAAGGCTCCATCTTTAAGTGGTTAAAATAGTTTCTTTTTTTTTACCAGAGGGTCATGACAGCTAAAAGTTAAAGTTAAAGATTGTCAAAAACATAATTTACACTTATCAAGCAAATACTTATGCCGACACTCGATCCCTAGTCTATGTAACATCAATCTACATGCTTCAAGTCCTATAATTCACATTTTGATATTTTCCTGGTTATCTTTCCCTTACGACAAAGAAAGGATTGGATAAAATATGCCTTTAGAAAACTTCAAATGTGAAGGAGAATAACATAAAAATCATAAAATTAAAACTAGAACAAAAGAAGTTGAGAAGTAAAAATAATTTAATAACCTTATTCCCTGCATGAGAACTTGCAAGTCCATAGTTAGGCTCAAAATCTGCATCATGAGGATCATCTTCTGCAAATAAAACAGTAAAAACTTGGCATCTCAAAATCAAGGGAACAAAAATATTATTGCATATTTAAAGGCTAGGATTATATATAGCCGATAAATCAAAAACACTAATTTATTAAGTCTTAGTGACTCAATAAGAAATGTTGTACTAAGAAATAAGGTAGCAAATGAAGACAGGAAGGGAAGGTGTATTACCATCTTCTTCTCATAATCTGCATCAACATCAACATTGTTATCGTCATCATTGTAGTTACGGTAATTTAACACTCTTGAACTCCTGGACACATTGCTCCCGATAGAAACATGATTTGACTGTGGTCTAATATTTAACCTAGTAGAATTGACAAAGCCTCTATGATGCATTGTATTACCTTGCTCTTCCCCATCCTGTTCATAGTATTCATCAGATAACATCTCATCTTCTGGGACATCAAAGTGACCCCTTTGAGTCTTGCCAACATCTTTTTGTGCCTCATCAACATCTGATTCTAATATATCATCCCTGTCATCTGATGAATAATACACTGAACCTCCTAAAATTCTTATGGTCTGATTTTTACTCCAACCAGAATCAGATCCACCATGGCAATCCATAGGCCGACAGTCCTTCCAAAAATTTAAACCCCAATTCCCGGGTGCTGTTCTTTTTCTCACTGGCTGAAAATTGGAATTTAAAATACCAGCCCCATTATCAGTAACTATATCACGATGCAACCTACTCTGCTCAAAATTTGAAATGCCAGCCACGTCACTTTGATATTGTCCATCCATGTTAATACCAAATTCTCTTTCACTATCAGTCCCATCTATGTCCTCATTCTCTGTTGATCTCAGAACCCGACCAATGTTTTGCCCATGCCTTTTCTCTTTCAAGACACCATGTGAGACTGTTTCATTTGAATAGTTCCTAAAACATGCCATCCTCTCACTTTAAAATCCAAGGCATATAACTCCACTCTTTAAAAACTTGGCAAAAAGATTAGGGAATGCAAAGCACCTTCACAATCTTGGCTGAGAACCTGGAAAGTTAATCAGCCAAATGCCAAAATTTTAGTCTTTCTGAGATAAATCAGAACACACAATTGACAGAGGAATATAAAGGGAAGCGGACAACAAAAGTAAGGTGCTGCACAAAAAGAACTTCGAGACAAATGAAAATATAAACTTTCACGAAATAATACAATTTACTAAGAAAATGGCAATCCCTACCCAGCTGAATAATTAAACAATTCCATGTCCAACGTTGAAACTCTTTACAGTTTGCAACATTTTCTGAGCAACTACAGACGTCAACGAGAAAAACTTAGTTAAATGCAAATTCAAAGTCATTATTGACGTTGCAAGGAGTGAAAGACCATATGAAAACGTCAAAAATCTTTACACAGAACTGCAAATTTCATATAACAATTACTCAGTTGCATCAAATACAATTCTAAAGAACAAAGAAGCACAGAACTAGGGACAAGAAAGTGTGAAGCCAAACTTAATGAACTCAAAGTCACACACACTTGTTTAATGAATTCGAGCTCATGGATGAACTTTCTAACCAAAACTATCCACAAAATCAGAAAACCCTAACCCAAAGAAGAGAAGAAAAGCCTGAACTGAACAAGCCAAACAATAGATCGGTCACTCCAAGCACGGAAATGAAAAAAATCAGAAACTAGATACATTGATTAATAAACCCTAAAATAAAAAGTACAAGCAACAGTTCACAACCCAAGCTTCTAAATCCACATCCTCGAGGATAAAATATTAAAAATTAAGAATCGCACGCCAAAGAAACTCGATTATTGATCGAAACAAAAAAGCTGACCTCTAAGAAAATAAAATGAGAGCTTTTATGCTAATAAGAAAAAGAAACCATTGGGTATAATTGGAAAAGATGCACAAGTTAACAATCGCGAGCACCTTTTAAATCGTCGGGAACACCAAACACAATCGGCCGCCAAATATTTTGAAAATGAAGAGACCGTTTTAACTCAGTCACGTTGACGATGGGGTCAGCGTGGACGTACTCGTTGAAAAGAGAAGTTTTAGTGTATCCAAAGAAACAGTTCCAAAGGGGAGGAAATGGAGGTTGGTGTTGGTCAAGAAACGGAAAGCGATTTTAGGGGAGAAGGAGGAGGAGAGGTGGGATGAGGCAGAGGGAGAGACGGTGGCGCGGTGGAAGAGACGAAGATCGTCGAGTTCATCGGAGGCGGAAATGGGCGGCAGAGGCTGGGATTTAAACTCGGGCCTAACAAGAAGAAGAGAGTCGGGATGAAAAGCAGGAGAGAAAAGGAGAGAATGAAATGAGTGAAAAACATTAGGCGGGGAAGAAGCGGGAAATGTGAAAGTAATGGGGGAAATTAGAGTACGACTCCTAAAGATGACATACAATTAAAAAGTGTACTCCGTGTTTTTGGATTATGACTATTAAATATGACACACATTATTGTAAGTCATTAATCGTTCAGATTTTAAAAAACATGACATTTGTTTATGACACACATGTTTTGCAAGTCATAAATTAGCGTGTGTCATCGTTCGTGTGTCATTAAAGGTATATTTTCTTGTAGTGATTGGTTCTAATATCGATTCTATTTCTAATATTGTCCACGTTCTTACCCTAGTTCTTAACTCCTAACATCTAACACATACATTTCTATATTATATTATTAAGAAGTAGCATCACTAATAAAATCATACCAGATCAGTAATTTTGACCTCATAATGGCATGTACATATTTCTAATATAACATAGGCTCAGTTTAGGCTGAGATAGACTAAACATGCTGCTCTAATACCAATAAATGTAAAACTCATAGCCCATATATGTCTCACATCAACTTGACAAACATTTACTGAGCATAAAAACTTAAAATCTCATATTTTTTTTACTTTCTTTGTTTCAATTTAAAAACTTTAATCTTATTCATATGAAATCGTAAAATAAATTTAATCAATGAAAACAAGTCCATTTTCAATCAGTAAGTAGGTAGTTCATAACTGTTCATAATTATATATATCACTGCCTAAATAATGCTTAATTTAAAAACCAATTAAAACCAGTCAAAATATTCATTTATAAATACGATTATAATTAAAATTAACCAAACATTAAAACAGTTCTAAATTGCTATTTCATACCCCTTTTATTATAAATATGATAAATTAACACGACATATATAATGTACACACCACTAATAAGTTAAAGTTAGGATGTCTTTCTGATACTGTCGGTAGGTTTGATATTCCACAAGATGCTGGCAAACTTTTCACTTCACGTCCTCTACCATATTTGAACCCACACAATAGATCAACACGTGCTATGTAAAACTTAGTGAGGCAAAAATATAGCTAAAATATAAATTCCATTAAATATAGGCAAATAAACTATAATTTAAATAAAAAAAAATTAAAACTTCAAACCAGGCTAGTCAAGTTGTCTCCCTTCTGAAAACCTAAAAATCATCATCTCATGATTTTATCAAAAATCATGTAAGTCATCATCAAATATCATAAATAACTTTTATTCTTTTATTTCGAACATATTTCAGAACTTTCTTTTCAATTCCATATTCCTTTCTATATACAATCATAACTTTCACATTTACTATTATAACCCAATGTATATGTAAGAGAATATAAGGTACATGAGTCAGAAGAGTGCTATCATCTCGGAATCATAATACACACACAATAAATCGTACTTCCATCATAATTCAAACTTCTCAAAACATTCATTAAATTCCATGAATATTTAGTTTCACTATCAACTCTTCAACTTTTACTAATTTCATAATACAACCACTAATTATGAATTCTTTCTAGAATTCATACTAACTTTCCTATTTAATCCATAATGGCTCTTCACATTAATCACATAAAATTTCTAGCAACTAAATAAAACACCCAATTCAATCCTTTAACATTTAAAATATTGTAATTTCAACCCAAACATTCCTAAACTTTTAATTTCAATCACCCAACTTCATAAACTCAAAATTTGATTCAAGCTCATTAATTAAACTCAAAAACCAGCATGATAATACTATTTTCCAGCATTGAAATTTCTTGTTCAAAATAATACCATCACCTTTATAAAATCACTCTCAAGTACCTTAAGTTTTAGGAACCTTTCGAATTCATCCACTAAAATTATCAAACTTGAAATTTTAGTTCCCAACAACTTTCCTAACTTATAAATTCCAGCATATTATCCTTATAAATCAATACTAAGTCCCTTAAATTGTATATTTTCACATTAAAGACCCAAACTTCTCAAAACTTGTACATTAGCCCTTTTCTAACTCAAGCTTCCAAATTGATTCAAATCAACCTAAAAATACATAGAACAGTTATAATATTCATTCTAGACCATAGGAACTTTTTCAACATTTTCTCCTTAATTTCTTCCCTATGGCCGAATATATCATGTCACAATAGGTGGACTTTTTGTTCAATCTCAAACATGAATTCAACCTCCCATGATTAAATTCATGTATTTCCAATCACTACAACCACAAATTAAATCAAAATCCATTAATTCTCCATAAATCCTAAAGTGACCAAACCTAATATAAGCATGTATAGATAATTTAAATCATCATACATACTTTAGAATTAATCTCCAACCTTAAAAACATAAAAATTCTTTATAAACTCTTCAAAATAACCAAACCCTTCATAATCCTAATCATCAATTCTCATCACACAAACATTTTCACTACACAATATTTATGCCAAATGATAGAGAATTTCATGTCGAATAATTATCTATTTCACAACCTAGTCCAAAAATCATTCAAATAGCATTAAAAATTGAAACAAAGTTTTCTTACCTTGAGCAAGAGGAGTTTCGGCCAAGAAAAAGATAGGAGCTGAAGATGTTGATTTGTTTCTCAATTATTATAGAATTTAAAAGCTATTACACTTGGCTTAAATCTAATTTAATTAAATTCTTAATTAAACTTTTAAGAAATTCCATTATAGCTATTAATGAATCCTACAAATCACCATATGAAAATTTCCCCAATAAAATATTCCTTAGTAAAAAATATCTCAACTTGGATTTAACTTTTCACTTTGGCCATGCAATTTTTGAAAATTGCATTTTAGTCACTAAAATTCCACTGTTCGACCAAATCTGAAAAAATGACGCTAATCTGAGCTAAATTTCTCTAATCTAAAATAGGTAAATAATATTTACAACCATTTTATGGCATCCTCCAAATTTTCGTGAAATTCCGACTCGATCAGATTATCCGATTTGTATATTGAATTTTATCTCTTTATAGTTTTTAACACAAATCTTGTACCGAAAATCTGATTCCCACGAAAATCCTTGTTTTAGGCCAAAATAATCATATACGTACTAAAATAACTTTTCAAAATTATATTTTTCGTCCCTAAACTTTTACAAAGTTTATACTTTAGCCCTCAAACAAAACTTATATTTTAGTCACTAGTCAAAATTTGGAGTATTACATATGTGTAGTGCGAAAGATTATTCAGAATCTGGTATTGATTCAGGAAACTAAGGTGTATATATTCAATTGTATTAAAATTAGAAAGCTTTGGCCAAATCTGAATATTAACTTTATTTCTTCTCCTTCTCTTGGGTCATCTAGTGGTCTCCTTTGTATGTGGAATTTGAATTTTTCCAAAGTCTTTAATCAGTATGTGTTCATAAGATTTATCATGCTTATTGGATTTTTCCCGTCCAAGAATTTGAAATGTAGGTTAATGAACGTTTATGGTTCGACAGTAGACTCAGAAAAATATACATTCTTGGATGAACTACTAAACTTTACAAAGTCTTGGCAGATTCCTTTATGTATCAGGGTGACTTTAACATGTTCCTATATCTTAAGGAAAATATGGATTTCTCCTTAAATAAAGCGATTATTGAATTGTTTAAACAATCTGTATTTGATGTTGGTTTAAAGTACCTTCCTCTACAGGGGGAAGTTCTCATGGAGCAATAATTGAGACCCTCTCTCATTTGTAAGATTGGAGCGATTCTTGGTGTCAGTGGATTTTGAGATCACATTCCCTGATATTTCTGAAAAAATATTGGAAAAATCTCTTCTAAGCCACAATGTTGTCCTACTGGTCGAGTTATCTATTAACTGGGGGCCTGAGCGAGATGCTTTTATTTTTGGTATGAGGAGGAAGAGTTTGCTAATACGATGATCAACTCTATAATGAAATCAAAGTAGTTGAATTTACAGATAAAGATTAGGGGTTTGATGAAAAGCTCTAAAATGGCTTTTAATTAATAGGTAGGAAATTCGATCGGGGGCTCCACTAATGTAATTTATAGCCCTGAGAAGGAAATTTTAGCTATTGAAGATAGATCGTAGAGACCAAGTTATAAGGAAGACATGTCGTATATGCTAGCTAATTTGAGGATTCAATTGTGGGAGGAGTTCCAAAAGGAAGAAACTGCTTGGCTTCAAAAATTAATGCTAAGATGGTTCAATGAAGAGGATAGGAATACACGATTTTTTTCATTTGACTACATCAACCAAGAAAAGAGTGAATTTCATTACTTTATTGAGAAATGAAGAATGGTTATTTTTTATCCTGTTAGTACTAAAGAGCACGTTTTTAATTTATTCTCTAAAGCTTACAATAAGAGGCAGTCACTTGAGGGGATAGGTAAGCCTTGCTTTCAAGCAAATCAATGCAAATCAAAATACACTCATTGAAAGGGAATTTACGGGGGTAACGTGTGGGATGCCCTTTATTGGACTCCGGGGCCGGATATATTTAACTTAGGATTTTTCAACAAATTATGGTCACAACCAAAATGAGACATTATATGTTTCTTTGATGATTTCTACTAAGGAAATAATTGGGAACCCGAAATTAACCAATCCTTCATCAGTCTCATTCTAAAGCTTGTTAGTCCAGAATCCTTCGAGGATTTTTTCCCTATCAACTTAGTTAGGGGCTTGTTTTAATTACTATAATTTTTTTTTATCGAAAAGGCTTTGGTCATGCATTGGGTAGATTATTGGGGAATCACAATTTGTTTCTATTTTGAGTTAGTAGATTTTAGACTGTTCTCCAATTTCCAATAAAGCCATAGATTTTGTAACACCCAAATTTTGGCCTAGTAGTTTTGGCCGAGAGGTATGTGGGCTTCAAGGATTTCATAATTGAAGTGGTTGGGCCGAGTGTGGCTTAATTGGATTAGGATTGAGCCAAATTGGATTAGGATTGAGCCAAATTAACCATAAAAAGGGTATTTTTGAATTGTAGAAAGATGAGAATGATCAAAATTATATTTAACCTATTTTAAAAAAGATGAGAGATTTTATATATCCTTTCATCTTCTTCTCATCACTTTCTTCATTCTCACTTCTCTTATTCATTCTCTTCTTCTCCAAGTGCCATAGCTAAGGGTAAGTCATTTGATCCATTTCCTGCTTCTTTTAAGCTTCATTTTCATCAATAATTCCTCCAACACATTGTTTTAAGGATTCAAGCTTTTGGCTTCTTATTTGCTAGAGAAAATGGGGGTTTTATCATCCAAGCCCTAGAGGAGAGTGTTGGGCGGTTAAAGGAACTTTATTTTGGGATTCTAACACCAAGGTAGTGTATTTCTATTCCTTTGGAGTGTTAAAGCTTTCATAAGCATGAATAATTACTAAGATTTGTGTATCTGAGCATTTTAGGGTTTATACTTGATTTCATGATTAAATGATGTTTTAGATGTAAAACATGTGTTTTTATGCCACTTAATAAGTGTGATTAGAATGTCAATACCCAGTAATGAACCTAAGTCGAGTATCGGGCTAGCTATTTTTTTAAACAGCAAACAAAAAATACAATAATCATCATAAAATCACAAAGCGCGTAGAGACTTCTCTAGAGATAGAGAATGACTAAAATGCCTTCAAGTAAAAAATAAATTGAATATAGTCGTTTAATAAACTAATAGAAGTAACAGACTAATAAACTATTGTATAACGTTCTAGGCAAGAGAACGAGCAAGATAGCAGCTAGTGAGAGGGTGACCTCACTTTAATGTGTCTAGTTATGCTAGAGTGTAGTCAGGCTACCTTAGTTGCTTTAGTGGGGCATTGTCAATGTTATGTGGCCTTAGGACCCTTAGTTATGCATATATTGGTGTATTAGTCCAGTACAATAAATATCCTTAAAGCTTGGTTTGATGACTATGTGAGACCGAGCTAAGGCTTCAGTTGAGCGAAAATTATATGATGCTATGTGACATTGGGTTCCCCTTCCTTGATCGACTTGATGACTATGTGAGACTAGGGGATTATTTAATAGCTTAGTGGGAATTTCACTAATGTTATGTGACACCGTGTTCCCTTAGTTCACTAGTGTCTGATGGCTAAGTGATACCACATACTAGCAGTGTTGTATTCAGATAATGCACAACAGAGTAAGTGTTGCATTCAGATAACACACGAGTGTCAGTGTCGCATTTATAGTCAATGTGGTTAGAGACCCAATAGAGGTGTACTCATAGCGAGGCCCTCAGTAGTATCGTATTTAGATAATACAAAACTCATTGTTCGGATGTTTTCCATTCGTAGGTCAGTAGCTAGAGTCGATCATGGAGCCCTGTCACAACAAGACTCCCAACATCTACTTCAAAGTTCTATACTGTAGCTTTAGTGGGCATATGTATTCATAGGAACCTTATTATTGTATTCAAATTTATAACTCAGAGTTTTATTATTTTTATTTTAAATTATGTGTCACAAAGCTCCGTTTTATTAAATGTTTTGTAACTATCTTGTATTCCTATTTTGATATTATGTATTATGTTTTGAAATGCAAATGAACATTTTTTGAAAAATCAGAGATTGTCTAGGTAGTCCAATGTGATACTTTAGGCCTAATCGGGTTTAGAGTATTACATTTAGTGATATCAGAGTGTCAGGTTGAGTCGGTTATAGGGCCTAGTGGTCAGTTTTATTAAGGTCTTAGTGAATAAATGCCCCTAGGTACTTAAAGTACTTGTATAAGTCTAGAATCCTGATCGTGTTCCATTTATTAATTTACTTGTAGAGTTTTACGATGGTTGATAATTTCGAACGTGGTCATAAGGATAGGATTGAGAGTCGATACTCTCATCCCGATAGTGTCAGCGATGGGTTCCTTCATAAGGTAGAAGATCATGGGATCTTGTTAGGTGTAGGAGTCATCGAGGCAAACTTCTTCAGAGGTTTTACTTTCACTCTCAGAGAGATAGTGGATGCAATTCCTAGAGTGTAGACTGTTCATCCAGCCACCTAGAGTACTTTAGCACATAAAAAGTCCTCATTAGAGAGGTCGAGGAGGTACAAGACATTTTCTTCTTCGATTCAAGCGATGATGATTCGACCAATCAATGTTGAGGGACAACATGAAGATGTTGAAGCGGTTTCACCTTACCTTAGAAGGTAAGTTAGAGTGTGTCACCGTTTTACTCAAAGGTGATGCTATCGACTGGTGAAAGACTGTAGAGATGGCTCTACAGCCATGTACCTACATGGGATCAGTTCCTGAGCGAGTTTAGAGGCAAGTATATCGGTGAGGCACACATGGATGGTTTGAGAATGCAATTTTCTCACCTAGTTTAGGGAGAACACTCAGTGTATGAGTACGAGAGAGATTTTCTTCGATTGAGCTATTATGCTCCAAAGTTGGTTGCAACTAAGTCTTTGAGGTGTAAAAGGTTACTCGAGGGACTTCATATTGATATCCATACACAATTGGTGACGAACTCGCCTAGCGTGTTTTTAGAGTTGGCATAAAAGGCTAAGGTCGTGGAGGGGATGTAAATAATGAGGAAGTGTTTGTTGGGAAAATCAGGTAGCCCAAGTATAAGGGCTTGTATACCAGTGGATCTATCTCAATTAGTGGTAGAGAAAGCCAGAGGTTCATGAAAGTATAGGAGAGTGATGTTATCGTTTTCACTCCAGTTGAGTCAGGGTTTAACATGGGGTCTCATAGGAGACCGCTAGCTTCACAATATGTGGCGAGCTCTAAAGGCTCTGATAGAGTTGTGAGATATCCAGAGTATGAGTATTATGGAAAAAAATCATCAAGAAATGTACTTTGAACTTTCTAGGAAGTGTTATAGATGTGGATCCTTGTCGCATATGATAAGGGATTGCTCTAGTTCAGATGGCAATATTTACTGCGATCGAGGAAAGTGATCTCAGTGGTTCAACATAGTAGAGAGCCTAGCCATAGAGGTGATGGTTCTATGCTCAGGAATGAGAGTAGATAAGTGGATATACTTATTCCTGATTCTACTATGTGTGAACTAACTTATCAGATCATAGAGAGGTAGGGTCAAGATGTTGATGTCACATATGAGATGCCATTTATGTTTTTAGCTACCTCAGTTTTTTATGTTTCTCCCATAGGTATAAGTGCATGCATTCTTCTGTAGTGTTAAGTGAACTAGGTAGGAAAATTATTTGTGTAGAGGATCGAAAAAGTATTCGTGTAGAGGATCCGAGCGTGAGTATCCAAGTGCCTAGTCAGTAGGCCTTAATGGAATAAAGAATATTACCTTAGATATTCTTTGAGAGCTTGGGCCAGGCTCAATAGTCGAACTAAGGGCAAGGTGTTAGCACAAATGTTGATTTGACCTCAGGATTATAAGTCTATAGTATGAGAATAAGTGGTTGTTCCTTGTTGAATTGAAAGTTAACTCTAAGAGAATGTTGACCCGTAGAATCCTCCACACTTATGTGTTCTTTAGAGGAATATCTGTGTGAGTTGTCAAGTTAGATATGAGACTTTAAAGATGCTTTTACATTGCCAGTAGAGGATTTTTATGACCAACCCGGATAGATTTAGTAATCACAAGTTCAACATTGGAGATAAGGTTCTCTATGAGAGTGTTAAGAATACCCATGTTACTCTTGCCAATATATCGATCACCTTGTTTTCCCAAAATATCAGGATATATCTCAACTAGTTCCTAGACACTTCAGTTGCTAACTGGGTGCAGATGCCCCAAGTACTCACGATGAGTATGTTAGCAGGGTGTACGTTCTAATGTAACAGTTCCAAAATTTCACCCTAATTACTAAGGGTACTATAGGTAAAATAGTGAGTTATGAGTCTCGAGGTATAGAGAACCTTATGATATCATCATAATGTATTCGTTCATGAACAGTAAGTAGTTTAGCTAGGTAAGCTAAGCCTTATCTGT
This sequence comes from Hibiscus syriacus, assembly GCF_006381635.1. Classification (NCBI taxonomy): domain Eukaryota; kingdom Viridiplantae; phylum Streptophyta; class Magnoliopsida; order Malvales; family Malvaceae; genus Hibiscus; species Hibiscus syriacus. Next base: position 18,596,251 of record NW_024063471.1, read on the forward strand.
GATGTCTTCGAAATATTGTTATGTGTTTTATATAACTACATAACAATATGCATCATTTTGTAATATTGTGTATTTTAGTGCTTGAGACTAAGATAGATTAAGTACTTTAAGATTCGATTGACTAATGTTAGCTATCACTAAATATCATAGTTATGGTAAGCAATCGTGGGTACCAAACGTAGTGGCATAATACCTTCAAACTCAAAGAGCAATTGATTGATCTTTGCTTTGTGTTAGATGCTCTCTTGAAGAGTTAGATGTTACTAGTTTCACTAAGCAAGTGGTTGATTTTCAATTGTGGGTACGTTAGATGCACGATTCAATCAGTAGAGCATGTATGAACCGAAAGGATAATGAGGAATAGTCAAGTACCGAAGATGAGTATTGAATCAGAGTTGCAAAGCAAAAGCGTAGAGATCAATGTTAGGAAGTCAAGAATTGTCATCATATCTTCAGTAGTCATCATCGAGACGCTATTTGACAAGTGCCTATAAGATCTCAACGTGTAGCATGATGAGTTATCTAATTCCAACAAATATCATAGATTTATAGAATTATGCAGTATGTTGACTCGTCTTATTAGAGTTAGGTAGTGAAAAGGGTCACCGATAAAATTTTGGATCAAGGAGTAGCTTTTCCCTTGTGAAACATTTCGAGCACTCAATATTAGATAACAAGAACAAGATTTTTTGGCCTTGGGCCTTTCGAAGGTTATTGCTTAAGGTTCAACGCATATAGTGCCCTTTAGAAAATCGTATCGATTTTGTGAGTTATCGTGTTGCATATCATGATATGAGGATTTCTTCCTTAAGGATCAGACTTGATAAGAGTTTAGGTAATTGGAGGCTTGAAAGAGTATGAGCTAGAGATATGTCGTTATTTAATCTAAGTAAATTTTGAGGATGAAATTTCTTTAAAGGATGGGAGAGTTGTAACACCCCACATTCAGGATAGTAGTTTCTTGTTTACCCAAGAGGTATATGGGCTTTAAGGATTTCATAATTAAAGCCATTGGGTTTAGTGTGGGCTTAATTGTAATTAACCTATTTTTAAAAGGATGAGAGATTTTATATCTCCTTTCATCTTCTTCTCTTCACTTTCTTCATTATCACTTCTCTTCTTCCTTCTCTTCCTCTCCAAGTTACATAACTAAGGCTAATTTTTTGGAGCCAACTCCTACTTCTAAGCTTCATTTTTATCACTAATTACTCCAGCAACATTGTTTTAAGGATTCAAGCTTTGGGCTTCTTATTTTGCTAGAGAAAGTGGGGGTTTTATCATCCAAGCCCTAGTGGAGAGTGTTGGGTGGTTAAAGAAGCTCCATTATGGGATTTTAACACCAAGGTAGTGTATTTCTAATCCTTTGGAGTGTTAGAGCTTTCATAAGCAACAAGAATTGCTAAAACTTTTGTATTTGAAAATTTTATGATTTATGTTTGATTTCATGATTAAATGACGTTTTAAATATAAAACATGTGTTTTTATACCAGTTTATGGCCCTAATTAACCTCCTAAAGCTTTAGAAAATGATTAGAAACCAAAAATAAGACATTTGAAATGATTTTTAGATGTTTCCTAAGCTTAAATAAGACATTTCTAGGTTCGAGTATCGATACTGGATGAACAATATCTATATTGGATGAATTGGGAAAAAAATTGGGGATTTCTAGCTGAGAGTATCAATAATGTTGGGGATAGTATGATACAACCCTTACAGTATCGATACTTAGGATACCTAGTATCGATACGTTTCGTGCCTATGACTTCTGTGATAACTCACCAAATTTTTAACAACAAAAACCATTTTTGGTATCGATACTCATAGAGGTATCAGTACTTGGTCTTAGGGTATCGATATTGCAAGTATATTATCAAATAATACCTACTTTGGATGGTTAGATTTGACCTGGTTAAGGCCTATAAGAGCTAAGGATGATCTGTAATGGTGGAACATAGTCCGTGGGGGATATAAATGACCAAAGAAGCCTAAAAACACTCGTAGGAGTGGGTTACAACTGAGGTAACCATACTAAGTATAATACATTAAAGTATCTTTAATCGAGAACATATCAAATAATTAAGAATGAAGATCGTTGTAGAGAATGTACTGACAAGCGGTACGATAAGTAAGTTAGATTCAGTAATAGCAGAAATTGTGTGATTCGAGAAAATTAATAAACCGAAAATATATAAGTCGTCCTTCTAATTCAAGGGGTTTTAGGGAGAAGTACGATAAGGGTGATTAGAGTGTAGCTACCTAATAATGAACCTCAGTCAGGTATCGAGCTAGCTAGTGTTTCAGACAGCGTACAACAAACACAGTAATCATCATAAAATCACGAAACTCATATAGACTTTTCTAGAGATAGAGAATGACTAAAACATATTTAAGTAATGAATGACCAGGATAGAGCATCTTAATAAACTAAAAAAAGTAACATACTAACAAACCCTTCCATAACGTTCTAGGTAAGAGAACGAGCATGGTAATAGCTAGTGAGAGGGTGACCACACTTTAGTGTGTTTAACTATACTATAGTGTAGTTAGGCTACCTTAGTTGCTATAGTGGGGTATTTTCAGTGTTATGTAGCCTTAGGGCCCTCAGTTATGCTTGTACAATTGTATCACTCCATTGTAATAAAGATCCTTAAAGCTTGGCTTGATGGCTATGTGAGATCGAGTTAATGCTTCAATTAAACAGGAATTATATCGATGCTATGTGACATCTGGTTCCCCTTCCATGATCTACTTGATGGCTATTTGAGACTAGGGGATCAATCAACAACTTAATAGGAATTTCATTGATGTTATGTTATACTAGGTTCACTCAATCGACTAGTGTCTGATGGCTATGTGAGACCAGATACTAATAGTGTTGCATTCAGATAATGCAGATGAGTGTCAGTGTCACATTTAGATAATGCAAAGCAGTTATAGTCAGTATGGTTAGAGAACCAATATATGTGTACTCATGGCGAGGCCCTTAGTAGTGGATTAAGGGAAACGTGAGACTCATACTTCAGTGATAAAATAGTTAAACCTTGAGTAGGTGGTACTTGATTAAGATCATGCATGTACATACTGATTAGTACCATTTTTTATCATGGTTATGTTTATAAGACTCATAATGCTCTTTATGTTAGCGATTATACTATTGTGCTTTTTAAGCTCAGTGTTCGAATGTTTGTCGTTTGCGGGTCAGTAATTAGAGTTGATCGTGGAGCACTGTCACAGCAAGACTTCCAACATCTCTTTCAAAGTCCTACACTATAACTTTAGTGGTCATATGTATTCATAGGACCTTATTATTATATCCAAATTTATAACTCAGAGTTTTATTTTTTTTTATTTTAAATTGTGTCACGAAGCTCCGATTTGTAAAATATTTTGTAATTGTCTTGTATGTCTATTTTGATACCATGTATTATGTTTTGAAATGCTAATGAACATTTTTTTGAAAAGCAGGGGTTGTGTCTGTAGCCCAATGTGACACTTTAGGTCCAATTAGGTTTAGCATGTTACAGATTTTGTGTCTAAATCTAGACTTTGAGGTATCACATTCAAAATTGGTTTTCAGAAAGCATATGATACAATAGATTGAGATTTATTGATTCAGATTATGAAAAAAACGTGGCTTCAGAGATATATGGTGCACGTGGATTCTTAAATGCATCTCTTCTGCTAGAATTTTGAGTTTGGTAAATGGGGAGCCTACAAATCTTTTTCTATTTCGAGAGGTTTAAGACAAGGGTGCTCACTATCTCTTTTACTTGTTAATATAGTTGGAGAAACATTGAACCTGATGATTCAAAAGGCTATCCATCTATGACTATTTTCGAGGTTCTATATTGGCAGTAGGAAAGAATATACTCTAGTATCCCACCTACAGTTTGCTGATGATCTCTTGATTTTTTATGGGGCAGCTGAAGTTCAAATTCAGAATATTAAACAAGTTCTTAGATTTTTTAAGTTAGCTTCAAGTTTTAAGCTTAATCTAAAAAAAAGTAAAATATTGGGCATCAATGTTTAGTAGTCGTTGTTACAAAGATGGCCTAATTCTCTTGGTTTCTTGGTAGATAGGTTTCCATCCAGTTATCTTTGTCTTTCCTCGGGAGAAAACCAAAATTCTACATTCCTACGGGATCCTATGGTAAGTAAATTCACAAAAGACTTGAAGACTGGAAATCAAAATTCCTTTTGTATGGAGGTAAGGTAATGATGATTAAGTCCAATCTCACGAGCTTACAAATTTATTACGCATCTATGTTTCAAATGCCAGTTTCGATCTCTAATTGATTAAAGAAGCTTATGACAAATTTAATGTGCAGTGGAGATGTAGACAAATCCAATATTCATCGGGTAAGATGGGACCTATTGTGTAAATCGTTTCAAGAAGGTGGTCTCAGTATGGTTAATCTTGAGACAATGAATAGGTCTTTGTTGAGAAGATGGATTCTAAGGTATTGGAAAGAACAATCAAGTCTGTGGAGAAGGGTGATCTCTTGTTAAAAATCTGGCTGTGAGAATACATTACTGCTCCCGAAATCTTCCGATCAACATTTTTCATGGATTTGAAATGAGATATTAAAATCTTTCCATAAAGATATAACTCTCCAAAAGAGTTATATTTTATAATAACTTTACCTATGTTAAGCTTAAACTTTGCCATTAGTAGGATCATATTAGGATCATTTTAGGTTTTGTTTCATCATATTTTACATCATTTGCACATTGGGAGTGACTTTATATGCTTTGGGCTGTTTATGATATTTTTTGTGATTTGGTTTGCTGAAGTTGTGACATTGTTGATGATATAAACGTTGTTGTGAAATGATACAATACAAGATTACTAAGCCGAATATGCAGTAACTAGTGACTCAACAGGTAATTTTAAAATTTTATGGAATCGGACAATTGTCCAATACAACTATAAAATGGCTGGAAAATAAAGGAAAAATCATGTTTTTCCTCTTTGAGGATGCTGACCTTTAGGGATTACAAATGAAGCCTCTCTTCACACTCTTCACATCTCTTCTCTTTTCTACACACTTTTTTCATTTTATTTTCTTTTTTCCTCCACCGCACATGGAGGTTTGAATTCGTCGAGGAGTGTAGCAACAACCGAAGAGCAGTACGATGTAGTAGCGATGACCATTTAGGGTTCAAACTTTTTATAGTGTCTTTGTTTGAAAGAGGGAATACCTTTTTAAGTTTGAATGATTTATTTTGTTATGGTGTTGTTTGGATTTAAACATAAGATGTTTGTTTTATGGAGTTTGCTTAAATCAATAATTTTATGTGCTGAAACTTCATTTGATATTTTTAGAAATAGAAATATCTTTATGTATGTCAATATTGGTTATTTTTAGAAATGGAAATCATTGAGGTTTTATGCTACTTATGTAAAACATCGGTATTTGTGAAAGTGGGTTTAATCATATGGAGATGTATGCTACCGATTTTCATTGCTTTGTTAACTGCTTGATTAATGAAGTTGGTGAAAATTTATTTTGTTGGTTAATTGTTTAGTTTTGAGTGGGGATTAATGTGTTAATCATTGCATGATGCATAATTGTATTGCTAGAGCATAATCATTTTTTAAGGGTAAAAAGGGCCTCATTAAAAACCCCTTCTTAACTTAATCGAATTAAAACTCGACCAAGACAACGGAAGTGGAAAAAGTGCCCAAAATTTTATTAAATCAATCCCAAAGTACAACAATAGTTCCAATACCTAAAAAAGCAGGGAGGGGACATCTCTCCATACACGACAGATTAGGACCTTGCACAGCACGGCCTACCATTAGCATTCAATCCAACCTGGACAAATGACTACCTTTAAAACAACCTTTAGTGGCTATAATACAAGAATCTGGATAAAAAAATTCATCCAAAACCAATCCAACTACGAAAAAACTAACAATCTCATCTTTTTGGTGTAGCTGCTCTATCCACACGAACAAATCGACTCCCTAAAGATAGCTAACACAAAGCGTAAAGAGTCCCTAATGACAGTTTAAACTTCATTGGAGCAGCTTCGAAATTAACTAATCGCCATCATTTTATAGCAAATTAAGCAAGGACCCTAACTATCTCTTTGACACCATTAATTTCATCTTTAGCCAGAGCATCTGCATCAATGTTTAATGCTCGAGGGATGTGTTTGATGAGCCATCCTTTCTTTCGAATCTGCTCATCCTTTCTTTCGAATCTGCTCGTGAATGGACTTGATAATGTGAGAAAATGTCCTAGCATACTTTGAAGGATCCTTCACCCAATTCACCACAACAAGGCAATCACACTTGATAATAAGCCGAAGTTAGACACCCACCTGAACGTTGAAAACACATCAAGGTAAATCTAATAGCCAAAAATTTTGCGATTAGAGCAGATCTAAAACCACATGGAGATGACAAATCCAAAAGGGTAATATTTTTATTGTTTCAGAGAATACTTCCAATACCGTATTTACCACTGGTAGCAATACAAGCTCCGTCGATACTGAAAGATAAAAATCTAGGGGAGACAACTTTCATCTAGTAGTAGCGAGTCTCAATCACGAAGAGGCAAGTAATGAAACTGGCAAGGATGGGTCGGCTCTAAGATTGTCTACTAAAGCAAGCCACCAAGCCCATTGAGCTTTAACAATAAAAAAATAATTGGGCAGTATCAACGACTTTGTTATTGAAAATGATTTCGTTCATTGTGAGGACCGTCCAATACCACATGAGAAAATGAGATGATCAACCATTTCGTCAATAGTCTTACATAGTGGACTGAGGACACCATTTTCTAGGGGGTTACCTCTTTTCTCCAATTATTTCTTTACCAAAACTTTGAATTGCTCGTCTAGCTCAGTTGGTAGAGCACAAGGCTCTTAACTTTGAGGTTGTGGGATCGAGTCCCACTGAGGGCAATTCATAACGGATGTCTTCCACGGAAGTTGCTCTCAACCTGACGTTGGGGGTAACCTACTACCCTACCTCCCCCTTACCCCATTACATATGGGAATAGGGTCAGCTAATTTATTTCTTTACCAAAACTCATCCCTGAAAAACAATCCATAAGAAACCTTCGACCTTGAGGGAGCAATACCTATCCGTGCTATAGATTTCTAATTTAAATCTAGTTTAACAATTATACCGATAAGGGTTTTATCTGACTTTACTGAGAAATTCTCGGCGCTTAAGCCCTTCCATAAGACCCAATCCTCTTTTAAAAGGGAGCTTTTAAAATTTGATACCAATGCCCATAGATTGTTCTATTGTGCCTTTTCCCAATCGAAGATTCTGTGCCGCAAAGGAATGGACCAACAACATATGTCAGAACCCTTCGACCAAAAAACAACATAATCATATTAGAAACTACCAAATGACAATAAAATTTATTGGTCTAGTGGTCTATTTTCTCTCATGCATGCTACTACATTCCCTATATTTACCATTTTGATTTCATTATCTTTTCTATATTTCTGTTACCAATCAATCTCAACATTTATTTTTTTTATTCAAAGTTAACAATTCTAATATGTGATTCTTTGCTCTCCGTGGGTTCTATATCCGATGCATTCAGTTGCATCCACTTTTACTACTTGAATACGATACTTATACTTGTGTTGAATGCTATAGCAATCATTAAGTTTTTGGCACCATGGTCGAGTAGCAAGAGTATTACATTAGAATTATTTTCTTTGTTTTTACTAACTTTGTTTTATTTTCTTTGTCTGGGTAGCTTTAATGTAGCATTGCTAGTGCATGACACAGAACAACATCCAAGACTTAGAATAGTTTGATCTGGAAATAGAGCGAACTATCCACCAAATCAGGAAACAACATCAATAAAGTCCAAAAATGTCCCATTATGATGCTCCGGCTTTACAAAATATTTTGATGCTACAAAATTACTACAAGATCGATGACTACAATAAGCCTATCCCAGAACATGTTTTGTAGACATTGGATTACTTAAATCCTAACATTATGAGGCGTGCTATCCATGCTGCCCACTTTGAGTTGAAGCATGTAATGTTCCAAATGTTGTAGTTGATAGCATAGTATAGTGGGATGCATACTGAGGATCTTATAGCACACTTGAGGGCATTCATGGAAGTATGTGATTCATTTGTTCAACAAGGAGTGAGGAACCTTTGAAGTTGAAATTATTTCCTTACTCTCTTCATGACAAAGCCAAAGTATGGCTTAACTCACTACTTTCTATAGTTATAACATCATGGAACAAGCCTGCCCAAAAGTTTTTTCTACAATTCAATCCTCCCAGCATTAATGCGAGATTGAGGAATGACATCACATCTTTAAAGTAATTGGAAGATGAAAATTTGTATGAAGCTTGGGAGTGATTTAAAGATTTGCTATGCAAATGCCTGAAGCATGGTTTCCAGCATTGGATATAAATGGAGATATCCTACAATGGTCTAACATACAAATGAGGATGGTTGTGGATGCATCAATCATTGGAGCATTACTGGGCAAGTCTTAAAATAAAGCATATGAAATCCTTGAGAGGATATCCAACAATGATCACATATATTCTAAAACAAGGGTGATGTCAGGGAGACATGTTGTCGTAACAATGGATAATGACATGTTGAACACATTACTCAGAAGATGATGAAAATTCAACAGCTTGGAGGTATGTATGAAGTTAAATAAACATCCATTATTACTTGAGTTTATTATGGTGACAATCATAATTTTGAGGAATGTCCTCAAAATCTTAATTTTGTGTATTTCTCGAGGTGCTACAATTGGAATGATAATGCCTACACATATGAGAAAACCAATAATCTAAAATTCAAGAATTATTTCATTCTATCAGGAGAAATTCAGAATGTAACTGACCTTAATAAAACATTTAATCCATATTTTGAGAATACACAATCACAACATCAGTCGCAACAACAATATATGTAACAACAAATGATACTGCCCCATCAATAGACACATCATCAAGTAATGTAGCTACAACAATGTAGCAATCAACGGACTTATCAAGGGAAGACTTTCAACCAAGATTCAATGTCGTCATCACTTGAGTCTCTACTGATGGAGTACATCTCAAGGAATGATATTATCATTCAAAGTCAGATAGCACCGTTGAGAGCAGTGGATAATCAATTTAGAAAATTGGCCAATGCATTGAACAACAAACAACAAATAACAATGCCAAATGACACTAAAATTACTAGTAAACAACATTACAAAGTCATCACAACGAGAAGTAGACTCCAACTTAGGGAAATGATGAGCTCAAAAAGATAAAGGATGAGAGGCCTAAATCCAAAGACAAGGAGTTGGAATTACATGTTGAGAGCTTTATTATGAATGTCACATCAAAGGATGTAGTACAGAACAATAATTCTAAGCTATTTCCACTAGTAATGCCAACAACACTACCACCTATGATGCCATTGCAACCTAAAGGAAGGCCACCACCTATATTTCCTAACAGATTCCAAAATATCAAGGATGGTCAACAATGAAATAAGTCCCTTGATGTGTCATGGCAATTGAGTATCGATATCTCAATATTAGTGCCTTGGAACAAATGTTGAACTATGCTAAATTCATGAAAGAAATTACATCAAAGAAAAGTAGCATTGGCGAGTTCAAAATTGTTACACCCATTAAAGGGTATAATACCATGGTCATGAGGAAAGTGCCACCAAAATTGAAGGATCCAGGGAGATTTATTATTCCTTGCATTATTGGCAATCAATACATTGCCAGAGCATTGTGTGATTTAGGTTTCAGCATTAACTTAATATCTTTGTCTATTTTCAGGAAATTTGGGATTGAATCAACACCCACAACTGTTATATTACAATTTCATGACCAATCTATTGCCCATCCTAAAAGCCAAATAAATAATACACTAGTTCAAGTTAGGTGTGTTCAAAACTGGGTACTCAAAGTACCAGGTACCCAAACTGTTCGGGTATTAAAAATCAACCCATAACCCGACCCGTAATTTCAAGGTTCCCGCAAGTCGGGTACCCTTAGAATCAAGGTACCTGCTGTTTCAAGTAATAGGGTAACCAGGTCTTTTTTTTCAAATTCTGCATTAACAAATTCTACACTAAACAGTAAATGATTCTGCATAAACAAATTATGCACAAACAAATTATGCACTAACTTTTCTGTAAAATTAAAATTCGAACAACTTAGACACATGAAAATCTAAATTACTAAATTCAAACATAAAGTTCAAAAATTCAAATTGCATAATCCAAATATAAAACTGAAGTGTTAAAAGATTAAAGAAAATGCAACTAAAGAGATATATTTCATTGCTCCAAAACTCTGCTCGTCTCATCAATGATAATTGTGGGTTACTCCGAAGTCAAATCATTCATTTCTACATAAAAATTAAAAATATACATCATTAATATTATTATATGTTTAGAAATATAATTATTTAAATATCTAAAATATGTAGATAAATATTATAAAATAAAATTAATAAATTTCTAATCGTAAATAAACCTTCTTCCATATTATCTAATGCTTGCAAGCTCTCCTCTATCATGATGGGTTCATGAGAAGCACATATTCAATCTTGAGTAAAAATAAGAGTTTCCACCAACTTAAGAGTCAAAGAGGTGTGGAAGGAATCAAGAATACACCTTTACTTGCTAAAAGCGGACTTCAAATCAATGGTAGAAATCAGAATCGCAAGTATATCATGTGCCATACTCATAAGAATAGGATAGCTATTTGTTTGCATAGACCACCAAGCTAAGATATCAAAAGTATAATTATCATGAACACATTTACTGTAACACCTATTTCCCGTATACATTTCTGTATACGAGATACAGATGTCACATCACTTTTAAAGCATTTTCTCCTTTGAAAACCCGTAAAAGTTTGTTTCTTTTCATAAAACATTTTAATTTAATACTAATAAAAAGTTCATTAAACTTTAGTATATAAACAAAAATTTACTGTTCAAACATTTTATCCTTTCTACATCATTATAAGTCAAATACTTTTCAGAGCGTTATCATAATTCTATTACATGTCGACTAATAATATAAAAAATATACATAGTTGTCGTATAGTTACCGATAAGGTGACTCTCGATTTGCGATGTCAGACGCACTCCTTACTATGCTTGCTAAAACCTACACGTGAAATAAACACACGTTAAGTATTTATTTAGTGAGGCAAGAATACTAGTGAGGTGAGATCGATACATCATTATATCATACCTATCAAATACAAATTCATTATTTTCAAAGCATTATAATTTCTTTGAGATGCATACTTAGTGCCTATACGGTCATCCAAAAACATATTATGAATTCCGTGGGTTGCACATTTCGTGCCTATACGGTCGTTCATCAACATATGATGAATTTCATGGGTTGCACACTTAGTGCCTATACGGTCGTTCATCAACATATGATGAATTCTGTGGGTTGCACACTTAGTTCCTATCCGGTCGTTCATCAACACATGATGAATTTCGTGGGTTGCACACTTAGTGCCTATACGGTCGTTCATCAATATATGATGAATTTTGTGGATTTCACACTTAGTGCCTATACTGTCGTTCATCAACATATATTGAATTTCATGGGTTGAACACTTAGTGCCTATACGGTCGTTCATCAACATATGATGAATTCCGTGGGTTGCACACTTAGTGCCTATAGTACACATAGAACAAATATACACATGCAACATATACCTTTAACAAAATGCATCTATAACTCTTAATGTACATAATAAATGCACTCACTTGGTATGCCTCGCTACTATACTTTAAGGATGTCTAGCTATTCGACAACTTTATCTTTGCCCTTTTTCTTACTTGACATGGGACCTTGGTTATGATCTACACAAGCATCCATTAAGTACACATATCATACCAATGTTAGTATACTCTATAACATTTATACTTTTAATAATACTTAAAAGTACTATAATATTCAATTTCTATCAAAATTCGTCATATTTTAATTTTCCAGACTCAATAGTATCGGTACCCCTACTATGGTATCAGTACTTCTATACTATGGTACTGATACTCCCTTACAGCATCGATACCATTTTCGCATTCTGGAATACATGGCATCAATACCTTTCTCATAGTATTGATACCCACATCAGTATCGATACTAATTGCATCAGTATCGATACTGTTCATTTGATTCCCGGAATTTAAACCTATAGTATCGGTATTGTTCTTCCTGTACCGGTACTCTTACCCATATTTTCCATTTTCCATCTCGATTTTTACCCAATTTTGGTCAAATTCTGTTATTTTTACCTCTAACAATATTGTTAAACTCTTCAATACTTATCTCAGCTAACTTTCCTTCTTTTAGCTTCTTATAACATCTAAAATCTCCAAAAAACATCTCGAACCAGGAATCATACCACTTTTTCTAACATGTTTTTAATCACATCCAAGGCTTCTAATCTCTTATTTACTTCCTTGACAAGTCAAATATACTAGTAAACATCAATAAAAAACTCATATTCCAACATATCATTAAAAAAACTCCTTTCCTTCAATATCAAACATTTCATTAATCACTTAGTTTTAATCATCCTTGAACTTTAGTCTCTATATCACTTAAGGTTTCAAAACTTGTTCATAAACTAAAGAATAAACTAACTCAAAGAAAACTTACCTTGGCTATGGGGAGAGCACGTGAACACGGGAAAAAGAAGAAGAAGATATGACTTAGTTTAGTTTTAACTTTCCCCTTTTCCTCTTCTTAAATCCCTAATAAAATGAAATTTTAAATTCATTTCCCCTTAAAGGATCAAAATGCCCTCTTTATTCATCCATTGTTACTAATTGGTCTTAAACACTATTTCTAAATAATTTCTTATCCTTTATCATTTATTCAAATTAATCATCCATTTTAAATCTTTTCAATAAAGTCATTTACTTGATATTTGGGGTATTACATTTATCCCGCCTAATACATGTCTAGTTCAGTTGTTGTTTCAGAAGTTTTATTTAGTTCTACCTCTGTCACTTAGTATTTTCTCAAATTTGTTCCTTTCAACTTCCTTATTTCTCCCTCACCACCATGAGGACCACTAGAATTAGAATTAGGACCTGAAGAGTATGATCTCATTTGAATTGTAGAGTGATGCAAAGAAGCATAATAATCAGACAACGATGTCAAAATATCTTTAATCCATTAACACAAGACATAAGAGCCACTAGGATCATGAGAACAACTAATGATCTATTCAATATATCTCAACTTAGGCCTAGGATCAAGAACTAAAGCAATGAACATCAACACATTCACATTATTAGTATTCGCCCAATATTTATCAAATTTTAATTTTATTTGGCATGCCATACTCTTAAGCCCATCATTCAAGTCATCAACGTAACGGTTAATTGTATAACCACTATCATATATTTATTCCACAAAGGCATTACCAGTCACATACATTGATATAGAGAAACTCAATGTCGTTTCATAAAATATTTCAAGAAAAGAAAAGAAAAGATGCAACTTTATCCCAGTGTTTATCATCAGGAGCACCACCGACCTTCCTAAGCTCCTTTGTGTAAGGAAGGTACTTATTTTTCATATTTTTGAATGCCTTCCTAAACACCAAGGAACTCATAAGCTTGGAATATATGGAATTCCATCTTGTTTCAATGTCCAAACAAACAAGAGACTTAGAACTTATATTCTCTTCTTCAACACAAGCTTTAAACTTCTGAAGTCTTGCAGGGGAAGACCTCACATATTTCATAGCAGCACGGACTCTTACAAAAGAAACATCAACATCTTCCAGCCCATCTTTCACAACCAAATACAAAATATGTGCAATACATCTCATATGCAAAAATTCAACATTCAACACACTACCATCCCATAAGTTAAGAATTTGCTTCAAATACTTTATCGCTAGATCATTAGAACTTACATTTATCAACTGTTATAGTCATGATTCTTTTAACATTCTAGAAAACACTTTTAAAAATCTCTACCAATAAGCTCCCCAGAATGACGAACAATTGGACAAATTCCCAATTTTGGTCAAATTCCCTTATTTTTACCTCCAACAATATTGTTAAACTCTTTTTTACTTATCCCAACTAATTTTCCTTCTTTTAACTTCTTATAACATCTAAAATCTCCAAATAACATCTCAAACCAAGAATCATACCACTTTTTTAACATGTTTTTAATCACATCCAAGGCTTCTAAACTTTTATTTACTTCTTTGACAAGTCAAATATACTAGTAAACATCAATAAAAACTAATATTCCAACATATCATTCAAAACCCCCTTTCCTTCAATCTCAAATATTTCATTAATCACTTAGTTTTAATCATCCTTGAACTTTCCTTAAGGCTCTATATCACTTAAGGTTTCAAAACTTGTCCTTAAACTAAAGAATAAACTAACTCAAAGAAAACTTACCTTGTATATGGGGAGAGCACGTGAACATGGGAAAAAGAAGAAGAATAGATGACTTAGTTTAGTTTTAACTTTCCCCTTTTTCCCTTCTTAAATCCCTAATAAAATGAAATTTTAAATTCGTTTCCCTTAAACGACCAAAATGTCATTTTTATTTATCCATTGTTACTAATTGGTCTTTAACACTATTTCTAAATCATTTCTTATCCTTTATCATTTATTCAAATTAATCCTCCAATTTTAACTCTTTTTAATAAAGTCATTGATATGATATTTGGGGTATTACGATTCTCCCCCTTAAGAAATTCGTCCTCAGATTTAAACAAGTACCTGAAACAAAAAGGTGTGGAAATTGCTTTCTCATGTCCTCCTCTCTTTCCCAAGTATCTTCTTCTATCTTATGGTTCTGCCAGATAACTTTAACTAAAGGAATCCTCTCGCTACACAATTCTTTGATTTCTCTAGCCAAGATCCGCACTGGTTCTTCCTTATAAGTTAAATATGGTCGGATTTATATTTCTTCATGTGTGATGACATGGGATGGGTCTGATCAGTACCTTCTAAGCATTGACACGTGAAATACATTGTGGATCATGTCCATATCCGGACGCAAAGCTAATTGATATGCTATTGGTCTGGCCTTTTTCAAAATCTCATAAGGTGCAATGAATCTCGGACTCAGCTTTCCTTTGCGCCCAAATCTCAATAGTTTCTTCCAAGGTGATACCTTCAGAAGTCTCCCACTTGAAATTCAATTTCTTTTCTTTTCAAATCAGAATAAGAATTTTTTCAATCGGAGGCTATCTTTAGATTGTATGGGATAACTTTCTTTTTTTCCTTCATTTTTTTCATCAACTCCGGGCCAACTACGTGTCAATCCTTTAGTTCAAACCAATTTAATGGGGTTCTGCACTTTATCCCATACAAATCTTCATTTGGGGTACTCTTAATACTCGATTGGTAATTATTGTTATAAGCAAATTTCACAAAAGGCAAATACCTTTCCCATGATCCTTTAAATTCAATCACACATGCCCTTAGCATATCCTCTAATATCGAAATAGTTCATTCTGATTTCCCATCTGTCTATTGATGAAAAGTTGTGCTTAAGTTCAATCGAGTACCCAATGTATCATGTAAAGACTTCCAGAATCTTAAAGTAAACCTTAGGTCTCGATTGGACACTATCGATATAAGCACTCCATGCAGTCTAACTATATTTTTTATGTATAACTCCGCATACTAATCCATCAAGTAATATACTCAAACTGGGATAAAATGAGCCGTCTTGGTCAATCTGTCCATAATTACCCATATCGACTCCTTTTTACCTAGTGACAAAGGTAGCCCTGAAACAAAATCCATTGTAAATCGTTCTCAATTCCATTAAGGAATGAATATCGGCTGTAGAAATTTGGAAGGCTCTTGAAGTTCAGCTTTCACTTGCTGACATGTCAAACATTTTGCAAAAACTCTGATACAACTCTTTTCATGCCAGGCCACCAATAACGACTTTTTAGATCATGTTACATCTTATTACCGCCTAGATGCGTCGTAAAAGGACTATAATGTGCCTTAGAAAGAATATATTTCTTCAGTTCATCATTATCAGGAATGCAAAGTCTTCCACGATAATATAAACATCCATCGTCCCACATTTCAAAGTCCTTAACCTCGACTTACGTCATTCTCTCCTAGCATTTCTCATCCAGACCTTGCATCTCTTTTACTCGATCCAAAAGCACCGGCTTTAACTTAAGTTCAGCAATTAAGGCACCATCTTCCTTTAAAGATATATGTGCATTCAAAGCCCGTAGAGCTACAAAAGTCTTTCGACTGAGTGCATCAGCTACCACATTAGCTTTTCCTGGGTGATAATCGATGATCAAATCATAATCTTTTAAAAGCTCAATCCATATTCTCTATCTCAAATTCATCTCTTTTTGAGTCAGAAAGTACTTTAGACTCATGTGATCCGTAAAAACATGGCAACTGCTGCCATGTTGTACAAGAACTAGGGCCTCTGTTACTATTCTCTTTAGCATTTCAAAACTTTCTTGGCATTTTTACGTCCAAACAAAAGACACATATTTCCGTAACAACATAGTTAGCAGAAAAGCTAACGTTGAGAAGTTCTTCACAAACTGTCTATAATAACCAGCAAGCCACAAGAATCTCTGAACTTTAGAAACATTCTTTGGGGGTTGCCAATCCACTATAGCTTGAATCTTTTAGGGATTTACTCTTATGCCTTCTACAGAGACTATATGACCGAGGAAAGAAATCTCAGCTAACTAAAATTTGCATTTGGACAATTTTTCATATAGTTTCTTTTCACAAAGTGTCTAAAGAAGCACTCGAAGATGAGCATCATGTTTCTCTCTTGACTTGGAATACACCAAAATATAATATATAAATAACACCACAAATTGATGGAAATAAGGTTAGAATAATCGGTTCATCAAGTCCATAAATACTACAGGAGCATTAGTCAATCCAAATGGCATCACCACAAATTCGTATTGTCCGTACCGAGTCTGGAAAGTTATCTTTGAAATATAATCCTATTTCATCTTTAGTTGGTGGTACCTCGACCTCAGGTCTATCTTAGAGAACACTGCTACGCCTTTCAGTTGATCAAACAGATCATCAATCCTCGGAATAAGATATTTGATCTTTATTGTTACTTTATTTAACTGGCGATAGTTAATACATAACCGCATAGACTCGTCCTTCTTTTTTACAAATAACACAGGTGCTCCCCAAGGAGAACACTAGGTCTAATAAATCCCTTATCAAGTAGCTCTTGCAATTGGGCTTTTAATTCTCTTAACTCCGTTGGAGCCATTCAATACAGAGCCATAGAAATAGGTTCGGTACCCAGGTAAACCTCAATCTTGAATTCCACCTCATGATCTGGAGGTAAACCCAATAATTCCTCCAAAAAACCTCTAAAAACTCCTTAACTATTGGGATATCATTCAAACTCACTTTCGGTACTCGAGTGTCTATCACATTAGCTAGAAAAGCTATGCATCCCTTTGACATCATTTTTTTCCAGTCATGGTTGATATCACATTGGATGGTGATTTCGTTTTTTCGCCTATCACTACTATTTTGGAGCCTTCCGCATCATTCATGAATAATCACTTATTGCGACAATCAACCCATCCATGATGTGGGGATAACCAATTCATGCCTAAAATGATTTCAACCTCATCGAAGGGATACTCCATCAAGTTTGCCAGGAACACAACCCCTTGAATCTCTATCAGCCATTCCTACATACCTGAGTTACTCTCGCACTATGCCCCATGGGGTTTATCGCTATCATCTCACTAAAGATTGGTTCTAAAGGAATTCATCTAGCTTTAATCAACTTTGTACTAATATAAGAGTGTTTAGAACCAGGGTCAACTAAAACAAATACATGCTCATCAAAAAGATGGAATATTAAGGTTATGATCTTTGGGTCATCCCGATCCTCATTGGTCTTAATGTTATAAATCCGGGCCACTCCCTTAGTCTCTTGTCACTGGCTAGACTCAGATTGACCGTCAGATCTTCCCATTCCTCTGCTTCTGCTAGGTGCTGCTACTAATCTCTCAGTTTACACTAATTTATCTCCGGATCTCTGTGGATCTCTGTGGACAATTCTGAACATAGTGACTCGTTTTTCCACAATAAAAACAAGCACTAGAGAGAAATCTACACACTCCCCGGTGAAATCTGCCATATTTTTTACATGGATTAGTTTTTTCTCCATATGGTCTACCCGAGCTAGCAGCAACAGATTGTGATTTTTTAGTTTCCTGAAAAGCTGCAGTAGAACTATCTCTATCAGTATAACGGGAACTCGAGTCCTTGCCTCTCTTAGCATGATGGGAAGTTGAAGACATTCCAATTCTTTTTCCCGTCTTCATATTATGCTCTGCTGCTAGAGACTTCTTTTGATCTCTTTCAATAGCCTTAGCTCAGTTTATAACTTCTTGCAAGCTAGGAAAGTTTAAAGCCAACATCATCTCTTTCAACTTAGGCCTCAAACCCTCAATAAACCAACCACGTCGAGCTTTATCATTAGACACTACCTTAGTAACATAATGACTAAGCTTGTTGTATTCAACCTCATACTCATGCACTGCTCGATTGCCTTGTTTCAAATTAAGAAACTTCGGCAGCATTGACCGCATAAACTTCTCCCAGATGTACTTGTTCTTAAACTCATCTTGAAAGAATTGTCAGGTCACTTGTTCAGTTGATGCATACATTGTGGTATTTAACCACCATACCCGATCTAATCCTCGAAGTAACGATACAGCTCCACCCAGCTTTTTAGAATTTGATCACTGTAGACTTTTCAACATCACCATAACATCGTTTAACCATAAATCAACATCCATCGGACCTTCACCCTCTTTTCCTCAGAACTCGGGATCTCACAAACTTCTTAACTCTTTTGGGATTAACATATGCGGTGCTGGAGGAGCAAGGGGAAGTGGAGGAGGTTGGAACCGTGTCAAAATGGCATCGAGAGCTTGCATAAAAACTCTAAACTCTGGCACGGGCATACACTGATGTGTCGGAGCTTGGAATTCTTGGATGGAATCTGATGCTCACCATTCTCTTTATAGCTTTCACTACCCGATCCATCTCTATTTTCTCATTCCGCCGCTCTTTTAAAATTCATAGAATCCGACATCTAATATAATACTTAAGTTAGTAAGGAGAGACATCAATCATATTCTAACTATATCCTATCAATAACATTGACATCTTAGTGGCATGTAAACCCTTTTTGACATTAAAATACACTCAATTTTGGCCAAGAATCAACTAAACTTGTAGCTATGATACCAATAAATATAACACTTATTTCCCATATACATTTCCGTATACAAGATACATATGTCACATCACTTTAAAGCATTTCCTCCTTTGAAAACCTGTAAAATTTTATTTCTTTTCATAAAACATTTTAATTTAATACTAATAAAACGTTCATTAAACTTTAGTATATAAATAAAATTTTATTTTTCATACATTTTATCCTTTCTACATCATTATATAAGTCAAATAATTTTCAGAGCGTTATCATAATTCTATTACATGTCGACTAATAATATCAAAAATAGACATAGTTGTCGTACAATTACTGATGAGGTGACTCTCGATTTGCGATGTCAAATGCACTCCTTACTCTACTTGCTAAAACCTACGCGTGAAATAAACACACAATAAGTATTTACTTAGTGAGGCAAGAATACTAGTGAGGTGAGATCAATACATCATTATAACATATCTATCAAATACAAATTCATTATTTTCAAATCATTATAATTTCATTGAGACACTTAGTGCCTATACGATCGTCCATAAACACATTATGAATTTCGTGGGTTGTATACTTAGTGCCTATACGGTCGTTCATCAAAATATGATGAATTATGTGGGTTGCACACTTATGCCTATATGGTCGTTCATCAACATATGATGAATTTTATGGATTGCACACTTAGTGCCTATACGGTCGTTCATCAACATATGATGAATTTTGTGGGTTGCACACTTAGTGCCTATATGGCCATTCATCAACGCATGATAAATTCCATGGGTTGCACACTTAATGCCTATACGATCGTCCATCAACATATGATGAATTTCGTGGGTTGCACACTTAGTGCCTATACGATCGTTCATCAACATATGATGAATTTTGTGGGTTGTACACTTAGTGCCTATAGTACACATAGAACAAATATACACATGCAACATATACCTTTAACAAAATGCATATATAACTCTTAATGTACATAATAAATGCACTCACTTGGTATGCCTCGCTACTATACTTTAAGGATGTCTAGCTATTCGACAACTTTATCTTTGCCCTTTTTCTTGCTTGACTCGGGACCTTGGTTATGATCTACACAAGCATCCATTAAGTACACATATCATACCAATGTTAGTAAACTCTCTAACATTTATACTTTTAATAATACTTAAAAGTACTATAATATTCAATTTCTATCAAAATTCTTCATATTTTAATTTTCCAGACTCAATAGTATCGGTACCCCTACTATGGTATCAGTACTTCTATACTATGGTACTGATACTCCCTTACAGCATCGATACCATTTTCACATTCTGGAATACATGGCATCAATACCTTTCTCATAGTATCGATACCCACATCAGTATCGATACTAATTGCATCAGTATCGATATTGTTCATTTGATTCCCAAAATTTAAACCTATAGTATCGGTATTGTTCTTCCAGTACCGGTACTCTTACCCATATTTTCCATTTTCCATCTCGATTTTTACCCAATTTTGGTCAAATTCTGTTATTTTTACCTCTAACAATATTGTTAAACTCTTCAATACTTATCCCAGCTAACTTTCCTTCTTTTAGCTTCTTATAACATCTAAAATCTCCAAAAAACATCTCAAACCAGGAATCATACCACTTTTTCTAACATGTTTTTAATCACATCCAAGGCTTCTAATCTCTTATTTACTTCCTTAACAAGTCAAATATACTAGTAAACATCAATAAAAACTCATATTCCAACATATCATTAAAAAAACTCCTTTCCTTCAATATCAAATATTTCATTAATCACTTAGTTTTAATCATCCTTGAACTTTACTTAAGTCTCTAAGTCATAAGGGTTGAAAACTTGTTCATAAGCTAAAGAATAAACTAACTCAAAGAAAACTTACCTTGGCTATAGGGAGAGCACGTGAACATGGGAAAAAGAAGAAGAAGAGATGACTTAGTTTAGTTTTAACTTTCCCCTTTTTTCTTTCTTAAATCCCTAATAAAATGAAATTTTAAATTCATTTCCCCTTAAAGGATCGAAATGACCTCTTTATTCATCCATTGTTACTAATTGGTCTTAAACACTTTTTCTAAATCATTTCTTATCCTTTATCATTTATTCAATTTAATCCTCCAATTTTAATCCTTTTCAATAAAGTCATTTACTTGATATTTGGGGTATTAAATTTATTCCCCTAATACATGTCTAGTTCAGTTGTTGTTTCAGAAGTGTTATTTAGTTCTACCTTTGTCACTTAGTATTTTCTCAAATTTGTTCCTTTCAGCCTCCTTATTTCTCCCTCACCACCATGAGGACCACTAGAATTAGGACCTGTATGATCTCATTTAAATTGTAGAATGATGAAAAGAAGCATAATAATCAAACAACGATGTCAAAATATCTTTAATCCATTAACACAAGACATAAGAGCCACTAGGATCATAAGAACAACTAACGATCTATTCAACATATCTCAACTTAGGCCTAGGATCAAGAACTAAAGCAATGAACATCAACACATTCACATTATTAGCATTCACCCAATATTTATCAAATTTCAATTTTATTTGGCATGCCAAACTCTTAAGCCCATCATTAAAGTTATCAACATAACGGTTAATTGTATACCCACTATCATATATTTCTTCCACAAAGGTATTACCAGTCACATACATTGATATAGAGAAACTCAATGTAGTTTCATAAAATATTTCAAGAAAAGAAAAGAAAATA
Source organism: Hibiscus syriacus (assembly GCF_006381635.1). Classification (NCBI taxonomy): domain Eukaryota; kingdom Viridiplantae; phylum Streptophyta; class Magnoliopsida; order Malvales; family Malvaceae; genus Hibiscus; species Hibiscus syriacus. The sequence goes on from NW_024063471.1 coordinate 18,618,241, forward strand.
TGCAACTTTATCCCAGTCATCATCATCAGGAGCACCACCGACCTTCATACGCTCCTTTGTGTAAGGAAGGCACTTATTTTTCATATTTTTAAATGCCTTCCTAAACACCAAGGCACTCCTAAGCATGGAATATGTGGAATCCCATCTTGTTTCAATGTCCAAACAAACAAGAGACTTAGAACTTATATTCTCTTCTTTAACACAAGCTTTAAACTTTTGAAGCCTTACAGGGGAAGACCTCACATATTTCACAGCAGCACAGACTCTTACAACATCTTACATCAACATCTTATATCCCATCTTTCTCTGTATTCAAACTTCTTGCTCTGTAAAATAAAATAAATTGGTAATAGTAAGAGTGTGAATAAATAAAATAAATGAGAAAGTAGTTAAAAGTAGAGTAATATCAAGTGAGAGAGCAATTTGGATTACTGTGATTAGTGGTGAGTAAACTTTATGGAAAGTCTGAGTAGTTGATTACCGTGGCAACTAAAAATAATTCAATTAACGAAGCAACTGGATTTCGTCCTTCAAAGCTCGGCAAAGCGTTCTTCAATACCTTCTTGTTATTCCTAACTTCAAAGGAATGGTCAATTGTGCGTGCCTTGGAGATACATCCCTGCATTAACCATTGGCGAACAACAACCAATCTTGCAATCCTTTTAGTCGTTGAAATCCAAATATTACCCCTAAGATGGATTAACTTTCACTAACGTTCGATCAAATGAAGATCATATTCATTCATTTCATGAATATAACTCTCCCCATTTTAGATAAATGGATAAACTCTCGAGATCCTCTCCAATACACTCGAAGTCAATTAAAGAACCAAGAATGAACAAACTTTGAATTAAAAAGACAATCAAGAATTCCAAATAAACCAAAAGGTTTTCACAACCACAAAATCCCAACAACCTTAGCTAAATAGATTTAGTTCAGAGCTAGTTTAAAAAGAACATAATGAAGAAAAATCTAAACATAAAGTGGGTAGAAAGGAAAATAATGTGAATTAATCCCAAAATTGAATCTTCCTTCTCAATACGTCTTGGATTCCTATTTATACGAGATGGTCAGTCTAATTGATTCTTGTTGAAGGAGAATTACAATTGGATTAAAAGAGCTATTAATTCTCTTTTATCTTTATCTTTAAGCTTCCTTGCAAACAAGATCTCTTTTCCTCTTTAAACTCTATGTGAGAGTCCAAAATTTTAGGCTTTATCCTTTGTTTTGTGGTGCTTATGTAGTGAATTTATCCAATCAACTTTATCCTACACAAAATAACACAATCAACATCATTTTTTCCATAAGAAACCAACCAAAATGCTATATCAAACTTAACTGTGAAGGAAACTATAAAATCATACATGAATAACTAATAATGCAACTAGACCAAACCTAAATTTAGTAATAATTATCGGTAAACGAGTAGAAAATATAGTACTTTTATATGCTTAACACACCACCAAACTCAAACTATCACTTGTCCTCAAGCGATGCATGACATCCACTTTTTCATAACAATTAGACAAATCACTCTTGCACTTGCCTTGCACCTGTTACGTCAAAACCTTAGCATTTTTCTATTAATCACCTTTAAACCTCAAGATAATTAGAATTAACTAAATTCAACCTTTGATGTCGGTGTAAGTGTGTGCTCTTAGTCGAGAAGGTTCACCACCATGGGTATTTGCAGAGAATATCATAATTATCAAATTAATTAATATGGAAAAAGATGTCAAAATAATTAATTAGCATAACTAGAGATTCAGCTTATCACAACTACCTGTAAGTACTTTAGTAGTAAGATGTTGTTAACAACGAACCCCTAGCCTTTTAGGTAAAGTCATCCCGTGAAGACTTTTATTCACTCATGCTATTCATGACATTATTTCCTACTTAGTATTCACTAAGCATATGGAATATGCTTTAACGATGGAGTGTTATAGAGCTAAATTTTTGTGGCGATTTATTCGGCTAGATCCAGTTGGGCACCTCTAGCAATTCAAATAGAACTTAAACAAAAATGCATGATAATTAAGTATTTGCTAAAATACCCACAAGTCAACCAAACACGACATTCGATAAACAATTATAGCATCATAAGAATCATTAACGCAATCTCAAATTATCTCTACATCCTAAGATTCTGACATTAAAAATGTTATCGATAATTATTTCATCATATATAAGTATGAAGGCTCCGCAATTTCTTATCTATCTAAATATCGTGGAAAGCTTGAATGAATGATACAAACAATGCAAAACATGACACAATAAATGCAATATGACGAAACAAACAATCAATCCCCCAAACTCGAAAGGAGCATTGTCCTCAATGCATGCAAAATGAATGAGTTAGTCAAAAAGGTCTTCACCTTGACTGATAAGCATCGTTCGAGTAGTTTGTCTGATTTCACTTGCTGGCTCGTGGTGTTTGGGAATGTGTTGTTGGTGGTGTGCTTGAAATCCTCTGTTTGTAAACTCATCACTCAGTTGAATCATATTTTTAGATTTTATGGCTTTGGGTTCTTGTATCCTAAAATTCAAGAAAAAAAGATAACTATTAAATAAAAAGAGAAACTAAATTAAATAAATAAAAACTAAAACTAAAAGGAAAAATTCAACAATAAAAATACTGAATGAGAGTATATTCATTCTTCTCTGAGCGTAATCACTTCCTTGTCCCGCTCAACATGGAAACTGGTGTAGTGCTTAAATCATTGACCATTGACTTTAAACTCATGTCCATCGATGGTGGACTTGACACCATCAGAGAAAGGTTTTACTCCCTCGAACGACCCAGATCATCTCAATTTCAGTTTTATCAGGAAAAGTTTTAACCAATAATTTAAAGGAAATATTGATTTCCCTGGTAATGGTTTCAATTCTAACATGAGAGGTTGCTCAATAGAAGATTTTTTTACTTTACCTTCCTTACCTGAGTGGTCTAATGGTTTGAAATATTTACCTGGTCGATTTACTATCCAATGGGCTTCATCTTGCTCTTTATCATTCGGTTCTTCAATTTCTTCCAGTTCGGTAATAGAATTGTCATGACAATTTTCCTCTACTTCAAAATTGAATTCGGTGGTGGAGTGAATGACTTGGTATTCTTTTAGATTGTCAGTATGCTTTAAGGTTGGAAAAAACATTCATTTTGACTTGTTGGTCATTCACTCTCATAGTGAGTTCTCCCCTTTCGACATCAATTAAGGTTCTTCATGTTGCCAGAAATAGTCTTCCAAGGATAATTGGCATGAAATCATCTGCTTCACAATCCAGAACAATGATGTCAGCATGAAAAATAAATTTATCAACTTTTACTAGTATATCTTCAATTTTTCCCTCTGATTGCATGTAGGATATGTCTACAAGTTGTAGCATAGTTGTTGTAGGTTTTGCCTTCCTGATACCCAATCATCATAACACAGATTCAGGCATAAGGTTTATGCTCGCTCTAATATCGCATAATACCTTCCCGACGTAGCAATTTTTGATTGCACATGGTATTGTGAAACTGCTGGATCTTTTAGTTTAGGTGGCATTCGATTGTGCAACATGGCCATGTATCCCTTCGTCACATCAACTATTTCAAACTCTCTGATCCTTATTCTCTTAGAGATAATGTATTTAAAGAACTTAGCATAGTTCGACATTTGATCAATTACCTCAACCAATAGCAAGTTGATATGAACTTGTTTCAAGATCTCCAAGAATTTCTTGAACTGGAATTCTTTTTTCTGCCTTTTTAGCCTCTGAGGAAATAGTGGTGGAATTTGGAACACCTCATTCTTTGCATCTGTTTGGAATTTGATTAATGGACTTGCCACTGTATCTGGAATTCTCAAGGCATGTGGACTTGCCTAGGCATTCTTCTATTTATTAATATTAATTAGGGTAATGTTGTTAGATGTATTTTTCTGGACAAAGGATTTACTTTGCTGGTTGAGTTCTCCCCTGGACTGTGCAGGGGTTTCAGTTAGCTTTCGTTCACTCCGGGTGATGATTATGTAACACCCATTTCCTGTATACGTTTTCGTACATGAGTCACAGATGTTACATTACTTTTGAAACATTATATATACTTAAAAATCAGTAAAAGTTTTCGTTTTCTTTAAATAAAACCATTTAATAAGATATTAAACATTTCTACTCCGATTAGCAATACTAGTTCATGTTATCCATATTAAAATCAATATAAAATGGTCCGGTTATCTATTACAAACCAATTTCCAAAATATTAAAATAGAGCTAAGAGGATATTTATAAGTACATGGCACTAAACTAAGTCAAAAATTATGTCATAGGATGTCTTACTAATAATGCAGTTTATTCATTGATGCTTGGAGTTGCTCGGTACTCTTTACTTCTAGTCTCAACTTTTACCTACGCGTGAAACCAACACATGTTAAGTATTTACTTAGTGAGGCATAGTAATACAAAATGAATTATACTTAAATATAAGCATATTCCAAATTATCAAAATACAAATGAAAATCGTATAATTCAAATCAATACATCAAATAGGCTTGGTGGACCAATCTTCAATCAAATAACATGATAACTATATTTAGTATGCCCATCATACCTTTCAATCAGTATTTTCTAATTTATCCTTTGTTTGCCCAGTATATGATGAATAAAAATACATGGTACATGAGTTGCTCCTAAATGCCATAATTAAAACATAAGTATATCATAAATATATCAAAATCCATTATTTTCATAACATTATAAGTTCTCTAAAGTGCACATGTAGTGCCGATAAGGTCGTTCATAAACACATTATGAATTCCGTGGGTTGAACACTTAGTGTCTATATGGTTATTCATCAACATATGATGTATTCTATCGGTTGGACAATTAGTGCCTATATGGTTGTTCATCAATATATGATGAATTATGTTGGTTGCACACTTAGTGCCTATTCAGTTTTTCATCAACAAATGATGAATTCTGTGGGTTGCACACTTAGTGCCTATACGGTTGTTCATCAACATATGATGAATTCTATGGGTTGAACACTTAGTGCCTATACGGTTTTTCATCAACATATGATGAATTATGTGGGTTGAACAATTAGTTCCTATACGGTCGTCCATCAACATATGATGAATTACGTGGGTTGTACAATTAGTGCCTATACGGTCGTTCATCAACATATGATAAATTTTGTGGGTTGCACAAATACGGTCGTTCATTAACATATGATGAATTTCATGGGTTGCACAATTAGTGCATACACGGTCGTTCATCAATATATGATGAATTTCGTGGTTTGCACACTTAGTGCCTATACAGTCGTTCATCAACATACATCTATAACTCTTAATGTACATATTAAATGCACTCACCTGGTAAGCCTTGTTAGTATGCTTTGAGAATGACCAGTTATTCGACAACTTTATCTTTGCCCTTTTTCATGCTTGACTCAGAAGCTTGATTATGATCTATACAACCATCCATTAAATACACATACCATATCAATGTTAGTATACTCTCTAACTTTTATACTTTTAATAATACTTAAAAGTAATATTATATTCAATTTCTATAAAAATTTGTCATATTTTAATTTTTCATACTCAATAGTATCGGTACTCCTACTATGGTATCGATACTTCTCTACTATGGTACAGATACTCCCTTACAGTATCGATACCATTTCTGCATTATGGAATCTATGGTATCGATATACCTTCCTCATAGTATTGATACCCACATCAGTATCAAGATTGTTCATCTGATTTTCCCAAATTTAAACCTATAGTATCGGTACTGTTCTTTCAATATTGAAACCCTTACCTAGATTTTCCATTTTCAGTTCGATTTTTATCTAAATATGGTAAAATTCCCTTATTTTTACCTCCAACAATACTATTAAACTCTTGTTTACTTATCCCAGCTAACTTTCATTCATTTAGCTTCTTATAACATCTAAAATCTCCAAAGAACATCTCAAACCAAGAATCATACTACTTTTTCTAACATGTTTTAATCACATCCAATGCTTCTAATCTCCTATTTACTTCTTTGACAAGGTTAATATACTAGTAAACATCAATAAAAACTCATATTCCAACATATCATTCAAAAACCCACTTCGTTCAATCTCAAATATTTCACTGATTACTTAGTTTTAAACATCCTTGAACTTTCCGTAAGTCTCTATATTACTTAAGGTTTCAAAACTTTTCCATAAGCTAAAGAATAAACTAACTCAAAGAAAGCTTACCTTGGCTATGGGGTGAGCACGTGAACACGGGAAGAAGAAGAAAAAAAGATAATTTTGTTTGTTTTAACTTTTGTATTTTCCCCTTCTTAAATCCCTAATAAAGAAATGAATTTTAAATTAATTTCCCCTTAAAGGAACAAAATGCCCTCTTTATTCATCCACTGTTACTAATTAGTCTTAAACACTATTTACAAATTATTTCTTATCCTTTATCATTTATTAAACTAAATCCTTAAATTTTAAATCTTTTCAATAAAGTCACTGACCTGATATTTGGGGTATTATAATTCTCCCCCTTAAAAAAATTCGTCATCGAATTTAAAGAGGTACCTGAAACGAAAAGGTGTGGAAACTGCTTCCTCATATCCTCCTCTCTTTTCCAAGTAGCTTCTTCTACCTTATGGTTTTGCCCGAGCACTTTAACTGAAGGAATCCTCTTGTTACGAAATTCCTTATTTTCTTTAACCAAGATCTGTACTGGTTCTTCCTCATAAGTTAAATATGGTTGGATTTCTATTTCTTCAAGTGTGATGATATGGGATGGATATGATTTGTACCTTCTAAACATCGACACGTGAAAAACATTGTAGATATTGTCCATATCCAGAAGTAAAGCTAATTGATATGCTACTGGTCCGATTTTTTTCAAAATCTCATAAGGTCCAATGAATCTTAGACTCAACTTTCCTTTTCGCTCAAATCGTAATACTTTCTTCCAAGGCAATACCTTCAAAAATACTTTGTCTCCCACTTGTAATTCAATTTCTTTTCTTTTCAAATCAGCATAAGACTTTGTCGATTGGAGGCTATCTGTAGATTATACTGGCTAACTATCACTTTCTCTTCTATTTCTTTCATCAAATCAAGGCCAACTAGGTCTCGATCTTTTAGTTCAAACCAATTTAATGGTGTTCGGCACTTTCTCCCATACAAATCTTCATACGGAGCCATCTTAATACTCGATTGGTAACTGTTATTATAAACAAATTTCTGCTAAAGGTAAATACCTTTCCCATGATCCTTTAAACTCAATCACACATACCATTAGCATATTCCTCTAACACCTGAATAATTCGTTCGGACTGTCCATCTGTTTGCGAATGAAAGGCTGACATGAAATTCAATCGAGTACTTAAAACTTTATGCGTGAAATTCCAAACTCTTTGAAGTGAATCTTGGATCTCTTCAGTTGTGATCGATAATGGCAGTCCACGTAGATGAACTATCTCTTATATGCATAATTCATCATATTTATACATCGAATAATATGTTCATACTAATATGAAGTGAACTAAATTGGTAAACTATCAACAATCACTCATAATAACTCTTTCTTGCTACGTGTCAAAGGTAGCCTTGTAATAAAGCTCACAGTGACTCGTTTCCCTTTTTTTCATGAATCGAAATTGATTGAAACTATTAGGAAAATACTTGATGTTCAACTTTTCCTCTACTGGTACGTTAGACACTTTACCACAATCCATTATGGCTCTTTTCAAACCATGCCACCTAACTGACTCTTTAAATCTTAGTACATTATGTTTTCATCTGAATGCGTACTTGACTGACTTAATGCCACAAAAAGAATATCTTTATTAAATTCTTCATCGTCGGGAATACAAAGTCTTTCGTAATAATACAAACATCCATAAGGCCTGACCTCAAAAGTCTTTAATCTCTTCATTTTCTACTTATACATTCTTATCATGAAATTTTCATCTTACCTGTCTCATGTTTAACTCTTTATAAGTCCACAAGTACTTTAGGCTTTTGCAATTAGCATAACTATAGCACCGCTTACCATACAGGTAAAGGCGTTAAATCTTTAAAGCAAACTCGACTACTACCAACTCTAAATCATGCGTAAGGTAATTCATTTTTTGTGTCTTTAACTTTATCGAGGCATATAACACAACTCTATCTTTTTGCATAAGCACCCCTTCCTAAGTCGTTAGGAGATGCATCACTAACAACCACATAAACATTACCCAACTCAAGTTATATAAACACTGGTGTCTCTATTAAAATCCTCTTTAGCATTTCAAAGCTCTCTTGGCTTGGAATACACCAAAATATAATCTATAATTACCACCACAAAATAATCAAAGTAATATTGGAATACTTTGTTCATCAAGTTCATAAATATTGCAGGAGCATTCGTCAATCCGAATGGCATCACCACCATTTCATAATGTCCATATCGAGTCCGAAAAGCTATCTTTGATATATCCTCATCTTAAATCTTTAATTGGTGGTATCCTGATCTAAGGTCTATATTAAAGAACATTGTTGTGCCTTTCCATTGATCAAATAGATCATCAATCCTCAAAAGAGGATACTTATTCTTTATTTTTACCTTATTTAATTATCAATAATCTATGCATAACCACATAGGCTCATCTTTCTTTTCGCTAATAACACAAATACTCCCCAAAAAGAAAATTTTGGCCTGATGAAACCTTGATCAACCAACTCTTTAATTAAGCCTCTAATTCTTTTAACTCGCTTAAGTCAATTGATATGAAAATCATAGAAACATGCTCAATACATTGATAACCATCAACCTTGACTTTCCCCTCTCGATCTGGAGGTAACCTAGATAATTCATCTGAAAAGACATCTATAAATTCCCTAGTTGTGGAAATATCATACAATTCTATTTCAATTATTTGAGTATCTAACATATTATCCAGAAAAGATATACACCTTTCTAACATCATTTTCTTCACAATCGTTGTCGATATCATCTGGAGCGATGATTTTGCTTTCTCTCCAAAACTATAATTTTCATATCCTCTACATCTTTCTGAACTAATCATTGATGGAGACAAACAACCTATACCCAATATGATCTTAACTCATCAAATGATACTTCCATCATATTCACCAGGAGCATAGTCCCTTCAATATTTATCACTACTTGACCAATTCACACTTGCACCATGACCCATAGGGTTTACTGCTATCATCTCACTCGAGATCAACTTGAATAGAATACTTTTATTTTAAAATTTCTTATTTGCTTCTTAAGGTAATCCGTGTAACTTTTCTGGATCAATTGAAAATATTCTCAAGCAGTTGAAACATTTTATGTCTCAACTATGAAAGTCTAAATATCCACATCATTTAATAAAAAAGACTTCACAACTTTGTAGCAATAACTTCAGGGCAGTTAATACTAAAAGCTTTTTATAAACTTTTAGCGGACAACGTATTTTACCACTTACTCATTTCCTCTTACTCAAATTAACAATACTTTAAACAATTTAATGATTTACTTAAATATTTCTCAATTATTTAAGCTTACCTGAAGAAACCTCAGAATCATCACTAGATTCAGAAATCTCCTCTAGATCCTCATTCGATTCAACTTCTCTTGTAAAACTTTCAAACTTTTAAATGGATTCCTCAAATGCAGAAATGTCGTTAAACACTAGGGCATTCCTTCCACAGAATAGAGGAAATCCCTAGCAGCTTCTACCCTTCTAAGGCGTGATACTGAAGTCATGTCGGATTCTCTTAGGTCGATTTTGATCTAGACCTTCTTTTCGATATTATCAACTTCCTTACCTTTATCTTTAGTTTCCAAAATCTAAACACAATCAAAATCATCTTACATTAATAAAAAGTAATTTTACTCCCTTATAAGCATCATCACAGTATATATATACAAATATCAGTAAATTTTTTACATTCTAGTGGCATGTATACATTCTTAACAAACTTAATATTCGGTTCATGTCCTGAAACGACTAAACTTGTACCTCTGGTACCAATAAATGTAACACTCATTACCCGTATACATTTTCGTACACGAGTCACAGATGTCATATGACTTTTGAAACATTCTCTATTCTTGAAAATAAAAAAAATCGTTTTCTTTAAATAAAACCATTTAATAAGCTATTAAACACTTATACATTGATTAGCAATACTAGTTCATGTTATCCATATTAAAATCAATATAAAATGGTCCAGTTAATTTATTACAAACCAATTTCCAAAATATTAAAATAGAGATAATAGGAAGTACATGCCACTAAACTAAGTCAAAAATTACATCATAGGATGTCTTACTGATATTGCAGTATATTCATTGATGCTTGGAGTTGCTCGGTACTCTTTACTTCTAGTCTCAACTTTTACCTGCGCGTGAAACCAACACATGTTAAGTATTTACTTAGTGAGGCATAGTAATACAAAATGAATTATACTTAAATATAAGCATATTCCAAATTATCAAAATACAAATGAAAATCGTATAATTCAAATCAATACATCAAATAGGCTTGGTGAACCAATCTTCAATCAAATAACATGATAATTATATTTAGTATGCCCATCATACCTTTCAATCAGTATTTTCTAATTTATCCTTTGTTCGCCCAGTATATGATGAATGAAAAAATATGGTATATGAGTTGCACCTAAATGCCTCAATTAAAACATAAGTATCTCATATATATCAAAATCCATTATTTTCATAACATTATAAGTTCTATGAGGTGCATATGTAGTACTGATACGGCCGTTCATAATCACGTTATGAATTTCGTGTGTTGCACACTTAGTGTCAATACGATCGTTCATCAACATATAATAAATTATGTGGGTTGCACATAGTGCCTATATGGTTTTTCATTAACATATGATGAATTCTGTGGGTTGCACAATTAGTGCCTATATGGTTGTTCATCAACATATGATGACTTATGTGGGTTGCACAGTTAGTGCCCATACGATTGTTCAACAACATATGATGAATTTTATGGGTTGCACACTTAGTGCCTATACGGTCGTTCATCAACATATGATGAATTCTGTGGGTTGCACAATTAGTGCCTATACGGTCGTTCATCAACATATGATAAATTCTGTGGGTTGCACAAATACGGTCGTTCATTAACATATGATGAATTTCATGGGTTGCACAATTAGTGCATACACGGTCGTTCATCAATATATGATGAATTTTGTGGGTTAGACAATTAGTTCCTATACGGTCGTTCATCAATATATGATGAATTTCATGGGTTGCACACTTAGTGCCTATACGGTCGTTCATCAACATACATCTATAACTCTTAATGTACATAATAAATGAACTCGCATGGTATGCCTCGTTAGTATGCTTTCAGGATGTCTAGATATTCGACAACTTTATCTTTGCCCTTTTTCTTGCTTGACTCTAAAGCTTGATTATGATCTATACAAGCATCCATTAAGTACACATACCATACCAATATTAGTATACTCTCTAACTTTTATACTTTTAATAATACTTAAAAGTAATATTATATTCAATTTCTATCAAAATTTATCATATTTTAATTTTTCAAACTCAATAGTATCAGTACTCCTACTATGGTATCGATACTTCTCTACTATGGTACTAATACTCCCTTGCAATATCGATACATTTATGCATTATGGAATCTATGGTATCGATACCTTCCACATAGTATCAATATCCACATCTGTATCGATACTAATTGTATCAGTATAGTTATTGTTCATCTGATTTTCCCAAATTTAAACCTATAATATCGGTAATGTTATTCTAGTAACGATACCCATACCCAGATTTTCCATTTTCAGCTCGATTTTTACCTAAATTTTGTCAAATTCCCTTATTTTACCTCCAACAATACTATTAAACTTTTTTTACTTATCCCAACTAACTTTCTTTCATTTAGCTTATTATAACATCTAAAATCTCCAAAGAACATCTCAAACCAAGAATCATACCACTTTTTCTAACATATTTTTAATCACATCCAATCCTTGTAATCTCTTATTTACTTCTTTGACAAGACAAATATACTAGTAAATATTAATAAAAACTCGTATTCCAACATATCATTCAAAAACCCACTTTCTTCAATCTCAAATATTTAACTAATTATTAGTTTTAAACATCCTTGAACTTTCCTTAAGCCTCTATATTACTTAAGGTTTCAAAACTTTTCCATAAACTAAAGAATAAACTAACTCAAAGAAAACTTACCTTAGCTATGGGGAGAACACATGAACACGGGAAGAAGAAGAAGAAGAGATAATTTTATTTGTTTTAACTTTCCCCTTTTCCCTTTCTTAAATCCCTAATAAAGAAATAAATTTTAAATTCATTTCCCCTTAAAGGACCAAAATGCCCTCTTTATTCATCCATTGTTACTAATTAGTCTTAAACACTATTTCCAAATCATTTCTTATCCTTTATCATTTATTCAATTAAATCCTCAAATTTTAAATCTTTTCAATAAAATCATTGACCTGATATTTAGGGTATTATAGATTACCTTACATTGCTCATGACCTACTCCATTTATGACCTCAGTATCGTCGGGTAAACCGCCTAGTGGCCTTGTGTTCAAATTATGGGAAGTTGTCCAACCTATGACTCTAAGGATTTCAAAGCTGCCTCTTGGTTCTGCATTCTCATCTCAGTCCTGTTAATGAAAGTGTCAGTCCTTTTCATGAAAATACTATTCTCAACCATGTTAGATTCATTTTTAACATATAATATTTTAGAGTATTTTCCAAAGAACTAGATGGTGTTGATTGTTGCTACGACATATGTTACCTTGGCATATTCTATTGGATCCCGATGCTTGTGAATTTTGATTGTTATGATTGAGGGCATTGTTCGGGTTGTTCCATAAGAAATTAGGGTCATTTCTTCAGGCTGGTGTGCATGTGGTGGACATTATATTGTTGTTCCGGTTGTAGTTTCCAACATAAAAGCTAGATTATGGGTTCTTTGGATACTCAAAAGAATCATTGCTATCGTTAGATAACTCACATAAAGAATTTACTACCTTGATCTCCTTTGGATTGCTAGGTCGCTGTATATTCTTAACCAAGTTGGTTAAGGTAGCAATTGTGCAGAGATAGATTCAGTTGAATCAAGATTGTTTATCGTGGCATTACATCGAACTCCTCTTATTCTAGTGGTCAATAACTGATAATCATTCTTGGTAAGACGGTTCAAAATCTCCATTGCTTCCTCCAATGACTTGTCAAGGAGTATGTCATTTGCTGAAGCATCTAGCATCATCCTTGTCAGTTTTACAGAGTTATAGAACATCGTCACTTGTGTCCATACTAAGAATTCATGCATGAGACATTTTTGTAACAACTCCATGTATCGCTCCCAAGCCTCGTATATGGATTCATCATCTGCCTACCGAAAAGAAGTAATAACGTTAGGCAATTTATCAGTCATATTTATAGAACTAAATCTAGTGAGGAAATCACGATATAAATTCATCCAAGATTCTAGAGATCTGGATGTAATACTATTCCATCACGATTTTCCCCTATCCCTCAGTGAATAGGGGAATAATTCCAGCCTTATGACATCCTCATGGACTTTTTGTTTCTTGAATGAGTTGTAAATTTCCAAGAATGATTTGAGATGTTGTTTGGCATCTTCTGTCTTTGATCCGCCAAATTGACCAACTATGTTGATCATATTGAACATTACTGGTTTTAATTTGAAGTAGGTGGCTTCTATTTCAGGTGTGACAACTCCTGTATTGAGACCATTGAGATCTTCCTTTAATTAGTCTCAAATGGGTATGTTCTTAGCCTAAATATGTCACTCGACTAGAGCTCCTCCTCCCCTTGGTTCAACTATCTCGTTGTCGATAATGTTATGGTCGCTAATTGGATCAATGTCTCCTATTGTTGCGTGTTACATTCTTCTTCTTTTATGAAAAACTCACACGATTTTGAGTTCAAATGGATATTCTAGTGATGTTGGTCTCGGCCTAGTCATACACAGGTGCAAAACCAAAATTTGTAAGCTCCTTGAATATGAAAAAAAAAATTAAAAAGATAAATAATAATAATACTAATAATTAAGGTGCAAGAAATAAAAACCAAAGTTGTTATTGCTAATCCCCAGCAACGACGATAAAAACATTTTGCATGAATTAAGTGCTATGCAATTGCTGCAAGTGTACACATCGTAAGTTATAGTATAGAAAAGATATTGTATCCACAAAGATTGGTGTAACTTTGTATTCTAACTTCTTTCACTGTAAAAAGAAATAAATTGGTAATAGTAGGAGTCTAAATAAATAAAATAAATAAGCAAGTAAATAAAAGTAGAGTACGTGATTAGTGGTGTGACAACTTTATGGAAAGTTTGAGTAGTTGATTGTCGAGGCAACTTGATTGCCATGGCAAATGAAAATAATTCAATTACCGAAGCAACTGGGTTTCCTTCTTCAAATTTCGATAGAGCGTTCTTCAACGACTTCTTGTTATTCCTAACTTCAAAGGACTGGTCAATTGTACATGCCTTGGTGATATATCCCTGCATTAACCATGGGTGACTAACAATCGATCTTGAGCTCCTTTTAGTCATTGAAGTCCAAATCTTATCCTTAAGATGGATTAACCTTCACCAACATTCGTTCAAATGAAGATCATGTTCATTCGTTTTATGAATCTAAGTCTCTCGATATTAGATAAAAGGATAAACTCTCGATATCCTCTCCCAATTCACTCAAAGTTAATTAAAGAACCAAGAATGAATAAACTTTTAATTAAAAAGACAATCAAGAATTCAAACTAAACCAAAAGGTTTTCACAACCATAAAATCTCAACAATCCTAGCCAAATATATTTAGTTCATGTCTAGGTTTAAAAAGAACATAATGAAGAAAAATCTAAACATAAAATGGGTAGAAAGGAAAAGAATGTGTGAATTGCTCCCAAAATCGAATCTTCCTTCTCAATGTATCTTGGATTCCAATTTATAGGATATTGGTTGCTCTAATTGATTCTTGCTGAAAGAGAATTCTAATTGGAATAAATGAGCTATTAGTTCTTTTTATCTTAATCTTTAAGCTTCCTTGCAACCAAGTCTTCTTTTCCTTTTTAAACTATACATTGGAGTCCAAACTTTTAGGCTTTACCCCTTGTTTTGTGGTGCTTATGAGGTGAATTTATCCAATCAGCTTTATCGTGCACAAAATAACACAACCAACAACATATTTTCCACAATAAACCAACCAAATTGCAATATCAAACTTAACTGTGAAGGAAACTATGAAATCATGCATGAATAACTAATAATGCAACTAGACCGAACCTAAATTTAGCAATAATTATGAGTTAAATGGTAGAAAATATAGTACTTTTATATGCTTAACAATATTGCATATATAATTTTGCATGTATGATTCTACTAGACTAATGAAGTTTTTTTATAATTTTTTATGATTCTTGATGATGAACAATTAGCTGTGAAATGTCATTGGAATGTTTTAGATACTTGTTAGGATTAGGATCCATAGAAAGCTTTTTACATAATAGGTGTATGTTCTCAAAACTTAGAGGCATTAGAAACTTTTTAACTTTAAATCTCTCATCTTTAGTGGATGATATAGAAATCATAGAAATTGATAGGAATAGAACTGAAGGTGTCTGAAATTGGCTCTAGTAAAAAAACCAAAAAAAAAATTATATTGCAAATTGTTCCAATTTTCTAAAGACACCACAAACTGGCTTTAGCAATGTATATGGAAAATAAAAATTGAATAAATTGGAGTAGCATGCATCTAGTTCCAACATTAGTTATAGGTTATGAGGGTTGTATAGAATTGAAACCCAATAAGTGGTATGAGCATTTTTTTTCTAATTTAGCTAAGTATTTATTATATACACATTGCTTGCACACTATTGCACTTTGTGGATTTTGATTTTGATAAGTTGACATTACATTCTCTAATTAGAGATCATTTGATGATATCACTTTTGTGGTAGCAATGAAAGTTTGAGAGTTGAAAAAGGAAAACTAAAAGCCTGATTTGGTTTGGTAGCATTATTCTACAACATTATTGTTTAGGTTAGTTACATTTCATGCATGTGGTTGCTTGAGGACAAGCAAACGCTTAGGTTTAAAGGTGTGATAACTCTCCAGAAGAGTTATCTTTCAAGATCTTTTTGCATAGGTAAATCTTAAACTTTAGCATCATTAAGATCATTTTAGGTTTATTTTATCATATTTTACATCATTTGCACATTGAGAGTGAATTTATATTTTTCAGACTATTTTATGATATTTTGTTGTGATTTGGTACGTTGATGATGTGACATTATTGTTGTTGTAAGAGGATGTTGTACTAGATTATTGAGCTGAATTTGCAATAACTATTGACTCAACATGCAATTTTAAAATTTTATAGAATGATTGTTATCCAATACATTTGTAAATGGCTAGAAAATAAAGGAAAAATCATATTTTTCCTATTTGAGGATGTTTTGACCTTTGGGGATTATAAATGAGGCCTCTTTTGACACTTTTAACATCTCTTCTCTTTTCTACACACTTTTTCCATTTCATTTTCTTTTTTCCTCCTCCAGTCATGGAGGTTTGAATCCGCCGAGGAGTGTAGCAGTAATCGGAGAGCAGTATCGTGTAGCAGTGATAACCATTTGAGGTTTAAGCTTTATATAATGTCTTTACTTGAAAGTGGGAAGAACTTTTTTAGTTTGAATGATTTATTTTCTTATGGTGTTGTTTGGATTCGAACATTAGATGCTTGTTAAAATGTTTGTTTAATGATTTTTTTCTTAAATCAATACTTTTATGTGTTGGAACTTCATTTGATATTTTTAGAAATAGAAATATATTTATGTATGTCAATCTTGATTATTTTTAGAAATGGAAATCATTGAGGTTGCATGCTACTTATGTACATAATCGATATTTGTGAAAGTGTGTTTAAGCATATGGAGATGTATGCTACCGATTGTAATTGCTTTGTTAACTACTTAATAAATGAAGTTGGTGAAAATTGATTTTCATTGGTTAAATGTTTAATCTTTTTGAGATGGGATTAATGTCTTAACCATTACATGATGCATAATTGTATTGCAACAACGTAATCATATTGGAAATTGTCGAATGACAAAATCATTTATTGGTCTAGGGTCTATTTGCTCTCTTGAACGCTACTACATTTCCTGTATTTACCATTCTGATTTCAATACCTTTGTTATATTTTTGTTACTAATCAATATCAACATTTATCTTTTTATATTCAAAGTTTATAATTCTAATATGTGATTCCTTATTCTGTGGGTTCAACATCCGATGTATTGATTTGTATCCACTTTTACAACTTGAATACGATATGTATACTTACGTTGAATGTTGTAGCTATATCCTAGCATCATCTAAGATAGAATATCTCTCTTCAAATGGGTAACGATAAACATGTCTCATTTTAGGAGGACATGTGGTTGAGTGACTCTCCTTTAAAATCCTACTATCCCCGTTTCTTCTTTTCGGCTTTGAACAAGAATGGGCCAATTGAGGATTTTGGGAAGAGAAATGTGGATTGTTGGGTTTGGCAAATTCCTCTTAGAAGGAATCTTTTTTATCGGGAAAAACAACAATGGAATGAGCTCATGGAAAGGCTTAACAATTTCAAATCTAGTGAGGTGGAACAGGATTGGATTAGATGGCTGGGATCTAGTGACGGTTCCTTGTCAAGTCTCTAAAGAACCTCTTTAATGATCTTTTACCCTCAAACAACTTTTGGAATAAGTTTGTATGGTTGGGGTTCGGCCCTTCTAAGGTAGTACTCTTTGTTTGGCTAGTTATGAGGAGACGGTTTTAGTGAAGGTGGAACTAATCAAGAGAGGAGTATCTTCCATCTCTAATAATCTTCTCTCTTTTTGGCAAAATGCCCCAGAAGCAATTGTTCACTTGTTCTTCTCATGTTGGTATAGTTGGAAGGTTTGGATGATTTGGATGCGGTGTAGCTGTTGGCTGGGAGCTTATGTTGTTTTGCCAAAAGAGCCTACTGTTTATTTAGAAGCGTGGGATTGCCTTGGTGTTTCCTCGACGAGTGAGGTACGGTCTTTTATCCCTTTTACAGTTATTTGGACCTTATGGTTATTTAGAAACGATTTGATATTTAACGACAAGAAGTTGGATTGGCTGCAATTGATTTTTATGGTTAAAGTCTGTCTCGCTTCCTAATTAAAAGCAAAGTTCGGTGAATACAATATTTCGATGGAAACCTTAATGGTTGATCCTTTGGCGGCCAAAAACCAATGTCTTAGAACTACTAGATTTGTGGTTATGCTGAAGTGGACTACTCCATTGATTGGTTGCGTTAAGCTGAATGAAGATGCAGTGTGTTCAATTTTAGGGGACAAATGTTGGATAGGGGGTGTTGAGAGGGTGTAACAGTGAAGTCTTATTTGAATTCTGGGGGTCATGTAGTCTGTGCCCACCGGTAACTCTATGCGGAGAGTGTTGGGCTTCAAAAATTTATCGAGTCGGAGTGGAGCGCCAAGTTCAGGCTTCAGATTGAGTCAAATTGCAAATCAGTGGTGGAATGGATTTCCTAATCGTCGAACCCCGTCTGTCAATCTTTTAAATTTAGTCTTAGAATTGATCAGAATTATTAGGGACCATAGATCATTGGTTAGGTGGATCTCGAGATGCTGCAACGTGCTAGCAAATTTGTTAGCTAAGTCTTGTTTAGGGTTGCAGTAAGTAAGGTACCCGATAATTGTAGTGTTTTGCAGGATTTTGCTTGGTTCTTTCGACCTGACTACCCCAAGTGTTCCTTTTCATTTGGAAGATATATGAGTATGTTGAAATAATTCTGATTGCATGTCTGGGTATGGTTATTTGGAGAGGTTTTTATCTTGCTGAGGATTCTAAACGAGTTGCAACCCGATAGTTCTTTTGTTGTGACACTGGCTATCAATTAACTGACGCGAGTAGGAGTACTACAGGTTTTTGTTCTTGTTCATTGCTTGGTTAATGATTAAGGTTGTTGTAGAGTTGTTAGGATGCAATGGTGGAAGTGTGACCAAGGATGCAGTAATTTTAGTCTTTTTCAAGTTAACATTGAAGGGTTATGATCGAAGATACTGTTGTTTTTTCAGTTGGGAAGGTACGTGCTTACCTAGGACAGAAGTGATCCTCGTTCCTTTGATAGAGTGGTGTAGCATTATGTTATGACTATGGTTTTTTCCTTTGACTGTGTTGGTTTAGATTTATTACTGGACTGTCCCATGTATAAACTTGTGATGGCTATGGCATCGATATGATACATTCTTTTTCGTCCAATCAGTTTTAGGGAGATTTTTTAATGAAGTCCATATAGTTTGTCTTGTTTTTTACATGCTTGAGTAATAATATCATACAAAACTTCCCGTTTAAAAAAATAATATTTTTTATTTTTACAAATAAATTATAAGAATGTGACACGTGTCATTTAACGGAAAAAACTAACGGTAGTTATAGCCAGGATATTTGAAGTGGTAACATTTTAACG
Organism: Hibiscus syriacus; assembly: GCF_006381635.1. Taxonomy (NCBI): domain Eukaryota; kingdom Viridiplantae; phylum Streptophyta; class Magnoliopsida; order Malvales; family Malvaceae; genus Hibiscus; species Hibiscus syriacus. The sequence continues at coordinate 18,637,792 of NW_024063471.1, forward strand.
TTAGGTACTTAAATCATTCAAAAAATAGTTTAGACACTTATTTTATAATTAAGTCTAGTTTTCTCTATCTAAAAAATCCATATTCTTAGAAGATAAAAATAAAAATAAAAGAATTTCAACTTATCAATAAATTTAAGTATGTTTTCGCATTTAATATTTTATTTTTAATGATGTGACATAATAAATTCTAAAATATTTAATATATATCAAATTAACTTGTGTTAAAAATATTTAATATATATCAAATTAACTTGTGTTATCAAACTGTTGTTAAACCATGTAAACGTTAACGAGAAACAGTGCCAACAAATAATTTTGTGAAGCCTCTGAGTTAATCTAAAAAACGTTGCAAACTCCTTGCCCCTTGGAAGGTCAAACGGATGGCAGTTCTGGTTCATATTAGTTTAAATCTTATTAAGTCTTCCCCTTATTTTTAAGGTTTAAATGCTTAATAGATCCCTGAAGTTAGGTAACCTGACTCCTCTCTGCATTTGATCCGGGCTCCGTCCTTGGTGTAACGCAACCAAGAGTGCAGCTCTAATAATATGAAAGAATCCATGAATTAGTTTGTTTGGTGACAGAGAAACTGCAAGAAAATGAAAATAAACAAGAACTAGATGAGAGAAATAAAAAATGGGAAATTTATCCCTGTAGAGTTGATTGATTCAACTTACATAGTCTACAGAGCTTAGGCTGAGTGTTTATACAACCATTTTGACTGGGGAACTGAGCAACTTTCTATAGCAAAACTTGAACCAAAACTACAAAGAGGAAAACACAACGAGAGCAAAATAAGGTCACTAGAAAAACAGAAGCATCTACTTCAGTGGCATGATCAGGCCTTAAGCAACCCTCACTCACCAGCAAGGAAAGGACTTGATTGCTCCATAATGACAAAATTCAGTATATTCTTGAATAAAAAAGCTGAACAAACTTTTCGTATAGATACCAAATGCGATAAAACATGAACTCGATGTACAAGCAAACATAACAAGTTATCCACCACTAAAACTGCATAAAATAAACTGATTTTGAACAAAGACTTGCTTTTCATTTTCATCAAATTCCATTGAACTATTATATATTAGAATCAAGTACATACTGTAGTTTTTCATATCAAGATTTCAACACGAATATACGAGGGCAGATACAAACAACACCAACTTCAGGAACTAGAATAAGCGTTTCCTGCAACATTCTGCTCCACAGTAGCATGGCATCTGTATTACCTTCCCATCAGGGCCATGAACACTATCAAGGGCATATCCATAGTCATACGTAAGCTCCTACAAGCAAAATATAATCAGATAGTGTCCAGTCACTCCAAATTCCACTCAATAATCAATATATCCAGGCAATTCAATAAAAGTCAATAATCAGCATATACATATAACATTGATGGATGATCCCAGAATAATATAAAGCATACTCCAATAAAATCCAGAGATTGGTACCAAACAACTGTTGGTTTTTTGGTAAAATCTCACATTGGTTGTGTATAAGGAGGAGGGGAAATTCTTTTGTTATAAATAGAGCCCTCCTCCTCCATTGTTTAGCATCCCACAAATATAAGCCTTCTTCACTATTAAAGGTTATTTGTACTCTTTCCCTCTTTGTAATATTTCATCTATTAGTGAAATATTATTTTAGTAGTGTTCGAGGACATAGGCATAATTTTGCTGAACCTCATTAAATTTTGGTATTCTCTTTTATGTCTATTTAATAGCTATTGTCGGGTATAGTTGTTGTTAATTATTGTCCTATTAAAATTACTTGTCTTGGTAGTTCTGTCTAAGGAAAGTGGGTTTTAAGAGGAACCATTGTGACCCCTCCTCTTTCCTGGGAATCTACCTTGGGTGATTTTTAGTAAAATCGTTTTCACACTAGTCACCTAGATAATAGTTTTCAAGGTGAATTTGTTATTATTGGTGGAAATTAACCCGAATTCCACAATAATTGGTATCAGAGCTCTGGGTTTATTTTAGTATGCTCTATGGTTGCGGCTTAGGCTGATCTTCCACATCAGAAAAAATTTCCTTGGGATAATTGACATTCTGCATTGACAGCTATTAAATAGAGTTTGTCGCAGAAATGAAAGACAACACAAAAACATCCGCAAGAAATGATGTGACAAATGTTAGATTTGCAGTGGAGATTTTTTATAGTACTAATCATTTTGGTATGTGGCAAAGTGAGGTTTTAGATGCCCTAGTTCAACAGGGTATAGACATTGCTATTAAATGAGAGAAACCAGATGATGTTGAGGAGAAAGAATGAAAGATGATTAATAGATTGGCATGTGGTACTATTCGATTGTGTCTTTCTAGAGAGCAAAAGTATGCATTTTCTAAGTAAACTTCTGCAAGTAAATTGTGGAAGGCACTGGAGGAGAAATTTTTGAAGAAAAGCGGTCAGAACAAGCTCTACATGAAAAAGAGATTGTTCTGCTTCAACTATGTACCAGGTACCACTATGAATGATCACATTACTAGCTTTAATCAGCTGGTGACTAATCTGATGAATATGGACGTGACTTTTGAAGACGGAGATATGGCTCTGATGTTGATGGAATCACTTCCTGATGAGTTTGAGTATCTTGAAACTACTCTACTTCATGGGAAGGTTGATGTGTCTCTCAGTGAAGTAACTGCTGCCTTATATAGTTATGAATTGAGAAAGAAAAACAAACAAGAAAAAACAAGTGTCGAAGTAGAAGCTCTTGTTGTTAAAGGCCGTTCGAAGAGTCAGAATAAAGGAAGGAGATGGAGATCGAAGTCAAAGTCCAGATTGAGCAAAGATGAATGTGTCTTTTGTCGAGAAAAAGGGCACTGGAAGAAATAATGTCACAGACTAAAGAATAAAGGCAAACCTGAAAGGGGAAAGGTTGTCTCAGAATCAAATGTGGTCGAGTATGGTGATGCAGATTCAGATTTTGCATTCGTTGCTACGCTATCAACCAGCTGTTCCAGTCCATGGCTGTTAGATTCAGTTTGTAGCCATCATATGACCCCCAATAAAGAATGGTTCTTTGATTTTAAAGAACTAAAAGGTGGAATTGTCTACACAGCAAAAAATTCCACTCTTGACACACTTGGGATTGGTTCAATTCGCTTGAGGAATCGGGATAGATCAATCAGAACCTTAACAGGTGTCCATTATGTACTAGATTTAATGAGAGATCTCATCTCTGTGGGAACCTTAGAGTCAAAAGGTTTAGAAGTGAGGGCAAAAGATGGGATTATGAGGATTATCTTTGGTGCACTGGTGATAATGAAGGGAATCCGAAAAAGAAGCAATGTGTATTACTTTCTGGGTAGTACAATTGTTGGGACAGCAGCAGTGGCAACTTCTACTGATGAACAGGAGTCAGAAGCAACCAGGTTATGGCATATGCTCTTGGGGCATGTTGGTGAAAAATCCTTGAAATTGCTGATAGATCAAATATTATTGAAGGGTGCTCGGGCTTGCAAATTAGCCTTTTGTGAGCATTGCATCAAAGGGAAGAAGACGAGGGTGAAATTTGGAACAGCAATCCATGATACTAAAGGTATTTTGGATTATGTTCATTCAGATGTATGGGGGCCTTCCAAAACAACTTCATTGGGAGGAACACACTATTATGTCACCTTTGTTGATGATTTTTCCCGGAAAGTTTGGGTGTATACAATGAAGACAAAGGATGAGGTGCTAGGATTTTTCCTTAAATGGAAAAGGATAGTGGAGACTCAAACAGGCAGAAAATCCAAACGTCTCCGTACAAACAATGGTGGAGAGTACAAAAATGATCCATTTCTGAATGTCTGTGAAGAAGAAGGTATTGTCAGACATTTCACTGTTAGATCTATACCACAACAGAATAGGGTGGCAGAGCGTATGAACCGGACATTAGTGGAGAAGGTTCGGTGTATGTTGTTTAATGCTGAGTTAGGCAAAGAATTTTGGGCTGAGGCTTTGGTCTATGCTTGTCACCTTGTCAACCGCTTACCATCGACTGCTATTGATGGTAAAACACCATTAGAGAAATGATTTGGAGAACCTGCTACATATTATGATTCCTTACATGTGTTTGGTTCCACTGCATACTACCATATTAAGGAGCTGGATCCAAGAGCAAAGAATGCGATCTTTATGGGGATCACCTTTGGTGTGAAAGACTATCGTCTTTGGTGTCCAGAAACAAAGAAAATAATCTTCAGCAGGGATGTTACCTTTGATGAATCTACCATGTTGAGAAATGTGACTTGAGAAAAATTGGAGCAGACAGATGGAACTCCCAAATAGGTGGAGTTTGAAGGAAGCAAAATTGTCCCAGCCATTAAAGAAACTGATGTTGACTCTCCTATGGTAGAATAAGAGTCAGATGAAGAAGATTTTCAGATCCAAGAACCTCCACAGCAACATGAATCAATTGCACTCAGAAAGGGAAAGAGGTGATATGGTCTCTTTTGCATCATCAATTGTAATTGATGATGTTCCTGCCACTTTTAATGAAGCAGTCCAAAGTTCAGAACATAAAAGGTGGAGGATCGCCATGAATGAAGAAATGCAATCCCTTCAAAAGAATCAGACGTAGAAACTAGCTAGTCTTCCGAAGGGAAAGAATGTAATTGGGTGCAAGTGGGTATATACAAAGAAAGATGGATTTCCTGACAAGAATAACATCCGCTACAAAGCAAGATTGGTGGCTAAAGGCTACGCTCAAACGGAGGGAGTTGATTATAATGAAGTATTTTCTCCAGTTGTAAAACATTCCTCCATCAGAATTTGTTGGCTTTGGTAGTGCAGTTGGATTTGGAACTAGTTCAGATGGATGTAAAAACTGCATTTTTACATGGAGACTTGGATGAGGAAATCTACATGACTCAGCTAGATGGATTCAAAGTTGCTAAAAAAGAAAAGATGGTGTGCAAATTAGAAAAATCGTTGTACGGTTTGAAGTAATCTCCAAGGCAGTGGTACAAGCGATTTGACAAGTTTATGATAGGGCAGAAGTACACATGAAGCAAATATGATCATTGTGTATATTTACGCAAGCTACAAGATGGATCCTATATTTATCGTCTTCTTTATGTTGATGATATGTTGATAGCTTCCAGGAGTCAGACAGAAATTGTGAAACTAAAGACTCAATTGAACAGGGAGTTTGAGATGAAGGATCTTGGTGAAGCGAAGAAGATTCTAGGCATGGAGATATCAAGGGATAAGAAATTGGGGATGCTTTATTTGTCTCAGAAAGAATATCTGATGAAGGTACTAAAACGTTTTGGCATGAATGAGAAGTCAAAACCAGTTAGTACACCTCTTGCTCCTCATTTCAAGCTCGGTGCATCCATGTCACCTAAAGATGATGCAGAACGGGAATACATGTCAAATGTTTCGTATGTAAGTGTTGTTGGTAGCTTGATGTATGCAATGGTGTGTACGAGACACGATATTTCACAGGCAGTTGGGGTTGTGAGCAGGTATATGCATGATCCTGGAAAGGAGCATTGGCAAGCTGTGAAATGGATTTTGCGGTATATTCTAAACACCGTAGAAGTTGGTTTGGTCTTTCAGCAGGACAAACAAGATGGTCAGTGTGTAGTTGGGTATTGTGATTCAGACTATACAGGTGATTTGGACAAGCATCGATCAACTACTGGTTATGTGTTTACATTTGCAAAGGCATCATTCAGTTGGAAGTCCACCTTACAGTCAACAGTGGCTTTGTTTACTACAGAGGCAGAGTATATGGCAGTTACAGAGGCTGTGAAGGAGGCAATTTGGCTTCAAGGGTTGCTTGGTGATTTGGGAATGGAACAGAAGCACATCAAAGTGCATTGTGACAGTCAGAGTGCTATTCATTTAGCAAAGAACCAGGTTTACCATGCAAGGACGAAGCACATCGATGTTCGATATCACTTTGTACGAAAGATTCTAGAAGAAGGTAGAGTCATAATCCAGAAGAAGGTGGAGTCATAATCCAGAAGATTCGGACCACTGAGAATCCTGTTGATATGTTGAAAAAGTGGTAACTGCGGTCAAGTTTAAACATTGTTTAGACTTGGTCAATATTGTTACAAATTGAAAGATGAATTTGCAGACACTACTGAAGATTGGATTTTTTAGAGATGTGTGTGGAATTTGCCAAGGTGGAGATTTGTTGGCTTTTTGGCAAAATCCCACATTGGTTGTGTACAAGGAGGAGGGGAAATTCTTTTGTTATAAATAGAGTCCTCCTCCTCCTTAGTTTAGCATCCCACAAATATAAGCCTTATTCACTATTAAAGGCTATTTGTAATCTTTCTCTCTTTGTAATATTTCATCTATTAGTGAAATATTATTTTAGTAGTGTTCGAGGACATTGGCATAATTTTGGCCGAACCTCGTTAAATTTTGGTATTCTCTTTTATGTCTATTTAATAGCTATTGTCGGGTATAGTTGTTGTTAATTATTGTACTATTAAAATTACTTGTCTTGGTAGTTCTGTCTAAGGAAAATGGGTTTTAAGAGGGACCATTGTGACCCCTCCTCTTTCCTGTGAATCTACCTTGAGGTGATTTTTAGTACAATCGTTTTCACACTAGTAACCTAGATAATAGTTTTCAAGGTGAATTTGTTATTATTGGTGGAAATTAACCCGAATTCCACAACAACTTGCTGAGAAATTTTAATGGTGCTTATACAGACCATAAAAGGGGGAAATAACCTGCAAAGGAGGAATGTTGTCTGCAGCAAAGAGCACTACTCGAGCTAGTTTGATATCCTGGTGTGCACTCAAGACACACTGGATACAGAGGTTAGGCTCACAGCTATGATTGATAAATCTTGCAACATTTCCAATAGAAGCAGTATCAATGCAAAACTCTGGCATACTTTCTGATCTTTGTTCATCAATTTTGTCCACGTTCTGGATCACTGACACAGATGCATCCTGTTACCGCCTTTGTCGAGGAAAATAAAATCAGAATAAATACAATCTTACATGCAGGAAAAACAATATATGATTTCAAAGCAGTAATATCACACAGGTCAGAGAAAGGTGTTTAATTATAAAAGGGTTTCCTATGACCTCCTCTAACCCCTTTGGCTGACACTATTATACTGAACTTGAAGTCTTGAACTAATACTCAACAACTTGAATGGAAAGAAAGATTCGGTACTATGCTAAAGAGACCAATCATACCGCTCGACCACCGAGTCCTCTCATAGTTTGCAAGCAATCAATGTAAAAAATGTAATTATTCTCAAAGACGCTATCCAGATCTTCTGTCCTTGTCAGCACTCCAATATATTCACAAACGGGGGCACCAGCAGGTATAAAATCCCAAGATCTAACAGCCCATCCTTTCTTAGGTGTATGGAAGACCTGTCAATTCACATAAGTCAGATTTCATGTGGAGATGTTGAAACCAGAACTTCTAAAGTTCAAACAAAAGAAGTGAGCAGAGTGATTGTTTCTTGCGGTGATAAAAATACCTCGAGTCGATATTTCAATTCTCCCTGAGATGTACGATTTACACACTCTGGACCACAGCCACAATTTGGACCACATTCAAAACATGTTTGGCTTCAACTAACCTGGAATCAAAGAAATGGAACAGAAGAGCATAAATAATCAATAAACTTCAACAGCAAGAAAAAAGAGTATTGCACAAGCCGTTAAGCTTCTCTATTTCTACGATTTTACCTGCCACCACCAAGGTGCATATATTGAAAATCAGAACCATTAAGCTTGGCATGTGAACAAGTATTAGGATCTCGACAAAGTCTCTCACAATCACATCCAGCAGCATTACCAGGAAGCTTTAGATTTCGTGCAACTTTCATTGACTTGAAATTTCTCATAACCTGATAAACAAATGAACAAACTGAATCTTAGCAACTTATGTATTCATACCATTGCATCAAAAGGACCTATCTTTGAAAAAGAAAGTAAAAAGTAGGATAAAATGGTGAAAACAACTAGTAAAAGTGAAGAAAAGAGTGTCATTACTATCTATGTTACGCAAATTTGAGTGTCAGATACTATTATGTGTATGCCCATTGTCTTCTAAAGTTATCCCATATATTTGGAGAACCATAACCCTATATCAATGTCATATGTGTGTCAGATACGCATATTAGGCACGAGTATCAAGGGGAAAAAAAAAGAAGAATCCATGAAACATATATCATCTTAAAAACATGCAACAAAACTGAGAATGTGAACAAATGGACCTTTTCAAGCAAATGATAATAGAAAGGATAAACACTGCTTAGAAATGAGAATTTGTAGACCTTCAAATGGACATCATCCAGTAGCAAATGTTTCCAGACAACCAGGAGAAAGTTTATCAAAGAGAATCAATGAACAACTTACATGTAAAATGGTCTACAGGAACTTATTTCAGTTGAAAGGAGACAAAAAGGGCAAAATTTAGACACTCATGGATGGTGTGGCTGGTTTGAAGCATAATAAGATTAATCAGCAATAATGAGCATAATTCAGTGGACTCTGAAGCACACAAGAAGCGGATCAAATATGTTTGTGTGAAGCACATATTCACTTATAACCAAAAGTACTTCTCTAAGATAGAATTGATTTCATTGTGCATGGAAATAAATTACTTAGGAACAAATGAGAAAGTTGAGCTTGCCAGGTGGATCATCAACCAAATTAGTAGCTGGAATAGGAACATTCTCTTGACCACCACTTATGTCCTCACACACCAACCTTAAAAGATAAAAAGTATAATTGAGATTGACTAGAATCAATGACAAAAAGGCAACCGACTATTTTATTTTTCTGTAATACTTAATCCTTCAAATACCCGACAATTTCAGAAGGACACTTGGGAACACGACCATGGGCGAAATGAACCTATTAAAAGAATGAACAAACATGATTACAATAATCAGATTTAACAATAAAACAAAAAATTCACATAACAGGCAGTAAAACCTCTTTCATACTCTATTTCAATAAAAAGAAATGGGATTTATTCTGATCTTAAAAGTAAGCAACTGCCACAAATAGGTAATCAATCCCATCACTAGTTATCAGGCTTCATTAATAAAAAAATAAAAAATAAACCACCACGCTATAGACAATGACTTTCGTCAAAACTTGCGTGAAGTTAACATGCGCAAATTCACTTTACAGGGAAAGTATCGAAAACAATCATCTTCAACAGAATAACATTGGATCTCATGGTAAATGGCCCATAGATTATGAGAAATTAGCCAACCATAATCATAAATCATAAACCTTGTTAGTTGTTAATGTTGGTTGGCCCTTAAGCCGCCTCAATCGATATTTGAAAAAAGTGAACCCAGAAAGGCCCTTTTCTGCCCAGTACTTCTCAACCTGCAAATGTGGAGCAGATTTTGAAATGCATAGTGTTCTATTGAATTCCTGCATGATCTAAATACACAAAGTTACAATGCCAATCTGCGGGAAAAGACAAATCAACCTGAAAACTGAATATTTTACAAGGCAGAACCAAACATGGAAAATTCAATTATTCAATACCGGCAGGAGAAACAGGTACAAAGTTTTTGTCCCCTATCAAGAAGACTACATGCTTGTGATGAAGAATACAAGACTCACTCATCCATGAAGGAATCAACAAGGCAAGTTAATCACATTAAAATATTCTCAAAAAATGGTCATATTCTATCAACTCTTTATCACAGAAGGAACTATCAAATTATTCACAAAGAATGAGTAAGATTTCGTCATGGTTCATGCAGAATACGGAAAAAGTATAATTACCATTTAATTTATAGTACACCATATAATATGATAAAATGAATGAAAATATATAATGCAACCTTAACCACCAAATAAAATGTTGATAAAAACAAAAACTTAAGAATGATTCAATAACTTACCTTGTACAATCCATCATACATAAAAACTTTCCCAGAGTAACTGTTAGTACATGCATGACCTCAAATTACTCTGACAGTCACCCCAAGGTCATAACAGTTCCGCAAATAATCAGACAGGATGTAAGAAGACAACTTCCAATGAGATGCTATACAAGACAGTCCCAATATAGAAAAAGTTGCAAAGCAACAATGTCCCATGGATGCATCAGTTAGAAAACACATTAGAGCAATTTTTACCATGTAGACAGAAAATTTTAACAACTCCGATAATTGTGTATCTTTAGCCATACAAAGCCATTCAACATGCTTAAATGTTCAAGATGCCAAAGAATTTAGAACCTAACTTAAACATCGACACATATGCGTTCACATACAAATTCTTGGACCCAAGATATGACAGTTGTGACAGTAGAAAGTGTCTAAAAACATGGTAGTTTAGTCTCAAATAAGCACAACAACAGATAATAGTATTTTCATGATTATATCTTAGCATGCCATTGTTCTCTATTAAAAAAATATATCCCAAGTACGACTAGACAATCTGTAATATATCCAATGAATAACAAATTCAACTACAACTATCCAATAATATAGACAATGTAAATGCATGAGAGTTTAGAATGCATACCTTTAACGCCAGATTACCACCTTTCAAAAATTGATGTTAGCATGTAGTATTTTGGTTTTTAAAAAACCAAATATCAAAGATAACCGAACCAATCAAACTCCACTAGTTTGGTTTATCAGTTTAAAAATAAATCTTTGTATAGTATTTTAAAGTTATTTTCACTCAATTTAAATATAAATATATATTTATATTATATATTTTACTCAACAATGGAAAAAAATCGTATTTGGTGACCAGAAGCACTTGATGACAGAAAAACTAACAGCAGAGACCCCTTGCAAGGACAGGCTTCTTTCCCATTTTTGGACAGGAGAGTACACTTGCAGTTCACAATGTAGAAAGCATATGATAATGCAGTTAAACATCATCCATTGAAAATATAAATAAAATTACTTCAAAGGTGCAGAATGATATATAACTCATTCACAGGAAAAAAAAAAGAATGTATTACCCCTTTCCTGTAGAACCGCCCCATAAAATCTGTACCATTCAACCAGTGGCTATGAAAACCAACTGCAACCATTTCAGCACGAGAGTAAAACTGATGACCAACATCAATACCTATCACACACCAAAGACATCTTAGATAATAGTTTCATAAACTCGAAACAAGATATGAAACGCTCATTATAGTACATGTTAGACAACTAAAAACAGCATGAAAATTCACAACAGGCATAAGCTCTCACAACCAATCTGGAATGTTACCTATCCTTTAGTTTTAATAAATAATATTTTAATCCCAAACCATATGTTTTAATTTATTTTAATCTGATTTTCGAATTTTATATAATTTTAGTTTAGTCACTAAATTAATAAATAAGAATAATAGCATGTTTAATCCCTATAATTTTAAATAATTAATTAAATTAAGTTTTTAATTTTATTAGATTATAATTTAGTCCCTAAGTTTAATATTTTCATTTATTTTACAAGCTTTATTACTTTTTATTTTTTTTCATATCATGTTTTAATTTTATTTTAAACATTATTTAATCATATGTTACTTTTATATATTTATGTTCATATATATTTAATTATCATTACTATTACTATTATTATTTATTAATTATGTCAATATATATAGTCTTATGAATATATATAATATTTATTTATTTATTCTATTTTCCTATTTATAAATTTAATTTTATAAATTGTTTTTAAGAAAAATAATCATATTTTGATATTTATTTATTTTTAATATCAAAGAAAAGAGCTGTCTTAAAGCACCTAGAAGCCCTTTTCTGATATTTTTAAATAAATAAATATCTTATTAAAATAAATTTTTATTTTAAGAAAATGTTTTGGTTATTTATTTATTTTTTAAATATCAAAGAAAAGAGCTGTCTTAAGGCACCTAGAAGCCCTTTTCTGATATTTTTAAATAAATAAATATCTTATTAAAATATTTTTATTTTAAGAAAATGTTTTGGTTATTTATTTATTTTTCAATATCAAAGAAAAGAGTTGTCTTAAGGTACCTAGAAGCTCTTTTCTGATAGTTTTGAATAAATAAATACCTTATTATATAAAATAAAATGTTTTTGATTTTTTTTTATTTTTTAATATCAAAGAAAAGAGCTATCTTAAAGCACCTAGAAGCCTTTTTATGATATTTCTAAATAAGTAAATATCTTATTTATGTATATTAATATATTTTCTTAAAATTATTTGAAATAATAGAATTATGAATTAAATATATCTTTGAATTTTTAAATTTCCAATAATAGAGACAATTTATAATTAAAAAGTACCAATTTTGGGCGTTGTAGGGGTGCTAATCCTTCCCTAAACGTAACCGACCACGAATCCCTTTTTATTATTAAAAAGAAAGAATTTTTTGTTATAAACGCAGATCAGTTCATCTTTTAACTGGTGTTTTCTTAAAAACTCTGTTAAAAGATAATTTTTAGGTATTCGACCTACCTGACCCAAAAGGCCGATGGCGACTCCCAAATTATTTTCAAAACCATTTATTCACATCACTTCTCCCGCCAAGTAACATTTCGTGCCCGGGCGAAAACCGGTTAGGACAGCTTGGCGACTCCACTGGGGAAAGGTCAAACTTTAAAATTAATTATAAATTGTCTCTATTAATTAGAAATTAAAAATTCATTTATTTAATTTTTAATTCTTTTCTTTCAAATTTTATTACTTATTATTTTTATATTATTTTATTAATATTTTTTTAAGGTATTAATTATTTTATTTATTTGTTAGAGGTTTGAACATTTCTCCTCACACACAACACTTGCATTGCATAACATATAACTCTATAATTGAGTTTGTCCCTTTTGAATGGGAGTGAAAGCGACGTCTTCGTGAGAATTTATTCTCCGTGTCAGACCTAGCAAGTAACTTTCGGGGTTCATATGCTCTATGTCTTCGTGAGAATTTATTCTCCGTGTCAGGCATAGAGAAATGTGTCCCCTCGAATTGAACTCGATCTGCTTAAGTCTGTAATGGACTAGGATTGAGGGTTGACAGCCCAAGGGGGCATCAACAGGGACAGTTCGAGTACCTTTACTCCTAGAACTAAAAACCTGCATATAATAAACCCTAGAAATTCTCCTAATTTAAGACAATACTGAAACCATTTCCATAGGTATACACAAAGGAGAAATAAGTTTTAGTTTTTAATTTATTATTTTTTTTCTCTCTGAATAAATATGCGAACTAGAAATCTTGCGGTTAGGTTAATTTTTTCCAAACAATGCATGCGAACTAGAAAGCATGAGGTTAAGATTTATACCTTGATAGATAGATTTTTTTCCATTAGTTGGTACTAAGTATTCTATTTATTCTATTTTTTTCATGCATGTTACATTGCTCTAATCTGTTCATATTGATTTCTTTTGTTTACATTGCATGATCATGGCATAACCAAAAGGTGTTTACTTGAAAGACTGTTCATAATATTGGAAAGAAATCGTAAATGGACAAAAAGTTTTATGATCAAACAAAATATGATGCGGCCAAGAAAAGACATCCCGAGGGAACTCCAAGGATAGAAGAGAGCTATACACCTAGAGATCATATGTCCATTAAGGAGCAAAAGGAGATACGAGAAATAAGAGAGCAGATATCCAAGATGATGGATAGAATATTTGTTTTGGCCAAAAGAGAAGAGATTCCTGCACAGAAAGAGAGAAAGCTTAATGAAGATAATCCTGCAATTTCAGATATGCAAGGGACTTCTGATCCTAACCAATTTGAGAAGTTGCAGACAATCATCATTTGTATTCACAAATCGTCTGGAGATACCAAAGAAATGGTGAACACTGTAAAAGCTCCCAGATATGAGAAGAAATCATGTAACCTGAAATTATCAAAGTTTAGTCTGCTCCTAGAATCTAAAACTCAGGTTCAATCCAAGACAAAAGGCGGTTCTCATGTTGATGCTATACCTATATCATATAAAGAGTTGTATGAAAAGTTACTTGAAGCACGAGAAATAGCTCCATATTACATAAAACCATTCCAACCTCCGTATCCAAATTGGTATGACATCAACGTTCATTGTGAATATCATGCCGGAGCTCAAGGACATACCATCGAGAACTGTCTTGCCTTCAAACGTCGAGTCCAAAGTCTTTTGGATCATGGAACCTTACAATTTATGGTAGATGATCGACCTAGTTTGGTAACCAAAGGTCCTGCTAGATTAATACCAAAAGTCTTCAAAGGTACGAGTATCAGTAGGGGCGCCCAGAGAGAAGAAGATTTGCTGAGGTTTGAAGCTCAAATACGTCATTTAAAGATTGAAAACGATAAATTGAGCACCAAAATAGAAAGCATACAGGAAGATTTCCAGAAGGTCAGTCAAGCCTTTCAAAATGCTGATATAGGGAACACCCCAGAAGAGTGGATAACAGGGGTCACCAAACTGAAGAAGAACTATAACATACATGAAAGACGAGCCAAGAAGTTTTATCATAATTCACGAGTTACAGAAGAAAGATGCAATACGTCTGTTAGTGAATTGAAAAGATGTCAAGTCGAAAATCAAAGGTTAAATAGTGCTATGACCAACATGGAAGCATCATATCAGATTCATCAGCTTGAAATCGATACTGAATTAAAAGCCACTATGGCCAAGAACAAAACATTGAAGAAATGTGTAGATGATTATGAAGATCTTGTACGAGAACTTTTTGAACATAAAGATTCTCTCACAAGAAAAAATGAACGACATTGTTTACAACTTCGAGAATTGACACAAAGGATGAAGGAAAAAGACAATGTCATGAATGAAGCTGTTGCTCAAGCAAACAACGTGGCTCATAAGCTGGTGGACTTAGCTGGCTTCACGGGAGAATTAAAGCAGATGGATAACTCCACACCTGAGTATGAGTGGAAGTTAGTTTGGCTTTTAAGTGAAATAGAGAAATTAGGAGTGAAAGTTATTCCCTACATGTAAAAGTTTTGTTTGATGTACCGAAACTTTTGTGTTCAATGAAATCTGTTCTAAGATGATCACTCTTGAGTAAAACCTTTTCATACATGCATTTACATTTTGTATCTGTGCATTTTCATTTTGTATTCTTACTTTTTGCATCTTTGCATTTTTCATTTTGCATTCATACTTTTATGTTTGCCTTTGAATTGCACATTTTGCATTCTTTTTTTTCCATTTATGCATTTTTCACATTTTTATTTAAGTATTGTTATGTACTTTAATTATAAAAACATGCAAATAATTCATGAAAGGTTCTGTAACAGTAAAAACCAAGACCATTCATTCATATTACTTTACTATCATCATGAAAACAATGGAGCAATCTTATAAGGGACTACAAGACCAGATGGATCAGATCAAATTATTCAGGGAATGGAATCTGATAAAGAAGAGATAACTACTAAAGAGAAATCGTGCTATCAGATTGAAGAGTTGAGAAAGATAACATACCCTGGGGCATCCCACTCAAACCCAAATAATAGCCTCATTAATTATTCACAATATGAGGAGAAAGTCAAGAGGATAGAAAAAGCAATCAGAAACATGAAAGATGATAGTGCCCACCACAAAGAATTAGAATCAAGAGAGCTCAGCTTGATTCCAGATTTGATTATTCCCCATGAATTCAAAATGCCTGATTTTGAGAAATATGATGGCACCAGTTGTCCCTTAATCCATTTGAGAATGTTTTGCAGAAAAATGGAAGGATATTTGAGTTTTGATGATCTATTAATTCACTCTTTCCATGATAGTCTTGTTGGCCCAACAGTAGCCTGGTACAATCAGTTGACCCAAGAACAGATCAAGAGATGGGTAGATCTAGCTGAAGCATTTTTGGGACAATATCGGTATGTTAAAGGCTTAGCTCCAACACGTATGAATATTCGAAGAGTAAAGAAGAAAACCAATGAAAGATTTCAAGAATATGCCTTAAGATGGAGAGGAGTGGCAGCACAAGTTCAACCTCCCATGTTAGAAGAAGAGATATCACATATGTTTCGGGATTCCATTCCTGCTCCTTTCTGCGAGTTAATGCAGGCAAATCCGACGAAGGAATTCAAGAATCTTATGACAAGTGGAGATTTAATTGAGAATGTAATCAGTGAAGGAAACTCAAAAGTCACATCCAATAGCCCGATTGATCAGAGAGCTAAAGTTGGTAATGTGAATGAGTATCACATCCAAAGTCCCCGCAATTGCAAAAGAAAAGGAGCAAATAGTTGTTCGGATCGACCAAAGAAAGTCATGCGATCAAGAAAAACTTTGGAAGTATTCCAAACTTCCATTTCAGACCTGTATCCTCATTTGGTTAAAGGTCAATACATCACACCAAGACTAACTAAAGTGACATCAAACCCTTCTGCTCATAGCTATGATCAAGATAGTGTTTATAATTTCCACTTGAGGGTAAAGGGGCATTCTACATGCAATTGTAGGCCACTGTTAAAAGAAATTGAGATGCTTGTTGACAAAGGGGTTTTGACACAAGAAATGATCAAGAAATGGGAGGACGAATGAAGAAAAGAACCCTGATCTTGTTACATACCCAACATTATAGGAATAATGAGACATGATAAAATAAATAAGTGGAAGTGTTATCTACCACTGTAGTACCTTTCTACTTTCAGCATTTTGTTTGAACTTGTTTTTTGTTTCCTTTCTCCGCCCTTTGTAATAAATAAATTTGTGTTACTTTTATGGTTATGAGCAAGGAATCAAGTTTAACCTTGAGATTCTTGAGTATCAAGTAGATTAAATATTCTTTTAATTTTTTAAGAGTTATAGATCTTTGGCAAGTGGTAAAATTATATCTTCCATATCCTATCCAATGCCAATTACTTGATCCTTACTAAAACCAAATTTTGACCGTACATTTATATGAGACTCTGAAGAAATGTCTCTACCTATTTTTGAGACACCAACTCTAGATGTTTACCTTCTCGGATAGAGTTGGTTGGTTTATGATATTACCCCTTCCACTATATATATGACCTCAAAAGTCACACATTTGACCTTCCAAATACAATGCCATCATAAAAAAAACCTCAAAAGAACCAAACTTTCAGTTATCCGTGAATTTTCCTGCAAGAAGAGATGAGATGAGGCATCATGGACCAACTTATCGAAGATGATTTCAAGTGATTGGGACATACTCAAAGAAGAGGTGATTTATTGAAATAAATATATCATGCATTAATTACATTGTTTTCATGTAAATAAAGTTAATCTTGAATATTCATTCCCCCTGGAGATACCTCTTTTTACAAAGGTTTCTGTGTATGAGATGATGAACGGCATTGTTTCATTTATCCTTTTATATATATATATCCTTTGTTGTCCCCACTTGAGCCTAAATGATTTTTCTTCTGATTCAACCCTAACCAAGGATCACCCTCCACATTAGGGGGCAAGGTGAAGGATATTTGCTAACAAGAATAAAGATTGTCAATACATTTTTATTACGAAGACAAGTTTCCAAGAAGTCATGAAAGTTTTGAACTACAAGGTATGTCAAATACAGAGTGCTTGAAGATCAATCCAATCAAGAATAATGGAAAATCTCCAAAATGCAAAAGGAAAAGGAGGTGCTCAAAGAAATTGAAGTATTATACTCATCCAGCAAAGAAAGAAAAATGAAAAATGAAAAATGAAAAAAAAGGAAAATTGAATCAAGAGGAGTGACTTATTGAGCCTCAAGTTACAAGGTTGATCAAGTACAAACAAGAAGAGAAATAAATGTTGGAGATATGAGAAAATGGAAACGAATCCAAAATTTTGTAGTCTAGAGGGATCCAGATGATGGAAAAATCCCCAACAAAGCATATCCAAGTTAAGCAAGGCAAAGTGAAGGCATCAGAATGAATTGATCATTGGTTTGATTATCTTTAAACACTTATTTGGGCCTTTTTATCCCTTTCTTTCATAACCATAAGCCATGGCCTACGTTACGTACCTGAAAAGTCCATTTTAATCATACATGGATTTCTAAGTAAAAGAGAATATCTTTAGAATTCATTCCGCCTCTCAAGATTGATTTTTATTTGCAAAAATTGGTTTTTAAAATCTTTAATGCATGATATAAAAAAAATGATAAAAGGGGGTTCAAGATATAAATTTTTAAATAACATCTTGAAACCAAAGGAGGATTCGTGTTGAAAACCTGAAAAGGTGGCTCGAATATTGAATGGTGCAACAAACGACATAAGAGATGATCTTAAATGAAGCACCGCACATCCCAAAAGACGTTCCTGAGATTCTGGAATCAAGAAGTATCTCTACAAGATGAGCATAACAACCATTTCTTCAAGTTAGTGGAAGCCCGAAGCGACATACTGAACCAACTTGAAAGAACCTACTTTACCAGAATCCACCTACACCTTAAATCAGTCAATAGTTTTGACACTTGCCATAGGACTATGATTTTTGAATGATTTAAAAGTGTAGTTGATTTATTTGATATTCATTAAACTCATTGTTTATAATTTGATTATATTGTGAACCTGAAAGGGGTAATACTTTGCAAAATTCTTTCATTCTTCAATAAAGAAAGGAGAAAAAACATTTTCAAACATGACAGTCTCAAATGGAGAAGGTCCTTGAAGCAAATTGTTGCTTATTCTACCTCTGTTGAAGAAAAAGAATGAATGAGGCTAGAATGATGAAACACTTCACATTTTTGAAGGCAAGTGGTCCAAGAAGCCAGAAAGTATGGATAATTAAACTTATGACACTCTCCTATGACATTATTAGTAGCTCATCAAGAAAGATTATCATTTATCTCATACTGAGGGTGATAAGCATCACCAGACATATTATTTTCCCCAACCATCAATTCATGTTCTCTAAAAGATTACATCATAGAACCATGAACAAGTCACTACCTGCACTCTGGTTATACCGTGATGCTGGCTCAAGTCTTGATACATCATTGCTACTTCTTCTATGCCGATCAATTTCTTTGTCAAGATGATATCCATTATGTCGTTCAGAAGATTGCTGAATTTGAATTTGAGGACTTATGGCACAGAACAAGACATTGGAACAGAATATACCCTTATAGGCCTTTTATATAGGGTAACATTGGTTACAGGATTCCAAAAGTTGAAAATGACCAGTTTTACTGTTAACTAAACTGTTCCATGATTCGAAAAGAGTGGGATATATTGAAACAGCAGAAGAGACAGTCACTGTAGCAATCATTACAAGGAAATGCACCAACAAAAATTGTGTAGCTCATCCTGATAATGTATATTTTTTCCAGTAAAGTTGTTACGCTGGATACCACTGACAACAAGGTCGAATTCGCCAAATCTACTCATCAATTGCTCCAACCGATCATCATTCAGTTCTTGCACATCTGTTTTTAAAAGTATGCCAAGACAGTAAAAGGCAACTTCTGCATCATTGATCCTAGAGAAAAGAGACAGGACATTGATACCACCATGGAACATGTCTCTATACATATCCTTGTGTATGATTTTTAAGGAAACCTAGAAGCATTTCCACCTCATCAGATTCAAGTGGAACAATTTTATTCTTTTCAACCCATACCAGATTCCATTTTCAGCACTCATCAAGAACATACTTCTGGACACTCGAAGGTGGCTCATTGTCATAAGCTTCAAGAGCCTTACAGATCATTTCTGTCAATTTGGAACTTCCTGTACATGTTTATAAACAGTTCAACTTTGTTCTTGGATCCCAGGAAGGCCATCATTTCTTTGTCAATGGAAAAACATCAGCACATGGAGGAAGCAGAATAAGAGAAAATCTGTTCTCAATTGGCAAAATTATGAATATAGCCCTTTTCAGTGTAGTAGCATGAAAATGCTTCGAATCTACAAATTCTGGCTCTACATCGAATAAGTACTATGATATTCCAGTCCAAACATTAACTGGAGCAAGTGCCATGTGCTCATAGTAGAAATAAGAAGACCCAATAGCATCTTCTGGAAGTGTTCTTTGAGTTATCTGATCTGGTTTGGTATGAACCTCAAAAACCAATCATTGGATTTGAAAGATGAATTTGCTCATAGTAGAAATAAGAAGACCCAATAGCATCTTCTGGAAGTGTTCTTTGAGTTATCTGATCTGGTTCGGTAGGAACCACAGAACCAATCATTGGAATTAAAAGATGAACTGCATGATTGTCTTCATTAAGAAGCTTCTTTTCAAGCTTCTTCTGCTTATTCCCTTCCCAAAAATCATAGCTCGAGTTTTGCCTTTTCTTGTAATTGGGATCATTGCATAATGGCTTCCTATCTTCTACCGTAAGAAGTGCGTCAGCAGCCTTAGCCATTTGATCAGCACATATAAAATATGTCAATTCTGCAATTGATGAATCTGGACCACATCTCTCCATGGCTACTGAAGTCTCAGCCTCTGAGAATCTTATTTTTGTCAAGTATAACAGTTTATTCTCCTAATCAGAATTATAATTCAGATTTCCTCGATATCAGAAGAACTATCAATATCTGTGAAATCATCCTGAAATATCGCTTCATAATCATATGAGTTGTTATCAGAATCAACATGTTGCATGGGTGTGGATTTTTTATGAGCCTGTACCACTGTATATGTAGTCTTGCTATTGCATCAGATTACTGTTCGCATAAATTGGTTTCTCTCCCACAGAAAAGTATATTTTAGAGATAGCTTTCACTAAAAGATGATAAGCCACTATGTCAGCCTGGAACGGATTACTAAGCTATTTTTACTGCTCTGTCTGACTAGATCCCTCCAGATACAGAAAACAATCACCTCATTCAGAAGACACAAAATCTCAGACGTTTCTGTCAGAATGATTGAGTACTTCTTAAGTTTGTGACAACATGAAGAGAATTCCTCCAGTTACTTGACAATACTACTGTTAAGTAACACCAGAATGAGAGTATTCAAGATAAACATATTTGGGGAAGGAATAAAGCCACAAGTACCCATAACAGTGTATTGTCAAAATTGGATCTCATGAGGATCATGATATTCCAGTCAAACAGACATTGAGAGTGAATCAGACAGATCTAGAGGGATATCTTGAGGGCCCATTTTCAACCAGAAATAGAATATTGGGACATTTTGAAGGCTCACAACAATATGAATATTTGGGCATTCTTAAAGGCTCATCTCAACAAGAAGTAATGTTGAGCACACTTTTAACATCTGTATCAGTAAATGTTGGGGCATTTTAAAGGTTCTTTCAGACAGATCCATGTGGGGCATTTTGAAGGCTCAGATTAACAAGAAGCAAATGTCGGGGCATGCTGAAAGCCCATTTCAATCAAAATTAGGACTGTTGATGCATTTTTTGAACGATCGCATCAGCAAATACTGGGGCATACTGAAGGTCCACATCATCATTGACTTGAACAAATATTTCTAATGAGACAGAAAGATATGAAAAATGAAAATGATAAAACAGTGACAGTCGAGCTGACTATACATAATTACTTCGTTCATCAGGCAGTTGCATCAGAATCTTGTTGTTGAACAAATATATACTCATCAAGTATGGTTTCAAATACCCAATCTTCTTAAACCATATATCACATGACAGTGTGTTAAACTACATCATGAATAAAGATGGTCCCTTTGTAGACCATTCGATCCAAGGATTAGTTCATCGAGACCTCAAACTCTGAATTTGGCCTTTTGTGTGTCGGTGATAATTGAAAATATTTCTTTGAGATTCCTGTCAGTTAGTTTCAACCATATTGTTGAGGTTACGAAGCTGTTTTTCAAATCAGTTTTGTTTACTTGATGACATTGAAGAGAGAAGCTCATGTATATTGCTCTTTCCCGATGTTAGTGAGGTTATCATTGCCAGCCAGGCTGAACTGATTTTTTTGGGGTTTATCATGTGCATTTCATCCCCAGCAGCAAGAAATCCATGAATATCTTTCTGTATATAGATCTTAAAGCTGAAGTGTTTCTACTTTCTACAATGCTCATTACAGAAGAAAACGTGATCAGTATTACATTTGCCTTTGCCCGAGATGATATCAAGAGTAATTAGTGTCTTCTATTCAATTCGACACCAGCATATCTTGTGAATTTGACCAACTTTTTGGTCATACCAACATCACACTTGAATCCCCATTGAGTTTTGTTCTCAAATGGTCTTGTGACATCATACAAAAACTTTAAACACCATGCAAAGAGATTCAATGATTGAAAAATCTTGGCATAAGCCACAAAAAATGATGTATGTGTTGTCAAATGCTTTACGAACATTTGAGCTGAAACCACATGAGATAAAGAATGTGTTGTCATAATGTTTTACGAACTAGTTATTCTGATGTTGAACCAATGTTGTGATCATATGGTTTTCATTTTTGATTCAAGATGAAGTTTGTCTTCTTCAACTTCAAGATTATAAGTTTAGATATGATGAAGATTTCTTTCCGCAGAGGGAGAGCTGAAATTTTAACAACAAGAAACTAGTTGAACGACAGGTTGTGGTTAAGCATCTCGACATGATATGGTTCAATTTGCCTTGTTCGAGAACCAATTAAATGTGGAGACATGAAAGGAATTGGAATAAATCTTCCTTATGATGTGTTTCAAGAGTCAAATCAGAACAGACTCTACTCCCCTAATTAATCCCCGCTGAGTCACATATCTACATCTACACTCTTCAAAGATGATAGATTCTCTTTTTAAAGATGATAGATTCTCTTTCAAAGATGAAAGCTTTATGGGATTTCTACACAAGTCCAAGCAAATAAAGTTGGTTTTATCCAAGATAAAATGGGGCATCAGGGTCATAATTTTGACTACGACAAGAGTTCCACAAGTGAAACATTTCTTCTAAGACTTAAATAAAGCAAAGAAGGCACCATGATACAAGTTGATCAGATGATTCTGCAGAAATGCAAGCTTGATAGCATAAGTTTCTACACTGATATCTAGAGGTAACCCTGGCAATAAATGATGAAGTGAAGGAAGACCAAGTTCACCACTTTGAAGTCAAATGAAGATTGCATCAACATTCATGCATTCATAAGAACATCATTTGCACAATAGACAATGCATTACATTGATACATCTGAGTGCATTCAAGCATGAAGTTTTACAGATCTTCGGAAGAACAAGAAGATTCATGGTAAGAAATACCTTACAAGAAGAAGGTATTCAAAACCGTAAATACAGGAATCACGCAAACATCTGAAGAATAGATGGGCATAATCCATAAAAATGAGCATTATCTTGAGATTGGGGCATGTTACCTAATCAACATGTTATTTCAAAAAACATAATGAGAAAACGATTTTCATAGTTTCTCATTTTATCTTTTCTAAAATGAAATTGTTGAAAAGTAAGAAAACGATTTTCTTAGTTTTTTTACTTAGTAAATTATTTCCAACAGCCTTATCTTGAGATTGGGGCATGTTACCCAATCAACATGTTATTTTTAAAAATAATGAGAAAACGATTTTCATAGTTTCTCAATCAATCTTTTCTAAAAATGAAATTGTTGAAAAGTAAGAAAACGATTTCCTTAGTTTTTTAATAAACTATTTCCCACATCTGTAAGTCCTACAGTGCATGATTTTTCCAAAAAGCCTTCGGGAGCTTTTTGATGTTTTCAAAGCCTTCGGGTCATCTGTAAGTCCTGCAGTGCATGATGTTTCCAAAAAGCCTTTGGGAGCTTTTTGATGTTTTAAAGCCTTTGGGTCATCTGTAAGTCCTGCAGTGCATGATGTTTCCAAAAAGCCTTCGGGAGCTTTTTGATGTTTTCAAAGCCTTCGGGTCATCTGTAAGTCCTGCAGTGCATGATGTTTCCAAAAAGCCTTCGGGAGCTTTTTGATATTTTCAAAGCCTTCGGGTCATCTGTAAGTCCTACAGTGCATGATGTTTCCAAAAAGCCTTCGGGAGCTTTTTGATGTTTTCAAAGCCTTCGGGTCATCTGTAAGTCCTGCAGTGCATGATGTTTCCAAAAAGCCTTCGGGAGCTTTTTGATGGGAGCTTTTTGATGTTTTCAAAGCCTTCGGGTCATCTGTAAGTCCTGCAGTGCATGATGTTTCCAAAAAGCCTTCGGGACCTTTTTTGATGTTTTCAAAGCCTTCGGGTCATCTGTAAGTTCTGCAGTGCATAATGTTTCCAAAAAGCCTTCGGGAGCTTTTTGATGTTTTCAAAGCCTTCGGGAGCTTTTTGATGTTTTCAAAGCCTTCGGGTCATCTGTAAGTCCTTCAGTGCATGATGTTTCCAAAAAGCCTTCGGGAGCTTTTTGATGTTTTCAAAGCCTTAGGGTCATCTGTAAGTCCTGCAGTGCATGATGGTTCCAAAAAGCCTTCGGGAGCTTTTTGATGTTTTCAAAGCCTTAGGGTCATCTGTAAGTCCTGCAGTGCATGATGTTTCCAAAAAGCCTTCAGGAGCTTTTTGATGTTTTCAAAGCCCTTCAGTGCATGATGTTTTTAAGACCTCTGGAATGATGCTTTCAACATTTCAGTCTTACTCAAAAGAAGTCAAATGAAAAATTATTGTTTCTTTCGTCTTTGCTCTATTCTTGTTAACACAAGAATGAGCAAAGAGGGGCAGCTGTAAACACTAATTTTTCATTTTACTTAAATTATTATTAAAATTATTATTATTATTATTAAATATTATTATTATATTATACTATTATTAAATAATTATTACAAGCCCAAATACATCAGAAGCCCATAACCCTAAACCCATTTACAAAGCCCAACAGTAACCCTGAACCCTTCTAGGGTTTACATCCCATACACCCAGCCGCCGCTTCTATCAACCGTTTTCAGATCCAACGGTCCACAAGATACCAGCGTGAAGCCCTAGGGTTTCATAACCCTAGGTTATCATCCAGCCGTCGCTGCTTCCAGACGCTCCAACTGCCAGTGCCACGCCACGAAATCGCCGCCTCGCCAGAAGCCTCCAGAAGCCAGCTGCCCCTCCACATGTCGAGCTCTATGGTGAGTCACCACATAGCTCGGTGACTCACCGAACTCCATTCCTTTGACTGGTCCGAGAGCCACACCGTTGATGGCTATAAAAGCCATCGACCACACCTGCAACAAAAAAAAGAGGAAGAACCGGAGAAAAACAGAAACAAGAGCAAAAAAATATACCAAACATCCCAGTCAACAACAACGACGGCAACGCACAAAGAGAGAGAACCCACTACAAGCAGTGAACCAAAACAGAAAACAAAGAAAGAAGAAAGAGACTTACCCTTGGAGCCTTGACCATCGCCGGAAGCACTAAACATCGCCGGAGAACAGAAAATACCAAAGGTATTTTCATAGATCTACTCCGATTAGGAGTCTTTTTGGGGAAACAAAGGTTGGACTCTACTTTGGGGAAATCAGGACTGTATTTTAGTGTAAAACAAAATTTTTCCGGCCACCGAAGGCGGTGGCCGGCGGTAGAGTTAGCGACGGCAGACGACTGCCGTCTGGTGGCCGGCCTTCCTCCGGTTAGAGGAAAATAGAGAGAGGCGAGAGAGAGTTATAAAACTCTCTCTGTTTGAAAGAGAAAAGAAAGGAAAATGGGGAAGCTGGCCCGAAGGGCCAGCCGTTTGGGACTTAAATAGCCCTCCCCAAACGACGCCGTTTTGGGGAGGGGTTTGTCTGTAATTAACTAAAGGTTAAACCCTTTCCGTAGTCATCCTAACTTGTAATCTTTACATTTTAGTCACTAAATCAATTTATAATCCTTTTAATTCGGTTCTTTAATTTTAATTTTATTTATTTTAGTCCTTTCTATTAAATAATATATTTAGGATAAATACGTATTTAGTCCTTTAGTTTTAATAAATAATATTTTAATCCCAAACCATATGTTTTAATTTATTTTAATCTGATTTTCGAATTTTATATAATTTTAGTTTAGTCACTAAATTAATAAATAAGAATAATAGCATGTTTAATCCCTATAATTTTAAATAATTAATTAAATTAAGTTTTTAATTTTATTAGATTATAATTTAGTCCCTAAGTTTAATATTTTCATTTATTTTACAAGCTTTATTACTTTTTATTTTTTTCATACCATGTTTTAATTTTATTTTAAACATTATTTAATCATATGTTACTTTTATATTTATGTTCATATATATTAATTATCATTACTATTACTATTATTATTTATTAATTATGTCAATATATATAGTCTTATAAATATATATAATATTTATTTATTTATTCTATTTTCCTATTTATAAATTTAATTTTTATAAATTGCTTTTAAGAAAAATAATCATATTTTGATATTTATTTATTTTTAATATCAAAGAAAAGAGCTGTCTTAAGGAACATAGAAGCCCTTTTCTGATATTTTTAAATAAATAAATATCTTATTAAAATAAATTTTTATTTTAAGAAAATGTTTTGGTTATTTATTTATTTTTTCAATATCAAAGAAAAGAGCTGTCTTAAGGCACCTAGAAGCCCTTTTCTGATATTTTTAAATAAATAAATATCTTATTAAAATAAATTTTTATTTTAAGAAAATGTTTTGGTTATTTATTTATTTTTCAATATCAAAGAAAATAGCTGTCTTAAGGTACCTAGAAGCTCTTTTCTGATAGTTTTGAATAAATAAATACCTTATTATATAAAATAAAATGTTTTTGATATTTATTTATTTTTTAATATCAAAGAAAAGAGCTGTCTTAAAGCACCTAGAAGCCTTTTTATGATATTTCTAAATAAGTAAATATCTTATTTATGTATATTAATATATTTTCTTAAAATTATTTGAAATAATAGAATTATGAATTAAATATATCTTTGAATTTTTAAATTTCCAATAATAGAGACAATTTATAATTAAAAAGTACCAATTTTAGGCGTTGTAGGGGTGTTAATCCTTCCCTAAACGTAACCGACCACGAATCCCTTTTTATTATTAAAAAGAAAGAATTTTTGGTTATAAACGCATATCAGTTCATCTTTTAACTGATGTTTTCTTAAAAACTCTGTTAAAAGATAATTTTTAGGTATTCGACCTACCTGACCCAAAAGGCCGATGGCGACTCCCAAATTATTTTCAAAACCATTTATTCACATCACTTCTCCCGCCAAGTAATATTTCGTGCCCGAGCGAAAATCAGTTACGACATTGGGTTTGGCAAATTCCTCTTAGAAGGAATCTTTTTTACCGGGAAAAACAACAATGGAATGAGCTCATGGAAAGGCTTAACAATTTCAAATCTAGTGAGGTGGAACAGGATTGGATTATATGGCTGAGATCTAGTGACGGTTCCTTGTCAAGTCTCTAAAGAACCTCTTTAATGATCTTTTACCCTCAAACAACTTTTGGAATAAGTTTGTATGGTTGGGGTTCGGTCCTTCTAAGGTAGTACTCTTTGTTTGGCTGGTTATGAGGAGACGGTTTTAGTGAAGGTGGAACTAATCAAGAGAGGAGTATCTTCCATCTCTAATAATCTTCTCTCTTTTTGGCAAAATGCCCCAGAAGCAATTGTTCACTTGTTCTTCTCATGTTGGTATAGTTGGAAGGTTTGGATGATTTGGATGCGGTGTAGCTGTTGGCTGGGAGCTTATGTTGTTTTGCCAAAAGAGCCTACTGTTTATTTAGAAGCGTGGGATTGCCTTGGTGTTTCCTCGACGAGTGAGGTACGGTCTTTTATCCCTTTTACAGTTATTTGGACCTTATGGTTATTTAGAAACGATTTGATATTTAACGACAAGAAGTTGGATTGGCTGCAATTGATTTTTATGGTTAAAGTCTGTCTCGCTTCCTAATTAAAAGCAAAGTTCGGTGAATACAATATTTCGATGGAAACCTTAATGGTTAGATTTGTGGTTATGCTGAAGTGGATTACTCCATTGATTGGTTGCGTTAAGCTGAATGAAGATGCAGTGTGTTCAATTTTAGGGGACAAATGTTGGATAGGGGGTGTTGAGAGGGTGTAACAGTGAAGTCTTATTTGAATTCTGGGGGTCATGTAGTCTGTGCCCACCGGTATTAGTGGAACTCTATGCGGAGAATGTTGGGCTTCAAAAATTTATCGAGTCGGAGTGGAGCGCCAAGTTCAGGCTTCAGATTGAGTCAAATTGCAAATCAGTTGTGGAATGAATTTCCTAATCGTCGAACCCCGTCTGTCAATCTTTTAAATTTAGTCTTAGAATTGATCAGAATTATTAGGGACCATAGATCATTGGTTAGGTGGATCTCGAGATGCTGCAACATGCTAGCAAATTTGTTAGCTAAGTCTGGTTTAGGGTTGCAGTAAGTAAGGTACCCGATAATTGTAGTGTTTTGCAGGATTTTGCTTGGTTCTTTCGACCTGACTACCGCAAGTGTTCCTTTTCATTTGGAAGATATATGAGTATGTTGAAATAATTCTGATTGCATGTCTGGGTATGGTTATTTGGAGAGGTTTTTATCTTGCTGAGGATTCTAAACGAGTTGCAACCCGATAGTTCTTTTGTTGTGACACTGGCTATCAATTAACTGACGCGAGTAGGAGTACTACAGGTTTTTGTTCTTGTTCATTGCTTGGTTAATGATTAAGGTTGTTGTAGAGTTGTTAGGATGCAATGGTGGAAGTGTGACCAAGGATGCAGTAATTTTAGTCTTTTTCAAGTTAACATTGAAGGGTTATGATCGAAGATACTGTTGTTTTTTCAGTTGGGAAGGTACGTGCTTACCTAGGACAGAAGTGATCCTCGTTCCTTTGACAGAGTGGTGTAGCATTATGTTATGACTATGGTTTTTTCCTTTGACTGTGTTGGTTTAGATTTATTACTGGACTGTCCCATGTATAAACTTGTGATGGCTATGGCATCGGTATGATACATTCTTTTTCGTCTAATCAGTTTTAGGGAGGTTTTTTAATGAAGTCCATATAGTTTATCTTGTTTTTTACATGCTTGAGTAATAATATCATACAAAACTTCCCGTTTAAAAAAATAATATTTTTTATTTTTACAAATAAATTATAAGAATGTGACACGTGTCATTTAACGGAAAAAACTAACGGTAGTTATAGCCAGGACATCTGAAGTGGTAACATTTGTAACGTTAGGTACTTAAATCATTCAAAAAATAGTTTAGACACTTATTTTATAATTAAGTCTAGTTTTCTCCATCTAAAAAATCCATATTCTTAGAAGATAAAAATAAAAATAAAAGAATTTCAACTTATCAATAGATTTAAGTATGTTTTCGCATTTAATATTTTATTTTTAATGATGTGACATAATAAATTCTAAAATATTTAATATATATCAAATTAACTTGTGTTAAAAATATTTAATATATATCAAATTAACTTGTGTTATCAAACTGTTGTTAAACCATGTAAACGTTAACGAGAAACAGTGCCAACAAATAATTTTGTGAAGCCTCTGAGTTAATCAAAAAAACGTTGCAAACTCCTTGCCCCTTGGAAGGTCAAACGGATGGCAGTTCTGGTTCATATTAGTTTAAATCTTATTAAGTCTTCCCCTTATTTTTAAGGTTTAAATGCTTAATAGATCCCTGATTTTTTCAAGTTAGGTAACCTGACTCCTCTCTGCATTTGATCCGGGCTCCGTCCTTGGTGTAACGCAACCAAGAGTGCAGCTCTAATAATATGAAAGAATCCATGAATTAGTTTGTTTGGTGACAGAGAAACTGCAAGAAAATGAAAATAAACAAGAACTAGATGAGAGAAATAAAAAATGAGAAATTTATCCCTGTAGAGTTGATTGATTCAACTTACATAGTCTACAAAGCTTAGGCTGAGTGTTTATACAACCATTTTGACTGGGGAACTGAGCAACTTTCTATAGCAAAACTTGAACCAAAACTACAAAGAGGAAAACACAACGAGAGCAAAATAAGGTCACTAGAAAAACAGAAGCATCTACTTCAGTGGCATGATCAGACCTTAAGCAACCCTCACTCACCAGCAAGGAAAGGACTTGATTGCTCCATAATGGCAAAATTCAGTATATTCTTGAATAAAAAAGCTGAACAAACTTTTCTTATAGATACCAAATGCGATAAAACATGAACTCGATGTACAAGCAAACATAACAAGTTATCCACCACTAATACTGCATAAAATAAACTGATTTTGAACAAAGACTTGCTTTTCATTTTCATCAAATTCCATTAAACTATTATATATTAGAATCAAGTACATACTGTAGTTTTTCATATCAAGATTTCAACACGAATATACGAGGGCAGATACAAACAACACCAACTTCAGGAACTAGAATAAGCGTTTCCTGCAACATTCTGCTCCACAGTAGCATGGCATCTGTATTACCTTCCCATCAGGGCCATGAACACTATCAAGGGCATATCCATAGTCATACGTAAGCTCCTACAAGCAAAATATAATCAGATAGTGTCCAGTCACTCCAAATTCCACTCAATAATCAATATATCCAGGCAATTCAATAAAAGTCAATAATCAGCATATACATATAACATTGATGGATGATCCCAAAATAATATAAAGCATACTCCAATAAAATCCAGAGATTGGTACCAAACAACTGTTGGTTTTTTGGTAAAATCTCACATTGGTTGTGTATAAGGAGGAGGGGAAATTCTTTTGTTATAAATAGAGCTCTCCTCCTCCATTGTTTAGCATCCCACAAATATAAGTTTTCTTCACTATTAAAGGTTATTTGTACTCTTTCCCTCTTTGTAATATTTCATCTATTAGTGAAATATTATTTTAGTAGTGTTCGAGGACATAGGCATAATTTTGGCTGAACCTCGTTAAATTTTGGTATTCTCTTTTATGTCTATTTAATAGCTATTGTCGGGTATAGTTGTTGTTAATTATTGTCCTATTAAAATTACTTGTCTTGGTAGCTCTGTCTAAGGAAAGTGGGTTTTAAGAGGGACCATTGTGACCCCTCCTCTTTCCTAGGAATCTACCTTGGGTGATTTTTAGTATAATCATTTTCACACTAGTCACCTAGATAATAGTTTTCAAGGTGAATTTGTTATTATTGGTGGAAATTAACCCGAATTCCACAACAATTGGTATCAGAGCTCTGGGTTTATTTTAGTATGCTCTGTGGTTGCGGTTTAAGCTGATCTTCCACATCAGAAAAAATTTCCTTGGGATAATTGACATTCTGCATTGACAGCTATTAAATAGAGTTTGTCACAGAAATGAAAGACGACACAAAAACATCCGCAAGAAATGATGTGACAAATGTTAGATTTGTAGTGGAGATTTTTTTATGGCACCAATCATTTTGGCATGTGGCAAAGTGAGGTTTTTAGATGCCCTAGTTCAACAGGGTATAGACATTGCTATTGAATGAGAGAAACCAGATGATGTTGAGGAGAAAGAATGAAAGATGATCAATGATTGGCATGTGGTACTATTCGATCGTGTCTTTCTAGAGAGCAAAAGTATGCATTTTCTAAGTAAACTTCTGCAAGTAAATTGTGGAAGGCACTGGAGGAGAAATTTTTGAAGAAAAGCGGTCAGAACAAGCTCTACATGAAAAAAAGATTGTTCTGCTTCAACTATGTACCAGGTACCACTATGAATGATCACATTACTAGCTTTAATCAGCTGGTGACTGATCTGATGAATATGGACGTGACTTTTGAAGACGAAGATATGGCTCTGATGTTGATGGAATCACTTCCTGATGAGTTTGAGTATCTTGAAACTACTCTACTTCATGGGAAGGTTGATGTGTCTCTCAGTGAAATAACTGCTGCCTTATATAGTTATGAATTGAGAAAAAAAAAACAAACAAGAAAACACAAGTGTCGAAGTAGAAGCTCTTGTTGTTAAAGGTCGTTCGAAGAGTCAGAATAAAGGAAGGAGAGGGAGATCGAAGTCAAAGTCCAGATTGAGCAAAGATGAATGTGTCTTTTGTCGAGAAAAAGGGCACTGGAAGAAATAATGTCACAGGCTAAAGAATAAAGGCAAACCTGAAAGGGGAAAGACTGTCTCAGAATCAAATGTGGTCGAGTATGGTGATGCAGATTCAAATTTCGCATTCGCTGCTACGCCATCAACCAATTGTTCCAGTCCATGGCTGTTAGATTCAGTTTGTAGCCATCATATGACCCCCAATAAAGAATGGTTCTTTCATTTTAAAGAACTAAAAGGTGGAATTGTCTACACAGTAAATAATTCCACTCTTGACACACTTGGGATTGGTTCAATTCGCTTGGGGAATCGGGATGGATCAATCAGAACCTTAACAGGTGTCCATTGTGTACCAGATTTAATGAGAGATCTCATCTTTGTGGGAACCTTAGAGTCAAAAGGTTTAGAAGTGAGGGCAAAAGATGGGATTATGAGGATTATCTCTGGTGCACTGGTGATAATGAAGGGAATCCGAAAAAGAAGCAATGTGTATTACTTTATGGGTAGTACAATTGTTGGGACAGCAGCAGTGGCAACTTCTACTGATGAACAGGAGTTAGAAGCAACCAGGTTATGGCATATGCGCTTGGGGCATGTTGGTGAAAAATCCTTGAAATTGCTGATAGATCAAAGATTATTGAAGGGTGCTCGGGCTTGCAAATTAGTTTTTTGTGAGCATTGCATCAAAGGGAAGAAGACGAGGGTGAAATTTGGAACAGCAATCCATGATACTAAAGGTATTTTGGATTATGTTCATTCAGATGTATGGGGGCCTTCCAAAACAACTTCATTGGGAGGAACACACTATTATGTCACCTTTGTTGATGATTTTTCCCGGAAAGTTTGGGTGTATACAATAAAGACAAAGGATGAGGTGCTAGGATTTTTCCTTAAATGGAAAAGGATAGTGGAGACTCAAATAGGCAAAAAATCCAAACGTCTCCGTACAAACAATGGTGGAGAGTACAAAAATGATCTATTTCTGAATGTCTGTGAAGAAGAAGGTATTGTCAGACATTTCACTGTCAGATCTACACCACAACAGAATAGGGTGGCAGAGCGTATGAACCGGACATTAGTGGAGAAGGTTCGGTGTATGTTGTCTAATGCTGGGTTAGGCAAAGAATTTTGGGCTGAGGCTTTGGTCTATGCTTGTCACCTTGTCAACCGCTTACCATCGACTGCTATTGATGGTAAAACACCATTAGAGAAATGATTTGGAGAACCTGCTACAGATTATGATTCCTTACATGTGTTTGGTTCCACTGCATACTACCATATTAAGGAGCTGGATCCAAGAGCAAATAAGGCGATCTTTATGGGGATCACCTTTGGTGTGAAAGGCTATCGTCTTTGGTGTCCAGAAACAAAGAAAATAATCTACAGCAGGGATGTTACCTTTGATGAATCTACCATGTTGAGAAATGTGACTTCAGAAAAATTGGAGCAGACAGATGGAACTCCCAAATAGGTGGAGTTTTAAGGAAGCAAAATTGTTCCAGCCAGTAAAGAAACTGATGTTGACTCTCCTATGGTAGAATAAGAGTCAGATAAAGAAGAGGTTCAGATCCAAGAACCTCCACAGCAACATGAATCAATTGCACTCAGAAAGGGAAAGAGGTGATATGGTCTCTTTTGCATCATCAATTGTAATTGATGACGTTCCTGCCACTTTTAATGAAGCAGTCCAAAGTTCAGAACATAAAAGGTGGAGGATCGCATTGAATGAAGAAATGCAATCCCTTCAAAAGAATCAGACGTAGAAACTAGCTAGTCTTCCAAAGGGAAAGAATGTAATTGGGTGCAAGTGGGTATATACAAAGAAAGATGGATTTCCTGACAAGAATAACATCCGCTACAAAGCAAGATTGGTGGCTAAAGGCTACGCTCAAACGGAGGGAGTTGATTATAATGAAGTATTTTCTCCAGTTGTAAAACATTCCTCCATCAGAATTTGTTGGCTTTGGTAGTGCAGTTGGATTTGGAACTAGTTCAGATGGATGTAAAAACTGCATTTTTACATGGAGACTTGGATGAGGAAATCTACATGACTCAGCTAGATGGATTCAAAGTTGCTGAAAAAGAAAAGATGGTGTGCAAATTAGAAAAATCGTTGTACAGTTTGAAGTAATCTCCAAGGCAGTGGTACAAGCGATTTGACAAGTTTATGATAGGGCAGAAGTACACAAGAAGCAAATATGATCATTGTGTATATTTATGCTAGCTACAAGATTGATCCTATATTTATCTTCTTCTTTATGTTGATGATATGCTGATAGCTTCCAGGAGTCAGACAGAAATTGTGAAACTAAAGACTCAATTGAACAGGGAGTTTGAGATGAAGGATCTTGGTGAAGCGAAGAAGATTCTAGGCATGGAGATATCAAGGGATAAGAAATTGGGGAGGCTTTGTTTGTCTCAGAAAGAATATCTGATGAAGGTACTAAAACGTTTTGGCATGAATGAGAAGTCAAAACCAGTTAGTACACCTCTTGCTCCTCATTTCAAGCTTGGTGCATCCATGTCACCTAAAGATGATGCAGAACGGGAATACATGTCAAATGTTTCGTATGTAAGTGTTGTTGGTAGCTTGATGTATGCAATGGTGTGTACGAGACCCGATATTTCACAGGCAGTTGGGGTTGTGAGAAGGTATATGCATGATCTTGGAAAGGAGCATTGGCAAGCTGTGAAATGGATTTTGCGGTATATTCTAAACACCGTAGAAGTTGGTTTGGTCTTTCAGCAGGACAAACAAGATGGTCAGTGTGTAGTTGGGTATTGTGATTCAGACTATGCAGGTGATTTGGACAAGCATCGATCAACTACTGGTTATGTGTTTACATTTGCAAAGGCACCATTCAGTTGGAAGTCCACCTTACAGTCAACAGTGGCTTTGTTTACTACAGAGGCAGAGTATATGGCAGTTACAGAGGCTGTGAAGGAGGCAATTTGGCTTCAAGGGTTGCTTGGTGATTTGGGAATGGAACAGAAGCACATCAAAGTGCATTGTGACAGTCAGAGTGTTATTCATTTAGCAAAGAACCAGGTTTACCATGCAAGGACGAAGCACATCGATGTTCGATATCACTTTGTACGAAAGATTCTAGAAGAAGGTAGAGTCATAATCCAGAAGAAGGTGGAGTCATAATCCAGAAGATTCGGACCACTGAGAATCCTGTTGATATGTTGAAAAAGTGGTAACTGCGGTCAAGTTTAAACATTGTTTAGACTTGGTCAATATTGTTACAAATTGAAAGATGAATTTGCAGACACTACTGAAGATTAGATTTTTGAGAGATGTGTGTGGAATTTTTATTCACTATTAAAGGCTATTTGTAATCTTTCTCTCTTTGTAATATTTCATCTATTAGTGAAATATTATTTTAGTAGTGTTCGAGGACATAGGCATAATTTTGGCCGAACCTCGTTAAATTTTGGTATTCTCTTTTATGTCTATTTAATAGCTATTGTCGGGTATAGTTGTTGTTAATTATTGTACTATTAAAATTACTCGTCTTGGTAGTTCTGTCTAAGGAAAGTGGGTTTTAAGAGGAACCATTGTGACCCCTCCTCTTTCCTGTGAATCTACCTTGAGGTGATTTTTAGTACAATCGTTTTCACACTAGTAACCTAGATAATAGTTTTCAAGGTGAATTTGTTATTATTGGTGGAAATTAACCCGAATTCCACAACAACTTGCTGAGAAATTTTAATGGTGCTTATACAGACCATAAAAGGGGGAAATAACCTGCAAAGGAGGAATGTTGTCTGCAGCAAAGAGCACTACTCGAGCTAGTTTGATATCCTGGTGTGCACTCAAGACACACTGGATACAGAGGTTAGGCTCACAGCTATGATTGATAAATCTTGCAACATTTCCAATAGAAGCAGTATCAATGCAAAACTCTGGCATACTTTCTGATCTTTGTTCATCAATTTTGTCCACGTTCTGGATCACTGACACAGATGCATCCTGTTACCGCCTTTGTCGAGGAAAATAAAATCAGAATAAATACAATCTTACATGCAGGAAAAACAATATATGATTTCAAAGCAGTAATATCACACAGGTCAGAGAAAGGTGTTTAATTATAAAAGGGTTTCCTATGACCTCCTCTAACCCCTTTGGCTGACACTATTATACTGAACTTGAAGTCTTGAACTAATACTCAACAACTTGAATGGAAAGAAAGATTCGGTACTATGCTAAAGAGACCAATCATACCGCTCGACCACCGAGTCCTCTCATAGTTTGCAAGCAATCAATGTAAAAAATGTAATTATTCTCAAAGACGCTATCCAGATCTTCTGTCCTTGTCAGCACTCCAATATATTCACAAACGGGGGCACCAGCAGGTATAAAATCCCAAGATCTAACAGCCCATCCTTTCTTAGGTGTATGGAAGACCTGTCAATTCACATAAGTCAGATTTCATGTGGAGATGTTGAAACCAGAACTTCTAAAGTTCAAACAAAGAAGTGAGCAGAGTGATTGTTTCTTGCGGTGATAAAAATACCTCGAGTCGATATTTCAATTCTCCCTGAGATGCACGATTTACACACTCTGGACCACAGCCACAATTTGGACCACATTCAAAAACATGTTTGGCTTCAACTAACCTGGAATCAAAGAAATGGAACAGAAGAGCATAAATAATCAATAAACTTCAACAGCAAGAAAAAAGTGTATTGCACAAGCCGTTAAGCTTCTCTATTTCTACGATTTTACCTGCCACCACCAAGGTGCACATATGGAAAATCAGAACCATTAAGCTTGGCATGTGAACAAGTATTAGGATCTCGACAAAGTCTCTCACAATCACATCCAGCAGCATTACCAGGAAGCTTTAGATTTCGTGCAACTTTCATTGACTTGAAATTTCTCATAACCTGATAAACAAATGAACAAACTGAATCTTAGCAACTTATGTATGCATACCATTGCATCAAAAGGACCTATCTTTGAAAAAGAAAGTAAAAAGTAGGATAAAATGGTGAAAACAACTAGTAAAAGTGAAGAAAAGAGTGTCATTACTATCTATGTTACGCAAATTTGAGTGTCAGATACTATTATGTGTATGCCCATTGTCTTCTAAAGTTATCCCATATATTTGGAGAACCATAACCCTATATCAATGTCATATGTGTGTCAGATACGCATATTAGGCACGAGTATCAAGGGGAAAAAAAAAGAAGAATCCATGAAACATATATCATCTTAAAAACATGCAACAAAACTGAGAATGTGAACAAATGGACCTTTTCAAGCAAATGATAATAGAAAGGATAAACACTGCTTAGAAATGAGAATTTGTAGACCTTCAAATGGACATCATCCAGTAGCAAATGTTTCCAGACAACCAGGAGAAAGTTTATCAAAGAGAATCAATGAACAACTTACATGTAAAATGGTCTACAGGAACTTATTTCAGTTGAAAGGAGACAAAAAGGGCAAAATTTAGACACTCATGGATGGTGTGGCTGGTTTGAAGCATAATAAGATTAATCAGCAATAATGAGCATAATTCAGTGGACTCTGAAGCACACAAGAAGCGGATCAAATATGTTTGTGTGAAGCACATATTCACTTATAACCAAAAGTACTTCTCTAAGATAGAATTGATTTCATTGTGCATGGAAATAAATTACTTAGGAACAAATGAGAAAGTTGAGCTTGCCAGGTGGATCATCAACCAAATTAGTAGCTGGAATAGGAACATTCTCTTGACCACCACTTATGTCCTCACACACCAACCTTAAAAGATAAAAGTATAATTGAGATTGACTAGAATCAATGACAAAAAGGCAACCGACTATTTTATTTTTCTGTAATACTTAATCCTTCAAATACCCGACAATTTCAGAAGTACACTTGGGAACACGACCATGGGCGAAATGAACCTATTAAAAGAATGAACAAACATGATTACAATAATCAGATTTAACAATAAAACAAAAAATTCACATAACAGGCAGTAAAACCTCTTTCATACTCTATTTCAATAAAAAGAAATGGGATTTATTCTGATCTTAAAAGTAAGCAACTGCCACAAATAGGTAATCAATCCCATCACTAGTTATCAGGCTTCATTAATAAAAAAAAAAAAATAAACCACCACGCTATAGACAATGACTTTCGTCAAAACTTGCGTGAAGTTAACATGCGCAAATTCACTTTACAGGGAAAGTATCGAAAACAATCATCTTCAACAGAATAACATTGGATCTCATGGTAAATGGCCCATAGATTATGAGAAATTAGCCAACCATAATCATAAATCATAAACCTTGTTAGTTGTTAATGTTGGTTGGCCCTTAAGCCGCCTCAATCGATATTTGAAAAAAGTGAACCCAGAAGGCCCTTTTCTGCCCAGTACTTCTCAACCTGCAAATGTGGAGCAGATTTTGAAATGCATAGTGTTCTATTGAATTCCTGCATGATCTAAATACACAAAGTTACAATGCCAATCTGCGGGAAAAGACAAATCAACCTGAAAACTGAATATTTTACAAGGCAGAACCAAACATGGAAAATTCAATTATTCAATACCGGCAGGAGAAACAGGTACAAAGTTTTGTCCCCTATCAAGAAGACTACATGCTTGTGATGAAGAATACAAGACTCACTCATCCATGAAGGAATCAACAAGGCAAGTTAATCACATTAAAATATTCTCAAAAAATGGTCATATTCTATCAACTCTTTATCACAGAAGGAACTATCAAATTATTCACAAAGAATGAGTAAGATTTCGTCATGGTTCATGCAGAATACGGAAAAAGTATAATTACCATTTAATTTATAGTACACCATATATATGATAAAATGAATGAAAATATATAATGCAACCTTAACCACCAAATAAAATGTTGATAAAAACAAAAACTTAAGAATGATTCATAACTTACCTTGTACAATCCATCATACATAAAAACTTTCCCAGAGTAACTGTTAGTACATGCATGACCTCAAATTACTCTGACAGTCACCCCAAGGTCATAACAGTTCCGCAAATAATCAGACAGGATGTAAGAAGACAACTTCCAATGAGATGCTATACAAGACAGTCCCAATATAGAAAAAGTTGCAAAGCAACAATGTCCCATGGATGCATCAGTTAGA
This sequence comes from Hibiscus syriacus, assembly GCF_006381635.1. NCBI lineage: Eukaryota > Viridiplantae > Streptophyta > Magnoliopsida > Malvales > Malvaceae > Hibiscus > Hibiscus syriacus. Next base: position 18,676,689 of record NW_024063471.1, read on the forward strand.
AAACACATTAGAGCAATTTTTACCATGTAGACAGAAAATTTTAACAACTCCGATAATTGTGTATCTTTAGCCATACAAAGCCATTCAACATGCTTAAATGTTCAAGATGCCAAAGAATTTAGAACCTAACTTAAACATCGACACATATGCGTTCACATACAAATTCTTGGACCCAAGATATGACAGTTGTGACAGTAGAAAGTGTCTAAAAACATGGTAGTTTAGTCTCAAATAAGCACAACAACAGATAATAGTATTTTCATGATTATATCTTAGCATGCCATTGTTCTCTATTAAAAAAATATATCCCAAGTACGACTAGACAATCTGTAATATATCCAATGAATAACAAATTCAACTACAACTATCCAATAATATAGACAATGTAAATGCATGAGAGTTTAGAATGCATACCTTTAACGCCAGATTACCACCTTTCAAAAATTGATGTTAGCATGTAGTATTTTGGTTTTTAAAAAACCAAATATCAAAGATAACCGAACCAATCAAACTCCACTAGTTTGGTTTATCAGTTTAAAAATAAATCTTTGTATAGTATTTTAAAGTTATTTTCACTCAATTTAAATATAAAATATATATTTATATTATATATTTTACTCAACAATGGAAAAAAATCGTATTTGGTGACCAGAAGCACTTGATGACAGAAAAACTAACAGCAGAGACCCCTTGCAAGGACAGGCTTCTTTCCCATTTTTGGACAGGAGAGTACACTTGCAGTTCACAATGTAGAAAGCATATGATAATGCAGTTAAACATCATCCATTGAAAATATAAATAAAATTACTTCAAAGGTGCAGAATGATCTATAACTCATTCACAGGAAAAAAAAAAGAATGTATTACCCCTTTCCTGTAGAACCGCCCCATAAAATCTGTACCATTCAACCAGTGGCTATGAAAACCAACTGCAACCATTTCAGCACGAGAGTAAAACTGATGACCAACATCAATACCTATCACACACCAAAGACATCTTAGATAATAGTTTCATAAACTCGAAACAAGATATGAAACGCTCATTATAGTACATGTTAGACAACTAAAAACAGCATGAAAATTCACAACAGGCATAAGCTCTCACAACCAATCTGGAATGTTACCTATCCTTTTCCTAGGATAAAGCACCTCCTTTCTCTTCATCATCTGCAAATGTTTTAATTTCGAAAAAATATAAGGGCATAAAACATCAAAATCAGTATTAACAAGATAACGTCATACTTAAAGCAAAAGAAATATAAGAACTGGTAAAGAGAATGGAATCAAGACAATTTTCTAGAATTATCTTAAATTAATAATCATTACAATAATAGTTCAACATAGTTCCTCGATTCCGCCAATAAATGTTTATTCATATTGCAATGGAAAATAATATAAAACAAATTATCACCATTTTTATTCTTATAAGGAGCTACGACAACCTTTCATCAAATGAAAACATAGCATTATGAGTCAATCAATATGACTTGAGTCAAACATAAGAGGGGAAAAGATGCAAGTCAGTCATTTATATTTTGACCCTTGAATGAACAAAAATGAAGCTAAGCAGCATTTTTTAAACCGTATAATCAGAATGACAGAAGGAACAAATCATAGACACAGAAAAAAGAAGCAGTAGCGTCTCCACAATTAACTTGCCTTTGCCATTGCCTTTAAATCAGGTCGCTTGATTTTGGCCTTACCATCAGCATCATCTCCTTTCTGCAAATAAAATTTAAAAATAACAATAACATTGAAACAGATAATGCATGATTGAAAGAAGAGCAAAACCAAATTTCACCATTTTTCAGGTTAAATGGGCAATAATTTAGCAGAGATAAACAAACTAAAACTTTGAGTACCATGAGTCATGCAACTGAAAACGATAGTAATAACTTACACTGGCTTTGTTGTCAACTTTATCCGCTCCACGTCGCTTTTTCCTCATCCTAAGAACCACTAGAAAAGATTGTATAAGAAAATAAAACTACTAAACCAATCTCAAATGGTAAGCAAATGAAATGCAAGAGGTTATATATTCAAACCAGAGTAATGAAGTTCCAATCAAAAGCAAGAAATGAATACTCAAAATCGATAGAAATAGGAACGGACCTGAACTAAGTGAAGATAATAGTTGTTGAACAATCTTTCAGCCTTCTTGACCTTAATATGAGCACTTTCTTCGGCAACATTTGAAGCATTACTACCATCTAAGCCAAGCGCAATTTTAGCATCTCGTTCTACCATTTTCGCCGCTTTCTTGTTGAACTGAAGTTCAGTGGGGTGAAATGGCATCTAATGAAGCTATTGGATCCCAGTTTGAACATGATGTAGTTTTAGTTTGTGCTTTACTTTGTCAGTAGTACCTACATTAAGTTTTCTTGCACTTGTTCCACAATCCTCATCCATAAGCATTGGCTTATAATATTTATATAACAGTGTTTTTTGGTATTTTTTGTCAAAAGCATTGGCTTTTATATATTTATACAAGACTGAAATTACTTTTTCAATTAATTTTAAATTAAAAATGATTGTATGCAATTTTATTTTTAGTAATTTATAATTATTGGTGGCCTTATTTTTTTTTATTAATGATTAAATAAATAATAGTCTAAAGTGATTACAAGATAACATCTGTAGGTGTTCGCGTTCATTGAGTTAAGTAGAGTCAAAAAATTTTGAGTTATTCAAGTTGATGAGTCTTGTTTTATAACTCGAAGTTGACTTAAAACTTTTTCGAGTGGAATCAGATTTATAAAATTACAAATCTAAATCAATTTGATTCGAAATTTTTGAGTGGAGTCAAATTTTGTTCACCCTTAAGTATCTATTCAATACTTTCTTAATTTATTGATAACAGATATACATCATACAGATACCGTTATTCAAACTTAAAAGATCAACATTTTTATACCACTGACACAATGGGTTCAATTCAAAATTAAATTTTGACATCGAAAAAAGTTGGAATAATATATAGTTTAACATTTACAGGCTCTATTTAACAGTTGCTATGCATAGAGGAAATATTAACTAATTTAAGGAGAATGACGTGAAATATTACCTTATTTCATTTGGGAATAAAAGCGTTGATAGTATGGCTGCAAATTATGATCCGATGTAGATCAAGCTGCAATGTAAGACGCCCTACTCTCCGTGTCGTCCATCCAATTAAAAAAACAACAGAAAACAAAGACTAAAACTGGAACTATTTCAAAAAAAATACTTTTTTATATTTTTGTATTATATAGGCTTAAGCTTCACTTACCTTGCGTAAAACTATTTTAGTTTTGTATCTCATTTGTAGGATTGTTGTTGGATTGATGGAAATAAAATACTAAAATTAAATATTCGGTAAATATCTTCTATTTTTTGCTATTACTCTCAACATCTAATTTTTCTCATTTAATCGCCATAAGAAAAAGTATAAAATTAAAAAAATCCTGCCTCGTGTGTATATACATATATTCAGTATTTTTCATAAATCTAATACACTTAGACTTTTGATTGGTAAAAAATTCTTTTTAGTTTAAATTTTAAATTATTCTTCAATAGAATATGCGGTAAATTAATTAAAACATATAATTACGCTAATTGTATATTTCATATATCTTAAAATATATATATATATTTATTATAATAGAAATTGTATAGTTATATTAATTAAAATAATTTCAGTTACCTTCTATTTTGTGTACAACATACTTGTACTGTTGTACATATAATTTATTCACTATTTAATTGTCTAACCACACTTAGATTTCGTTCGTTCAAACCACAAGGTGATTTATTTTTTTAAATAATTTAAGAATTTAAACTAAAAAAACACAATTTATTTATTTATTTGTACTTTAATTTTTTTGCAAACAATTCATCTTTTTAGAAGGTTTTTTTATTAAGTAGAAAAGTATTAAATTTTCAAGATAAGTATAGAATTTAAATTCATACAAAATAAAATAATATAAACATTCTTAACTACTTGATCAATTAATGTATTTGTAATTTTTTGAGGCCATTTAGCTTGCAAAAAACTTTTTTTATATATTGTTCAAATTGTTAGACGTAGAGGTGGGTATCCTCTTTGATGTCTTTGGCAGTTTATATGTAAAGGTTGTACCCCTAATCTAAAAAAGGTTAATTTGAAAGGCCTGAAAATTGTATTTAAGTGCTTCCTCCACCACATGACTTACTTTTTTTATAGTATATTAGGCCACCGGACAGGTAGAGATGGGCACGGGTCGGATTTTTTGGCTGCCTGACCCGACTCAAAAATATATATCTAAAATATGATCTCATTTTGTGTCGATAAATTTTAGATTTTTCTCACTCTAAATTCATCTTGATTTTTACACTAAAATTCTTATCGAGAACCGATCTAATATGTATAGATTAACATTTTAAAAATAATTAAAATAACATATTTATAATTATTTATTATATTTAAATGATTAAATTAATATATTTTACAATAATTTCTATATTTTTTAATAATTAAATAATATACTTTAATAATATACATAAAATTCTTAAAATATTACATATAATATATATATATATAAATTAATCGAGTCAGATCATATCAGTAATTTTCACCTTAAACTTGGTCTCATCCTGTCTTAAAATTGTATAATATATATCCCATCCCACCCCATCTCCAGTCCTAAAATTTTAAGAAAAAACGTCTCTATAAAGTTGGATCGAGTCGAGTCAGGACAGTTAGAATCAGATATTTTCTTCATCCCTATTGAGACGTAAGGTGGAAGGGAAATGAAGAGAAAGGATGCATGGGCTATTTTTGGTGAAACAAAAAAAAAGCTCTATATTTGCTATTTCTTCCCTATTTCTAATATAGTATTTCAAATATTATGTTAGTTTTTCTAAAAAAAACTGACATTATTATTAACAAGATATTTTTTATCTTTTCAAATGATGATGTAATACTATTTTATGGTGACATGTCAGCATCATCTTTAATTTTTTAACATTAGATATAATTTTAAAAATAGTAAAATGACTAAAACGAAATAAAAGTGGTAATTGAAATACTAAACGTATAGTTTATCTTTTTCTTTAGGGTAAACTACACATTTGGTAACTGAAATTTACTCTCTCTCTCTTATTTCACTCACCGTACTTTCAATTTTTTTTTTAATTTACTCATTGAACTTTATAGATTGATTTTTTGTCACTCCGTCGTTAAATAATTAATGACGTTATGACATGGTAGTATTATAATCAAAACAATGTCATTTTAGTATAAAATTTAATCTTTCTAGGAATTCAAAACGATGTCGTTTAGATGTAAATTAGCATGTCATATTGTCGTTTAATTATTTAACAGTAGAATGACAAAAAAATTTGAAGTAATGAATGTATAATTTATCCTTTTCTTTAGGGTAAACTACCCATTATGTAACTAAAATTTACTCTCTCCTATTTCACTCATCGTACTTTCAATTTTTTCAATTTACTCACTGAACTTTATAGATTGAAATTTTTGTCACTCCACCTTTAAATAATTAACGGTGTTATGGCATAACCGTATTTTAATCAAAATAAAGTTGTTTTAGTCTAAAATTTAATTTTTCAGGAATTCAAAACGATGTCGTTTTGATATAAGTTGTCATGTCATAACATCGTTTAATTATTTAACGACGGATGACAAAAAAATCAATCTATAAATGTCAGTGAGTAAATTGAAAAAATTGAAAGTACAATGAATAAATAGGAGAATATAAAGTTTAGTCACCAAACATGTAATTTACCCTTCTCTTTATTACCGGTGGGCACCAGTCTCCTCAAGTTGGAAACCCGCAAAATATAGATATCAATATAGTACAGTTCAGTACAAGAAAAAAAATCAATTGCAATCATACTGATATCATTAAATTAATTAATCACAGTAGTAATACTACACAAGCATGCCTTCTTGCCTCATGCTCATACATAATAACACAATATTAAATTGCGAATTAAGTAATAAACTAGTAATACCAGTCCATGTCCCTATCTGACTTCTTTCGTATTGAATTTATCAATTCATTTGTTCTAAATTAATAAGGGTAAAATATACAAATGATTCACGGTTATAAGAAGCTACTTTTTGAGTATTTCAATGATTAAAATTTATAAAATATCATCTTAATTATATAATATTATTTTGTTGAGTGAGTATCATAACTATTAAAATTTATAAAATAATCACCCAATTGTTCATATATTTTAAACTTGTTATTTTTCGTTAAAAAAATTAATGATCCCTAAACTAACCGTTTGAGATAAAAAAATTATTTAAGCACGTATCCATAAAACAACTCTTTATCCTGTTTTGATCATCTTACTCCGGTTTTTTTTGTTCATGTGAGTTTGGTAATTGAAGTAGGAAGTTGATTTAGCACTGCCACTCACTTGATCCTTCGTAAAACCCTGGTCTTGCTATGAAGCAATGGGACTGTCTTCATCACGAGTATTTATACCTCATCAAATGTCTTTTGAGTACCGCACAAAAAGAGAAAATAACCTCAGTGACCAAAAATGCCTTATAATATACGATTTTAACCAACTTTTTTTGGATTTGCCAAAATGACCAACTAAATCGCAATGCGATCGATAATTCGCAACGCGATCTCCGGTATCGCAAATCAGTTTCCAGATTCGCAACGCAATTCTGACTATCACATTGCGATTTTTCAAATTCGCATTGCGATTTTCCTAATTCGCAATGCGAATACGTAAATCGCAATGCGAATACGTAAATCGCAATGCGAATACGTAAATCGCAACGCGAATCTGACTATCGCAATGCGATTTACATAGCGCCATTCGTATCCAACGCGTATTTTTTTTTTCAAATTCCAAACACGAATATATTAATATATCGGAACACTGAACCGTCCACAGTATATCCCGTAATCGTAACTCATAACCTAAAACCCTAAATCACAACTCAGTCTCATCTCCATCTCTCACTCTCTAAGGCGACATCCGTCCCCATCTCCGACGAAATCAGTCCCCATCTCCGACGATATCAGTCTCCATCTCCGGCGAAATCATTCACGGTCAGAAATGGAAAATCAACCAAATCAACCACCGAGGGTTAGTTTTTTTAATTATTTTTATTTTGAAATTTTTGCAATATTATTAGGTTTTTCATATTGAAATTGATAATAAGTTTACTGGTGTTTTCAATAATAGATTAACCATTTCACTTAGATTGCTTATTATATTCATTCGATTGCTGCCAATACTGCTAAACTGTTTAGTCTTTAACCTTGAGAAGTTAGTATTTGTCTTTGTTTTGTCTTTTGGTTGAAGTAATGCAATCCATTCAAGTTTCTTTCAATTTTAGTATTTGAAACCAAGAATGACTATCGCAATGCGATTCTGTCGTTGCGATTTTCATTTCGCATTGCGATTCTTGCGTTGCGATAGTAAAATTCGCGTTGCGATAGTCATTTTCGTGTTGCGATTTTCATTTTCGTGTTGCGATTTAAAGTTTCAGAAACTATTCTTCTTCTGTAAATTGAAACTTGAATGAATTGCATTACATCAACCAAAAAACAAAAACAAATACTAAATTCAAAGTGTTGCAAATTTAAGTTTGAAGAATAAACTACTACTCTTTATGTTTATTGTTCTTGTTATATCTTCACAGTGTAGTTTTTGGTATATCTAAATTGGTATGTTTATTGTTTTTGTAGAACTTTTATTCGGCTCAATTGACCTTAAGAAATAAAGTAAGCCTAGCCAAAACAATTGCGTCGAAGCTTTCACCTGCACAAAGAAAAATATTTGAGGATACTTGCTTCGGGCCATGGCTGAAAGTACAACATCCGGGTGGAGATGCTATGTTGACCCATCTGTTTCTTCAAACCATGACTAGCGATCTACCAGAGACTATACAACGTCGTGATGAAGAGATATGGTTTGATTTTCCACCGGCGTATACGTGTTTTGGGTGGGAGGAGTTTTGCTTAATCACCGGTCTACACTTCGGACACGATGATGTAGATCGGTACACTAGACATATTACCTGCCTATCATGGTTTTCCCGAGTTTTTCCTGAGCTGTCAACGGAGAAGTCGAATTTACACGTGGAAGACTTAACAAGATTATTGAATAAGAAAGATGGCTTTACTCGGATGGATGACGTCGATGTTGTCCGAGTATGCCTTCTAATACTTTTGCAAGCCTGCTTTTTAGGCATAGAGGCCCAACAACCTATTCCTAATGATCTAATTAAATTGGTAGAGGACCTAAATGCATAGAACCTGTTTCCGTGGGGTTCGTATCTATGGAGAGCTACATGGAATAAGTTGTCGTCTGCCTTTGATGATCGGAAACGTTTGTGTGGCGATGGTTCCAAATACACTTTTGTCAGGCTTTATTTGGGCCTTTAATGTAATAATTTTTATATAATGTTTCCAAAATTATAATTAATTCTTTAACAATTACTAATGTTTGTTATTATATTGTTTATAGATTTGGATATTTGAGGCCTTTCCCGCCATGCAGACATATGCATTAAAAACTTCTAATGATATTCCTTGGGTTATTTCTTGGAAGAGGAAACGGTCCTTGCAGCAATGAGAAGATTTACTACTGTATACTAAAATAAATAATGTAAGTTAACACAAATACTACCATATGTTTATAAACAAGTTATTACTAGTACACGTTTAACTTTGTTTGAGCTTTTATATTGTTAGGAGGCTAACACTCCATTACAGAGGCTGACACCCACGGAAGTTGAGCTTGCCACATATTGGTGGCAAGCTAGTAAGCGTTTTTTTGATGGCACGGATGATGAGCAGCCACCACTTCGAGAGCCATCACCTCACCCAGAGCCATCACTTGATCGACCTGAATATACACATCCACAACGAGAGTCGTCACCTATTCTGTCACATCATCGAGCCTCTTCTCCACCATCACCTCATGATAGGCGACCGACAAAGATGCCACGACGTTTATCTCCCTGTTCTCCAACTCCACGGGATGAGTTAGGGGAGTTACGTAATGAGGTCAATGCCTTGCGTGAGGAGGTCGGTACTTTACGCGATGACAATGGTGCATGGCATGTTGAGGTGTCTACTTTACGTGGTGAGGTATCAGCTCTACGTGAGATTGTAGCATCGTTGCAGAACGAGGTTCATACTCTACGCAACAAGGTAAGTTTAATATTTTTCATATTTAACTTGATGATAAATTTACTCATAATTTCACTTAGATTGCTTAGTAAATTCATTCGGTTGCTGCCAATACTATTTAACTGTTTATTCTTTAACCCTGTGAAGTTAGTATTTGTTTTTGGTTGTCTTTTGGTTGAAGTAATGCAATCCATTCAAGTTTCAATTTGCAGAAGAAGAATAGTTTACTATCGCAATGCGAAAATGACTATCGCAACGCGAAAATGACTATCACAATGAGAGAATCGCATTGCGAAATGAAAAGCGCAACAACAAAATCGCAACGCGAAAATGATTATCGCAATGCGAAAATGATTATCGCAATGCGAAAATGACTATCGCAATGCGAATTTTGACTATCGCAACGAAAGAATCGCAATGCGAAATGAAAATCGCATTGCGATTCTCTCGTTGCGATAGTCAAATTCGCATTGCGATAGTCAAATTCGCATTGCGATAGTCATTTTTGCATTGCGATAGTCAAATTCGCGTTGCGATAGTCATTTTCGCGTTGCGATAGTCATTTTCGCGTTGCGATTTTAAGTTTCAGATTCTATTCTTCTTCTGCAAATTGAAACTTGAATGAATTGCATTACTTCAACCAAAAGACAAATACTAACTTCACAGTGTTGAAAATTTAAGTTTCAAGAATAAACTACTACTCTTTATGTTGTCATTGAACCTGCACTAAACCTATATGTTATCCTTTTAAATGTTTATATAAGTGCTTACTTCTGGAATGTTATCTGATGCATTTTGTGAATAATGATATAATAATGACTTGGGTGAATACCGTGCAAGTTTGAAATATATTTGTCTTTGTTTTCACTGTTTAATATCATGTCTGTTTATTTACTGATTTATGTATTAATTTATTTTTTAGTGGACCGCTAAGGTGGATGCTCTACGTCGGGTTTTTCTTGCAAGACGGAGTTCACGCATCAGACGGCGTGCACGTTCCATTACGTCTCCGTTTACCCCAATAGTGCAAAGAATCCGTAAGAAAAAGCCTGACTCACCTGTCATCGTTCAAGAGGCCTCCCCTATCATTCAAGAGGCCCCTATCATCCCTCAAGAGTCCCCTCCCACCGTTCAAGAGGCCACTGTCATCGTTGAAGAGGTCCCTCCCAACATTCTAGAGCCCGATTCATACGGCGTAATATATCGAATTATTGAGAAGCCCCCTCACGTGCCGGACATGATGGATGACTGTTGGCTTTCGTATAAGTTACCGGCCAGTACCATTTCGGCAGATGAAGTGGACAGGAAACAACTACCGGAAACAATTCTGGATAATACCCTTTGGGCTAAGACCGCAGTTGATTTTTATCTACATGAGCGGAGCCAAGGGTGTTACGCTGACATATACAAACTCAACGATGATATGCATTTGTTGATTGAACGGTCTTGGTGGGGTGTATTATTAGGGGTTGAAGACAATGGCTATTTCGATGGGGGGAAAGTCTTATATTTCTTCTTATATTTCAGTTTGATTAATTTTTTTTAAAATTTATGTAATTCACTAATATATGTCTTTTTTTGTAAAACAACATATTGATGCATGGGTGACACGTCTTCTAATTGTAAGGAAATTGAAGAAAAATATAAAAAAAAACGTGATATACGATTATGCCGATGTCTTTTCACGTAGTTCACTTGAAGAATCAACGACAGGAATCATATGTGTTGGCTAATGGACAAGCTAAACTTTATCCTGCATGGTGGGAGGTCGATAATGTTAGTATTTATTTGTTTAAATATTTTAAAGGTGTTCATAAATAAGTGCGCAATTTGAATTATTACATTTCGATGCAGGTGTTTATCCCTGTTTTGGAACGTACTCATTGGCTTCTCGTCGAGCTTCAGCTCCCATCCCTAAAGACAATAGTATATGACAGCATGATAAATTACACATCATTGTCTGATTTGAGAGATATTATTAAGGGATGGAGCTCTCATGTGGCTAAATTCTTGGATGCAATTAATTATTGGACTAATTCTGGAAACAAGAAGCCAAAGAATTTCAATGTTACAGTTATCAGAGACGAGACCGCGCCACAACAAACGAAGGAAGCCAGAGGGGATTGTGGTCCTCTCGTATGCATGTGCTTGGAGCGTTTGACGATAGGAAGTACACAGTTTCTACCTCCCACCGATAGAGATAGAGGTGCAGTAGGCTTGTGGTTTCGGCATTTTACGGCTAGAACGATATATGCGAGACGCTGCCTACCTGCATCCGTGTTATGAAAGTGTCCATAAACAATTTGTAAGTCAAATGCAAGTGTTGTTAAACATATATACTCTTTTTGGTTTGAAAATGTTTGGTTAAGTAGCTAGAATTCAATAATTTGTTGTTTGTAGGTTTTAGATGTGTAGAAAGTGTTGTTGATTCAATGTTTGGTTTCTGCAGGTTAATCCTGAAGTGAGCTGCGTGAAATGGATGTATGGGTGCAAAAGTTGATTCAATAATTGATGAGGAAATAATTCTTATTATTATTTTTTGATTGTTTAATTGATTTGTAAAAGATGATTTGTAAGTGTTGATTTGTTTAATTGATGTGTTCATAATTATTATTTGTGCTTGTTTAATTGATTGAAATGTAATAGTTGATTTGTTGATTTCAATCTGCATTATGTTGAATGCAAAACAGACTATCGCAACGCGGAAATGACTATCGCAACGAGAGAATCGCAATGCGAAATGAAAATCGCAACGAGAGAATTGCAATGCGAAAATGAAAATCGCAACGCGAAACTAAATTCGCGTTGCGATTTTCATTTTCGCATTGCGATTCTCTCGTTGCGATTTTCATTTCGTATTGCGATTCTCTCGTTGCGATAGTCATTTCCGCGTTGCGATAGTCAATTCCGCGTTGCGATAGTCATTTCCGTGTTGCGATAGTCATATTCGCGTTGCGATAGTCAAATGAATTTCTAATAAGTGATAACAACTGAACATATCATAGCAATGTTCAAACTCAAGTTACTAATACATGCCTAACTGAAAATGTTAAAAGTTCACACATAATATACACATAATACAATGTTTGCATTTAAAAATCACCTAAGTTAACAGTCCTAAAAGGTGAAGCCGGTTGTGATTGGGATTTTGATGAGGATCCATATTTTGGTAGAGGAAAAGATGATTGTGATGGCACTGGTGATCCACATGTCAACCTTGTATGACCACTTTCCTTGCACCGACTACATGTCGATCTCTTCTTCTCTTTACCCTTAGACGGTATACGATCGTGACTTTTTGGTCGGCCAGGTAGCCTTCTGTCCATGGCTGGTAGCAAAACTGTTTGTAAGTCATCTGGTATGTCCCACTTAGAAGGATGTGGAATAGGGTAGACAATCTCGACATAATTCTGTCGATATACTTCTGTAGTGTAGCAATCCATAGCGTATGCGATTGAATCATCTTGGTTTAGATGAAGAGCAACTTTTATAACATGGCCACACGGATAACCAGATGTTTGCCATTTCATACAACTACACGTCTTTGCATTTAGATCGACAAGCCCATTTAAGTTATTATCCAGTACTTCAAACAAAGTGTTTGAACATGGTTCAACTCTCCATGACGTTGACTTCACAACACGTTTCATTATCTTTTTTTTTCAGTCCATGGTGTAACACGATGTTTCATGTTCCTGTAAATTTAAATAAATAATACTTAGTAAAATATATGATAAGTTACGAATTTAAAGAAATAATACCTGCATGGTTTCTTTTCTTGTAGTATCACTGTTGAATAGAGGCTCGAAAAAACTCCATTAACATAGTAATGGGTAATTTCCGGGAATGACGACTTAGAGTGTTGATTGATTCTGCACTATTAGATGTCATGAAATCATATCTTGCTCCAAGTTGATGTACTCTTGACCATCTTTCAAACCCGACATCTTCTAGTGTTTGAGCACACTGAGGCAAAACACGTCTTAAACAGTTTATATGCTTATTAAAATCCACTTCCTGATAAGCTTTTACAACCTTCCAGTATGTCCATTTGTGATTTTTTATACCAGCAGACCTTGATTTTAGATTTCTATACAAATGAACACCACAAAGTCCATGAAAAGCATCTGGGAAACACCTTCTAACAGTGTTGTCAATTGAGTTTTCCCTATCGGATATGATTTTCAGATTGCTAATAGGACCTATGCAATCCCTAAGATGCCCCATAAACCATGTCCATGAATCAGAGGTTTCAAATTTGCCAACCCCGTAAGCTATTGGCAGTATCCCATTGTTAGCATCCATGGCTATTGCTAATAAGTTTACTCCAAGGTATCGACCTTTTAAATGTGCTCCGTCAACTATAATAACTGGGCGCATGCAAGTAATAAACGAACGAATCTACAAAATCATATACACAAGAAATATAATCATTTAAATGTGAAATGCATGTAACTAACAAAAATGAGTCAACAAAATTATATTGATTTATTAACCAGAGCACCAATGGCGATAAACAACAACTCAAAGCGTCCATCTCTATCTGTTTTGATATGATTTACCGACCCAGGATTTTTCAGCTTTAAATTGTGACAATAAGCCGGCAGTTGGGCAAACGATGCTTCTGGCGACCCCCTCAACAATTCCAAGGCATAACATTTGGCTCTCCAAGCTTGAGAATATGAGATACTAATCTTGAACCGAGCATTCATGTCAGTCATAATTTCATGTCCCCGATATACCCTGCCATTCAAAAACATTAACTCAGCCAGAAAACCACCCAACACCTTTTTGTTTGCTTGTTTATGGTGAGGAAAAACTTGGGTTCTTGAACATGTATGTTTATCAATAAAAGTCCTAACTTGAAACATTTTGCAATCTTTTATCCTCTTTGTAATCATACGCCACATATAGTTTTTGTCAATCATACACCTTGTTTCGAAACGATCTTTGCTTGATTTGTTAACTTTTAGTTGATAGCCATCTTCCACACATTTCGTATACAAAGCTATCTTCAAGTCTTCCTTTGTATCAAAACAATCATCTTTCTTGATACGAATAATTTTTGTGTGACAATCAACTGCTATCTTTACCAACTCTTCTTCCGGTATCTGAAGTAATTCTAGCATATTCCAGTTATACTCCCGTGACATTTTCTTCGGGGACTTTTCTTTGGGGATTTCTTTTTCTTCTTTTTCTTCTTCAGGGTTATATGAATTACAGAATGGATGTTCAACATGTTCATTTATAGTCGTAACTTCCTCCTCATTATCATCAACAACATCTTCCTCGGCAACGGCTGCTTCATCATCAAAATTTGGGTATTGACCAATATCAAAATCATTACACGTAGGGTCTGTTTCTTCTTCTGAAAAATTATCAAAATCCGAGTATTGACCAAGATCAAAGTCCGGGTATTGAGCAAGATCAAATTTCGAATGCTGACTAGTACTCACAATTTTTTCTGTTGGCTCATCATCGTCTAACTGGTCAATACGAAAACCGGAATTTGGTGCTGAAAGTTGATTGGGATTTGGATTAAGGAAAGGTTGTGGGTTTTGAGATTGTGTTTGGTATTGGAAACGTGGTGAAACAATATTTGCTTGGTGATGAAATTGTGGTGGAACCATTAAATTTTGAGCACCATAAACTGGGGTTGAAAAACTTAGTTGATTACTACCCGCTACTGACCCAACTTCACTACTTCTAGGTTCAACAACATACAATGTAACATCATCACTTGAAACACTAATGTAAGCAATGAATCGTTCAACATCTTCATTGTCGGTTAACAAATAAACTTTACCATTTCTCTGATAAGATAGCCTAAATCCACTTAGGGGCTCTAAATTCAATTTATTTGCAACACGTAACATCAGAGTTTCATAAGTTAACTTTTTTAATGACAGTTTTAGTTGAAGATTCATGGGTAAAGGAATATATTGTAAAACACCATGAACATTCTCCCATGACCCTCCAAAACACAAATCTATCCAAACATGATCAACATTAGATGATTTCATTATTGTAAATTAATTTACTAAACAAACGAGCTGCGAAACTAAAACCTGTTGCCGGATGGGGAAGGATGTCGTTGGATATAGGAACGGATGTCGCCGGAGAGAATGATAGATGGAGATGGAATGAGTTGCGATTTAGAGATTTAGGTTATGAGTTGCTGCTGCGTAGTTATATACCCAAAACATTTGTGTTGCGAAACTAAAACCTGTTGCAAATTCAGAAATCGAGTTGCGAATTTGAAATTCAGTATTGCGATAGTCATAATCTCGTTGCGATAGTCAGAATCTCGTTGCGATAGTCAGATTCGCGTTGTGATTTACGTATTCGCATTTCGATTTACGTATTCTCATTGCGATTTACGTATTCGCATTGCGATTTACGTATTCGCATTGCGATTTACGTATTCACATTGCGATTTACGTATTCGCATTGCGAATTAGGAAAATCGCAATGCGATAGTCAGAATCGCGTTGCGAATCTGGAAACTGATTTGCGATACCGGAGATCGTATTACGAATTATCGATCGCATTGCGAATTATCGATCGCATTGCGATTTAGTTGATCATTTTGGCAAATCCAAAAAAAAGTTGGTTAAAATCGTATATTATAAGGCATTTTTGATCACTGAGGTTATTTTCTCGCACAAAAATAGTAGAACCATAAATCATATAATGTTGAAAGCAATTACTACAAAAATGAAAAATCCGATTACGTTTGATCAGTCAAAGGTACTCCTAAAGCTTTTGCCTCTTTCTTTTACATAACACATCAGGTTAGGTCAGGTAAAGAATAATGTCAATGCATCAGCAAAAATAATTTATAATGTATTTTTTTGTAATAATTTATAATTGATTATTTTTTAGTTTGTGGTATATTTTAATTTTCAATTTTTTACTATATATATATATATATTTATTTATTTTTAATAATTTAATTTATTGAATATTTTTTATTTTTAAATTTTAAATTTAAAAAATTAAATAAGTCCTTTAACTTTTAAAAAATAATTAAATCTTTGAACAAGATCAAAAATACAATTTAGTTTATCTATCACTTCATCAACCATCGTGAACTACTATTTCAATACCGTAACAATTAATGACGAAAAATTGTCGATCAAACGATCATATTAGATTTTTCTTGAATTCAGAGGTCACATTAAGAGCACAAATAATCAGAGGTGTCACATTATTTATTTTTTAAAAAATGTGAGGACCTAAAATATCATTAGTACGGGTGAACATAAACTAAAAAGTATATGAAAATTTTAATTGATTAGAAGGCTTTAATAGTAATATAGGTAAATAGAAAAATAACGGAAGGAAAATAGATAATAATGAAAAGCGCTATCTAGTCATCATCATCCAACCAAACCAAACCAACGAGAGTCATTGAATGGGACAAGTCACTGTCAGAACATTAATTTTCTTCATTGGCATTATCCTATCCTATAAATTTTAGATTTATTTGGAGGTATGCGCATGAGATGATAAATTTTGATATGATTCCAGATTAGAATAACAGCAGCAGCGTTTGTTGGACTTACTGTTTGTTCATAGTGGGAGATCCGTTGCCAATTGCATAACTCATTCATTAACCTACAAGAAAGAAACAAAATCAACACTCTCTTACTCCGACTCTGCTCTCGATGGAGCCAGACTCTGTAATCTCCGTTCCTTCTCCTTCTCGAAATGCTTCCCCGGTTAGTTTTCACTTAGTTGTTTTTTTATGATTTTGAATCTTGTTCTCGTTCTTGTGTGTTTGATTTTCTTATTTGTAATCTGCTTGTTTTGCGATGCTTTTCAATCCTTAACTTTTAATTACAGTTGCAGTCGTACATTCGTTCTTTATTTTAATTAGTTGTTTGATTGAGTTATCACTTAGTTATCAACTAGTTATCAACGATTCAATCACACTCCATTAATCCTTTACTTTTGCTAGACTAACTTCTGCTCATTTTCAGGTTACCGCTTCCATGCGGTCTATTTCTTTTATTCAACTTTCTCTTCTGATATAATATATCGTAACCTGTATTTATGTTTGGAATATTTTAAATTCTCCTCATGGATCCGCAGCCCGATTTTAGGAAGGGTAAATAATATCAGTTGTGTCCATTTTCTGTCTTTCAGTTCAATTCTGTGGTGAAATAGAGAAAATCGAATACTGTGTTTGGTCGGGAGAACGATGGAAAATTTATAGTCTGATGGTTGAGAAATGAGATTCATAAACAGATTCTAGTTTCGCAAGTTTTGACCTGCTTCCTGAAGACAAGGACAACTATTCTGCATAATCAGTGTCTTATTCCTACTTTCAACCATGTCAAATTTAAATGTTAATCTATATGATGGCGTAGAACAATCTGTAATATGCATATGATAACTTTGTGTTAGTTCCTTATATTGGAATACGTTCCTGATCTTTTTCTACGTAATATTTTCTATATTGACCACTGATTGAGTTGGAGCCTTTGGTTTAGCCGTTTAGGCATGTTTCAGCATATATCCTGGCATTAGCATCTGTGTGTTTTTTGAAACCCTAAAATGTTATCTACCTGTATCACTTTTGCAGCTTTTGTGGGTCAATCTCTCTAGGAACCTAATATTAGCATATCAGAGCTTGGGGGTGGTGTATGGAGACCTGAGCACTTCGCCTCTTTATGTTTACTCTAGCACGTTCATAGGGAAATTGCAGAAGCATCAGAATGAAGATGCAATATTTGGAGCATTTTCCTTGATTTTTTGGACCCTTACACTGATACCCCTTCTTAAATATGTGTTTATTGTGCTGAGTGCAGATGATAACGGTGAAGGTGTGGTAAACCATTAAACTTCACCGTCTCTCTTATAAAACTTTGCCTAATCATTTGCAAACTTATATATGAATTCTTGTCAGGTGGCCCTTTCGCTCTCTACTCGCTTCTTTGTAGGCATGCTAAGTTTAACTTGCTTCCCAATCAGCAAGCAGCTGATGAAGAGCTCTCTGCCTACAAATATGGGCCCTCAACACAAGCCACTGGCTCTCCATTGAAGCGATTTTTAGAGAAGCATAAAAAGCTAAGAACAGCCCTTCTTGTTGTGGTACTCTTCGGTGCTGCTATGGTCATTGGTGATGGTGTGCTCACTCCAGCAATATCAGGTAGAATTAACACGGCTAAATAAAGATGAATATAACAAATTCTTAGATTATTCTCTTTGTGGCTGTCCGTTATAAAGTTAACACTTTTACTTTCCTGGAATTTCCTCTTGAACATATGTGACGCATAGGACTATAAGAAATATATATGCTAGCCTGTATCATGTTAGTATGATTGTGGATGAAAGTTGTCAGCTTGAGAAGAAATTTCAATGAAGAGCTATGCTGATATTTTGCACATGAATAAAACAAGAATTTTCAATGAAAAACTTTGCTGGTACTTCACCTTTTATAGACACAGCTCAACAAGTTGATCCAAAGCTAGAGTTTTTGGTTAAGCGAATCCTTTTACTCGAACTTGCTTGTTTGAACCATTTGCTAGACAACACAATCAGTGTGGCAACTTCGCATGTCATATTAGAATTTTTACAAATCACGACTATGTTGATTCTTTCAATGTGCTTATTTCTCGATTGGACATAATTGACCTCCAATTATTTAGTTATGAGGTCCCATCATCAGAAATACTTTCAGGACCATAGCAGTGCAAATGTGGATTTCCATACTTGCTCTTTTTGCCAAGCGGTTGCATCAATCCTCTTGCCTATAGTATATATTGTTTGTGGAGATGCTGTTTGACATTTTCAGATTCTGATATTCCAATGATTTTGTTGCTGTATTTGTGCCTTTTCATCCTTAATTGGCTGTGTTAATGATTTCTCCCTCTCAATTGTTAAGGGGTTAAATGTTTTTGCATTTGCAGTTCTTTCATCAGTTTCTGGACTTCAAATTACTGAAAAGAAATTAACTAGTGGTAATTCAACTCTCATTTTGGTCTTCTTTTCCTCTATTGTTTCTGTTAAGTTCCTGGTTCATGATTTCTCTCGATATGTTTTTTCCCGTAGTGCTTAAAAACTTAGGCTTTATTTTTGAACCTAGGTGAACTTGTCGTGCTTGCTTGTGTCATATTGGTCGGCCTATTTGCTCTGCAGCATGTTGGTACGCACAGGGTAGCTTTTATGTTTGCGCCGGTCGTGATCATCTGGTTGGTTTCAATTTTTTCCATTGGCTTGTACAACATTATACATTGGAACCCTAAGATTGTTCATGCAATTTCTCCATATTATATTATCAAGTTCTTTAGAGAGACTGGTAAAGATGGCTGGATTTCTCTTGGAGGGATCCTTCTTTCAGTAACTGGTAAAATACTACAGCATGAATTTTATTTTAATCAACTTAGATGGTTGTTGATTTGAATTAGCAATCATGTGCAATTTTTGGGTCTCACCAGGCACTGAAGCTATGTTTGCAGACGTTGGTCATTTCACTGCCTTATCAATTAGGGTAAGAGTAATTCCTTATTTGCTCGTCTTAATTTTTTCATTCCTAACATGTGATAGTAAACTCTGGTTTGATTTAAACGTGCTTTATTCCCTTGCCATATAAGACTAATCCTCTTGCCATCTTAATCCACGTCTCTGGAACTTAATAGTGAACTTTTGTTTGATTGGTATATTACAGACTTGATAGTTTTCCTGATTGTGCAGCTTGCATTTGCATTCGTAGTATACCCATGTTTGGTTGTTCAATACATGGGTCAAGCTGCCTTCTTGTCCAGAAACCTGGAAAAGATACCCAACAGTTTTTATGACTCAATTCCTGGTTAGTGCAATCTGGTATCAACTGTTTTGCTTCTAAACATTGTTATAATATTTGCATAATGTTTCATTGTATCATTGCAGGTTCTGTTTATTGGCCTGTCTTTGTAATTGCCACCCTGGCAGCTATTGTTGGGAGTCAGGCTATTATAACTGCCACGTTTTCAATAATTAAACAATGCCATGCCCTTGGATGCTTCCCTCGAGTTAAAGTTGTTCACACCTCAAAACATATATTTGGCCAGATCTACATCCCTGAAATAAACTGGATACTCATGATACTTACTCTTGCTATAACTATTGGATTCCAAGATACAACTTTAATTGGAAATGCTTATGGTAATTCATTCTCTGATAACTCTCCATTTCTCCTCAATATTCTTGATAAAAATATGATTACATAATAAATTTTTGAACTAACGTTTTGGTAAGTTTGTTATGACACTTAAATAGAGTTCGAGGTATTGCTAGTGATCACATAGTTTAGATTCTTGAGAGTTACTAACTTGCATCAATTCGGCTGTTGTACTTTTGTTTAGACATGATGTTTCTTATTTGATATTGGTTTTCAGGACTTGCATGCATCACGGTGATGTTCACTACAACATTTCTCATGGCTCTTGTGGTGATCTTTGTTTGGAAGAAAAGTGTTTGGCTTGCTGCAGTGTTCCTTGCATTCTTCTGGCTTTGTGAAGGTGTTTACTTATCAGCAGCACTCATGAAAGTTCCTCAAGGTGGATGGGTGCCTCTTGTGTTGTCAGTCATCTTTATGATGATTATGTACATATGGCATTATGGGATTCGCAAGAAGTACAATTTTGACATGCACAACAAAGTATCACTGAGATGGTTGCTTGGGTTAGGTCCTAGCCTTGGTATCATGCGTGTGCCTGGTATAGGCCTCATTTACTCAGAACTGGCGACAGGAGTCCCTGCAATCTTCTCCCACTTTGTCACAAACCTGCCAGCTTTCCATAAGGTCTTAGTTTTCATTTGCGTGAAATCAGTTCCAGTCCCATATGTTTCACCAGAAGAACGCTTTCTTATTGGCCGGGTATGCCCCAGGCCATATCGTATGTATAGGTGTATTGTCAGGTATGGATACAAAGATATCCGGCGAGATGATGGTGATTTCGAGGACCAGCTTATACAAAGCATAGCAGAGTTCATCCAGATGGAAGCTGGAGAACCACAAGTTTCCAGTTCCGAGACTTCGTCATATGATGGGAGGCTGGCCGTTATAGGTAGCAGGACCATCCAATCAAGCTCGAGTTTAATAGTTGCCGAGAACGAGGATTGGGATGGTATCGAGTCCATACAAAGCAGCAAATCCCAAACGTTACAGAGCTTGAGAAGTGCTTATCCTGATGATCATGAGAATCAAGCAGCGAGGAGGAGGCGTGTGAGGTTCGAGGTAGCATCGAGTCCGGGTATGGATATGGGTATGAGGGAAGAGCTGATAGATTTGATAGAGGCAAAGGAAGCAGGGGTTGCATACATAATGGGACATTCGTATGTGAAGGCCAGGAAAAGTTCATCGTATTTGAAAAAGATGGTGATAGATATGGGGTATTCATTTCTTAGAAAGAACTGCAGAGGTCCTGCGGTAGCACTAAACATTCCTCGCACTAATCTGATTGAAGTTGGAATGATATATTATGTGTAGTTTAGTAGTCTAGTGTAGTGTAGAGTACCATACTGCTGATTATTAGAAAAATAACAAACTGTTGGTTGACAATATTATTATTATTATTATTATTATTATTATTATTATTATTATTATTATTATTATTATTATTATTATTTATTATTTTTATATTATTATTATTATATTATTATTATTATTATTATTATTATTATTATTATTATTATTATATTATTTTATTATATTATTATATTATTATTATTATTATATTATTATTATTATTATATTATTATTTTATTATTATTATTATTATATTATTATTTATTATTATTATTATTATTATTATTATTATTATTATTATTTTATTATTATATTCTTATTATTATTATTATATATTATTATTATTATTATATTATTATTATTATATTATTTTATTATTATTATTTTATTTATTATTATTGTTATTGTTATTATTATTAATGCACTTAAAGTTAAATTGAAATAGAGCTTAACCTGTTCCAAGATAGGAACTTTTTCTTTGTCCTTTTTTTTAATGGGTAAGGGGCTCTTGGGAATTCTTTTAGCTTGGGGTGAATTTATTATGCACCTGAAAAATAATATGATTTTGTTATAGATTGAGAGAAAAAGAAAAGATTTAAGAGAAGAATTTAGACGAGAGAGTTGATAGAGGAGAAAATTCATCATTCATTGCATAATGAATTTTTACAACCTAGTCTGTTAATTATTTAGTTACAACTGTCACTCATTTCATGCCAGCTGTCCCAATTATATAACAGATTGATTCTTCTATTTCTTTTCTTTCTTCTATTTCTTTTCTTTCTCAGGTATTGGGCCTTCGATATTGGCTGCTCCTTCAAACCTCCCTTTTGCTCAGCTTGTTTCTCTGATAAGGTAAGTGACCTCGTGCCTCTCACATGATTCAATTCTCAATTTTTGTCTTCAATCCCTAACCCTCGATCTTTATTTCCTAAATGATCTTCGATATTTCCTCGCCGTTCCTCTTCTTCTTCTCCAATCCTGACAATACCCACCCCTCGAGACGAGCCTTGTCCCCAAGGATCGAACGCCGGAAACTACCCTTTTCAGAGTAGAGTAATCCTCCCAAGTATCGTTCTCTTCAGCGAGGTTCTCCCAGCGAACCAAAAGTTAAGTAACAGGTTTACTGTTTCTGTTTATAATTCTTCTACCCATAATTTTCAATGTTTAATTTGTAACTCTCCTTCTTCATCTACTGTAGGAGGATCGGTAGCAACAATAGAGGAATCGCCTATGAACTTCAATAAATTGACATGGAAAACCGGATGCAAGCGAGAGGAATGAGGTAAGTCCAATCGATAGGCTACTGTTCCTATCTTTTCTAGAATTCGATAGGGTCCAAAAAAAATTGCTGCTAACTTTAAGTTCTTTCGCAGGGCAATTGATGTCTGTCTATAGGGCTGCAATTTCAGGTAAACTAAATCCCCAATCTCAAAAGTCCTTTCAGTTCAATTTTTATCTTCTTGCTGCTTCATTTGATTGCTTGCTAACTGTAACTGATTCTTTAGCAACTGCCTATTAGCCTATCTACTGTTCGTCATCTCTGAAATAGTCTATACTGTAGACTCAGTAGGCCAAACCATAATAGGTGGTTTGTATCCATATAATGCATGAGAAGGTGTTAACTTTAGAGCAGTATGATAAGTAGTATTGTACCACCACTCTGCATGTGGTAGCCACTTAGCCCATTGCTTAGGTTAATAGAAGCAAAGGCCTCTCAAATACTGCTATAAACATTGATTGACTCTCTCTATTTGTCCATCTGTTTATGGATGGTAAGCAGTGCTGAAAAGTGTCTGTGTTCCAAGCTATTTCATTAACTCCTTCCAAAAACCACTTGTGAAGGTCTTATCTCTGTTAGAAATGGCCATTTTAGGCTGGCCATGTAACTTGTACACATTGTCTAGGTATAGTTTAGCCACCTCTCACTACAACAAATTTGTCAATTTATGACAATTTCTATATGACGTTACGTATATCGTCACAAAACATACTATAATGTGATGTTTTTTTTTATTTTTGTCATATTTATTGATTAATGGTATATATTTTATGACAATTTTAAAAATGGTCATTGATTTTTGTCACTATATGTTTGGCGCCAAAATCTTCCCACCAAATTCTTTGGTGGGAAACCTTTAAATGACATTTAGATAAAATAATGACGTTGTAAAATCGTCTCCAATGAAAAACATGTATTAGTGACGATTTATTATAATGACGATTGAATTTGAATTAGTGGTGTTGCACATTTGTCACTAATAAATTTTATTCGTGACAATTTAATTTGTAATATTTTATAAGACACTAAAAGTGACATTTTATTATTGTCACAAAAATAGTTTTAGCATGACGAAATCAATTATTTGTCATTTGTTTTTCTCTTTTTTTTTTTATATGACGATTTTAAAAGATGTCAAGAAATTATGTCAGTTAATGTTAAAAAATAAGATAATCTAACAACTTTTTTAAATAATGCAATTTATAGAGTTTTTTTTGTGTTTTTTATTTTATTGACATGATTCTATTTAGATTATCTCACATTCAAAGTTTTTTAGAGTAAAACATAAAATAATAAATTGTTAAAATGAAATGAGCAGATGATTTTTTATATATTATTGTACTTCTATGATTTTCATGATGTTACATCAAAGTGTTTAGGAAAAAATAGATATTTATACTTGATCATAGAAATACCCATAAAGTTTTAGTATATTTAGATACCTATAACATCAATAATTTTAAAATATAAAATATTACTCTTTTATATATATAAAAAAGCTAATATTATAAAACAATTGTCATAAAAAATTAAATTATAAAACTCTTAAATTATAAAAACAATAACTTTCAACATAAATAACTTCAACTGTCTTTGTATAAAAAATAACAATCACACAGTTCATACATAAATAACATAGTTACAAAATAGGTTCTATATCAGTATCATATTCATCACATTCAATTTCATCCCCTCTAATGTCATCTTCACTCTCTTGATTACTGTCAACCAAAACATTCACATTATCTACAATATCACAGTTAATAACAGTTGATGTAATGTCATCCCTATGAAAAGATATATTTGCTGAAAACTGCATTTCCATATCGCGATCATAAATTTTTCAAAATCTTCATCAACGTCAGAGACTTCATCGTTTTCAACAGTTTGCATCTCTGGAACATCATATAAATGTCTATGGTGAAACTTTTGAATTACTCTCCAATCTTTACCTAACTTGGTATCATCCAAATAAAAAACTTGCTTAGCTTGAACTGTCAAGATAAAAGGGTCACTTTCATACCAATATTTGCTAATATTGACACTTAGCAAATGACCGTCTTTGTGAATTCTCCTCTTTTTATCACCCAAGTCAAACCACTTGCACTTGAACAAAACAACTTTATAATCATTGATATAATTCAACTGAATAATATCATCCAATATACCATAAAAGTTGATTTGGTCCTCATTGTGATTACTTTCAACTGTCACTCCACTATTTTGACTTGTCAAATGTTCATCACGTGCTATTGTGTAGAACCTAACCCCATTAAAAATGCAACCTGTGTATTTTTTAACACGTCTATCAGGACCATAAGCTAAAGAAAACAATTCACTAGATATTCTTTCTGAACCTTGATTGGCAACCTGCAATTTACATGAAATAAAATAAGCATAAATTATAATCGATGTTTGCACAATCCAGAAAAAACATTATAATATCATATACTTACATAATTTTTAAACCATAAGGGAAATTGCTCTATATGTCTTTCTTCAATATACAATGAACTCTGCAGCTGAATCTCCATTTTATGTTTTCTGTTTTAATAAACATAATATAAGTTAAATGACATTAAAAGTAAATCTTACATGAATGAGTGAATGGTAAGTAAATTACTTGCTTCATAAATGGTTCAACTTCATCACAATTTGTCAATATATACCATTGCATCATTTCAAACTCTTGGTCAGACAAGAATTCATATTTTGTACTTCCTAAAGAACGAAAACTTCCTGAAAAATGAGGAGACTATGATTATGAAATTCTTTCCCCCCATCATCATCATCATTTCTGTCTTGTATATTAAATTTAGTCTCAATCCCAGAGAGATACATAGAACAAAAGTTCAGACATTCGGTTGAAATATATGACTATGCTATACATCCTTCAGGACGAGCCTTGTTTCGTGTATATGTTTTAAGCTTACCTAAAAACCTATTATATACAAAAAAAACTTGTTATGAAAAAAATTATAATATTATAATTTAATTTAAAATATAAAAATTAAAGAATTACCTCTCAATAGGATACATCCATCGATAATGTATGAGTCCCCCAAGCATGACTTCACGAGGCAAGTGTATAACCAAATGTACCATCACATCAAAAAAACTTGGAGGAAAAATCTTTTCCAACTTGCACAAAATTATGGCATTATTCTTTTATAAGTCTTCTACTTCATTCTTCTTTAGCTTCTTACAACATAATCTTAAGAAAAAGTTTCCAAGTTCATCTAGAGCTTGAAACACATCTTTCGGAACGAAATCCCTAATGGCAACTGAATCAATATTTGCAAAAGGATATGACAATCATGATTCTTCAACCCTGAAACCTTACCATCATTTACATTAACGCATTGTGAGATGTTCGACGAATATCTATCAGGAAACTTTACTGACTTCAGAAAACAACAAAACTTTTTCATTTCCTCCTCAAGAGTGTCAACATATCATGCAAGACAGTATCTTTTGTTTTCCCTTATGTTCAACCGTTCCTAAAAATGTTATCACAGATGTTCTTCTCAATATGAATGACATCTAGATTGTGTCGTAACTTCATTGTTTTCCAGTAAGCCAGATCAAAGAATATGCTTTTCTTTGTCCAATTCAACTCTTCAGGGGTACGTTTCCTCTTCAATTTATTTGGATATTTCCCAAAGTCATTCTCTTTAAGACAATTTAATTGTTGTAACAACTCAATCCCAAATACATCTTTCGGCTGTGATCTATTTTCTATCTTACCATCAAACATTCTACTTTTCTCCAAACATGATGAGGGAAAGAAGATGAAACATGTAATATCTTATTTCTCAACTTTCGTGACGGTGCATCAACATTACAAATGGGACATGCCAAATATCCTTTTGTACTCCAACATGATAATTCCCCATAAGCAGGAAAATCATTTATAGTCCAAAGAATAACTGCATGCAATTGAAAATGCTCATTCTTGTAAGCATCATAAGTCCACACTCTATTTTCCCATAAATATTTTAGTTCATTTATCAATGGCCTTAAATAGACATCAATATCTTTTCCTGGAGAGTTTCTTCCAGGAATAAGTAATGACATCATCATGAATGGCTCTGTCATACATTTCCAAGGAGGAAGATTATACGGAATAACAATAATTGGCCATATACTATATGTACAACTCATATTCCCGAATGGATTGAATCCATAAGTTGCTAGGCCAAGCCTAACATTTCTTGAATCACTTGCAAACCATTCATTCTCCTTGTTGAAATCTTTCCAAGCATCTCCATCTGCCGGATGCCTTAATGTATCATCATCAACACGCTTTTCTGCATGCCACTGCATATCTTGTGCTATACTCTTTTTCATAAACAATCGTTGGAGTCTTGGTTTTAGCGGAAAATAACGTAGAACTTTCCATGGTATTTTCTTCTCAACAACCTTCCACCGTGACGTTCCACATTTCGGGCAACTTTGTCTATCTTTGAACTCCCTCCAAAATAGAGAACAATCATATATGCATGCATGAATTGGTATGTAACTAAGTCCTATTTCTCTCATAACTTTAACTGCATCATAATATGATGCTGGAATTGTACTATTTGGAAAAGCCTCTCTCATTAGTCCCAATATCACATTTATTGCTTTTTTACTCATTTGGCAATAAGCCTTGATATGTAACAATTTAACAATAAAAGACAATGTAGACATGCTTGAATATCCTGGTAATAAGACACGTGCATCATTCAACACATTGTTGAAACTTTTACCTTCTTTTTCACTTTCACTGAAATTAAAACCTTGATTTGTTTGATCTTCATCTAATATGGGGAACAAATCTCCTAATAAATCATTTAATCCATCATCTAAGACTTCAACATCATGAGATATCCCCTCATTAAATGGATCACTCCTACCAATGAAATCAAATTGCTCACCATGATAAACCCATTTGGTATAACTTCCTGAAATACCTTTTAAAAGTAAATGATCTTCCACCTCATTCTGAGTTCTAACACATACATTTACGCATTCCCGATAAGGACATCGAATTTTACATTCTGATCCCATATTGCTTTTAACAAATTTCATGAAAGATGAAACAACTACAACATAGTTCGCAGAATATTTGGACTCCATCATCCAATTTTTATCCATGGTGTTAAATTATCCTAGTACAAAAGAAAATATATATATATAAGAGGTTGAGTAAAAGATCAAATAGTTAAATTAGAAAAAAAACATGAATTTAGAATTAAAACATGAGCATAGTTAAAACAACATAATACAACTTCACAGTAACATAGATCACATGTGAAACAACCATTGCTTTAGACGGGAACATATTCTTAGCTAATGAGCCATATGAAACTCAATTCTCCTACTGGAAAAAGAAGGTTGGTCTCGCTTTACTTGTGGCTTTATCTGGGATGTCACTCGTAGATGTGAAATAATTTAAACTACTTGTTATTGGGTCATTACATATATACATCATAACCTTAATCCTGAAGTTTATCTAAACAAGTTACGTGGTTTGTGGGGTTAAGAGAGAACATTCTTATGATTTGCTTAGTTTTCATCATCACGAAGACTTTCAAATCTAAGTAACAAGAACAACTCTTTGCTAAAATGAGAATGAAAGGAAAAGGAACCCAAACAAATATTAATAACAAAATTTACTAAAGAAAATATTAAAATTATTGATTGTACTAATGATTTGAAATTTTGAAGTGAATCTTCAATGAAGATATCAAATCCAGGGTTCCAAGATAGAATTATTCACTTTGTCATTATGTGTGAAAACAGGGGTAATGATACTAAAGACATCATTAAGGGGTAGCAGAATTGATGACATCAATTTGAATGATCAAATCATAAAATCAGTACTTACTTGAGAGATCACTTCAAATGATGAACTTGGTCTTCAACAAGATCACGCTCATTCCTCAACGACCTTAGTTGCTGCATGAACGTACATGTATCGGTTGCAAGGAATTAAAATGCTATTATAAAATAGGAACGTGTAAGAGTTTTCATGCTTTAAAACTTCTACATGTTTTGGGCTGAATTATCCTTAAATCTTACCAAACAGATAGATGGACCATGAGATAATATAGATATGGACTAACGAATTCCTATCAAGTCAAAAACAGAATATCGTCTAAGTTATGCCACTTGTGTGATTACAACACATTCTTCTTAATGAATTAAAGTTTTACAATAAATTACCCAAACAGTCTCATACAAAATTTAAATTCCATGATAAACATCAAACATGTAAATCCACCTTTCGATTATCTCTTGATTACCAAAGCAATTCAACCTCCCTCTCAAGCTCTGGAACAACAAGCATTGTCCTCCATCCTAATCATAGAAAAATTACAGAATTCAAAGCTCTTATGCATCAAGATAAACCAAATATTCAAGTAGATGCAGTTTTTGTATGCTTTATATCACAACATTATAGCAAGTAGAAAATAATTCAACATACCTGTTGATGAAAAAACCTGATAAGCAAATAATTCAACAAATCCCGTTCTTGAACCTTTTTGGAGCAACACAAACCTAAAAAACCCCAATTGATGGCTCCACAAGAATAACACAGATTCCCGATAAGCATATAAACTGTTAGACATATCAAATATACATAGAAAGTAAGTTAATTATAAAAATCTTTAATATTCAATCAAAAAAAGTTCTTTAAAATATATTAATAAATTATTTAATATATAGAAAGTAAGTTAATTATAGTTAGTAAATTAATATATAGTTGATTAAAATATATTAATAAATTATTTAATATATAGAAAGTAAGTTAATTAAAATATATTAATAAATTATTTAATATATAGTTGGTAAATTAATATAAATTATGAAGTATACATAGAAATCGGTGAAAATGAGTATATAGAAAGTAAGTTAATTATAGTTAGGGGTGAGTGCTTGATAGAGTCAAGTAAAAAAATTTTGACCTATTCGAGTTGATGACTTATATTTTATAACTCAACTCACATTTAAGTTTTTTTTTTTTTGAGTTATTCGAGTTATTATTTGAGTTATATTTATAACTAAACTTGATTTTGAAATCTTTTAAGTTGAATTAAGTCTGTAAACTTATTAGTTGAGTTTTTTTAGTCGAACCAATTTGAAAATATCAATTTTTAGTCGAATTGAGTTCTATACACACCTAATTATAGCATGCGTTCGGACTATGAGTGTTAATAGATTCAAATCGTCCACTCTTTATTCAATAATTGTTGGATAAAACATAAAAGTATTTAACTTTTATTCAAATTGTGTGCTACTTATGAGCTTTCCCTAGCAACACGTACAATTGATTGTATTATTTTTTGGTACAATAAAGTTTAGGTCAGGGTGCCATCTTAGTCTAGGGTCAGGGCATACTTAAGATCCAATTGAGATTTACATAGGAATTTACATATTTTCCACCAAGAGTGACAGTGGTAGGATTCAAACTTGGCCTTACAAGCTCAAATTTATGAATCTCAACCACCTGTACCAACTCTCATTGGCTTCGATCATATTATTTTAAATTCTACATATTTTTAAATAATTTAAAAAATAATATAATAAGAAATAAATATAATTAATATAGTTATTTATAGTACAATCAGTTTAGGGTTTTAATAATCTTATACTTCATATAAGATACAATAAAAATCATAAAATTATTTATTAATATATTTTAAAAAAATTACTAACTGACTTTCTATATATTAAATAATTTATTAATATATTTTAATTAACTTAGTTTCTATATATTAAATAATTTATTAATATATTTTAAAGAACTTTTTAGCAAAGAACTCTCTTCCCTCCTTTCATATAACCTGATTCTTCTCTGCGTTCCCTCCATCCGGGACTGCTTTGATTCTCACTTCTTTGTCTATTAAAAGTGATTTTATGTATGTTTGATCTGATTTTTTTTTTATGAATTCATGAGTTCTCGTCTGTTGGAGTTTTATTTTTTGGCTAAAAGTTGTGACTTAATTCACATGCTCTATACTTACGCTTGTATTCCCTTGACAAATACTATAGGCCAAGTGAAGATTTCATGCCTCACGAATTTCATATTCTTCCCTTGTGAAAGCTGTTCCCTTGCCGAGAACTGAAGGTAAGTGTCAATAGCTTGGGGTAGGATATGAATGTGTTTTGAATCTCATACCAGTGAATTAATTCAAACTTGGCTTAGATCATACAAAATAAAACACATTCATGAACTTATATAATTCACTGTTGGTGGCCTTAATCACATGGGAAATCATATTTCAAGCAAATCTATGTAGTGGAATATCACGTGTAATTTATATAAATTCAATAGTATTGTTTCGATTAATTGGCTATAAAATATAATATTTATTTTATTTTTTATTA
Source organism: Hibiscus syriacus (assembly GCF_006381635.1). Lineage (NCBI taxonomy): Eukaryota > Viridiplantae > Streptophyta > Magnoliopsida > Malvales > Malvaceae > Hibiscus > Hibiscus syriacus. The sequence goes on from NW_024063471.1 coordinate 18,708,009, forward strand.
AACACAAATGGTAGCAGCATTATTCTGATCTCATTGCTAATATATATTACTTATAATATTTTTTATATGTTTTAGGATGGCACCAGGCAAAGTATTTCGTAAAAAGATTCGAACACAAGAAAATGAAAATCAAGAAGTCTCTAGTAAACTAAATCGAACCCAAGAATATGAACCTCAACAAGTTACTGATGCTCCAAATCAAACACATGAAGAAATTGATCCAGATACAACAATTGAAAATTCAGGTAAACATTTATTTCCAATATTTATATAAATGAATAGCAAAAGAGGATTGAGTAGTACTAATGATATAGTTAAAAAATATAAAAAATAAGAATATGTATATATACATATTATTTTATTTGTAGCAAAGTCTTTTATTTAAACGTTGAATAATTTATTTATTTTATTATTATTCCAAAGTTAATATTTTTATTCTATAGATTCAGCCAATTTATCACATCAAAAGGTACGAGGACCAAGTCGAGGTAAGGGACTAGAAAATTTCATGAAAAGTAAGAATAAGTTGATAGTAGAGATACCAGAGGGAAAGGGTCGACCTATTGAAGCAATTTAATCAGCCAAATTATCTTCTGCAATTGGAATCATTTCACGACAATTCATATAAATACCAACAAAATGGAAGGATATGAAGGATAATGATAAACTTCATGCCCTAGAGAGACTCAAAGTGAGTTTATTTAGTTTAATACTTCTTTTTTTAATATTTATGTACTTAATTTATCTAATTATATTTTTTAATGTTTTAGTCAAAGTTTGAGATGAAATTAGATGATGATTATGTGAAGAGCTCTGTCATGTCAATTATGTCAAAGTTATCAAGGAACCATCAACATAAGGTTCATTTGCATTTTAAGCAATTCCTAAATGATGTTGTGGTATGCCAAACCAACACAATATAACTTGACACAAGAAAATTGGGAACAACTTTGTGATTTGTTTAGTGATCCTGAATATCAGGTACGACTACTGTATTTTGATTTATGTGATTCATAATTTTTTACTCTTTTTTATTTCTATAATAAATTATAAATTATGTTTATACATGTTTATAATTGAAGAGGAAGTGTGAAACTAATGCAAGAGTTAGAAGAAATGTCAAGTTAACTCCTAATCAAGGATCTCGGGCTTTTGTCGCTAGCCGATATGCTATGGTAAGTTGGACACTTTTGATATTTATTATAAAGTTTATTTTTATTTTAAAGTATAATTTTTATTTTGAAATCATATAGCGCAAGGATGATGAAGAACAAAATAGGATTGATTTCTTCAAGGCAACTCATTATTCAAATGAAAAAGGATGGACAACATCTGAGGCACAAGCAAAATATGTAAGACCTCACAAAATTAAGTATTAAATTGTAATTTTTCATCTAAGGATTATTTTATATATGAATGATTTTTTTAGGAGAAAATGGTGGAGTTGCAATCAACTCCAGTTGAAGAAGGAGCAGAACCTAAAATTGATGATATGGATGAGGTACTTGGTACGAGACCAGGACATTCCGGGGCTTGGATATGGACCAAAGCCTAAGAAAACAATTCAAGTGCAGATACAATCGAGTTAAAAAAGAGTTTGAAGAATAAAGAAGATGAACTTAATAACTATAAGTCGAATTTTGAATTGATTCAAACTCATATGGAAGCTATGAGATATGCTTTGTTAGTTGTTGGAATTCAAGTGCAATCACTTCAATTTTCAGGTAAACAATATAGTTAATCTAATAAAAATTATTATATAAAATTAATACAACGAACTCAACATCAACAGAATCATAACCGACTCAAGGTTTGGATTGAGATTGCTACAACGAAATATTCCATAAGTCATATTATTTTTATTTTCTGTAAATATTTAAACATTTTTATATTTATAAAAATGAAATTATTATGTTTTTAGTGAAATATTTGTTTAAATCTTATTATTTTGCAATAAGTGAACTATTTTTTATTTAGATTTATATAAATAATTTCATTTTAATATATATAGTCATTAAAAATATGACAAATTTTAGTTTTACCACTATATTGGTGACAATATATATGGTGACGTTATGCATGATCATCATTCATAATATTATTAGGTAATGATATATTATGTCACTAAAAATGTGACAATATCTCTTTCGTCACATATAAGTTGATTTTAATGCATTATTTGTGACAATATAAATTATGAATAACGAAATCTTATTTAATTTAGTGACGTAACAAACTGTCATAGAATATAAATTATAAAGTGACGTTATGCATAAACGTCATTCATAATATTATTAGGTAACATTTATATTATGTCACTAAAAATTTGACAATATCTCTTTCGTCACATATAGGTTGATTTTAATGTATTGTCCGTGACGATATAAATCATCAATAACGAAATTTTACATAATTTAGTGACATAATTAGTTGTCATTGAATATTAATCATATAGTGACGTTATATTTAAATGTCATCCATGCAACTATTAGGTGACGATATACTACGTCACTAACAATGTGACAATTTTCTTTTCGTCACATATACAATGAAATTATTGTATTATTGGTGACGATATGGTTTATTAATGACGAAAATGTACATCATTTGGTGACAAAAGTAATTGTTACTGAAGGCAAATTAAACTGTGACGTTATCCGTTATCGTCACTATATATTTAACAATACATGACGATAACACATATATCGTCACTTTTGACATTTAGTGACACACCTAAGGTGACGATCGTCGTGACATTGACTTTTACGTCACAAAATACATCTAGTGACATAAATTGAAGTTTTAGTGACAATAACCTAGATGCCACTAATAAGAAAATTTGTTGTAGTGTCTGCTGCAGAATAAGGGTGAGCTAAAGACAAAAAATGAATGTACTTTGTAAACTTATCCACAATGACCAAAATACAGTTTTTCTTGAATGAAGTAGGTAGACCTTCAATAAAATCCATAGTAATTATTTCCCAAGCATGATTAAGAACAAGAAGGGGTTATAGCAAACCGGGCTTTGCTACATGTTCAACCTTAGTCTGCTGGCAAATTTCACAGCTTCTCACATAAGTAACAACCATAGTTTTAAGATTTGGCCAATAAAAATATGACCTAATCCTATAATAAGTACCTTGTGCACCTGAATGTCCTCCTTGAGGAGAGTCATGTAAGGTCTTAATAACCTTCAATCTAAGACTGCCATGAGCTCCAATATAAACTCTACCACTGTATCTAAGGACAACTTTATAATATTTCCATTTACTGTCAGCTGTAGGATTAATAGTAAGAGTTGAAATCCAGTACTGAGCTAAACTATCACCTTTATAACTCTCTTCCACCTCTTGAACCCAAGTAGGTAAGAAAATAGTAGCTCCCATAGCAAAACATGTAGCCTGATCCTCCCATCTTCTAGATAAGGCATCAGCAACAACATTGGACTTTTCTTTTCTATAGTGAATAGTGTAGTCCAATCCCAAGAGCTTTGTCAACCCTTTCTTTTGAATAGTGGTAGTCAACTTCTATTCTAGAAGAAATTTAAGAGGCTCATGATCAGTCTTAATAATAAAAGGCTTACTCTCCAAATAATGTCTCCATTTTGAAACAACCAAGAGAATAGCAAGGTATTCTCTTTCATAGATAGATAATGCTGAATTTTTAGGACTTAGGGCTTGACTCAAATAAGCAATAGGTCTTCCTTCTTGTGATAGAACAACCCCTATACCTCCAGAACTAGCATCTGTTTCCAGATAAAAGGTTTTAGAAAAATCTGGTAAGGCTAACACTGGAGCAGAACACATAGCTATTTTAAGATCTTCAAAAGCCTTATAAGCAGCAACAGTCCACTGAAATCCATCATTTTTCAACAACTGTGTCAAAGGTCTACTAATAATGCCATAATTTCTGATAAATCTCCTGTAATAGCCTGTTAACCCAAGAAATCCTTTGAGAGATTTAAGAGTTTTAGGCTTAGGCCAATTCTGTATAGCTTCCACCTTGCTAGGGTCAGTAGATACCCCTGCAACAGAAATAATATGACCAAGATATTCCACCTGAGTCTGTCCAAAGAAACACTTGGACAATTTGGAAAATAATTGATTCACCTTTAAAACTTCCAAAACCAGCTGTAAGTGTTTAATATGATCTTGCATACTGCTGCTATACACCAAGATATTATGAAAGAAAACTAAAACAAATTTTCTAAGGAAAGAATTGAACAATTCATTCATAAGAGCCTGAAATGTAGCAGGGGAATTAGTAAGACCAAAAGGCATTACCTTAAACTCATAATGACATTGATAAGTTCTAAAGGTTGTCTTGTAAATATCCTCAGGTTTAATTTTGATCTACCAATAACCTAACCTCAAATCTATTTTTAAAAAGTAGACTGCCAAATGCAACTCATTCAGTAAATCTTCCACTATAGGAATAGGAAATTTGTCTTTAATGGTCATATTATTTAATTCTCTGTAATCCATACAAAATATCCAAGTGTCATCCTTCTTTTTGATAAGAATGCAGGGAGAGGCAAATGGACTCTTACTAGGCTGAATAACAGAAGAAGAAAGCATAGTATCTATCTGTTTTTCCACTTCAGCCTTTTGATTGTAAGGAAATCTGTAAGGTCTTAAATTGATAGGTGTAGCATTAGATTTGAGTGGAAGAGCATGATCATGAGTCCTCTGTGGAGGTAGCCCTTTAGGTTCAACAAAAACTGTGTTGTACTGCTCCAACATATGTTGAATTTCAATAGGAATATTAGTAGAATTTTTTCCATAGTCAATAAGATAACATGGCCCAAAATATCAGAATCTCATGCAGACATTTTAAGTAGTGTAGCCCCTGAAATTTGCAGCAGTTCATTAGAGGGCTGTTGGCCTTGAATACAAATCTGATCCCCTTGATGGTCAAAGCTTAAGGTCATGTTGTTAAAGTCCATTAATATTGGACTAAATAGCTTCATCCAATAAACTCCCAAGACCATGTCACTTCCTCCCAATTTAACCAACCTAAAATCATGTAAAAAAGTATGACCTGCATTTTCCATTCTACCTTGTTGCATCTAGCAGAACTGAATAGTTGTTGGCCATTAGCCATAGTGATAGCCAGAGGATTAGGGGTAGTAATCTGTATACCAGCATCAACCCATTTAGGAGTCAAGAAACTATGTGTGCTGTCACTATCAATTAAGATATTCAAGGGTCTTCCCTGAATAGTACCTTGAATTCTCAATGTATTATGACCAATACAACCAATAATGGCATTCATATAAATTTCTAGGTTTTCATATTCTGACTGCTGGAACTGTTCTGTATCAGTAGGACCAGCTTCTAAAGGAGAAGTGTCAATCTCTTCAGTCATCATATTTAACTGCTTGTTTTTACACGGATAGCCTGGTAGATATTTCTCACCACATTTGAAACAAATATTATTTTGCCTTCTATAATCCAAAAGATTTTGTTTTGGATTTGGTGAGGCAGTAGGCTTTGTAGGCATTGGCAGAATATTTGTCTTAGATGTAAATATGGGGTTTGGGTAGGGTGGGCTTTTAAAAGAAGGCCTTAATCTCTTGTTTTCAAATTTCATAGAAAGTTCATATAGCTTGGCATGTTTACATGCTTCAAACAGGTTTTTAGGATCTAAAGCTTTGAGCCTATGCTTAATGTCATCTCTTAGACCACTAATAAAAAGTGATACAAAAAACTCCCCAGTTAAAGTAGGATTCTGCAACAACATATAAGGTTGCAACTCCTCAAAATTTTCCTGATACTCTTCCACTGACCCCTTTTGAGTCAATTTAGTGAACTCTTCTACAATATCAGAAAAAGATATGTCATCGAATCTGTGACAGATATCAACTTCAAATTCATGCCATGTTACATGGTGCTTTTGCATTATATACCCATCAAACCATATTTCTGCTTTGCCTGTTAAATACATAGTAGCTACCTCTACTCTTTGCTCAACAGGAACACTACAAATAGAGAAATATTTCAGGCATTTTTGAATCCATCCCCTAGGATTAACCCCTTCAAAAAATGACAGTTCTACCTTAGGTCTGTGCCACATAGTTCCATAACTATTAATTGAACCCCCTGACCCCTTTTTTCAGCTTTCACTCCAAACACATTAAATCTAGAATCACTGTTTTCACCTACTTGATTTCCAGGCCTCAAACTGTTCTTAAGAACTAAACAAGCATCAGGTTTAGTCTTTAATATCCCAGGTTCATCCGGTTTATAAGTAAATCTAGACTTATCATTCACCACAGTCACCAAAACTGGATTCTTGTCCTTATTCTTAGAAGTATCAGGAGATTGTACCTGTTCATTAGTAGAATGCTCCTGCTCCCCATTTCTGCCTGTCAGAATCTTTAATAGTTCCTCCACATAACCTTGATTAGTAACCATTCTAGACTCCAATATAGTGATTCTATTCTCTTGAGTCTCCCATCATTTAGGTGGATTAGTTTCATCCTGCCCTTGTTTCACCAATGTAGCTAGGTCTTCAATCTATTTTTGGATCCCAGATAAATCAGTTTCCGCAATGGATTGGTTCTTCTTTGGCATGCCCACAAGAGATTTTTGCTAGAATCAAAGCTCTGATTACCAATTGTTATAGATTGAGAGAAAAATAAAAGATTTAAGAGAAGAATTTAGACGAGAGAGAGTTGATAGAGAAGAAAATTCATCATTCATTGCATAAGGAATTTTTGCAACCAAGTATGTTAATTATTTAGTTACAATTGTCACTCATTTCATGCCATCTGTCCCAACTATATAACATATTGATTATTCTCTTTCTTTTCTTTCTCAGGTATTGGGCCTTCGGTATTGGGATGCTCCTTCAGACCTCCCTTTTGCTCAGCATGTTTCTCTGATAAGGTAAGTGACCCCGTGCCTCTCACATGATTCAATTCCCAATTTCTGTCTTCAATCCCTAACCCTCGATCTTTATTTCCCAAATGCTCTTCAATATTTCCTCGTCGTTCCTCTTCTTCTTCTCAAATCCTGACAGATTTCAAATGGTGAAAAATAGCTTAGGATGCAGCAACTAAATTCAAGTAATCGACCATGTTTAGAAGCCTTCGGTAACACGGGAAATGGTATCAACACGAGTTACATTCACCACCCTCGGTTGCGCTGCAGATGCACGTGCCTCTAGGGTCAAATGCATACCATTATTTTAGACGATTAAATATAATTTAATATATTAAAAAATTAAAATATTTATATATTTATTTTATTAAAAAATTAAGCATTAAAATTTTTTGTACTTCCATTTTTTAATTTTTGAATCTATCATGACTAAGGATACAACGACAAGCGCATCCTTTCCTACATATCCTACTTTTAGATGTTTGATTTCTTTTCCCCCTTAACATGAAATATCTAAAGTTCGGTAGATGAATTTCCCACCGATCTTATCTCCTCATCGATCTTATATAAATAATGATGAATTTAAATTTATACATAAATCTAAAAAAATGAGTTTAAAAAAGTAGAAATCAAAATACAAAATATAAACTTAAAAGAACGGGTATGTTTGATTTTAAAATATATAAATTATTTTTATTTTCTTAAAAAATAGAAAACATCGGAAAAATATATTTGATTTTAAAATTAAAAAATAATTTCTAAAAAATAAAAACAAAAAATAAGGGAAAATAGGAAAACATAAAATAAATATTAGAGGTCATTGTACATTATTTTAACACTAGAATAACATCCGAAACGTCTATAACAACAAACTAAACACCCAAGCCCTCACATACTTTTTCACCATCATACAAGAAACAAACTTATGTAGATGATATATAAGTAGTAGGGAAGAGTTATAGTGGGTTACCTCAGCTCCTAGCTACCCAAAAGCTTCTCTAACTTACTCAAAAGTCACAAATTGATTCTAACATAAAAAGAAAGGATACTAGTTGTTAAAAAACAACTATAACACAAGAAAATCGGATGAAAACATTCGGAGGAACTCTTGGAGTTTAAATCTTCTTTAGAACCTTCATAAAGCTCAAAATCACCATTGGAAAAGATATTGAGCTTTTCATGAAGCTTAAGAACTCTAAATTAAGAATCTTACCTTTAGGGTTTCGGATGGTTGAACATAATTAAGAAACATGGAGTCTTAGAGAGAAGAGAAGAAAAAAATGAAAAGATAAGAAAATAGAAGAGGAGATGAAGAAGGAAAGAGAACCTTTTACTCTTCCTTCGTAGAACCCATGCCCAAAGGAGAAAGAATACTTATAAATCAACCATGTTTTTCTTAAATGGGTAAATTACATTATAGGACCCTTTACTTTTAACCAAAGCTTAAAAATCCTCTTTTTATCTCTAGTAAATATAATTTCTTACCGATTAATTCCGAATTTGAACCGATGAAGCTCTACACTATAATAAACCTATTAAATAAATTCTTGGGTCAACCCGAAGCTACTAACTCGATGTTTTGTTACATTAATAATGAATTATATTTTATATTTTTAATTTAAATAAATTTTTAGTTTTTTTTTAATTTAATAAGTCCTCAAACTTTATAAAATAATCAATTAAGTCCATCTAACACATAATCGTACGTCATCTTATTGCTATAAGAATATCATGAACTATCACATCAATATTGTAGATTGCCAAGTAAGTTTGTGAGTCGTCAAGTAAGGGTCGTGACGATCAACATTTGATTCCGCTGTTCAAAGGGTCAGATTAATTCTTTTTTCTAAGTTTAAGGATCATATTTGCTGTAAAAAAATGTTCAGGGACTATACTAATTAATTTTCCAAAAGTTTGAGGGTCTCAATTATCACTAAACATATTTTTTATATTAATGTCATTTTTATGTGCTCTCACTTATAACAAATTTTTTATGTATTTTTAAATTTAATTGATGTTTAATATACATTAACATTATATTATTATTATTATTATTATTATTATCATAAACTAAAAAAATATTGTATTATGAAATTTCTTATCAGTTTTATTATTTTATATTTGCATAAGTCTTATGTTAAATTTATGTAATGATGTTTTTAATAATTATAGTTTAATTTAATTATTTAATAACTATTTATTTATTTCTATTTTAAAAATAAGATACCAAATACATTTTTATTAGTTTCATTTTAGATACAAGTTTTCATTTATATTAACCAAACATGTATTCTACTTAAAAATTTAAAAATAAAAAAATATTTTCTGAAAATAAAATAAAAATATTTTATATAACTAAAAGACTACTTTTTTTCTTTTAAAGAAAAAATAATTTTTATTTGTAATTGGGGTGATTGACCATAATGTCAACATCACCAAGATCTCAACAATGAGAAAAAAAATTAACGAGGGAAGGGATAGACTGAACTTGCATTCATTCCAAAGGTAGGGCACCCGTCAACCACTGTACTTATTCAGTGACGAAATCAAAATTTTTTAAAGGTCTAGTCAATATAAATATAATAAAAGTTTTATTTAAAATAATTCACATATATTTTTAATATAAAAACATAATAAGAAAATTAATATATGTGTGTGTATGAGGGATTAAATCTAGAAAAAAAGTATATTAATTGGATTAATATAATTTATTTAACATAATTTATACATATATTTTATTTAGGGTAAATTTACTATTTGATCCCCCACATATCACATAATTTATGTTTTGGTCACTTAAATATTATCTTTTTCAAAATCATAGTCAACCTTACAATTTAGTTCTATTTAGATTACCTACCATTAAAAAAATTAAAAATGATGTTAATATGATATTTTTAATTATTTTTCAATCATGACATGATATTATCTTATGATGATACAGTAACATCTCAACTAATCTTTTAAAGACGAGTGATCAAAACAAAACTAAAATATTACATTAAGTATGATTTAAAATAAATAATAATTGAATAATCAAAATAAAAACTACTTTATAAATAGTTGACTGAATAAATAAATTACTCTTTTGTATGCATAGGGGACATGACTTAGGTAGGCCTAGGCCTAGATACACCCTGCACTAATCTCCCCACTTTGTTAATATTTTCAATATTTTTTTATATATCTTACTATAACTAATGGCATTCCTTAGCGACTGGACTAAAGAAATTTTAATTGCATACAACTTGATTGAAGTCATTTAAAAAGTTAAATAGTCTGATTAAAATAATTAAAAAATTAGTGATTAGAATGAAAAAGGAAAATAGGTAAGTGGTCATATTTCTTTTTTTAGAAAAAGATGAAAGGAAAGTTTTTATTATTGTTTTAGTTAATTAATACTTTATTAATATTTTTTATATTTTTTATTATTCACCACCCAATCTCATCCCTAACCACCCAACCTTGAAAACCCGTTGACCACCTAACCCAAATCGTCCACTAGCTTAAGACTCAAGCACAAAGGGGATAGAGAAGGCGATGAGGGTACTAGCTAACCAATTCAAAAATAGGTGGTGACAACCCTAATATTGGTTCATCGGCGACTAAAGCACGATGGTTCAACGGTGATGCATCATAACTGTCGACACCACATTTCTACAAATAAAAATTTAAAGGTACCGAATTTTTTGGTCGATTTTTTTTTCTTTTCGAAAATCTCTCATCGCTTTTGATTGACTTGGTTTCCTTCGAAAATCACTCTTTTTCTTTTTTTTTTCTTTCTATTTTATGGGTCCCGAAAATATATAGAATGCTTTGTATCTTCGATTGCATGCAAATGGGAAAAAAATGCTTTTGATGACATTGTCTAGTTTCTTCCCATTTTTGGCTTTGTGCACTGGCCGAGGAGGGGGGAACGTCGGACGGGTAGTAGGACAGGGTAAAAATTATTTTACCCCGGGTCTACTCTTCATCATTTTCGGGATGCTGGACGACAAATCCGGGGACAGTGACAAGCTTCAGGAATCGGCGAGCCACAACCGAGCACTAGAGGCCAATGGTGAGGCTGATGCGCATGGAGCTTTGGGTTCGTGACGACGCATGTAAGGCGATTAAATTTAGGTTAAAAACCTAGTCTAGGGCTGATCTGGACCGTTGGATGAAATATGATCCAACGATTGATGTGGCTTGGCGGCTGAGGGAAAAGGGCAAAACCCTAGTTTGGTTGGACTGTGGAAATGGGCCACTATTTTTGGGTTGTAAAAAATTTATTTGATAATAATAATTAACTTTTTTGGTTGCTTAATAATAATACTAATAATAATAATAATAATAATAAATATGATAAATGACGAAAAATGGTGATTACAATTACACCTCTTTGCTCAATGTGATGGAATTGGAATAGAGCAAAGATATAAACACCATTTTCAGATGCTAGTGTCGAGTTCTTATTAGGAACTTCTTCTTTGGGAAACATTGATCCAACCCCTTCTATGATTGATTTAAATTATCTCAAGTGAGATGACGCTAATCCTATTCCTTATGTGATGGAATCGAGCGAAGTGGTGATGCTGATCCTGCTCATTATGTGATGGATTTAAACCTCAAGTGAAATGATATTAAAATTTGTGTTTCAAGGGAAACTATCTCGAGTGAGATGATGCTAATCCAATTCCTTCTGTAATGGAATCGAGCCAAAATGTGACACTGATCCACTCCTTATGTGATGGATTTAAACCTCAAGTGAAATTATATTGAAGTTTGAGTTTCAAGGGAAACTATCTCGAGCCTGATCCAACTCCTATTTTTCCAAATACATAAATATGCATGCATGATGTCATTTTAGTATTGCCAGCTCCACTGTCTTGAAAATCTTTGCTTCATTATCTTTGTTGAGCCTTTCTTTTGGTCGAGAATTCATCTCGTGACAAGTTTTCCTTATTCCCCCAATAATATTGGCCTTCAACATTCAATTTCTTTGCCCCTGTTTCTAAGTCTAAGCGACATTTTTCAGGTTTCTACGATACCATTCCAGGGAAGTTATCTTGTTTGAAAGATATTTTCCTTTGAAAAATTTGTTGAAGAAACAAAATATTGCACCTTCTTAGGCTCACAATTGAAGCAAATAAAAAAACACGAGTTCACTGAATATTAAAAGAATCAACTGCTCTTTAAATTTTCAAAGTTATAATCCTCTGACAAGTGTCAGGATTGACAGGTTGGTTTCAGGTTGGCTTTCTATTTTTCTAAGGTTTCAATGATCGAATCCTTCTTTTCTATGTCTTTGGGATCGTTATACATATCCCTCATTTCTGGCTTGTTATTTAATCGGATGCGGACAAAATTTTACAGCTAGCATATTTAATTGCTAGACCATTTAGAATACTTCTATTTCAGTTCTTTGAAATCTTCCATTTGTTCAATCTTCATAGATTCTTTCAGCAGAAGTGGAACGAACTAAAGACAAAATTCTTGAGTGTTTATATGAAGTTGACTATAACAAATGTTTCTCAATTCCCTTAGTCCATCTTTCATGGGAGCTCTTCTCAATTCATATTTACTTTAGGCCTTACCACATTTCTTTAAATTATACTTCGTTAATTTTAGTGTTCTTTTATTCACTTTAATTTTGCTAGGAGATTCATCTCGACACATAGAGGCTATTTTCATGATCTGAATGTAATCTTATTCATAAAGTTAGGGCTCTTGATGTAACCCATTACTTTAGTGAAATACCCATAATTAGAGGATACAAGTGTCAGAAAGTCTTTGACTTGACAACTCGAACGGAAATCACTTCATAAAGCTCGGAAATTAACACATAGTTGCTTCAAAAATTACCTCCGAAGATTAATAGCTTAATACTTTCAAAGGAGTGCCCCCATCAAAGTTAAAATTGGCTTTTATTATTTCCTTGAGTTTTGATTTTAAGATTTATTAAGCTCGTCAAGAATAATCTATTATAGTATGGGTGTTAGTACGCTTCTGATCTTGTAGCACACCGTTATTTTTTTTCTCTTGTTTTTTAAAGGCTTGTTCTTCCACCATCCTCTCACAGTCACCATCCTATTCAACCATGTCAGAAGTCAACGACTCTTTATCAAAACTACCAATTGATGAAGGAGAGGATGATGATCTCTAGGTTGACCACGACGAATTAGTGCCCGAAACAGCATTGGATTTTTGCTTTGTGGGGTATGTTCTTAACTTCCAGTGTCATCCACTTCCAATCCATGTAAGCCACTCTTGCCAACGTTTGGCACCCAATTGGTGGAATAGCTATTTCTGATCTGGGTGAGCGCCGCTTCTTGTTTCGTCTTCTCAACAACGTAAATGCAAATCGAATTAACATCCCCTGGAATTTCAACAACCACCTTCTACTTCTTCACACTTCACAGATTAAAAGTGGGAGAAAATTCTTTATTGGCTCCTCTAACTCATATGAACTATTGGGTTCTTGTCCACGATGCTCCTATCGGTTTTCTATTAGAGAGGGTGACTAAATCGATTGATAATTTTATCGGCTCTTTCCTTGAATACGACTCATCGGCTACTGCTCTAGGCTATAAGCGTATAATGAGAATTCGTGTGAGAATGGATATCAGACAACCACTAAAAAGGAGGAAATGAATATTACTCTCCTTTGACAACCAGCATTATGTTAGATTTAAGTATGAAAAATTAACTATTTTTTGTTTCAGTTGTGGTTTATTAGGCCATGGAGAGAGCTTTTGCCCCATCCGAGTCTCTCATGTTGATTCCAAAATCACAATGGCGTGGGATAATTCTCTACGAGCTCCTCTCCGACGGACGGTGGCACCAACAAGCTTTTGGTTGAGGGAAGATCCTGAAATTAAAGCTGAATTCTTAGGCACTGTGATAGAAGGAACTAAGGAATATCATATCTTGCCTAAATCAAGTCCCTTAAATTCAGATCCCAAAATCCCCTTATTCACGTAGAAGGTTATTAATGAGCCAAAGAAATGACCATCCAGCTCAGTTGGTAGACCACAAGGTTTTTAACCTTGAGGTCGTGGAATCGAGTCCCACGGAGGGCATTTCATATAAGGAGGTCTCCCACGGAAGCTACTCTCAATCTGGCGTTGGGGGCAGCCTACTATCTTACCTCCCCCTACCCTATTACATATGAGAATAAGGGTCGGCAATTTATTTTTTATTAATGAGCCAAAGTCAAAAGATACTGTTGCATCACATTCAATTGGACAAACTTATCGGATGGGCCCTAATTTGGACCACAATATAGTTTTTGATAACATATGTTCTTCGCTAAGGAAGACAACCCACTTGCTAATGCTGAAGGCTCTAAGTGAGCACGAGTAACATCTCTCCCACCAGGATCTTTTGATAATTCAGATTTGAATGGTGACTCTTCTAATACATCGGTAAGACTATCTCAACAGGTCCGCCGTCAACAATGAAAATATTAAGGAATTTATTAAGGTCTCTCCATGCATTTCAAAACTCACCTTGGATGGTAGTAGGAGATTTCAACGAGGTTTTATTAGCATCACAAAGGAAAGGTGGTCGAGTCAAACCTAACAGACAAATGGAAGCTTTTCGATCTGTCTTATTCGATTATGACCTTTCTGATCTAGGGTTCAATGATTAATGATATAGTTAGGAGAGAAGACGACTCTCCTCTAATAACATTCGGAAGAGACTTGATAGAGGCTTAGCCAATCCAGCTTGGTGGGACTTATTCCCTGAGTTTTCAGTCCAACACTTATCCCACATAATATCCGACCATTGGCCTGTTCTTATCAACACATCATTGAATAATTCTGGTGCTTCCTCACCCATTTACAATTTTAAATTTGATGCTAATTGGATTTTTGAAGATGAATGCGAGCTTCTTATTCAATCTTCTTGGAATTCCAATTCTGACAACATTCCAATTAAACTTTCATTGCTTGGGGAGTCTATAGCCAAATGGGGTCGCGTCAACAAATGTGAGACGAAAAAATATACAAAGGCTCTTAATGACTAACTAGTGTCGTTGTCTTCTAGTGACCCCGATGACGAATCTCTTGCTGAATTGTTAGAAGTTAAATTGGCATTGAATCTCGAAGTAGACAAAGAAGAGCTATACTAGGAACAATGGCCAAGGATCAATTGGTTACAACATGGTGACCGAAATTCTGAATTTTTTTTTCATAAATGGGCTTCTCTAAGGAAAAAGAAGAATATTTTGCTGAAACTTAAAGATAACAATGGAAATTGGTCCTTTGATGATCGAGGGATGTCCTCTATTGCTGACTCCTTTTAGAAAGACTTATTTTCGGCTTCTTCTACGTCCTCGACTGATACAATCATTGATTCTGTTTGTCCTCCTATCACTGCTGAAATGAATCATAATTTGCTGTAAAGAGATCTTAGCTGCTGTAAAAGCATTGCCCCCATGAAAGCTTCGGGTAAGGATGGCTACCCCGTCCTTTTTTGTAAAAAAATACTTGCACATCATAGGCGAGGAGGTTTCCACTTTCTGCCTGTCAATACTTAATGAAGGCGCAGACTTGAGCAGTATTAATGAGACGAATATTATTTTTCTGCCAAAGATCAATTCTCCTCCTTCTATGTATTAATTCAGACTGAGCGCTCTATGTAATGTCCTTTATAAGATTATTACAAAGGCTATTGTTAATCATCTCTATGGTATTTTAGATATATGTATCGACCAAACACAAGGTTCATTTATTCTGGGAAAGCATATTACTGATAATATGCTTGTTGCTTATGAAGTGCTACATATGCTAAAATTGAAGAGATTGAGGCATAAAAGCTCATTTGCGCTAAAGCTCGATATGAGTAAAGCGTACGATAGGGTGGAGTGAGGCTTTAGTCGTATCATGATAAAATCTATTAGCTTTGATGAAAAATGGATAAAACTGGTGATGAAATGTGTTTGCTTTGTTTCTTATATGGTTTTGCTAAATGGAATACCTAGTGAATCTTTCAAGTCGTCTCCTGGACTTAGACAAGGTGATCGTCTTATCCCATACTTATTTTTATTTTGCGCAGAAGAACTCTCTTCTATTATCCACAAATCTCGTGAGTCTAATCTCATTCATAGTGTTAAAGTTGACAGAAATGATGTTCCCTTGACTCACCTCTTTTTTGCGGATGACTGCATCCTCTTCGGACAGGCGTCTAATTTAGGTGCATATAGATTGAAGAACCTCCTCACCGCTTATGAGTCAGCTTCTGATAAAAATATAAATTACGAAAAATCACTATATACTTCAGCAACAACACCTACCAAACAACCAAGGTTCATATTAGTAATTTCTTTGGGGTTTGCACTACATCTAACCTAGAATCTTACCTGGGCTTTCCTATAATGGTTGGCATAAAAGAAAAAAAAAGGCGAGCTTTTGCAAGTCTACGCGATAAAGACAATAAAAGAGTAGATCGCTTAAATAAGTGTTTATTATCTATAGGGGGTAAAGAGGTCTTCATCAAGAGTATCCTTCAGGCTATTCTGGTTTGCATAATGTAATGATTCCTACTCGCTTTATCTTTATACCATGAACTAGAGTCTATTTTGTGCAAATTCTAGTGGCGCAATTGCAACTCAAAAAAAGGCATTCATTAGTGTCGATGGAATGACTTATGTCATCTGAAATCTATGAGTGGAATGGGCTTTAGTGATCTGAGTAAATTCAGCATTGCAATCCTTGCTAAACATGGTTAGAATATTTTATCTAATCCAGGCTCTCTTTTGGCCCATGTTTTAAAGGGAAAATATTTTTCGAATAGAACATTTATGGAAGCTGATTAGGGTTCTTACCCTTCATACACATGGAAGAGTATCTGGTGCAATTGTGGGCTGCTTCAACAAGGTGTCGGCCGGAGAGTTGGGAATGGTTCCTCAATCAACATCTGGTCAGATTCTTGGCTACCAGGTCTTGGAAATGGTAAGGTATTCGACAATTCGATTAATACTCATTTTACTTATGTTGCAGACCTTATTGACCACAATACCCATAAATGGAATGATTCAATTATTCAATCTCTCCTCACTCCTTATCAAGCTGCGCATGTTTTAAGCATTCATTACCCTTTTCTGCTCAAGATGACTCATTAATATAGAGACATGATCGAAGCGGTCAATTTTCAGTTCGTAGTGGATATAAAACTCTTTTGGGGTCTAATGTCTATCCTACAAGTGAGCCTTCTCATCATCAACAATGTATGGCTACTCTTTTTGGGTCACTTTGGTCATTAGAATTGCCTCCAAAGGTAAAGATAACTGTCTGGCATTTTACAAAAAACTATCTTACTAAAATAGCTAATTTAATAAAGAGACAATTAAATGTCAACCCAGTCTGCAAACTTTGTAATAGAGGACTAGAATCTACTTACCACTTACTTTGTGATTTCTCTTTCACCAACTAGGTATTGTCTGAGCTATGCACGGTTTTACCCCCGCCCCTACTGAAGATCAATGGCTACTCTGGTTAGCCAATCTCTTTGAGAACCTGCAAATACCACTGATTTCATTATTTAACTTTATGGTCACTTTGGACAATTAGAAACAAAAAAATTCATGAAGACTCACCTTAACGGCCATGTGATTTAGTTCGATTCATCCACAACTATACATCTAAAGTAGTTGCTAGCAATTTTCAATCGCCTGCTCAAGTTCCTTCTTCGCCAACCATATAGAACACTCCTACGGATGTGGTCAAAACTAATTTTGAAGCAAGTTTTGATGAGTTAACAAAGACATCAGTTTCAGGCACCATCATTCGAGACTCAAATTGTTTGATTATGGGCTCTAGCACTCATCAAAAGTTCTTTTGTAACTAGTCCTGAAGTAGCTGAAGCCAAGGCATGTGAGCAAGCGGTCCTTATTACCCATGATTTTGGTTTTAGAAAAGCCATCTTTGAAGGTTGATAAACTTAAATGATTTTGATATAACATGATATATATATATATATATATATATATATACTATTTTTAAAAAAATTAATTTTATGTCTCTAAAATTTGTCCAAACTTTAAAATGAGTCTTTTAAGTTCAAATTATGTCAAAAATATCATTCAAACACTTTAAAACAATTTTCAAGGTTATATATTTCTCAAAATGTCCAAAATCATCATAAAATGCTTTTACCAAAAGTTTCGAAACTTCTACAAGAGTTTCGAAACTATCCAAAACAGAAGACTTTGGAGTTTCGAAACTTCACAAGAGTTTCAAAACTTTCATAAGATTTTCAATACTTTCATAAGATTTTCAAAACTTTCATTAAAGTTTCGATACTTCGGGTTTTGACGGTCATATTTTTTAATTATCTTTCGAAGAGTTTCTAAACTTTCCCTATAGTTTTGAAACTTCCTGTGCGGGTAGCCTTTAATGCACGGATTTAATGCTTCAAAAGACTCCAATCTCCCTTCAACCACCTCAAACGACTAGAAATCAGTGCTCTCCAATCTCCCTCCAACCACCTCAAACGACTAGAAATCAATGAGAGCACATACAAGGGGTATTCAAACAACTAAGAAGACATAAGAAAGCTATTCCAACAATCAAAGAGAAAATAAAGCCAAATTTGTATTCCATTGTGTCTTTCTTTCATTGAACATTGTTCCATTGATTGTCAATTTTATTCTAGTGTTCTTGGGTGTCTGTGAGAGCTTCAATTTGCAAACAATATATCTTTGTAAGGATATTCAAAGTGTTGAAAACATTTTGATGTTTCGATATAACAAATTAAATGATTTTTCTAAGCATATTCGATATATTAAATCGAATATCAAAATATTACTCAAAGTATTTCAAAGTTCATTTTAAATTCTTACTAAAGTGTAAAATTAAGTTTTAATCTTAAAATAATTTCAAAACAATTTTACAAAGTATTTCGAACCGTTTCAAAGCCAAAAATTACAGTTTGTCCAGAGGGAACCGATTCCCCCCAGGGGGGTACCGATTCCCCCTGAATGGTTTTGCTCCGAGAAATAACATTGTGCTCGGAGGGAACCGATTCCCCCCAGGGGGTATCAATTCCCCCCACTGTTCAACGGTCGAATATTTGAATTTTACACTTAGGGAACCGATTTCCCATAAGGGGGTACCGATTCCCCCTACGCTCTAAGCAGAAATATTAATTGTTTTCACACTTAAACGGCTCCAATAACTTCATTAATGATCCCCAACGTTCAGAAGTGATTCAATGTGTATTTAAACAAGCTTAGAAGCCATTGATCAATAACAAGAAACATCAAGCAACTAGAATCAAGAGAGAATCAAAGAGAAAGCATCAAACCTCAAGATTGAGCATTTCAAACGTATTTTTCATTCAATATTCATTTTGCTTTCAAGAACACTTATTGTGCTCAATTATATTTATTCTTGAGTGTTTCTTTCTTTGTTCTAGAATTGTGCAAACATCTTACCTTGTGAGGTTTTCTTGTAAGTTTGTGAAATTGTAATCTTCTCTTTGAGAAAGAGTGTTCTCAAGAATTGGGGTATAATTCTTGAGGGAGTTGTAAGCTTATCTCTTTGGCCTCAAAAGAAAGAATAAATTAGTGAATTTGTTGGAAAATCCTTAGTGTCGATAGCTAAGGTAGTGGACGTAGACTTTGTTGAGAAATTCGAACCACTGTAAATCGCCGTGCAATTACTTTCAATTTTCTGCAAAAGCTTCCACCAAAATTTTAATTGTCAATTCACCCCCTCTTGACTGATTCCATCGATCGATTAACTCAACAATTGGTATCAGAGCCTAACTCATTTGAAGGTTTAATCGCCTCTTGAGTCGATTCGGGAAGAGTTATATCGATAATCAAAGTCATCAATGGCTTCTACTTCAAACTTTGACTCCGGTCTCGATTCGATGCCCGTCAACAAGCCTCCTTTCTTCAATGGGGCTAACTATGCCTATTGGAAAAATAGGATGATGTACTTTATTCAACAAAGTGACATGAGAGCATGGAATGCCGTAGAAGAATGATACATCAAGCCTCTCACTCATCCAAGATTGTGGAGTGAAGGAGAGACAAGAATGTTCCAGCTCAACTCCAAAGCCATCCATATCATATTTTGTGCTCTTGGACCAGATGAATACGGAAGAGTTTCATCTTATACAACCTCCAAAGAAATATGGGACAAACTTCAAGTCACTCATGAAGGTACCGATGAGGTAAAGAAATCTAAAATTAGTATTCTAACGCATAGCTATGAAAATTTCAGGATGAAACCAAATGAAGATATCAAAGCTATGACGGATAGATTTTCAACGATTGTCAATGGTCTCAAATCATATGGAGAGATCATTTCAAATGAAAAGCTTGCGAGGAAGTTAGTCTATTCCCTTCCAAAATCGTGGCAATCAAAGAAGACGACAATCATTGAGTCTAAGGACCTAACGTCCATAACTCTTTAAGAACTAATCGGTTCCCTTCTCACTCATGAAATAATGCTTGAAGATGAAGTGGACCTCGATAAGATTGACGAGACACCAAAGGAGAAGGAGAAGAAGAAAAACATTGGAGTTGCTCTCAAATCCACAAAAGATGAGAGTGATTCGATGACGATGATGATGACGAGGAAATGGCATATTTGCCAAACGATTCAAAAAGTTGATGATGCCCAACCGAGGAAGAAAATTCAAACGTCATGAAGGCTTCAAAACTGAATCGAATAAGAAAGACCCGATCATTTGCTATGAATGCAAAAAGCCGGGGCATGTCAAATATGATTGCCCACAATTAAAGAAAAATGGTCAATCCAAAAAGAAGCACAAGGCTCATGTAGCTACATGGAGCGATGAAGAAGGTTTCGATGAAGAGGAACAAGAAGTTGCAAACTTGTGCTTGATGGCTATCGGGGAAGATTCTAATGTAACCTCTAACTCATTCGATTTGGATGAGTTATTAGAGGATTATAATGGGTTGGCTTCGGATTATAAGAATCTATTTTCAAAATAAAAAAAAAGATATTTCAAAATTGAAAAACGAAAATAGTCTTATATCCAAGACCAACAATGAGCTTGAAAGTAAGATCAAAGAATTGCAAATCAAAATTAATGATGTTGAAAAGAAAAATACTGATTTGCATAACTTACTTTCAAAAGTTCAAGATGATCATCAAAAGAAGATTGATGATCTTAAAACTTCTTTTAATAAGGTTGAAACAAATTTTTTTGAAAAAGGTGAGAATTCAAAATCCAACTTTGTTAAGAAAAGTTTTAGAAGCTACAATCATAGAAATCCTCAACGAACCATGAATGGTAAAATTGTTAGGAGTATATGGGTTCCTAAAGAGTTCATTACTACTAAAAATAAGGATGCCCTTCATAAATGGATACCAAAGGGGACAAGGATTTTAGAAACTAATGAATATGGACCCAAAAGAATTTGGGTACCAAAAATTAGAAATTAATCTATGTTTGTATGAAAAGGAGCATTGCTACAAGGCACGGGAAACAAATCCAAATTCATGGTACCTTGATAATAGATGCTCGAGACATATGACCGGAGACAAAAGCCGGTTCATAGAGTTTAACGCCAAAAATGGAGGAGAAGTGACTTTTGGTGATAATTCAAAAGGTCACATTGAAGGTATTGGTACTATAGGTAATACCTCTTCCATACAAATTATAAATGTGTTATATGTGAATGGATTAAAGCATAATCTATTGAGTATTAGTCAATTATACGATAAGGGATTCAATGTCATGTTTGAAATTAATGGTTGTAAAGTCATTGACATTGCATCTAATCGGATTATGCTTGTTGGTCATAGAATAGGAAACATATACATGGTGCTTTTAGATTATATTGATATGACTAATTTATGCCTAGTTGCTAAGGATGAGCATGATAGTTGGTTATGTCATAGGAGACTAGGACATGCTGGCATGAGTGTTTTGCAATGGTTAGTTCAAGGAGAATTGGTTCGAGGGCTGCCTAAACTAAAATTTGATAATGATAAAATCTGTGATGCTTGTGCTAAAGGAAAACAAAAGCGAGTTTCTTTTAAATCCATTAATGATGTGTCAACTAGTAGAGTATTACAATTGATCCATATAGATCTTTTTGGGCCAACTAGGACTACTAGCTTGGGTGGAAAATAATATGCAT
Source organism: Hibiscus syriacus (assembly GCF_006381635.1). NCBI lineage: Eukaryota > Viridiplantae > Streptophyta > Magnoliopsida > Malvales > Malvaceae > Hibiscus > Hibiscus syriacus. The sequence goes on from NW_024063471.1 coordinate 18,730,002, forward strand.
TTGTCTTGGTAAATGACTATTCTAGATATACTTGGGTTCTATTCTTAAGTACTAAAGATGAAGCATTAAAAAATTTCATCACATTTTCAAAAGTAATCCAAAACGAAAAAGGTTACTCTATCACTAGTGTTAAAAGTGATCATGACACTGAATTTGAAAATCTTGGATTTAATGAGTTTTGTAATTCTAATGGTATTAGCCATAATTTTTCAGCACCTAGAACCCCTCAACAAAATGGAACTGTTGAGAGGAAAAATCGAACTTTAGAAGAAATGGCTAGAACCATGCTTTGTGAAAATAATTTGCCAAAATATTTTTGGGCGGAAGCAACAAATACCGCTTGTTATGTTGTAAATCGAGTAATGATTAGGCCAATTTTAAAGAAAACTCCATATGAAATTTTCAAAAATAAAAAACCGAACATTAGCTATTTTTATCCTTTTGGATGTAAATGTTTTGTTTTAAACAATGGTAAAGAAAACCTTGGCAAATTTGATGCTAAAAGTGATTAAGGAAATTTTATGGGTTATTCCTTAAATTCTAAAGCTTATCAAGTATTTAATAAAAGAACTTTAGTTGTAGAAGAGTCTATACATGTTGTTTTCGATGATAATCTTCTTCCGAGGAAGAATTCTTGTGTTAATGATGATGTAGGTATTATAAATGCAAATGACGTTAGACATGAAGTTGGAGAATCATCATCAAAGGAAGAAACGAAAGATGAGGAAACTCATGATCCTCTCGAGAATCTAACCATTGAAGAAATGGAAGTATCTTATCCAAGAGAGTACAACTATGTCAAGGATGGAGAGATTATAGGTGATCCATCCAAAGGGGTAACAACTCAATCTTCTCTTAGAAATATTTGTAATTATGTTGCATTTATTTCATGCATAGAGACTTGTTGCTCAAGTGTATACTCAAGAAGAGGCATAGACTATGATGAAACATACGCTCCCGTAGCTAGGATGGAAGCAATTAGAATGTTATTAGCATTTGCATGTTTTCATGAATTTAAATTATATCAAATGGATGTTAAAAGTGCATTTTTAAATGGTTTTATAAAAGAAGAAGTGTATGTGGAACAACCTCCAGGTTTTGAAGATTCAAAATTTTCGAATCATGTTCTTAAATTGACAAAAGCACTTTATGGTTTAAAACAAGCTCCTAGAGCTTGTTATGAATGATTATCAAACTTTTTAATTGAAAAATGTATTTCAACAGGGAAGGTTGACACTACATTATTTTTAAAGCAGAAAGGTAAAGATTTATTAGTAGTTCAAATTTATGTTGATGATATAATATTTGGTTCTACTAATGATGTTCTTTGCCAAGAATTTTCTAAGCTAATGCAAAGCGAATTTGAAATGAGCATGATGGGGAGCTCTCATTTTTCTTGGGACTCCAATCAAGCAAAGAAAAGATGGCATCTTCATCAATCAAGCTAAGTACGTCAAAGATATGCTCAAGAAATTTGGACTGGAAAATGGCAAGCCTCATGACACTCCAATGAGCTCTTCAACAAAGCTTGACTTAGATGAAGGAGGTAAATGTGTAGATGTTAAATCATATAAGTCAATGATTGGATCTTTACTTTATCTAATTGTAAGTAGACCGACATTATGTTTAGTGTTGCTTAGTGCTAGATTTCAATCATGCCCTAAGGAATCACATTTACTAGCTGTTGAGAGAATCTTTAGATACCTTAAGGACACTCCTAGTTTAGGACTTTGGTATCCTAGAGACTCTAGCTTTAGCTTGCATGCCTTTTCTGATGCGGAATATGGAGGATGCAAATTAGATAGGAAAAGCACCTCCGGTACTTGCCAATTCCTTGGAAATATGTTGATTTCTTGGTTTTCAAAGAAACAAAATTGTGTTGCATTATTTACCACTGAAGCAGAATACATTTCAGCTGGTAGTTGTTGTGCACAAGTTTTATGGATGAAACAACAACTTTTTGATTATGGAATTGAAGTAGGTACCATTCCTATCAAGTGTGACAATACTAGTGCTATTTGTCTCACTAAAAATCCCATCCAACACTCTAGAACTAAGCACATTGAAATAAGACATCACTTCATTAGAGACCATGCCACTAAGGAAGATATAGTTCATTAGACATCAATTAGCGGATATCTTTACAAAACCTTTAGACAAGGAACGTTTTTGGACACTTAGGAGAGAATTAGGTTTAACTGACCTATCTTCACTAAGTGTTTAAAATAATTTTATCACTTTAAAAAATAAATGAAAAATGCTTATAATAGTAATTTCTGATTACATTCATTGCTATTAGTTAGGGGGAGTTTATGATTCTTGATGAAAAATTAAATTTATGTTCAAATGTAGTTTAAGGATTAATTTGATTGATTGAACATAATTAATTTTTGATATATGAGTTGCCAATACCACTAGAGAAGATTAATTTAGCATTTTGAGTGTTTTAAAATACAGATTTTTGAATTATAGGGCAGAGGGAATCGATACCCCCTTGAAGGGGAACCGATTTCCCCTTTGAAGGGGAACCGATTCCCCCTAGGGGAATCGATACCCCCCTGGGGTTCTGGTTTTTAACACGGGCAGAACACCCAAAATTTTCAAACCCTCTCTTCTTCTCTCTTAGCCATTCCTCCTCTCTACTCTCTCCCTATCTCCATTTTGCCTCAAAACAATGTTTTTAATCGGAATTCTCTTCAAATATCATCTCCTAAACCTGTTGGAATCAACAAAATCGTGCAAACTTCATCTAATCTCACAAAATCCGAAAATCTTCAAGGTATTTTTCTAAAACTTCTATTTTCAATTTTGAACATATACTAGTTTTAATTAGTTCTAGATTGAAATAGTGATAGGGAATTGATTGTTTAGTGATTAGAAACTAGATTTTACAACTAATTTCATCAAAAACACAAGAATTTTCCAGAATTCTTTGAAATTTTCGAAATAAAAAAAGTTGTTTTTCAAATTATTGTGTTTTGATTGAATTATGAAACTTCTATTTTATCAAATTTTGAACATATAACTAGTTTTAATTAGTTCTAGATTGAAATAGTGATAGGGAATTGATTGTTTAGTGATTAGAAACTAGATTTTACAACTAATTTCATCAAAAACACAAGAATTTTCCAGAATTCTTTGAAATTTTCGAAAAAAATTGCCCATTAGGATTGATTTAGAGAACCTTGAAATATTGAGGACTCAATTGAGTTTTGGGATTGATTACATTGCATACATGTGTTTTATAATTGCAGGTTGTTCATTCTATTCAAATTTTCTTAAACCATGTCAAATCCTAAACGTGCTAGGTCTTCTTCTATTCGTCCAAACCAACAACCAAATCCACCTCCAAATCCTCATTCTATTCCTGAAATTCCTATTCCTGAAATTCCTATTCCTAATCCTGTTGATCCTAATATGACTATCCAAAACTCGTGCTTCAATCATCTTGGTCCTAGAAATCATCGTTTTTGGTATTATCAATATTTTGACTCTTACAAAATTAGAGAAGAACGTATCCCTTCTCTGCAAGCTATGATAGATATCAATTTTAGATATCTACCTCTTTTACAAGAGTGGAAATTTGATAAACTTTGTGACCTTGAACCTATAGTTTACCATCAATTTGTTCGCATCTTCTATTCTAATGCCATTTGTATTAAAAACTGAGCTCAAAACAAAACCATAGGAGTTCGTTCCTATCTCCTAGAATAATTCTTCCATCTTGACTCGACTTACATAGCCAATGAATTAGGATTAGATAATGATGGTATATCAAATGAAAAATAGTTTTTAGGTTCTCGTTATAAAAGAAGGGATAGTGCGAGTGTCTTAGATCTTTATGATCGTTTTCTCCATCTAATAATTTCTTGGTGGTTTCGACCATCCGGAGGTCGTTACTCAACTCTTACAGCCTTGGATCTTTGGTGGTTATATTGTTTCCAAAACAATATTAAAATAAACCTACCTCAAATTATTTTTACTGAAATTGTTGAGACTGTAAATCTTGTTCCTAATAAAAAACTCTGTTCATCTCTAGTTTACGGTTGCATTATGAGTAATCTATTTTCTAAAGTCGGGCTTAGAGTTGGTCTAGATGCCGTCTTTCCTCTCAAAAAACAAATTAATCTTCTTTTCTTAACGAGAGCGGGATGGATAAAGAATAAAGAAACCGGTGAATGGGTTCGATCTTCTGAGAATACTCCGGGAGCTAGTTCTTCACAAGCTCCAGCAGAAGCTGACGACGATCCCGAGCTTGAACAATTAATGCAAGATATTGATGAAGCCGACGATGAGCCAGAGCAGCACGAGGAACAAGCTTAGTAAGAAGATCAAGTGCCTCCATATTTTTAATCATTTATGGAGACATTTTGATTTCCGTTATGCATCCTTGGATTCTCGCTTCACTTCCATAGAATCTCACTTCTCAATTATGGAAGCTCAACAATTGGAAATTCTCCGGGAGATGCGTGCAAACAATGAAGCAACCAACGCTCATATTAATGCACTCTCTCATGAAATGGCAGCTATGCGAGCTCATTTCCCTCCTCCCGATCCTCCTACGGATGCTTGAACTTTGATCTATGCTTTGCTTGTTTGGATTGAACTTGGATATTTGCATTATTGTTAAAACATTTTGAATGCTTTTGGATTGTTTATTTTTGGTTGTTCGAACTTATGTTTAATATATTTGATTTGGATTTCGTGTTTATTTTGCATCTTTAGACATATATGACCAATTATCCATTACATGTTTATGAATATTGATTATGAAACTAATGGCTAACCTCTCTTTTGATTGTGATCTTATCAGCTTAAGCTTTATATTAATAAATCAATTGGCTTACATTTTTCAAAATTCTTGTTTAAAATGTTTTTATAAGGTCTTTTTGATTTAACAAAAAGGGGGAGAAAATGTTAAAGTAAGGGGGAGTAGTATTTTATTTTTCAAAATCAAAATTCATTTTGAAATTAGAAAATCTTAAAATGTTTTGTTATATCAAAAAGGGGGAGATTGTTGAAAACATTTTGATGTTTCGATATAACAAATTAAATTAAAAGAATTTTAATTTTGAAAATGATTTTTCTAAGCATATTCGATATATTAAATCGAATATCAAAACATTACTCAAAGTATTTCAAAGTTCATTTTAAATCCTTACTAAAGTGTAAAATTAATTTTTAATCTTAAAATAATTTCAAAACAATTTTACAAAGTATTTCGAACCGTTTCAAAGCCAAAAATTACAGTTTGTCCAGAGGGAACCGATTCCCCCCCCAAGGGGGTACCGATTCCCCCTGAATAGTTTTGCTCCGAGAAATAACAGTGTGCTCGGAGGGAACCGATTCCCCCCAGGGGGTATCGATTCCCCCCACTGTTCAACGGGTCGAATATTTGAATTTTACACTTAGGGAACTGATTCCCCATAAGGGGGTACCGATTCCCCCTACGCTCCAAGCAGAAATATAATTGTTTTTACACTTAAACGGCTCCAATAACTTCATTAATGATCCCCAACGTTCAGAAGTGATTCAAGGTGTATTTAAACAAGCTTTGAAGCCATTGATCAATAACAAAAAACATCAGGCAACTAGAATCAAGAGAGAATCAAAGAGAAAGCATCAAACCTCAAGTTTGAGCATTTCAAGCCTATTTTTCATTCAATATTCATTTTTCTTTCAAGAACACTTATTGTGCTCAATTATATTTATTCTTGAGTGTTCTTTCTTTGTTCTAGAATTGTGCAAACATCTTACCTTGTGAGGTTTTCTTGTAAGTTTGTGAAATTTATAATCTTCTCTTTGAGAAAGAGTGTTCTCAAGAATTGGGGTATAATTCTTGAGGGAGTTATAAGGTTATCTTTTTGGCCTCAAAAGAAAGAACAAATTAGTGAATTTGTTGGAAAATCCTTAGTGTGGATAGCTAAGGTAGTGGACGTAGACTTTGTTGAGAAAGTCGAACCACTGTAAATCGCTGTGCAATTACTTTCAATTTTCTGCAAAAGCTTCCACCAAAATTTTAATTGCCAATTCACCCCCCTCTTGGCCGATTCCATCGATTGATTAACTCAACACAAAGTTTGCTCAATTTGTAATTTCTTCTTAGGAAGGGTTGAACACTTAAGACTTTGGGGTATAAGTGTTAGAGTTGTGTAAAGTTACACCCTTGTCCTAAAAGGTTAGAAAAAATAGTGAATTTGTTGAAATACTTAGTTATGAAGGTAAGGTAGTGCATGTAGACTTCATTAAGAAAGTTTAACCACTCTAAATCCCTTTTGTCAATTTCTTATTTCTTGCTTAAGCTTCCAAAAAAATTTTATTGCTAATTCACCCCTCCTCTTGGCCAATTTCTTTGATCGATTGACTCAACAATTGGTATCAAAGCTAGACTTATAGGAATGTTTTACCACCTCTTAAGAATATACTAGAAGAGTCAAATCATCAATCTATTCATCTATGGCCTCTACATTAGGTTTCAACGTTGTCAATGGTTCTCAACCTATCAACAAGCCTCCTTACTTTAATAGAGGCAACTATGCTTATTGGAAGTATAAGATGATGCTTTTCATTCAAGCAAGTGATTTGGAAGATTGGTGCATCATGATGATTGAACATTCTACTTCAACTAGAGAAATTGAGGAGTAGAATGAAGAATAAAAGAAATTGTTCTAGCTCAATGCAAAGGTAGTGCACATTCTATTTTGTGCACTTTGCCACGAAGAATATAGAAGGGTTTCATCTTGTTCCAATGCCGAAGAGATTTCAGACAAACTTGAAGTTACTCATGAAGGAACTAATGAGGTAAGATAAACTAAGATTAGTCTTCTCAATCATAATTATGAAAACTTCAAGATGAGACTGGATGAGGATATTAAAATCATGACCGATCAATTTTTGATTATTGTCAATGGTCTCAAAGTCTTTGGAGAAGTCATTTCTAATGAGAAGCTTGTTAGAAAGATGATCTATAGTCTTCTCAAGTAATGGTAATCCAAGAAGACCGCCATTGTTGAAGTAAAGAATCTAAAGACCCTTAATATAGATGAGCTTATTGGGTCTTTTCTTACTCATGAGATGATGGTGAAAGAAGAATAAGAATAAGAGAAGAATGACGAGGAAAAGAAGGAAATGGAAAAGAATAAAAAGATTGGTGTTGCTCTCAAGTTTACAAAAGAAGAGAGTGACTCAAATGAAGATGATAAAGATGAAGAAACGATCATGTTTGCCAAAAGATTCATGAAGCCCATGAGGTCCAACAAAGGAAAGAGATTCCAAAGAAAGAGGGGCTTCAAAAATGAATCCTAGGAGAAAGATCCTATTATTTTCTATGAGTGTAAAAAGTTTGGGCATGTCAAGTTTGAATGCCCACAATTGAAGAAAAAGAAGAAATCCTCCAAGAAGAAACACGAGGCACAAGTAAGCTATATGGCTAATGATGAGTCCTCCAATGAAGACGAGGAAGAAGTAGCCAACTTGTGTCTCATAGCCATAGAGGATTATTCTAGGGTAACCTCTAATTCATTTATTTCAAATTATTATTCCTTTGATGAATTGTAAGAGGCTTATGATGAATTAGCCTTAGAATTTGATATCATGATTTCTAAAAATAAGAAAAACATTTCCAAATTGAAAAATGAAAATGATCTCATTTCTAAGACTAAACTTGAGCTTGAAATTCAAGTCAAAGATATGCAAGTCAAACTTGAAGAGCTTGAAAAGAAAAATTAAGATTTGCATAACTTGCTTTAAAAGACCTATGATGATCATTAAAAGAAGCTTGATGATCTGAAAAAGGTGAACATTTAAAACCCAACTATGTTAAAAATAACTTTAATTATGAAAAACATAGAGGTCCCCAAAGAAATTCATATAGAAAAATTATTATGAGCATATGGGTCCCCAAAGGACTCATTGCTACTAATGATAAGGATATCATTGAAAAATGGATACCCAAGGGGACAAGATTATTGGGAACTAATGTTAATGGATCTAAAAGAATTTAGGTACTAAAAATCAAAACTTAATCTATGTTTGTATGTGGAGCATTACTACAAGGCATAAAACAAAAGTTCAAATTCATGGTACATTGATAGTGGCTGCTTAAGATACTTGATCAATGACAAGAGATGGTTCTTGGAGCTTAAATCTAAAAGTGGATGAGTAATAACCTTTGGTGACAACTCAAAAGGTCAAATTAAAGCATAATCTACTTAGTATTAGTCAATTATGTGATAAGGGATACAATGTCTTATTTGAGTCTAATGATCGCAAAATTGTTGACATTGCATGTATTATGATTATGCTTGTTGGTCATACGATAAGAAATATTTACATGGTGCATTTAGATAATATTGACATTTCCAATGTATGTTTGTTTTCTAAAGATGAGCATTATTATTGCTTGTGGCATAGGAAACTTAGACATGCTAGCATGAGTGTTTTACAAAAACTTATTCAAAGCAATCTAGTAATAGGCTTGCCAGAGATAAAATTTGACCTTGATAAGATTTGTGATGCATGTGCTAAATAAAAATACAAAAGAATTTCTTTTAAACCTATTAATGATGTATCATCTAGTAGAATATTACAATTGATCCATATAGATCTTTTTGGGCCTATTAGAACTACTAGCTTGGGTGAAAAAATGTACATTTGTTTTGGTTGATAATTATTATAGATTTACTTGGGTTATTTTCTTAATTACAAAAGATGAAGCTTTAGAAAATTTCATCACTTTCTCTAAAATAAACCAAAATTAAAAAGTTATTCAATTTCAAGTCTTAGAAGTGATCATGGAACTGAATTTCAAAATCTTGGGTTTGATGCTTTTTGTAACTCTAATGGAATTAGACATAATTTTTCAGCCCCAGGACTCCTCAATAAAATGGAGTTGTTGAGAGGAAAAATAGAAGTTTAGAATAAATGACTAGGGCCATGCTTTGTGAAAACAATTTACCAAAGTATTTTTGGGTGGAAGCTACAAATACCGATTGTTATGTGATTAATAGAGTAATGATTAGGTTTATTTAAAAAACAAAATCCATGTGAACTTTTCAAAAATAAAAAGTATACATTAGTTATTTTCATCATTTTGGATGCAAATGTTTTGTTTTAAATAATGAAAAAGATAATATAGGCAAATTTGATGCAAAAAGTGATGAATGAAATTTTCTTGTTTATCCTTCAAATTCTAAACCTTATCGATTCTTTAATAAAAGAACTCTAGGGGTAAAAGAGTCCATACATGTTTCGATGAGAATCCCCTTCTGAGGAAGGATTCATGTGTTGATGATGATGTAGGTATCTTAAATCTAAATGAATTTGGTGAATCATCATTGAAAAAAAATAAAGAATGTGGAAACTCAAGATGCCTTCATATCAAGAATCTAACTCTAGAGGAAATGGAGATCTCTTGCCCAAGGGAGTACAACTATGTCAAAGATGGTGAAATTTTAGGTGATTCTTCCAAAGGGGTAACCACTAAATCTTCTCTTAAGAATATTTTTAATTATGTTGCATTTATCTCATGTATAGAGCCTAAAAATGTAAAAGAAGCATTAAATGATGAACATTGGATTATGGCTATGCAAGAAGAGTTAACTCAATTTGAGAGAAGTAAAGTATGGACATTAATTGAAAGGCCTAGTAATTAATCTACTATTGATATTGTAGTAACTAATTTTAGTTCAGTCTACTCTTTATTATTATTATTAGTATTATCATTATTATTATTATTATTATTTTATTAATATTATTGTCATTACTAATACATTTGTATTTTATTTTATTTTGCAGACCCAAATTACAAAATAAACCCAAATACAACCCAAGTTTACAAACAGAGGCCCAAATCAGACTAGCCTAAGAGAATTAGGGTTTCAACATATTCCAACCTAACCACCCTATCTCATCCGTTAGATCTGGATGCAGATCTAACGGTCTAGAGGGCCCCAAATACTAGGGTTTTTGAAACCTTAAGCATGCTGCCCCGCCATTGTTTGTTCTTGTCGTCACTGCTACCTAGGCTAAATCACTCTGATGCCGCCGTTTCAACCATCATCAACATATCTATCAATCAACAAAAGGCCAAAATTATCCAAAAAACCAAACATCACAAGGATCAACTTAAATAAAACAAGGAAAATAAAAAAGAATCTAAGACTGTCAACTCCAATGAAATAGGATAATCATATTCTACCTTCTTGATAATGCCTAAGCACGATCAAATATAACATGCAAAGAAAGAGAGTGCAGAAGGAGGATTCAAACCATTTAAAAAAAGGATTTCAAAAAAAAAATAGGATAGATTCGAGCGAAATCCAGCAACCGAAAAAGAGAAAGAAAAGATCTTACCTTGCCTAAAGACCATTGAAACGTAGAAAGGCCATCGGAGTTCAAAGATTTCGAAAGGTATATTGATAGATCTAGGCTATATAGGATGCTTTTTGGCCAAGGTGACATCGGATTTGGGTAGAGAGAATAAAAAGAAAAATTTTGGGGAATTTTCATTCTATCGGGCTACCGTGAAATGCCATTAGTGAACGGTGGCCATCTTCCTCGGCGATGGGAAGTTCAGAGAGTTTACAAATTCTCTCTTTTTTTATTTGAAACAAAAGTGAAAATGAAGGCTAGGGTTTCAAATTTTTTTAAAAAGGGGTATTTAAACTCAACCCAAAATGACGCCGTTTTGGGTACCTATGAGCCACGTGTTTTGTGAGTAGGGGTGACCTTCGGATGGTTATTCGAGTAAAAACAATTTTTTAGTATAATTTTTTATTTATTTATGTTTCATTATATATTAAGTTAAGTAGATATATCTTATTTCACTTTAAAATAAATGTATAATTTTTAACATTTTTAATGAAATTATTTTAATAAATAAAAATTCATTGAGTTTTATTTTATTTAGTATTTCATTATTATTTTATTTATTTATTTGTCATAATATGTGAATATTTCATCCATTATATATGTCATTTATTACTACTGCATACACTTATTTCTTGTTTTGTTGAATATTCAAAGGCAATGTTGTCTCACATTGTGGGTTAATAGAATTGCGTTCAATATAACGGGATTTCAATTTTCATTAATTCACGTAGTAAGGGGACATCCTTTTTGAATAAAATTAAGTGAATTAAATCATTTTTATCGAGTCAATTATTTTAAAATTAGATTCACTCATTCTAAAAATATTTCATTGAAATAAAATGATCACAATTTAAATTTTGAATTCAAATTTGTAAAATTCCATTACTTAGACAACATATAATCGAGGGTACCAATTTCGGGTGATATGGGGGTGCTCACCCTTCCTTACGTGTAATCGACTCTCAAACCCTAAAAATGAATTTCTAGTTATACGCAAATCAATTTTGTATTTTTAAATATTTTTTTATTAAAATTGTTTTAAAAGATATTTTTAGGTATTCGACCTACCTAACCCAAAAGTCGATGGTGACTCCAAATTTCAAATTAAACCAAAATTCATAATTTTCCAAAAAAAATCATAATTATTTTAAATTAAATTATTTATTAAAGAATGGTTATGATAGGTACTAATTGGGTTATAGAAACAAACTGCATGAGAGTGGTAACATAATGAGAAATAGAGCTAGACTAGTTTCTTAAGGTTACACTAAAGAAAAGGCAATTGATTTTGATGAAACATATGCTCCCGTAGCTAGAATGGAATCCATTAGGTTATTACTTGCTTTTGCATGTTTTTATAAATTTAAGCTTTATAAAATGGATGTTAAAAGTGCTTTTCTAAATGACTTTATTAATGAAGAAGTGTATGTTGAATAACCTCCTGGTTTTGAAGATTTAAAATTTCCAAACTATGTTTTCAAAATTTCAAAATCTTTATATGGTTTGAAACAAGCTCCTAGATCTTGGTATCAAAGATTATCAAAATTTTTAACTGAAAAAGGTTTTTCTAAAGAGAAGTTTGATACTACAATATTCATTAAAATAAAAGAGAATAACTTGTTAACAGTAAAAATTTATGTTGATGATATTATATTTAGTGCTACTAATGATATTCTTTGTCAATAATTCTCTAAGTTTATGCAATTGAATTTGAGTTGAGAATGATGGGGGGTCTCTCATTTTTCTTGAGCCTCCAAATCAAGCAAATAAAGGATGACATCTTCATCAATCAAGCTAAATACATAAGGGATATGCTCAAAAAGTTTCGTTTGGAGAATGCCAAACCTCAAGGAACACCCATGAGAGATTCAACAAATCTTGAAAAAGATGAGGAAGTGAAATATGCATCAAAAGCACATCAAAGAAGGATAGACTAACGCTTCTAAGTGATCCACACTACAAAACATTTGAAAATAAGACCAACACAATAGTAGACTTACGACTATTTTTGAATGGGATACTGATGTTATTTGGTTGAGATGTCTCTGAAGTTACAAGCGTCTATCTCTTAGCTTTCTAACAGTTACTGAATCACAACAATATGATATCATGAACTCAAGATACGTTTATTTTAGTGAAGACAACACATGCAGAAATTCCTATACGAGATCAATACGGGATTTTGTAAATATTATGAATTTTCAATATTTTATTGATTATTTGTAATATAATTTAATATAAGGTGATGCATTATCTTTTAGGATTATATTTATTATTTTATTAGGAATTAAGATAGATTTAAAACAATTATCTTTAGTTTATTACTATTAGGACATCTTTTATTTATTATTTTATTACATAGTTATGTTACATCAAGGATTCCTCACCTATATAAAGGAGGCTCCTCCCATCATTGTAAGCACATATTTTCTTTAAATAATAATACAATGTGAGTACATTTTTACAAGAGTTGATTACTTTGTGCCTTTGAAGCTTCTTTTTCTTTTAGTTTTTTTCAAGTTCTTGAGAGAGACTTCTTCACACTCTGGTTTGCCTTTCCATTACGATTAGGACGGTTGGTTAGAGTAGTATTATCGAGTTTACCTTTCCATTGTGACTAGTAAGATTCGATAAGACATTTATCCATCTATCTTCATCTTCCACAAATCCATTATCCTTCTCCCTCCATTATTGTCGCCACCTCAATTTGCTAAGTTTAATCTTTCCATTACATATCTTTATTTTATCTTTATCTATTCTTATTTTTATTTTGTCCATCTTTTTTATTATCCTTATTTTTCATTTTCTCAATCTTTGTTTCTTGTCTCAATTTTTAGCAACCCTAATCCAAATACCTACGTTCTTTACTGTCGCCCATAACTTCCCATTTTTCCCTTTTATTCTTTGATTGAGTCTAGAACTTTCTAGATTTGATTGTTCAACAACGAGCAATGTTCATTATCCCCTACCTTATCTCAATCAATTAGTATCATATTTAGGATGATTCTTGAAAACAATCAAGATTTCTTGATCATTCTTGCAAGCATACATCGCTAAGGTACCCCAACGGAGATAGTTGGTACAAGATCACTGTTTTAAGGTTCTTTTTTATTTTTTTTCAATTTAGTTTCAATTCCTTATGGTTAGTTTGTTTTTTTTTCATTGAAAATAAAATAAAAAAAATAAAAAAACAAAAGTAAAGAAAAAAGACAAAAAAAAAAAGAAAAAGAGAAATCCAGAAATTGAAAATTAAGGAATTTGGAGTTGATTTATTACATGAACATTCTTAATACTAATAGAGATTTACAGTCCAAAATTAAAGACAATCAGACATCAATAGACCCTCTCTGATCCATCGTTCAAGATTGTTCGACATATTTGAGCATTAGTCCTTAACAAATTTTCGTAGAATGTTCCAAATAAATTTGGTGATGAAATTTTCCAAATTGAAACTATATCCATTTAAAGAAATCCAAAAAAAATAAAAATTTTAGGAGATCAAAAACATCTTCATAAGCATTGCTCAAGTTGATCATGCGTTTAATCGACAAATTTGGGGACTTGTCATTGACGATTTTTTAGAATTTTTCAGAAAGAGTTTGATGCTAAATTTTTTATATCCAAACTAAATTCACTGTAAGACACCTAAAAAATTCAAAATTTTAGGAGATCGAAAAACCCTTAAAAATGTTACTCAAGTTGATCTAACAAATCAAGTTTTTTTGGGTTTTAAAGTTTCCAACTTTTTCTTTGATTATTATTGCTTTAGGTTTCTTTGTTTCACCTTTTCTTTGTTCTTTTACATCATCTAACACATTATTTTCCTTGTGTTAGCAGGATGAAAAGAGTTTGAATACTTCTTCTTCCATGCATTCTCGTTCTCTTAGAGTCATACATTTGTTTGGACTTTTAGAGTTTTTAGTAACGTTTTCTCTTTGTTAGCGATTACACTCCGATATGAACATTGAAAAGCTTTTTGAAGAAGAGAGTTTTAAAGAGTAAAAGATCGACTTTCTTACCTCTCGTTGTGTTGCTTCCTTGGAGTGACTTGTCAGGTTTCTTGTTTTCTTTGATTTTATTTTTTTCATATTACATGTTGCTTTGAGTGTGGTGATTTATAGGATGGCTAAGGAAAAATCATTCAATGAGGAACTCACAAACCTCAAGAATGCTATTGTTCAACGAACGACCATACTTAATGGTTTTCAAAAGAAAATAGAAGAACTTTCAATCAATCTCACCATAAAGAGACAACAAAATGTCAATGATCAATCAAGATTTCATATGCCATAATTTTTTGCTAAACTAAAGTTAACAATTCCATATTTCAAAGGAGATTATGACCTGTACATCTACATAAATTGCAAAAGCAAAGTCAACCTCATGTTCTCTCACTAAAAGTTTTCCATGGAAGAACAAGTACCATTGATCACCTCAAAATTTATTGTTTATGTTTCACATGGTGGAGGCAAACAAAAAAAAATTCCAGCAATCAATTCATGGTATGCACTAAAACAAGTAATAAGAAAATGTTTTCTCCTGACATAGTATATTCGAGAAGTCAAGCAATGACTTCACTGACTTCAACAATATAGAAGTTCAGTAGAAGAATACTACAAGGAATTAACATTCTTAATGAATCGTGTAGACATACATAAAACAAAAGGATATACAATGAATAGATTTTTTGTCGGCTTGCATCCAAACATCGTTAATATTATTGACTTACATGGTTATAAAACCCTTGAAGATACACTGAACAAAACAATGACAATCGAATCACAACTTCAAAGGAAGTATTATTTCAGAGACACTTACCAAGATACTTCATCTACTTACCAAGGTAATTCGTCTACTTCCACTTATTCTTATACTCCAACTTCTACCACGGATACTGAATCAGATAATGAAATCGATGAATAAGATGCTAGCAACATTGTAATAGAAGAAACCAATCTTCAATCACTTAACCTTACACTATTAGAATCAAAATATGCACTTGAAAGTCATGTGATGAAATTTTGTGAGGAGGGTGGGGAAAAACACTGAAAAAGAGGCAAAAACAAAATATGTTACAATCGATAAAAGCCAAGAACATAACCCAAGAGAGGTGAATGAACCTAATTATGAGAAGAAAATAGCGATTGTGAGCACAAAAGAATTGAGAGAAAACCTTCTTCACAAAGAGCCTTGTATTCTTGTTCACTTTAGACAACCACTAGTTTTGATTTCTGACAATAACACTAGCTTTCCTAGTATGTTTGTTATTCCTTTACAAAGTTGTCGAATGATATTAGCTGACCCTCTTTATGGGTTACCACACAGGCCATATTAGTGGTAAATCATGAGTGACAAGAGTCCAAAGGTAAGTATGTTATTACTCATTTTAATGATATTATAACCTACTTATTCTCCTTTTACATGGTAAGGCTCTTGATAAACCCTTTAAGTTATTAAAAAACTTAGGTAAGTAACACATAGTAGAAGATGCAATATCCCGGAGGTTATATAGTCCACAAAGCTCCTTCACAAGAATTCTCAGCTTATGAACCATACTTAGGAGACTTCATGGATTACCTCACCAAATAACTTGGCATGGTTTTTAAACACTCCTTCTCGCCACAAATGAGTAAAGCCATGAAGAGAACCAATAATGACTGACACCATGTTGGTCTTTAACCTAAACTCCAAACTACAAGACTTTTCGGGAAAAAAGGCTTTCAATATGAAAATAAATCAGTTTCAACAAGGAAGAAACCTCTACTAAAGCGCACAACGACACATCAAATTGATATGGGTAAGTATTTCACGAGTTATTCCTCCCACATATATAATTTTCTTTCTCTTGAATTTTCAGATTCGTGGGTGAATCCTTTTGAGGAGAGAGGGAATGATACATGCTCCAGAGTCCATAATTATGAAAATGATGGCTTATTTGGACTAATGTTTCTACTTGAACGTATTAGAAGAGCAAAGTCTTGAAGATTCAAAGTCTATCTATTCGGTAAGTATAACATGAATGAATACTTTAAAGATCCTAATGTTTCTACCTTTGATGTTTCAAATTCGAGGTCTAATCTTTTTAAAGAGATGAGGTATGATACATGCATCACAAGGTTCACATCAAAGGAAGATTAACGCTTCTAAGTGATTCGTATGACAAAGCATTGGAAAATAAGAGTAACAGAGAAACATACTTGCGATTTCGTTTTGAATGGGATCTTGATGTTATTTTGTCAAGATGTCTTCTGAAGTTATAACCTTTTTTCTCTTATATTTCCAACGGTTCTTGAATCGCATCAATCCGATATCGAAAACTCAAGATACACTCATTTTAATGAAGATTATGCATGCAGAAATTCCTATACGAGATTAATACGAGATTTTGTAAATATTACACATTTTTAATATTTTTATTGATTATTTGTAATATAATTTAATATAGGATAATTCATTATCTTTTAGGATTAGATTCATTATTTTATTAGGAATTAAGATATATTTAAAACAATTTCTTTAGTTTATTGCTATTAGGACATATTTTATTTATTATTTTATTTTATTACATAGTTATGTTACAACAAGTATTCCTCCTCGCGTATATAAGGGAGGCTCCTCCCACCATTGTAAACACATATTTTCTTTGAATAATAGTAGAACGTGAGTACTTTTTTGCAAGATTCGATTGCCTTGTGCCTTCGAAGCCTCTTTTTCTTTTAGTTCTTATCAAGTTCTTGAGAGAGAGATCTTTATACTATGGTTTGCCTTTTCATTGCAATTAGGAGGGCTAGTTAGTGCCGTATTATCGATTTTTTCTTTTCATTGCGACTTGAAGGGTTCGATAGGACATTTTTCCATCTATCTTCATTACATAAATCTATTATCCTTTTTCCTCGATTATTACCGCCACCTCCATTGGCTAAGTCTAATCTTTCCATTAAAAATCTCTATTTTATCTTTAACAATTCTTATTTTTATTTTATCCATCTTTTTTATTATCCTTATTTTTCATTGTCTTAATCTTTGTTTCTTTGTCTCAATTTTTAGTAACCGTAACCGAAAAACCTATATTCTTTACCACTGCCCATAACTTCCCATTCTTTCCCTCTCATTCTTTGATTGAGTCTAGAGCTTTATAGGTTTAATTGTTTAATGACAAGCAACGTTCATTATCCCCATCCATATCTCTATCAGGAAGGTAAATGTATAGATATTAAATTATACAGGTCAATGATTGGTTCTTTGCTCTATCTTACCGTAAGTAGACCATATATTATGTTTAGTGTTTTCTTGTGTGGTAGATATCAATCTTGTCCCAAGAAATCTCATTTTATGCAATTAAGAGAATCTTTAGATACCTTAGAGACAGTCCTAGATTAGGACTTTGGTATCCTAGAGACTTAAACTTTAACTTGCATGTCTTCTCGGATGTAGATTTTGGAGGTTACAAATTTGATAAAAAAAAAGAGCACCTCAGGTATATGTCAATTCCTAGGAAATATGCTAATTTCATGGTTTTCTAAGAAACAAAATAGTGTTGCATTATCAACCACCGAGGCAGAATACATTTCGGTCGGCAGTTGTTGTCTGTACGTTATATTGATGAAACAACAACTTTTAGACTATGAAATTGAAGTTGGTACCATTATAATTAAGTGTGACAATACTAGTGCAATTTGTCTCACTAAGAATCCCATCCAACGCTCTAGAACTAAACATATTGAAATTAGACAACATTTTATTAGGGATCATGTCCTTAAGAAAGATGTAATTCAAGAATATGATGATACTTTGCATCAAATAGCTGATATTTTTACCAAGCCTTTAGATAAAGAAAGATTTTGGACACTTAAGAGAGAGTTAGGACTTTCTAGCATTCACTAGGCCTTAGTCCAAATTTTTGAATTTAGTTCTTTTAAATGAATTTTTGGCTTAAAATTGGTTTTTATGCATTCTTGAGTAATTATATTAGATTTTCCACTGCAATGATTGAGGGGGAGATATGTATGTCATTTCAAGACCTTTTAAACTTGTTTTTGCACTCTTTAAATTTCTAAGTGTGCATAAATGTAACTTTATGTGTTCATACACATTGAAAAAATGCTTAAATCTATACCATATAGCTTCAACTTTGTTTATATATGCTTTTCAACTATACAATGCTTCCATTCATGTTAGAATTATATTTTGGGTGATTTTAGGACTTAAAATTAGCAAAATTACATTTTCTACATCATTAGTTTTAAAATTTTGCATAAAGTATCGATACTCTTTCTAAAGTTTCAAAATTGTCAAAAACAATGTGTTTTGAAGTATCAAAACTCTGCCTACAGTTTTGAAACTATGTCTAAAGTTTTGAAACTCCTTGACAAGTATTGAAACTTGTCGCATGACTCCAATTTTAAATAGTTTTTTAAACATTCTTATATCTTTCAAAGGCAGTTTGTCCCTCTTTCAAAAACCCTTCACCCCAACCGTCCGACCGTCGTCGAAGGAGCCCTTATTCTGTCCGTCGCCCTCTGGTGTTCGCTCCATTCATCACCCGTTGCTTCCCTTGTTTCATCTTTGTTCTTTTTAATAGTATTTTTACTCAAACCCTAATACCCAAATTTTATAAATCTTTCAATTTTTCTAATTTAATATTGATTTCAAGTTTATTTTTCATACTTAAATCATTTTCCCATGTATTCCCTTAAGTCTTTCATGTTTATCACCATAAATTTTGAAAATTTAAGTAGGTTAGGGTTTCAAAATTTTCATTAAAATTTATGCAAAAATTAATTGTTTTGATATTTAGAATAATATATGTGTGTTTTTGTTGCAGGAAGGTTACCTATTTATCAATTTTTCTTAGAACCCTCGTTTTTAAGTTTGCCCATCAATTGTTTGACAAAATCTCTAAACCAAAATTTTCTATCCTTAGCCACTTTTTTGTCACCCAAATGGCTCCCAAAACTTCCAACAAACGTCCTATAGTCAACTAGGGGTGTTCAAAAAAACCCAAAACTGTTAACCGTAACCGTTAACCGATATAACCATTACATTTAACAGGTTAATTAACTGAACCGTTAATATTAAATGGTTTTGGTTAACCGAACCGCTAAAAATGATGGTTAACAGTTAAGGTTACACTTACAAGTTTTGATAAACGGCTAACCAACGATTAAACATTAAGAAATTAAATTTATAATTAAATTTAATAATTTATATAATTTATAAATTATTAAATATATTAATTATAATTTATATATATATATAGTTAATAAAATTTGTATACAAATAATTTAATATATATATATATAAATATTTATCATTTATCATTTTTATTTCTTTGAAAATATAGAAATATTCTTTCACCAATATAATAATGTGTTTATTGTTAGGTACTGAGATATTTAGAGATGTACATAATTACACTGATGTAAGTATATGTGAAGTGCTACACTTTTTTTATTTTATTTACTTACATCAATGTAAGTATGTGTTAAGTTATAAATTTTTTGTAGTATGAATTATGAAAATTTTTGATAAATAATTGTAATAGGTTAACCGTAGGTTACCCTGTAACTGAATCGTTAATAATGGTTAACCGTTAGTGGTTAATTGTTTCTTAATGGTTAGGTTACAATTAGAAAAATCTTATAGCAAGTAAAACAGTTAACCGACCGTTTAGGCTAAATGGTATGGTTAACCGTCCATGAACAACCCTAGAGTCAACCAATCATCCAAATCATCCAATTCTTTCGAGTCTCTTTGTTTTGAATTTGACAAAGATCGTCATAGGTTCCGTCAATTCTTTTGTGATAAACCCATTCGACTGAAAAGTAAATATAATGAAGATTTTCTTTTATCCATTGTTTATAACTTTAGTTTTCTTTACCTCTCTACCACTTGGAGATGGTTCGACCTAATGCACATTCCAAATGTCATTTATCCAAATCTTGTTCGAGCTTTCTCTTGTAACGTCGTTCTTCTTCATGAAAAACCTAATCCTGATGTACCTCTTTAACGTCAAACCCAAAAAGTCATTGGTATTCAATCCTATCTCATGGGAAATATCATGAGCTTACCATTCATTCCATCGCCACATACCTAGGAATTCCTTGTGACAGACCTTTCAATGAGGAAGCTCCAGTTGCCATTGGTCCTCTTCAAGGTCACAATCGTACCCTTTTAAACTTTTAAGAGCATCTCTTGCACCTTCTTGTTACTTTGTTTATCTACCCTTCGGGTGGAAAAGCCACTCATATGAGGGACTTAGACTATTGGTGGATTTTTCATTTTTGATCACATACCCATCCTCACCTAGCTTATATTATCTTTACTGAGCTTGTCAATACCGTCTCTGAGGTTCTTGGGTCTAAACGGTCTTTACCTTATGCTTGCGTACATAGTCACATCTTCACTAAACGTCAGGTTAACCTTACCTATGACACCGCTGTTCCCCTCTCAAGCTCCATCGATCTTACCTCGGCTCACAAAATCAGGTATCACTTCTTCAATGGTGAATGGGTTCGTATTCATCAAGATCAAGCCAGAGAAGCTTCTGGAGTTGATGTCGTGTATGTTGCTCATGGAGTTGTTGCTCCTCTTCCGCATCCTTCAACCACTTTGGAGTCACTTTACGACTACATGGCCGGTCAATTCGATGATGTATTTCACCGCTTTAATGCCATGAATGCTCGCCTTGGTGCTTTAGAGGCTCGTTTCCTGGATTCTTATACTCTTCATAGTCCTTTTTCTCATGTGGATGATGATGATGTTGATGATGATGAGGATTGATCGTCATTTTATTTAACATTTCATGATACATTTAGGAATTTTAGATGATTTCAGATATTACTGTAGTTGGATGTTTTGATTATTTTGGATTTTTAGGATTTCATATATATTGGATGTTTTGGTTATTTTAGACATTTTGCTTATTGCATATGCTTTTCTTATGATACTTTTATGGATTTATATTTTGAATATTTATTTTGTATATTTTTTGCTTATCATATGTTGGATTATTTATCCTTGCTTATTATGCTTTAATACTTTCTTCTCTTTTGTAGCTAAATGATTTTGATTTAACAAAAAGGGAGATAAAAAATAACAAACACTTTTGATTAAATTTTTCATTTTTGATTAAATTTTTTATAGCCTTAAATTCTTTTTCAAAGGGGAGTTATATGAAAATTCATTGTTTTTGAATGATATATAATTTGATAAATTTCTGAAAAATCTTGATTCGAGAAAAGCTTTAGAAAAATATTTTGTTATATCAAAAATAGAGAGAATAATAAACTTAAATGATTTTGATATAACATAATATATATTATTTTTTGTAAAATTAATTTTGTCCCTAAAATTTTTCCAAACTTTAAAACGAGTCTTTTAAGTTCAAATTATGTCAAAAATATCATTCAAACACTTTAAAACAATTTTCAAGGTTAATTTATTTCTCAAAATGTAAAAAAATCATCATTTTAAATAAGCTTTGACCAGAAGTTTTGATACTTCACAAAAGTTTCAAAACTTTCATAAAAGTTTTGAAACTTCCATTAAAGTTTCAATACTTTGGGTTTCAACGATCATATTTTTTAATCATTTTTTCAAAGAGTTTCAAAACTTTCCTCATAGTTTCAAAACTTACTGTGCAGATAGCTTTTAATGCACAAATTTAATGCTTCAAACGGCTCCAATCTCCCTCCAACTACCTCAAATGGCTAGAAATTAATGAGAGCGTATAAAAAGGGTCTTCAAACAGCCAAAACATAGTAAAACATAATAAAGTCAAATTTGTATTCCAATGTAACTTTCTTTCATTGAACACTATTTCATTCATTATCAATTTTATTTTAGTGTTTTTTGGTGTGTGTGAGATCTTCAATTTGCAAACAATCTATCTTTGTAAGGATATTCAAAGTTTTCTCAATTTGTAATTTCTTCTTAAGGAAGGTTGAACACTTAAGACTTTGGGATATAAGACTTTGGGGTATAAGTCTTAGTGTAGTCTAAGGCTAGAACAAATGAGTGAATTTGTTAAAATCCTTAATTAGGAAGCGTATTAGATTTATAGTTTATTAAGGAAGTTGAACCGATCTAAATCTCTTGTGTCAATTTCTTATTTCTTGTTTAAACTTTCAACAATTTTTTATTGTCAACTCATCCTCTTGACCACTTTCTTTGATCGATTGACTCAACAAAGGTGATTCGTTGAGTGCAATCAACCAAATGACAAGCTCCACAGTTGATAAATCGAAAATTCATGCTCTTATTCAAAATGTGCATTCTCTTAAAAGTCAATTTGAGAAAATTTCATTAAATCATGTGAGAAGCGATCAAAATCGCCCAGCTCACCTACTTACAAAATTAGGCAGAACTCTCACATCGCAAGTGATTTGGGTCGAAGAAGCTTCGCCTGAAGTTGAATTAGCAGCCGCTCAAGACCATTGGTGGGTTGATCCGCCTGATTAAGTTGGGATCCTTCACTAGTTTCTGACAAGAGATTCTTCATTCCATCTTTGTCTCTCTGTTTTCATCTGCATGCACCAGTCATTGCCTTGCTCTGATTCATTCATAGGGTTGGAACCCAGATGAAAGTTTGTTGATATTCTTTTTCTCTATTTGATTAGAGCTTTCTGGACTCTGTATTCTTCACTTTTTCCGCTTATTTTTAGTTTCTTCATCTTTTTGTTTAGGTCAGCTTTTTACCGGTTGGGTATGTTCCCGGTATTGTTTTATTTTCTTGACAACTATTTAAATTATTTATCTTCTGTCCAAATCTGACTCTCTACCCCCGGTTACACCCTTTAAAAAATTGCACCTTTATATTTTTTCCTAAATTTCATTTTTAAAATTTTAAATTAAAAGTAAAAGTATTAAAATTAATTAGTTTTAAATTAGTTTGTATTTTAAATTTAATTTTTAATCTTTAAATATATAAATTAACATAAAATAAATTTAAAAATGATGTAAATAATATTATTTAAATAATTAAATACATATATTATTTTGAAAATTAAAATATAATAAAAAATAATTTCAAATATTAATTAAAAATTGTATAAAATAAAAAAATAGATATATTAACTAATTGACATAATTTTAATTGAAATAAATGTGTAATTCAGTTAGAATATATTAAGGAGTCTATAAAAATATATTTATTTTATAATATTATTTTTTTAAATTGAGATATAAAATTCTCTTTTATATTTAAATTTGTAAAAAAAAATATTTGTAATTATTTAATTTTTTTTTAAATTAATTATACTACAAGATGATTTAGGACTAATTCAAAATATAAGATATATTTTAGAAACATTTTTAATTAATTTTGTATGACACATTCCCTTATTTGATCTAATTTAAGAAAATTGACATATAATTTCACCTTTTTTTAAAAAAAAATCAATGCCTTGTATGAAAAATCTCTAAACAATTAATTTCAATTTCAACATTTAACCATTTTAAAAAGAAATTAATTAATTTTTTAAATAGTAAAAATAAAAAATATAATAATTTTCTATTTTATAAATTAAATAAATATGTATTGATTTATTTTATTTCCTATTAATTAAATTTTAATTATTTTAATTTTGGTTTAAAAAATTTGAAATAGAATTTAGGAAAAAATATATAGAGGGGTTTTTATCTAAAGGAGACATGTGATACAAATTTTTTGAAGGGATGCAAATGAGGGTAGGGAGTGGGGCAGAGGGGCTAAACTCACGATATAATGCACTCAAAATAAATAAATCATGATCTGATGCATTCCCTATATTATTTACTGAAATAGGGCAAAATCAACAGTAGCAATAGGTCGCCATGCCTTCCGGGCGACCTACTACGTCGCCATGGCTTCCCGGGAGAGATAATGGACGTTTGCATGGCACATGCACGTCCCCAACAGGTCGCCATGCATTCCCCAACACCCCTACAAGGTCGCCAAGCACTCCCAGTGACCTACAAGGTCGCCATGCACTCCCAGCGACCTTTTAGGTCGCCAAGCAGTCCCGGCGACCAAGCTTCACGTGCCCCTCTGCTCCCGTGCTCCTCTCCTGCTCGTGAAATCACCTGCTTCATGCAGCAATGCATGCATGTGAAGCCGTGAATTATTGAACAATTGCAGCGTGAAATCAGCTGCTGTAATTGCATAATTATTGGTGAAATAATTGAGGCAGCCGGTGACATTATTGGTGAAATAATTGAGGCAGCCGGTGACACCTAAATTATATATTGGGTGTGCATTATAGTTAGAACATAAAAGAAAGAAAGGGAGAATAGATTGCAGCAGAACAAAGGGAGAAGAAATTGTAGCCGAGAAAGAAAGAAAGGGAGAAAGGAAAGGAAGAAGAAGAAAGGGAGATAAGGCTCTTGTGAGGTAATTTTTTTTTTATTTAAATTAGTTTATTATTATAAATGTTTAGTTTGTTAGTTTAGGGTTTATGGTAAAACAAAAATCAGTTAATTAGTTTGTTAATTTAGGGTTATATGATTGTTAGTTTAAGTTATATTATACATAAATAAAAAATTATTTAATTAGTATGTTTGATAGTTATATAGTTAAAAAATAATTAATTAGTTTGTTTTGTTAATCGTTAGTTATATAAAAAAATTATTTAATTAGTTTGTGGTAGTTAAATAGTTAAGTTATATTTGTTTGTTGAATTTATATTATATAAAAAATTAGTTAGTAAGTTTATTAGTAGTATATTATAATGAAAAAATAGTTTATTAGTTTTAGTTATATAAAAGAATATTTTATTAGTTGTTTAAGGGTTTAGCGTTTACGTTTAACTTATATTTTAAAAAGTTTAGTTTGTTAGTTTATTAGTTTATTATATTAAAGTTTAGTGTTGTAAATTAGTTAGTTAGTTAGTTTATATTAGATTATATTAAATGGTTTTTTAAATATTGTTGTTTAATTTTTTTACAGATTCATCCAATGGCTGACCAAATTCAACTGTTGAGGCTTGACAATGAACATATTTCAAGTCATTTGGGAATAATGGTGAATAAAATATTTGTTTAATGAATTATAATTAATAAAATATTTGAATATTATTTTATGATTGTGATAAATTTTTTGAAATATTTAATTGCAGGAGGACGAGCAGCGAGTCCTTCGTCTTCGGATACATAAAGTGCCCAAGCCACACAGATTGATAGAAGAAAACTTGCAGGAGGCTGGATTTTGGTATGTAACATTTGTGCGAGATTACAAGTTGGTCCCAGGCCCACGTTTCATTTGCCGTGTGGAGAATGTACGATAACTCTGGAGGATGTGGCATTGCAACTCGGGGTCCAAACAAATGGGATACCAGTGGTAATGTCACATGAGTTTAATAATGTGGCACAACTTTGTAGCTTGTTTCTTGGGAAAACGCCCGTACCACCAGAGTGTAAAGGGTGGCGTGTGAGGTTGTCATGGTTGAAGAATGAATTTCAGCTTCAACCAAATAGTACGGAGCACGAAATTATATATGCAACACGAGCATATATATTACAGTTGATTGGGGGTATTTTAATGCCGGATAAATCCGGTAGTTATGTTCACACTCAATATCTTCTTTTTTTAAGAAATTTTGAGAATAGTAGGCAATATAGCTGGGGATCGGCGATATTGGCGTTCTTGTATCGTGAGATGTGCAAGGCGTCATTAGTCGTGAATGATAATAATACAACAGAAATCGGTGGATGTCTGTTGCTGCTACAGTCATGGGCTTGGCATAGACTTCCGTTTCTGACACCGATTAGTCGAACTGCGGTTGACTTTCCGCTTGCCGGAAGGTAATATAAATTCTCTATTTTAATATAAAATATTAATTATAAAATAAAAATGACCATATTTTTGTTTTGATTGATATACAGATGGAGGCATAAAATTGAAGGCACAGGGTTGGTGCACAACAACATTAAAGAGTTCAGGCTGAAGATCGACATTAAGGCAAAAAAGGAGGTATGTATAATATGTTATTTTTAATTATTATTTAAATTAACTATATTATTTGATTTAAATAAATTTTATTGTTTTTGTAATTTTACAGTTTAATTGGAGACCATACATGAATGAAGAAATACTTGCGTTGATACCGCACGATATTTTAGATGGGTTTCAATATTGGTGTGTTGTTACACCATTGATCAATTTTGCGTTTGTTGAGATCCAATTTGGGGATAGAGTGTTGAGGCAATTCCACTTCCACCAACCTATTCCGCGGAGTCCATGGGATCATGATGTCCTCCAAATCTTAGATGGTCGTCGTCAGGTGAATTGGGTTGAGACGCATGACCAGCTGCACAGATTTGATGGTCGTCGTAAAGAAAATGTTAATTGGGTTGAGAAGCATACAACCTACATTAATGCTTGGAACAATAGGGCTTCATTCATGCCAACTCTTGACGACATTCAAGACGACGACTTTAATTTTGAGACTTCGGCTTACCTTGCTTATTTTTTGGATAATGGAAAGCCATTCTTGACAACAATTGTAGAGAGGCGACAATTTTTGAGGTTTAAGAAAAGATTTGGTGAAGCTGAATACTCTCTACCAAGTGGGAGTGGGAGTTCATCTTAACAACCTGAAGCGGAAATTACCGATGTGGATAATAGCGCACCACAACCGTTCGACGATGCATACATACCAGAGTTTGTGCAGCCTGATGCATCCATCTACTCTCCCATGTTTTCATCGACGTATGACTTTGAACACATGTCAGTTCAAATGCCCCCAACGAATGAGGAGGATGGGTACCATACTCCTGAGCAACCGCAACGACCACAATGCATCAGACGTCCGCCCCAACATTATCATTCAACAACACCCCGACATCGGCAACAATTGTAAACTAGTTTGTTATTTGTTACAAATTTAATATTGAAATTAGACTAGTTTTTTCAAACCTTAACAAATTCGACATATTTATAATGATTTTTAGTATCAAATCATTATTATAATTTCATTACTAGTTATGTAACGAAAATATGGTCAATTGAACCAAACATTGTTCATTGTTCAAGTCGTAAATCATTACTATCAAATCATTACTAAATCATTAATATCAAATCATTAAATATTAATAATAAATTATTATTACTAATCATTACTATCAAATCATTAAAAATTAATAATAATTTCATTATTACTAATCATTACTAAATCATTAATATCAAATCATTAAATATTAATAATAATTTCATTATTACTAATCATTACTATCAAATCATTAAAAATTAATAATAATTTCATTATTACTAATCATTACTATCAAATCATTAAAAATTAATAATAATTTCATTATTACTAATCATTACTAAATCATTACTATCAAATCATTAAAAATTAATAATAATTTCATTATTACTAATCATTACTATCAAATCATTAAAAATTAATAATATTTTCATTATTACTAATCATTACTAAATTATTACTATCAAATCATTAAATATTAATAACAATTTCATTATTATTAATCATTACTAAATCATTACTATCAAATCATTAAATATTAATAACAATTTTATTATTAGTAATCATTACTAAATCATTACTATCAAACCATTAAATATTAATAATAATTTCATTATTACTAATCATTACTATCAAATCATTAAAAATTAATAATAATTTCATTATTACTAATCATTACTATCAAATCATTAAAAATTAATAATAATTTCATTATTACTAATCATTACTATCAAATCATTAAAAATTAATAATAATTTCATTATTACTAATCATTACTAAATCATTAATATCAAATCATTAAATATTAATAATAATTTCATTATTACTAATCATTACTATCAAATCATAAATATTAATAATAATTTCATCATTACTAATCATTACTAAATTTTATAAATACATAGAAATTCATAGAAATACATATATCATTACTAATGATGAGGCCTATATCTTGGTAAATTAGGACAATTGTTTTTTGAATGGCCTTCACCTCTACATAATCCGCATCTCTTTGCTTGACCTCTCTCTCTAGCATGGAAATCCATACTGGTATGAATACGAGTGGACTCAGGTCGACCCTTTGGACTTCTGTGAAGCATTGGATTTGGTAGCCATTCGTCATGATCTTTTCTGGGCCAATATGATTCATTAGGTATCTGTCTGAACGCATAGCTGTAGACATTTAATATCCTATGTAGGTGAAAGTACTCATCAACATAAGTGTATGCGCTTACACCAGCATACATACATGCAGCGACTGCATGAGCACATGGATATTTCCATGCCTGAAAACGACCACAATCACACCATTTCTGTCATAAATCAACTCTAAATGTTTGGTCTTCTCCTCCGACATTACGGCGTATGCACGACACGACAAAAGTATGACCAACTCGATCGAAATTATGAACAACCATTGATGTTGCCAATCGCTCATTTGCTTCCATTGATTCCACCACTGTAGGAGCCCAAGTTTTACCTCTATTTATAAGACTCTCTATTTCTTTGCCTTTTTCCGACCAAACTTTAGCCAATCTAAAGTGCGTCTCTTTCATCACACTCGCAATTGGGATATGGCGTGTACCTTTTAGTACCGAATTAATGGCCTCAGTAAGGTTTATGGTCATATGTCCGTATCTCTGACCTTCATCGTATGCTTGCGACCATTTTTCCCGCGGTATTTTTGAAGCCCACTTCCAAACACGCTGATCATCGTAAAATACCTTCAAATTCTCCAATCTCTTGTCAAAATTTGGTCGACGTAGTTCGTATCCTATTTCATAATATACTGTGTTAAACCGTAATTAAAAAAACCATGTAAAAAATGCACAAATATTGAAAATAAAACTTACCCATGCTGACTATCTCGCTACGAATGTGTGCGTTATGAAATTGGTCGATATTATTCTTGCCAATATGACGGATACAAAATGTCGGATATACATACGGAGGTATCCAACGACTTCCTGGTCGTTCAATTGCCGCCAAAATACTCGTTCCTCTATCGGATATCAAGCAAACTCCATCTTCACGAACGATATATTGACGTAGATTGGTCAGAAAGAAATCCCAAGCCTCTGTTGTCTCTCCCTCAACAATGGCGAATGCAATTAGGAAGATATTTCGCTCACCATCTTGAGCAACTGCCATCAAAAGTACATGCCTATATTGACCATACAGCCACATACCATCTACTTGGATCATACGTTTGCAAAATGGAAATCCTTCAATACATGCCTTGAATGCCCAAAATAATCTATGAAATATTTTCTTCCCTGGCAGAAGTTGACCTTCTTCGTCATATGCGGGCATGGTTTGAGACTTCACTATGGTTCCTGGGATAAATCGCTTCATTGCTTGTAGCAAATGTGGTAGCTCATTGTACGATGTATCCCAATCTCCATACGTCAGCTTCATTGCCTTCATCTTCGCATTCCACACCTTGCCATATTTTACTTGATATCCAAATTGGCTTCAAATAGATACAGCTAACATTGAACAAGATATCCTTGGATCCTTTTCAACCATCGCCTTCACGTATTCACATATTACATCGGAGTCCAATAGTCGGTGGTCTTGTTCGATGAAGTTTTGCAAACATGTGTGCGGACCATTGTACCTCGTGATGACCCAAACATCGTGCCTTTGATTTTTCGACACTCTGATCTTCCACTTGCACTCTAGGCCATATTTTACACACTTCGCGTATAGGGTTTTCTGGTTGGACTCTGCAACATGGATATCAACATGGCATTTTATGCAGTACTCTTTAATCGCCAGGGTAGCTTCATTTTTTCCTCTGAATTGCACCCCAACTGAAAATTCACCAGAATTATCGAATGATTCAGTCATTTGGTATGGAGGTAAATGTGGCATGTCTGGGAATTCAGGTGCCCTCATCGCATCATAGTCTATCTCGTACATGTGAGGAGTAGCTTCATACGGTGCCGGAACTTCATCAATTGCACCTTCACCAAAAATATTTTCGTCGCCGCTCAAAACGGGTTCTTCGGTTTCTTCATCTTCGCTTGAATCATCATGAATTTCTCCCCATCGATTTTCAGCGTCAATATCAACAACCAATTCCGGTATGTTTCTCGCCTCATACTCTGCTGCTGCAGATGTCCCCCCGACTTCATTTACACTTTCCAGTAGTGCCATAAAACTGTTCGGGAACTTGTATGTCGGCTCCTCAAACTGACTATATAAAGCCATTTCAGATGGATTTTGAGCCACACCTCTTGATGACCCAGGAACATCACATATGTTACGTACATCAACAAATAACTCAATAACTGCTATATTGGTTGACTCATGTAATCCAACCATGGTTCTAATATCATCATCTTCTTCAAGTGGAACTGCAACATATCTGACTGGGTTGGGGCATATCATAAACCTATACCTCAAACCATCAACTGCAGCTCGAATTTTTCTTTCTATCTTATGCTTCATTTCTATAAATGTGATGTCTTTTTTGAACATCATATTTATTGTTTTTTCAGACTAAAAAACTACTCCGACCTCATTTTCCATAATATGTCCATTATAATGGACAATCGTGAAAAAAATTGTTGCTCATTTTCTCTACAAATAAAAAAATAAATTAATTTAGATTAAAAAATTAGATAAGATAATTTCATAAATCATTAAATATAATATAATATACTATTATATTAATGATCAAATAAAATTTGTTATTTAATTTGATTGATTGATACTAATATTACTAATAATGATTTAATAATTATTATTAATCTAATGATTTGATATTTAATGATTTATATTTGATACTAATCATTTAGTAATTATTACTAATAATAATGATTAGTTTGATAATATTTTTTATTTCTTAAAAATATCAAATAAATTTGTTAGGCAGAACTGTCGAGATAATGTTCTCGAAAGAATTATTTCGTGAGATAATGCGTTGACCGGATTATTTCATTCAATTAATTTTTACTCTTTACTAATTACACATATAATATAAATTAAACAAAATATTTTTAAAACAACACTAAATATTTTTAAACACAATATTTTTTTAAACAGAAATTATCTCGCACAAATTATCTAATATAAACTTACTAACTAACTAATTTACACATACACAACAACTAAAAATTGACAACAAAAAATAATAAATTACCCGCGTATTTGTGTCTTCTTCCTTTCCTTTCTAACAACTAATTAAGCACTAATTAATTTTTTTTTATAATATAACTTCAACAAACAACCTAATATATGTTTAAAGATACTAACAAATTAATTAATTTTTTTATATTTAATAACTTAAACTAAGAAACTAATTAACAAATTTTTTATATAATATAATATATAACTTAAACTAACAAACTAATATAAATATAACTTAAACTAACAAACAAATTAACTAAATTTTAGTTTTACCCTAAACCCTAAGCTAACAAACTAATAATTTCATATAATAAACTAAATTAAACAATAAAAAATTACCTCAAAAAAATGTTTGAGCCTTTATCTTCTTTTCTTCTTCTTCCTTTTCTTTCTCTCGATAAAGTTTCTATATGTGCTGCTTCTATTTTTACCCTAAACCCTAAACCTCCATATCCTTTATATAAAGAAAATGAGCGTTGGAGAGCGTCATTAAATTTGATTGTTGAAGCAAATAATATTGAGCATTGAATCGTGTAACTATTGAGCGTTGAAAGGCTGCAATTCAACATCAATATTTGCTACATTTAGCAGCTAAATTAACGCTTATGGATGCAGGAATCTCCCAGTTATGGATGCAACGCATGCATGAGGGAACAGAGGGTTAAAGCTTGGCTACAATCTCCCAGCTATGGATGCAGGAATCTCCCAGCTATGGATGCAACCCATGCACGAGGGAGCCAGCTATGGATGCAACCTATGCACGAGGGAGCAGGGTTAAGTTTGGTTGCCAGGATAATTGGTCGAGGCTTGGTCGCCGAGATTGCTTGGCGACCTACAAGGTGCGGGATTGCTTGGCGACCTACAAGGTCGCTGGGAGTGTATGGCGACCTTGTAGGTCGCTGGGAGTGCTTGGCGACCTTGTAGGGGTGTTGGGGAATTCATTGCGACTTGTTGGGGACATGCATGTGCCATGCAAACGTCCATTATCTCTCCCGGGAAGCTGGCGACGTAGTAGGTCGCCCGGAAGGCATGGCGACCTACGTCCACACTGTTGATTTCGCCCTATTTCAGCAAATAATATAGGGAGTGCATCAAATCATGATTTATTTATTTTGAGTGCATTATATCGTGAGTTTAGCCGGGGCAGAGGATTTGCATTCTCATTCCACGAATTCTCTTTATTTCTCGGGCAAAACTCACGAGATAATGGGTTGGGAAACTTTATTTCACGAGATAATGTTCTCCTCATATTAATTGCTGAGATAGGGCGAATGCTACAATCCCCGCCATTGGTCGCCAAGTGCTCAGAGATA
Source organism: Hibiscus syriacus (assembly GCF_006381635.1). Lineage (NCBI taxonomy): Eukaryota > Viridiplantae > Streptophyta > Magnoliopsida > Malvales > Malvaceae > Hibiscus > Hibiscus syriacus. The sequence goes on from NW_024063471.1 coordinate 18,762,787, forward strand.
TTTTAGAGGTCGCCGTGTATACCAGGCGAGAAAGGAGGACGCACAGATGCCCTGGCGACCAAAGGCTTTCTACAAAACAATTGCTCCTGGATTTTTTGCTGAATAATTGCTCCCCAGTCCCTGTACTCTTAAGACTTGTATTTTAGTCTTTCTACTTTAGTCCGAAGAATTTAGATGTTTGATAAATTGAAAACTCGAGCACTGAATAAAGTATTCAAAACTTAAATATTGAATCCAAATTGTAAAATTTATTTAAAATTAAGTATTATATGTAATCAAGTTAATTGATAAATATAAATTTTAAATGAAATGAAATAAAATGACATTTATTAAAAATAAGTGATAAATAAACTCTTCTATATTTATTATTCTCCATATTTTTCATAAAAAAATCATTAGATTAGTTTCTCTTTTAATTATCAAACATATTTTAAAAATTAAATTAGATCATTGAAAATATTTTAAATGACTAAAATTTTCAAAATATTTTCAGTCAGGGCCTTAAACTATTTAATTATCTGATTTAAAATTAAACTTTTAATTGATAATATTATTAATTAATTTCTACTAAATTTGAAGTGTGCATTATCATTTGAATACTTATTCACTAAATTACAAGTCTTAAGAGTAGAGGGACTGGGGAGCAATTATTCACCAAAAAATCCAGGAGCAATTATTTTGTAGAAAGCCTTTGGTCGCCAGGGCATTTGTGCGTCCTCCTATACATGGCGACCTCCAAAGCATCTCTGAGCACTTGGCGACCAACGGCGAGGACTGTAGCATTCGCCCTATCTCAACAATTAATATGAGGAGAACATTATCTCGTAAAATAAAATTTCCCAACACATTATCTCGTGAGTTTTGCCTATTTCTCGTTTTCTGTCATAAGTTTTGAACCTATTAAGAGTATTTATTTATTTTTCTTAAAGCCCCTTTTCTCCTCTCCTTGGTAGGATTGAAATTTCGAGTTTGTAAAAAAAAAAAAACGCTCGCCCAGGCTCCAAATTTGGCAATGGCATGGCAACCAAGCATCTAGTGTTTGCCCTCTCAGACAGAGCCACCAACACCACCAAGCGCACATCTGGGTTCATCTGATGTATTACCATATACGGTCAGTTTTTAGTGGTTTGAAGTTAGTCGTACCTGTCCAACGGCCACTGCCGCCCCGCCCTCCTTCAACTTCAAATGCAGCAGCACCTTGGTAACCAATACCCAAAGTCCAACTTACGTAAGAGTCAACTAATAGCATGGCACAAGTTAGATCACCAACTCCCAAACTTCAGCCTTATTATATAAATCTCTAACAGTTGTTGCCAAAACGCAAGCAAACAACCAAGATCAAGATGAAGCAGTTTAGCGCCTACGTTGTAACAATACTAGTGATCACGGCAAATTTGGTGGCGGTTGGATGCGGTCAGCGGCCGCAGAACCCCTCCGGATCCTTGTGCTTAAACCAGCTTGCTCCTTGCCTGAGCTATCTTAATGGAAATGATGAGGCAGAAGTGCCGGATAGCTGCTGTGATCCTCTCAAAAACATGATTAAATCCAGGCCGGAATGCTTGTGCAGTATGATGAGCAACAGAGGCAGTAGAGAAGCCGAGCGGGCAGGTATTAATCTGACACAAGCTCAACAGTTGCCCGGACGCTGCGGCCAGCACGTTAATCCACTCGTTTGTCTTCCAGGTTTTGGTTATTGTATTCTATTTTACAGTGTTTTATTTGCAACACACGCATGTTGTGTAACTAGAGTTTTATCTCGTCCTTTCAGGTTATCCGAATTCTAAAACCTCGGTTGAAAATTCTGCATTCCCCTTGTTCACATCTCATAGCACCATAATTGTTATAGCCATAAGCATGGCTCTTTAGGTTTTGTTGTTGACGAAGATATGACTTATACAAACATGGGTGCTGCCGAGTAAAGGAAAGAAAGAAAGAGATGCATTTGATCATCGAAGAAGATAGGTAGATATGTAAGAATAGTGATATCAGAGCTGAATCTGTTGTCCCAGCAATTACTTTTCTGTAATCTTTTTTCTTATTGTGCCCTCATTCGAATCAGATATATAAACCCTTCATTGATTTACTTTTCAATTCTCGTTTAAGTCAAACAAAAAAGTTTCCGGCAACGCATTTACCATTTTTTTGTAAACATGGTTCACATTCTTTCGGAAACACTTTAACTAGTTTAGTTTACTTTAAGTGATAGTTCTTTATGCTAGGATTTTGAAAAGTGTCAAAAAAAAAAAAAAGGGTAAACTATATCATTGTTTATCTAACTATTGGTTCTTTTCATTTTAACCCTCATTTTTTAGATTTTGTCAATCATATCATTTAATTATTTAAATGCATTCAATTAAGCCACTTATCGTTAACAGAAGTGTTGATGTGACATTTAATAAAGTTGATTTAACTACCTATTTAGTCCTTATTATTTATATTCTATCAAATTTATTATAATTTTTAATTTAGTTAAAAAAATTAGCCCTCCAATAGGGAGGTGTCATGTGTCAACATATTATTATGACACATTTCACTAATAACATGTGTCACCACTTAATTAGAGGTATTTTTAAAATTAATTTTAAAATTTTGATTATTTAATATTTCCACCAATCTGGTGATGACACGTGTAAATAGAAAACTAAACATGTTGGGATCGACGCTAGGAAGGATCAAATCTAGGATTAGAGGGAACTCTAACAGTGTCTTAGCCACTAGGGTAAAGCTCATATTTTTTTATCCGAGTTCAAAATGATTTATATATTATATTTTAGATTATAACAGAAAAATTGAAAATAAAAGGGTATTAATAGGATTTGAACTTAAGGCTCCAACTTAGAATAGGTGCACCTTAACCACAAAGACAAATTACATATCTGAAAAAAAGTTAATAATATTTTTTAGAATGTGATAATGAGATCGTAATTAGTACATCAAACCATAATGCATATATGGGGGGATTTATATCTCTAAACAAAATAGGAATTAAAGGATCATGTGGTGATTGGAAAACAATATAGAGAACATCTTGCTCAACAGTGAGATTTGCTATAAGATCCGCAGCTGAATTTGCCTCTTTTCAGATAAGTCGAAAATCAACGCTCCATGTATTGTTGCAAAGAACAGCAATAGATCTTACCAGTTTTTGAGGACTCGATAAAGAGAGAGATGAGAGCAATTTATAAACATCTGCATTATCCATATGAACAATAACTCTTTAAAACTCATTAGTCTAAGCCAACTTCAAGCCTTCAAAAACCCCCAAAAGTTCTGCTTGAAGTACTGATGAGTGACCTAATTGTATATTGAAAGTTAATAAAAATTCACCTCGTAATCACGTAGTATACCCCCAATCTAAACTATGCTTGTCGAGAGAGAAACAACTACATTCGTATTGATGCAAATATCCCCACTGAATATGGGAGATTGTTGAATAGATTCCTTAGTTATGGTCGAAACATTATCAGTTACTTCAATTGGAGTTGCATAAAGCTTAGCCCAGGTGTGGTTGATGTGAATTAAGGATGAAATCGATGTTATCACCCTGAAAAAAGTAAAATTTTATGTCTTTTATAAACATGTCAAACGATTGGTTAGAAAAAGATGTTCCAAGGACATTCATAATTACCAATAAACCTCGAAGACTTAAATTAACCTGGATCCAATCTGCTATAAGGAGCTCGAACAAATCATCACATAGGAGAAACTGTGTGAACGAGGACAATAAGGCACAAACCAATATGCAATCTCGGAGAATATGCACAGTGATTTTGGTCGAAACGCTGCAGAAAGTGCAAGTAGGGTTATGAATCAAGCCTAAACGACATCTATTGTGATTCGAAAGAATTTTATCCTTCACAGTAAGCCAAAAGAAGTCATGAACTCATTCGGGGAGATGCAGTCTCCAAATAATCTTCCAAAAGTTGGTCTTTTTCATTCCAAATGGGAGAGGAAAGAAAGTTATAAGCACTCTTTGTGAAGAACTTTCCCTTAGAACCATCCATACAATAGCAACAGTTAGGCCTCAGAGTTCAGTTAGGAGTTGATTGTTGTAGAAATAAGAGAGGGATGTAGCAGAAAGCACCTGGCGAAGAAGCAACCAATTCCAATAACCTTCAATAGAGACAAAATTTTGAACCATAATGTTTTCAAAAGTATTGATCCCAAGATTTGCATAATTAATGAGAGACACAAGTTATGGTATTCAATTATCTTTCCAAAAATTAATCGACTCACCATGTCCTATTGATCAATCTAAGTTTGCATGAAAATGAGGCCAAATACCAGCTAGAGCATGCCAAAAGGGAAAGTTGTTAGCATGAGCAATAGAAGTCGGGCAAATGGACATCATTCTATACTTCTCTCAGAGTAAGCGAATCCAAAAGGAATTTCGGAGTTTGAATGAGAGCATTATAAAATTTAATAAGGCAATGTTTGTACCTCTTATGTAATGAATACCCAATCCACCACAATGTAGGGGTTGGCATAAAGAAGTCTAATTAACCAAAGCTATTCGGTTGGATTCTGAACACCCCTCCCCAAATAAAATGAAGCACAATTTTCTCTATTATGTCACAAAGGTTGATAGGTAATTTGTAAGATTGCATAAGATACGATGGAATGCTTTAGTCAGAAGGATTTGTCTAAGGTGATTCTGCTAGTAAAAGATAATGTAATACCCCAAGTTTCAGGCTAGTAGTTTCGAGTTTACCCAAAAAGCATATGAACCTCGTGGAGTTCATAATTAGATTTGTTGGGCCCAATTAGCCATGAAAAAAGGGTTTTTAAATAGTAGAAAGATGATGAATGACCAATAGTGTGATTATCCCATTTATAAAAATATGAGAACTTTTATCCATTTCAACTCCTTTTTCTCTTCATTTCCTTCCCATTTCTTTCTCCCATTTTCCTCTCCATGTGCCTAGCTCAAAGGTAAGTTTTTGAGAAACTTGTATTCTTCTTTTAAGCTTCAATTTCATCCTCAATCCCTCCAGCAAACTTGTTTCAATGTTTCAAGCCATGGGTTCTTTACAACTAAAGAGAAAGTGGGAGATTCATCCAAATCTTAGAAGAAGGGAGTGTGGCTAAGCAAATATCTTTATTTAGGGTTTTTAACATCAAGGTAATGTATTTTTAATCCTTTATGGTGTTAAGGTTCTCATAAGCATGAAGATTTGTTAAGATTTGTGTATTTGAGCATTTTAGGATTTATGTTTGATTTCAAGATTAGATGACATTTTTATGTAAAGCGTGTGTTTTTATGATACTTTATGACCCCAAGTGACCTCCTAAAGATTTAGCATATGATTAGTAACCAAACTAAGACCTTTAGGGTGATTTTTGGGTGTTTCCCGAGCTTAAATAAGACATTTTTTTTGGTTTCAAGTATCGATATTGGATTAACAATATTGATATTGTATGAAGTGGGATAAATTTTGGGCATTTTAACTAAGAGTATTGATATTGTTGGGGAGAGTATTGATACTGCCCCTACAGTATCGATACCCCACAGTATTGATACTCATGGTACCTGGTATCGATACTGGGCTTAATTTTCAGTAACAAAAGCCGTTTTTGGTACTGATACTTATAGGGGTATCGATACTTGATCCTAGGGTATCGATACTACAAGTAGAGTAGTGATACTACCCATCTTGGATGGTTAGATCTGACCTTGTTAAAGCCCGTAAGAGTTAAGAATGATCTGTAATGATGAAACTTACTCCGTGGCGGACATAAATAGCCAAAGATACCAAGAAACACTCGTATGAGTGGGTTACAACTGATGTAACCATACTAAGTGTAATACGTTGAAGTATCTTCAGTTGAGTGAGTATCAAATAATTAAGAATGAGGATCGTTTCAGAGGATGTCCCGTCAAGCAGTATGATGAGTAAGCCAGATTAAGTAATAATAGAAATCGTGTACTTCAGGAATGTCAATGAACCGATAATGTATGATTCGTTTCTACAATTCAAGGGGTATTAAGGAGAAGAATGATAAGAGCAATTAGAAGTTCCCTACCTAGTAATGAACTCGAGTCAGGTATCGGGCTAGTTAGCATTATTGTAATGAATAGTAGAATCATAAATCATCATAAAATCATAGAACGCTTAGTGACTTCTTCAAAGATAGAAAAATAACTAAACACCCTTAAGTAACAGCTGACCAGAATAGAGAAGCTTTCTAACAAAAGTAGTAGACTAATAAATCTTTCCATAACATTATAGGTAAGAGAATGAGCGAGATAACAGCTAGTGAGAGGATGACCTAACTTTAGTGTGTCCAATTATTCTAGGGTGTAGTCAGGCTACCTTTGGTGCCCTAATAGAACATTATCAACATTATGAGGCCCAGGGCCCTCGGTTATGCATGTATAGTTACATTAGTCCATCAAAACATATATTCTTAAAGCTTGACTTGAGGGCTATGTGAGACTAAGTCAATGCTTCATTTGAGCGAGAATTATACCGATGCTATGTGACGTCGGGTTCCCCCTCCATGATCTATCTAATGGCTTTGTGAGACCAAATGATCATTTATAAGCTTAGTGATAATTTCACTGATACTATATGACACTAGGTTCCCTCAATAAACTAGTGTCTGATGGCTATGTGAGACCAGATACTAGTAGAGTTTTGCATTTAGATAATGCACGACACCATCAGTGTTGTATTTAGATAATGCATAATAGTGTCAATATTGCATTCAGATAATGCACATTAGTGTTAGGGTCACATTCAAATAATGCATAGTAGTTACAGTCATTGTGGTTAAAGGCCCATTAGATGTGTACTCATGGGGAGGCCCTTAATAGAGGATTAAGGGAAGCATGTGACTCCTAATTCAGCGATAAAATAGTAAAACCTTAAGTAGGTAGCACTTGATTATGATCATGTATATACCTATTGCTTAGTACCATGTCTTTAGCATGCTTTTGGTTCTGAAACTCATAATGTTTCTCTGGTTTAGAGATTATACTATTGGGCTTTGTAAGCTCAACGTTTAAATGTTTTCGTTCGCATGTTATTAGCTGGAGCTGTTCATGGAGCACTATTGCATTAGGACCTCCAGCATCTCCTTCAGAGTACTATTGGTGCTTCCGTTCAAAATAGGAGTTGTACTTGGAAATACATCATTACCAAACTCCACCTCTCTCTGTCTAGAGGTAATCCAGGTAACTCATCTGGAAACACCTCTGGATACTCTCGAACTATTGGAATATCTTCCAATTTAACTTCAGCAGCTCTTGTATCCTCTACATTCACTAAAATTGCTTGACATCCTTGTGACAACAATTTCTTAATAGTAAAGGCTGAAATCACATTGGATAAGGGATTTACCCTTTCTCCAACAAATATTATCTCTGAACCTTTTATATTCTTTAAAAACAATCTCCTCAAACGACAATCTATCCAACCATAGTAGGAAGATAACCAATCCATGCCTAAGATTGTTCCAAACTCCTCAAAAGGTAATTCCAACAGATTTGTAGGAAATTCTACCTCATGCATCCTTATAGGACAATTCTTACATATCCGACTAATCCTCGCACTATGACCCAACCGATTGATTTCCACAATATCACTAGAAATATGTTCTAAAGGGATTCCCCTATCTCTAACCAGCCTTACACTAATATAAGAGTAAGTTGAACCAGGATCTATCAAAACAAAAAATATGTTCATCAAAAAGATAAAAAGTACCTGCAATAATTTTTGGAGCATCTCGATCATCATCAATTTTTATGTGATAAACTCGTGCAATAGTCTTGCCTTCACGATTAGATGTAACCTCAGACGTTCCTAGTTTGCTACCCTTTTTACTTTCACCTTGCTACAGTGCTGCTACTGACTGGTCTGAATAAAGTTCTGGACATTTATTTCTATAATGTCCAGCTTGCTTGCAATGACAACATTTTCCTTCCATGAGCCGGCACTGACCGAAATGATTCTTTTCACAATACCCACATTCTGGTTTAGGACGAGATCCTGAACCTTTAGTATATGTTGAAGTTATATGTGTCTGCCTAGACTTTCCTCCGGAAAAATCCCTTTTTGTTGGAAGATGCTGAGGAGACATAAATTTTATACTGCTGACCCTTGTTGCGTTTTGAAAATGGTGCAGAGTAGGAACCTCCAAACCTTTTGCTTGTCTCAGCCTTTTTCTCCTCTAGATCTTCAAGGTCAACTTTTTCCATAGCTTTAGCCTTGTTTACTACTTCTTGAAAATAAGTAAAATGATAAGAAACCAAGATCATTTTGTAATGAGGATCTAACCCATAAATAAATCTGTCAATTCTGACTTTATCAGTTGGAAAGAATTCCGATACAAATAGACTCAACCTGTGGAACTCACATTCATATTCATAAACTGTCCTGCCAGACTACTTTAGATTCAGGAACTGTTGCATCTTTTCATTAACGAATATGTCCCCAATGTATTTCTCATTGAATTCCCTCAGGAAGAAGTCCCACGTGATCTTCTCCTGGGAGACTCGTGCGACAACTGTATTCCACCACACATTGGCTTGTTTCATCACTAGAGACACAACCCCTTCTAGATTTCCATGTTCATCACAAGGAATTATGTTCAATATCTTCTTAACATCATTCAACTAGTAATCGGCGGTCATTGGATCAACATATGTATCACCTCAAAACTCAGGTGCCCTCATTTTCCTCAATTATTTTGGAACCGATACTAGTGCCCAATGATTGATAATGTTATCCAGAGCTTGTAAAAATAACCCCCGATCTTGAATAGGCATATCTTACTGATTCAGATTAGGCATCTTTACATTAGGCTCAACAGGACGATGATTTTGGTTCACCTCATTACTCCCACTTTGTGCAGGAGTAACACGCTCAAGTGCCCTACCAGATTCCTAATGATCCGACATCTGAACACAGTTAAAATCATCTATTAATAGTAAGGAGTAACTTTACTAAATAATAAGCATCACAACATATATACAACTATCAGTAATATTTTGACATCCTAGTTGCATGTAAACATTTTGAACTTAATATAAACTCATTCCATGTCTAGAAACCGCTAAACTTGGCTCTGATACCAATAAATGTAACACCTACGACCTATATACTTAAATTAATACATATTCTAGATGTCACATGAGTTACTGAAAAACATTTTCCAACTCCAAAAGTGATCAAAATTTTTTCTTCAAAATGTAGTTATTAATATAAAATATTAAATCACATAAATCTATAACATGATTTTTAAAATATATATTAACATAAAATACATCCCTTATAATAATAATATTGATTAATATCATCCATAGTAAAATAAAGTAAAATAATTTTGTTTAGCCATTACAAACCAGTTCCAAAATAGTTCAACAGAGCAATTAGGACATTCATACGTACATGCCACTAGCTAACTCAAAATCAAATCAAAGAATGTCTTACTGATATTGTAATATACTCCTTGATGCTTGGTGTTACTAAGTACTCCTTACTCCTACTTTTGTTCTTTACGTTCGCGTGAAAATCATCACCCGCTAAGTATATACTTAGTGAGGCAATTAAAATAATAAACAGTGCAATACAACTCAAGCATGAAATTAAATGTCATTTTTCCAATGCACTAAGATCATCTTACATGCATGTTTAATAATTCACCATAATCAACATGACAATGATATAAGTATAATCATTTATCAATAATTATAGCCCAAATTATTAATCCATGAGGAACCCGATATAGGAGTCAAGTATTACACAATAGTGTTGAGGTCGAACCTTTCTCACTTATTAATGCACCGTAGTGCTGAGGTTGGGCCTTGCCCACCTAACATGTACTATGTGTCTTCACTAGACACTTTAGTACTACTTAATTTTACATCTGCTAGACTCTATAGCACACCATTAATACCACTGAACCTCAATAACATACTTGGGCATCTAGTTATGAATTAAGTCGTCCATGGTAACATATATTGATATGGTTTTAGCGATGGGTAATTCATACCCAAATTATCATCCTTGACATATCATTACAATAAGAGTAATCAATGCATTATAGTTTCAATCTTGACAGTTTTAGGATATGTCAATAATATGATGAATGACATAAATTTCACGGTAATAAAAAATTAATAAGGTAGACTCATCGCAAGTCTTTCCACTGATGTATAAAATATCCATGTATAATATCATGCATGCATTGCACTCACCTTGACACTTTATAAATATATAGCGAAATATTAGCCCCACTAAGCTTCCAATTTGTTTATTTTTATAAACGTTTAGCTTCGAACACAAAATCATTCACCATCTGTACAAAATCACAAATTATATCGATACATATGTTAGTATTGTACTAACATAAATACATTTTCAAAACAAAATCCATAATCATACTTGAAACTTATTCACAATCAAAATACTTCAACACTTAATAATTCTTCTAGTATTGACACCAACTTTTCCAAATATATAAAATGGTTATTCACCATTTTACTACTTAAACTTAAATACTAAAAATTCCAGCATTGAAATTATTACCAACCAAGTACATTTACGAAGGTATAATTACAAATAAACACCCCAAACTATTCGAATATTACATTTAAATCACCAACTTTCCAAACTTCCAAAATGATCTAATTTCCTATCCTAACACTCATTTCAATTCCCAAATATCAATTTCCAATATAGTACATCAACAATAGGTCAATTACACAACAACCCATATTTTTTTCTTTCAAAATTGACGATTTGGTCTCACAACTTTTTAAAAATTACCAAATGGTCTCCAAATTTTTCTAAGGCTTGTATAATACTTCCTACATCATTTCCATCCCTTACATAATTTTTCCATAATTTTTTCTCATCCATATAAGTCATGGTCGAATGTTCCAAAGCTCCTAGACTATGTTTTTCATGATTTTGTCGATTTTGATTTGATTCAAGCATGAAATAAACTTCCATCCAACCTTACAACATCTCTATAATCAAAGCCATAATCAAATTTCATCAAAACACAAAGTTTCCCCAACTTATAGTTTGGTCGAATATATAAGAAACATTTATAGGAAGATTGAACATGTTTTAATCATCAAACAATCTTGAAAATAAATCTACAACCTCAAAAATATCAAGATTCATCATCAAATCCATAAACCCTAATATTAACACAAACCCTAGAATTTGGGATCTTTGAAATCAAGAAATATTAGCTAGCATAAATGGTACCAAAAGATAGTTTTTTTCGCGTACAGTAATTTTGTATTTCACGACATAACTCAAAATCCAAAGGAAATTATTCAAAAATTGAAAAAAAAAAACTTTCTCTCGCCTATGGAGGAGCTCACGGATTGAAGGAGAAAAGGATGAACAAGATAACATGAAATTTTAGATTAATTTCATGTTAATTTACCTTTAATTTAAGCTTAAGTGAATATTTTATTCATTTAGTTGAGAAAAGACCAATTTACCCTTAATGAAACATCATATTTACCATAAAACCAAGAAACCTCAACCTTATCATCTTCCAAAAGTCAAAGATGAACAAATTATTTCCCACATTACCGTTTTGTGCATGTAATTTTCCAAAAATTACAATCTTGCCACTTTAATCCAACGATCCAAATTTTACATGGAATTGAATCCTCTGTTAGGTATAGCTCATAAATATACGGTACAGGGTTATTTTTGTAAATATGTACCAGAGTTTACTTATTATAAAGGAGATGTAACCAAAACGTATGAGATATAATTGAATGAAAAATCTAGCGCCGCCTAGGGCACCGAGGATGTAAGCACATTGTTGAACCTCGTTAAAATTCTTGTGTTCTTTTCATTTTCTTTACCCGATTGTTCAAAAATTGGTATCAGATGTCAGGAGCCAAATTCAAAGTTGTGAAATTCGATGGTCAGTGTAACTTCGGATTATGGCAAACAAGAGTGAAGGATTTGTTGGCGCATCAAGGGATTCTGAAGGCTTCGCGACCTAAAAGCCGACATCAATGGAGGAGGAAGATTGGGAAGCACCAATAGTACTCTGAAGGAGATGATGGAGGTCCTACTGCAACAATGCCAAGAGTACCATACTAAGAAGTTCCAAGAGAGTTTTAAAACTCTAAAGAAGATTTTAACGGAAGCACCAATGCTGGTACAATCAAAATCTGGTAAAGAATATATGGTATATAGCGATGCATCTCATAATGGTTTAGGTTGTGTACTTATTCAAAAAGGTAAGGTTGTAGCTTATGTTTCCCTACAGCTAAAGCCACACGAGAAAAATTATCCCACACATGATCTTGAGTTGGAAGCAGTGGTACTTGCTCTAAGGATTTGGTGCCATTATTTGTACGGTGAGCAGTGCTACATCTATACCAATCATAAAAGTCTAAAGTACCTATTTTGGAAATGTATTTATGTTAGTACAATACTAATATTTTGCTATATATTTATAAAGTATCAAGGCAAGTGCAATGCATGCATGATATTATACATGGATGTTTTATACATCAGTGGAAAGACTTGCGATGAGTCTACCTTATTAATTTTTTTATTAGCATGAAATTTATGTCATTCATCATATTATTGACATATCCTAAAAATGTCAAGATTGAAAATATAATGCATTGGTTACTTTTATTGTAATGATATGCCATAGATGATAATTCGGGTATGAACTGCCTATCGCTAAAACCATATCAATAAACGTTGCCATGGATAACTTAATTCATGACTAGATACCCATGTATGTTATTGAGGTTCAGTGGTATTAATAGCATGCCATAAAGTCTAGCAGCTGCAAAATTAACTAGTACTAGAGTGTCTAGTGATGACACATAGTACAAGTTAGGTGGGCAAGGCCTGACCTCACCACTACGACGCTTTAATAGGTGAGCATGGCTCGACCCCAACACTATTGTGAAATATTTGATTCCTATATCGAGTTCCTCGTGGATTAATGATTTAAGCTATAGTTATTGGTAAATGATTATACTTATATCATTGTTATGTTGATTATGGTGAATTATTGAACATGCATATAAGATGATCTTAGTGCATTGGGAAAATGACATTTAATTTCATGCTTGAGTTCTATTGCACTGTTTATTATTTTAATTGTCTCACTAAGTATATACTTAGCATGTGATGATTTTCACGTGTAGGTAAAGGACATGAGTAAAAGTAAGGAGTATTGAGCAACACCAAGCATCGAGGAGTATATTAAAATATCAGTAAGACATCCTTTGATGTGATTTTGACTTAGTTAGTGGCATGTATTTATGAATGTCCTAGTTGCTCTATTGAACTATTTTGGAACTGGTTTGTAATGGCTAAACAAAACTATTTTACTATGGATTGTATTAATCAATATTATTATTACTATAATGGATGTATTTTATGTTAATATATTTTAAAAATCATGTAATATTTTTTATGTGATTTAAAATTTTATATTAATAACTACATTTTGAAAACAAATTAATTTTAATCACTTTTTGAGTTGGAAAATGTTTTAAGTAACTCATATGACATGTATAATATGTAGTAGTATAAGTATATGGGTCGTAGGTGTTACACACTGCCATCTTTATAACAACCAACACTTGTACCTTCTTCTACAACCAAATTTGTTCCTTCAACAACTTAGTCTGAAATAAGGGAACTAGGTGTTTGTACGAATAAGAAAAGAAGGCTCATTTCATGAGATACCATACAACCTAAGACTACTCAAGACCTTAATCTTGTTCCACTTTCCTTGAATGGTGATGAAGATATGGGATCTTTGAATGATGAAATTACTACTCCTTTAATTGATACTTCCGACTTACCTATTGCTCAAAGGAAAGGTTTCAGGAATTGCACTCACCATCTAATACAAAAATATATGGCTTATGGGCGGCTTATGATGACATTCAAGGCCTTTACTTCCAAGGTTGATACTTTATCCATCCCTAAATCTATTGATAATGCCTTAAAGGATCCTAGGTGGAAAAATATTATTGAAGAGAAGATTAAGGCGTTGGAGGCAAACAAGACTTGGATTATGACTGATTTACCTCAGGGAAAATGACTATAATTTGCAAGTGGCTATTCACGGTTAAATATGATAATGATGGAAGTGTTGAACGATTCAAAACGAGAATGATGGCGAGAGGGTTCATTCAGTCATACATGATTGATTATCAAGAAACATTTTCTCTAGTTGCAAAACTCAACATTGTCCGCATCTTGTTGTCTCTTACTACCAATTGAGATTGGCCACTTCATCAGCTTAATGTTAAAAAATGATTTTCTCAATGGAACTTTGGAGGAGGAAGTGTATATGCAGAAACCACTTGGTTTATGTTTGAATTCTAATTCATAACAGGTTTGCAAACTTATCATATCTTTATATGGCCTTAAACAGTCACCATGTGCTTGGTTCGAGAGGTTTACCAAAGCCATTCTAAAATTTGAATATCTTTAGTGCCGAGCTGACCATACTTTGTTTGTTAAAATAAATTCAAAAAATAAAAAGGCTATTATAATAGTCCATGTTGATGATATAATCATCACTGGTTATGATTCTCTTGAAATTTTCAGGTTGAAGGATTTCTTAGCAAAAGAGTTTGAAACTAAGGACCTTGGTTCCTTAAGATATTTCCTTAGTATGGAAGTGTCAAGAACAAGTAGTGGCTTTTTGATTAATCAAAGGAAGTATGTTTTAGATTTGTTATCCAAAATTGGTATCATGGGTTGCAAGCCTGCTTAAACACATATTGACTACAACTTAAAGTTTAGAATTGATGGTGGTGGACCTTCGGTTGACAATGGATACTATCAATGATTGGTAGGTAAGCTCATTTATCTATCTCTTATAAGGCCATAAATTGCATTCTCGATTAGTATTGCAAGCCAATTTATGAGTGATCTTGAGGAACATCTAGGGTGATAATTAGAATAATACCGTACTTAAAAAAGACACCTTGTCGTGGAATGTTTTTTGCAAACAATTCAAGCACAAAAATAGAGGTATTCATGGACGCAAGCTAGGCTAGTGAACCTACATCCAAGAGGTCTACGAGCGAGTATTGTGCTTGGGTTTGGGGCAAGTTAGTGACATGGAAGAGTAAAATATAAAATGTGGTTTCAAG
Source organism: Hibiscus syriacus (assembly GCF_006381635.1). NCBI lineage: Eukaryota > Viridiplantae > Streptophyta > Magnoliopsida > Malvales > Malvaceae > Hibiscus > Hibiscus syriacus. The sequence continues at coordinate 18,777,911 of NW_024063471.1, forward strand.
GAGCAGTGTAGAGGCTGAGCTTTAAACCTTGGCTCAAGGGATTTGTGAAGAAATTTGGATACAAAGGTTGTTGGAAGAGTTGAAATTGAATCATACATCGATTCTGAACTCAATTATGATAATCAATCAACAATTAGTATCACCAAAAATCCGATTCATCGTGATAGGACAAAACATGTGGAGATAAATAGTCATTTCATTTCTAAGAAGGTTATTAATGGGAAAGTTAAACTCAAGTATGTTTCTATTTGTCAACAACTAGTTGATGTACTCACTAAGATGCTTCCAAGAATCACCTTTGATGAGCTCACATCCAAGTTGAGACTCTACAATGTATACTCATCAGCTTGAGGAGGAATGCATATTATAGATCCCTAACTAATAGTTAGTTTGAAATTCAAATTTAATATGTTGGTCTTATCTCAAATCTGTTTTGCAGAGCTTTAGTTAGGATTGTTCTCTAAGAGTTCTATAAGTTAGGGATATCCCTTCATTTGTAATTAAGTGAAATTAAAATAAAATATTAGAGAAAGTTTTATGTATTCTCTAAAACTTACAATAACCGTTAAGGGAGAAAAAAATCTTCGTTTTCCCTTGTTAACAATGTGAGCTGAATACTGACCAAAAGAGGATATAATTGAATCGGTATTTATGGAATTTATCATATCATCTTTTGCACATAGCATCATGTCATCGATGAAGAATAAATGTGAGATAGTTAAGCCATATCTAACAAGTTTAAAGGTTAGCAGGAGAAACAGAGAGTCAAATGGATTGACTTAATCTCTCCATCGTTAAATTAAAGAGGTGAGACGATAAGGGATCATCATGTCAAATACCTCTACGCGTCTTGAATTCCCGACTGAGTTCATCATTCTATTGAACTTGCATACAAGAGGTATTGATGCAGTGTAAGATCAATTGGATAAGATCATTTGGTAAACCAACATCAATTAAAGTATCTTCGATGAAATCACATCTTAAACGGTTAAAGACATTTTGGAGGTTGACCTTAATCGATATCCAACTTGTGACATCCTCTTTAGCATGTATAGAGTGCAAAATTTCTTGATTAATGATCGAATTCTCAAAGATACTTCGACTTTTCAAAAAACTAGTTTGGTGAGCTCCAATAAATTTTAGAATAACATGTAGTTGACGAACAATGGTCTTGGTAATTAGCTTGTAGAGGACGAAGCAAACACTAATTGGATAAAAATCTGTAAAAGTTTTTGGATGATTGGCTTTTGAAATTAAGTTAATAGACGTTCTATTAAACGTGGGAACCAAATTTTCCCTTTAAAAATCAAATAAAAATCAAACAAACTATGGAGTAAACCGAAGTCCCAACAATACTCCATTTTTTTATATAATTGTGCATGTATATCTTCGAATCTTGGGGCTTTGAGTGGGGCCATGGAGTAAAGAGCATCTTTAATCTCTTCATCTGAAATAGAAGAGTGCAAAGAATAGAGCTCATGGTCAGGCAAAGTAGGGAAAAGATCAAAGAGATGGTATTTCCCATGCAGAGCAACAGGGCCGGTCCTGACATTTTAGGGGCCCTAGGCAAAATAAAAGATAAGGACCCCTAAAAAAATAATTTAAGCCCCCAGTGTATAGTGGAGCATGGATATCTGCTCAAGTATTTATAATGGGCACTACTAAAGCTACCGCATATTACTAAGGACATCTCCAACGCTGTGCTACAGTGAAGATATTTCTACTGTAGCGTGCTCCAACCCTGCGCCAGTTCCATCGCCACTGTACAGATTTGCTACAGTACCGCGCCACATCTAGCGCGGTACTGTAACTCGCGCTAGATTTTGTTTTTTTAGTTAAAATATATTAAATTATAAGATAGATAAAAATATATTTAAATTAGATAAATAATCATTTTTTTTTGTAATTTTTCAAATTTTTTGAATTTTTTCTGATTTTTTTATATTTGTAAAATTAATATTATAATAGTTAAATATTGTGAATAAAGTAGAATTAATGGTAATGTAGAGATAGCGCTGGAGATGAATTATTGTTTCATGTCTAGAGTAGAGATAGAGATACGCTAGAGTAGGGATTAAGACTGGAGATGGCCTAAACATACCAAGTGTGGGGAATTGATTGGGAAGGGAATCATGACATACTTATCTTCTTGTCATCTTCTTCAATACTACCCCAACACTAATTCCCTTTTATTTACCTAATTTATTCAAAAACATTAATTATCGAAATAACTTTCATTCTAATTTATTTATTAAAAAGTAAAATTTATCGGATATATTTTTTTTATCAGATATATTTTTGTTTATGTCACATGTTCATTTATCGGACAAAAACTGTTTGTCTTTTTCGTCTTTGTCATATCCTTATTAACACAAGAATGTTTGTTTATGTCACATGTTTCATTTATCGGACAAAAATTGGTTGTCTTTTTCTTCTTTGTCTTATCCTTGTTAACACAAGAATGTGCAAAGAGAGGCAATTGTAGACACTCGTTTTTGTCCGGGTCGAAAAAAATATTTTAAATATTATTATTAGTATTTTTATTATTAATATTAATATTTCTTTATTAATTATTATCTAACCTAAAAACTCATTACCTATTAAATAATCATCCACTAAAAATCCGATACCCATTAAATAAAAACCCACTAACTATTAAAGAAAGAAAACTTTATTAAAAAAATAAAAAAAAATGGTATGTTTAATAGATTTATTGGTATATTTAGACACACATTTTTTTATAATATGCATGCATATTACTAAACCCACATTGCATAAACCAACGGTATTATATTATAAAGACAAGTGGGGGCAAGTATTTATAATATGCATGATTTTAGGGATAAAAACGGTATTATATTATAAAAAGAGTATTTTTTTAAGGGACCAAGTATTTATAATATAATATGCATACATATTACCAAACCCACATTACATAAACCAACGGTATTATATTATAAAGACAAGTGGGACCCCACATCTGGTAGATTTAGTAATATCAGATAGTTTTAGTAGTGTTTAATAAAAAAATGGTGTTATATTAAACTTAGGTCTCTCAAAAAATTTGAAATTTGCGTTTTAGTCTAAAAAATTGATTTTTTTAATTATTAAACTTAAAAATATTTTAAGAATGGGTCTCCTCTAAACGTGAACCCTAAGTGGTCGCCCCTCTCGCCTACCCTCAGGGCCGGGCCTGAGAGCAGAATCATCGACAAATAGCCTTTCAAAATAACTCGAGGCATTATCGCGTAAAGTAGTAGCATCATCGCACCATTCATCTACATCAATCTTTAACATGTAAATGGTATTTTGGCTCCGTTTGCAGACTTCCTTAAGAGTGGATAAACCTCTTGTTTCTATCATTAAAGTTTATCCAATCCATTATCGATTTTTTTTCAGAACAGTTCTTCCTGATCAAGAACGGATTCAATATTCTGCAACAACTTGTACTCCAGTTTTATCATGCTTCAAGTTCACCTTTGGTATAAACAACGTTGAACCCGTGAAATCTAGCCATTAAGAGTTTTTTGATTTTACCAATCACGTTAAAAATATCCATGTTCCAAGAAGCCACCGCGACAGTTGAAAAGTTACCAATAGCTTTCTTGGATCATGCGGTCGAAATCTTTGAGGAGAGACGATGCCTAGAGGTAACGAAAGGATTTGGGCTTGAGGAGATGAGACATACCAGTAGTTGACAGTAAGATAGACCTATGATCAGATTTCATCCATATAAGATATTGTAAAGTAGACTCCGGATCAGTTTCGAGCCACAGAACATTCTCAAAACACATGTTAAGGTGAACTGAGCAGCTCTCACGATACCAAATAAAATCAGGTCCTTGATAATCGTGGTCGAGAAGTTCGGAATCAAAGACCATATTGTGAAAATTATTCAGGCAAAGACTTGGAACCACCTTTGCGCTCATCATAAGAGAGAGTAGTATTAAAATCGTCGAGGACAATCCAAGGCTCAAAGATTGACGAAGTTATAGTTTTCAACAATGGCCATAAAAGTGTACACAGCCTGCAATTCGGACTTGCATACACAACGATGGCTAAAAAGGCATCATGATAATGGGTATAAAAAATTCTACAATGAATGAACTGAAAGTGACAAGGGAGAATAGCAATATGGATATGATCAAGCCAACAAAACCAAATACCACTGGAGAAATTGACAGCTTAAACTCTATGAGAATTTGGAATACCAATGGCAGCAATAACATTTTCAGCTTTGCCCCCACTAATCTGTGGTTTAAGAAAACTAAAAATATTCGGATGATAGTCACGAATATATTGCTTGATAACACGTAAGAAATTTATATGCTCACAGCCCTTGGGCATTCCATACAAAGGTCTTTAAATCCATAAAGAAGATACAAACCATGAGGCAGAGAAATTATTCGGTCATGGCCATAAGACCATTAGTGGGAGGATCACGATCTTCCTAAGTTGGATTGGCACTAAACAAGTTTGGTTCACAGTTCTGATCATGCTACATCGAGGTTTGCAAAAAGTTGAGAGGGTCAATCAACTGATTTAGCACCCTTGTGTTGTCTAAGTCTATAGGAACTTAAGATTGATTATTGAAAAAAAAAATTGAGTTGTGCCAATTGTAGGAGTTGAGGTTATTTGTAATTCAATAGCTAAGTGCTTCATTGGATTAGGAGTAGAGTGCGGCTCTTTGAGACTCGAGTTGAGCTTGAAGATATTTAATAGTAGATATTTAAAGTAAATGAATTTAAAATTTATATATTTTTAAATTAAACTATTTTTTATATTTTCATAATTATGTTTAAATGATTATAAATTTAAACAAAATGAGAAATAAATTTTTTTGAATGGCATGATTCCATTGAAAAGTGATCATACATACGGAAATATTAGTATAGGCTTCCTTAAAAATAACCCTAGTCCTTGGTGAAGGAAAAGAGTACCCATACTAATACCAACAAATCTCATCAAAAAATAATTAACTATGAGGTAAATCCTCATGTAATACCGATAGAATCCATCCTGGAGGAGCATCATAGTACAGAATTCGCAGACTATCAACCCTTGCACTCTTAGCCAGTGCATCAGCCACTTTATTTCCCTCTCGACGAGTATGTTGAATAAAAACAGTCTAATTGCGATGACGGGGCTCATCCAAATGTCATTTAAGAAAATGATTCCCATTAATATAATCCTTCAACACACGAATCGCTTCCATACTATCAATCTCAAGGACAAGCTGATGAAATCTGGCCTCCCAAGCATAGAATAAAGAAATATAAACCACCTAAAACTCATCTTCCAGTACCGAACAAATACTGATAAACTTAGAAAATCCAAAGCACCATTCGCGAACTTCGTTCCTAACAACCCCACTACATTTAGCATATCCATTCTCCACAAAACATGACCCATCAGAGTTAAATTTAATCCACTGCTGCCTTTAAGGACTCCAATGAATAATGGCCTGACTTATACTAGCAAGTAGCACCCCTTGCTTGATCAATGCTTTTCTCTTCTGAGGCTCAGGAAGAAATCTCAAGCAGACGCATACTGCGATTAACCACCGATCCTCATTCAACAGCCGTAGTATTAAAAATAACTGCATTCCTATCAAGCCACGAATTTTAAAGAACATATACAAACACGAGATCCCATTGCTCCATGCTACGGCCAAATTTAATTGAGCTAGAAAAAATTGCATTAATCCATGGATGCACTACAAGCGGACAGCGCCTGAAGATATGGTCTACATCTTCGACTATGGCACCGCATTACAATCCGTAGTAAAATGGCGCCAGCTCCGTTCCGCATTAGTCATAAACTTTTCGTGACAAATCAACCAAAGAAATGCTTTGACACGAGGTAAACCCCAAAATTTATGCACAATAGCCCACATCAGGTTCGAGATTGCATCCAAAGAATCGAACCACAACACATAAGCAGACTTGAGCATGAATAATCTGTCATGGTTGCCTCACCATCCAATCAAATCCTTGGATAGTCTCGAGTTCTGCCCCTTGATCGCAGCGATCCTCAGCAAGATGTCTTGTGGTAGGAGATGTTCAAAAAGGTTCCACTGACATCCCCCCGTATTGGTAGCCATAGAAGCGACCGAGGTGTGACCAATCGTCGATAATAGTTTAGGGCTAACAAACTCAACCAAAGAACAAACGTCATGGAGCCACACGCCATGCCAAAAATCAGTCTCAATATCTGAACGAATAGACCAAATTAGATTTGACCTAACATCGTACGAAATGATACTTAACCCATTCCATAACCGATAGCAAGTAGAGTTGCACAAATTCAAAGGCACTCCATCCCACATTTATATTTAGCACGGAGAAATCGAACCCACAAGGAATCGTTATGAACAAGTAGATAAAACACAAGTTTCATGAGCAAATCACCATTCAAAGTAGTAATATTACGGAATCCCAGCCCTCCTGTCGGAATCGGTTTGCAAACATCCACCCATTTAACCAAATGCACACACCACAATCTGCTGAAATTCCCCAAACAAATATCCGAATCAACCGCTCAATAGCCATTTAAGTTTTCCATGGCAACACCGTCGTTTGTAACGTATTTGTAGGTATCGCTGAAAGAACCAATTTTGCAATAAGAATTCTTTCCGTAAATGAGAGGCATTTTACTTTCCACCCACTAAGCTTAAGTTCCACCATCTGGACTAAAAAATGATATGAAGCCGCAGTAACCCGCTAATGAAGAACCGGAACTCCAAGGTTTTTGCCAAGATCAGAAACTTCCGTAAAACTAAACCCATTATTAAGCTGAGCCCTTAGATCACGAAGAACATTCTTTGAAAAAACATAGTCGTCTTAGCAACACTTACTTTATCCCTAGAAGCTTTGCAAAAACCATCCAAAATCGAACTAATAATGTATAACTTATCCAGCGAGGCTTCCGCAAATAGAATCATATCATCAGCAAAGAATAAATGCGAGATTTTAAGGCAACGATATGAAGCTTTAAAAGGTTTCCAAAAACCCACAACAGTGGTTGCACGTATAATTTGAGACAGGAGTTCCATACATAAAACAAAAATGTAAGGTGATAAATGATCACCCTGGCGAATAACTCTAGATGGGATAAAAGGCTATGTCATAACCTCATTCCACAGAATACGTGAATAAATCGTCGTGATACATTGCCTAATCAAAATCTTCAATGAATCTGGAATACCAATGTCAATAAGGGTATCGTGAATAAAAGCCCAGTCCTGTCTATCATAGGCCTTCTTCATATCAATTTTCAGGGTCATCCATCCTTTCAACCGGTCTTGCGGCACATAGAATAAATAATATCCTAAGTAATGTTTATATTATCCGTTATAGATCGACCAGGCACAAAACTAGACTGATTGGCCGACACCCAAGAAGGCAGGAAAGGTTTCAGCCGATTGACTAATACTTTTAAAATGATTTTTCATATAACAATGCATAGACTGATATGTCAAAACTGACTCATCGGCTCGGGCAATGACACTTTAGGAAGAAGAACAACCAGAGTTTTATTAATATGCTCCGGAATCACTACAGAATCAAACACCTGCTTCAAGAAATCACAAACTTAGCCTCCCACAATCTACCAGTTTTGTTGGAAGAATCTCGCATTCAGTCCATCAACGCCTGGGGCCTTGGTCACCTCCATATAAAAAAAAGCTCAATGAATTTCTTCATTAGTAACTGACGCGCCAAGTTTATCCCTTGACCTCGCCTTCAACTGCTGGAAGCACCCACAAGTGAAAAAGGAAGACTCAGCTATATGAGAAGTTGTAAATAACTCTTTATAGAAGTTAGTCGCAATGGTGATTAATTCCAAAGTATCAGTACAACAGCTACCATCCTTTTTTAAGAGCAGAAATGCGACTAGCCTATCTACGAGCCACAATCGAAGTATGGAAAAACTTAGTATTACGATCCCCATGCAAGACACACTGAGAACATGCTTTTTGACACCAGAAAGACACTTCTTGGTCCATAACTGATTCCAGCTCTAATCTAAGGTGATCTGCCAATTCGATCAATGACTCAGTCAGTCTCGTAGCCCTGGATAATCTGTCTTAATTGTTCCCATAAATGTCTTTTATTTTTCCCAATATGCCAACAAATTTCCTTGTTCCATACAATCATCTCCTCCCGGAACTTCCCAATGTTATCAAGCAACAAGCACTCAACATTCCACACCGTCCCAAGGAACGAACGAAACTACGGATGAGTATTCCACACCTCGATACAACGAAATGGACGATTATGATGACCACCAATGCTCTCAGCCAAGGAGATAAGTAACGGTCTATGATCCAATCCCACTCTATCCAAATGGAGAACGTATGAGTCCACAAACCAAGCTGTCCACAAGAGTTAACCACACGCTGATCCAAACGTTGATAAAGAGTTCCCCTCGCCCAGGTAAACGAAGACCACGAAAACCCATATCCGAGAACCCTTGCGAAAACATAAACTTAGAAAAAAGTCAACTCCTATGACTTCGAAACAATGCCCCACCGGTTCTTTCATCAGAAAAATGGATTACATTGAAATCTCCCCCAACAATTGAATGAATGCATTCCCCAGATTAACCGACGCAAGCGGACTCCAAAGATTTTTCTGACGAGAATTGTTGGGACTAACATACACCGGAGTGAGCTGGAAATGAAAACCCCCACCACTGTCATGCACCATGACATTGATAAATTGATTAGAAATTTAAAGAATATCAATCACAATATTATCAGATCAAAGAAACCAAATCCCACCGTTGAACCCATGCAGTTCAACTTTGAAGGAATGAGGAAAACCTAGCTTAGAAACAACAGCATCTGCGATAAGACCACTAATACGTGATTCAAAGAGCACCATAAAAGTCGGCCTATACTCTCAAACAAAGGACTTGAAGTACCTACGAAACACCAAGCTAGCCGCACCCTGACAATACCAACACAAAATTTTCATTGGTAACTTAAAAAAATGAAGAAATGAATCTTAAAGTTCGGCATCGAGGCCCTCGCCCTTGGTAATATCGACAGGATCATCCAACAAATAGAAGTTCTCATCATCCGAGGATTGAGCCATGGGAGACGCCACACCATGAGGATTAGTTGGGTCCCTTCCACTTCAGCATTTTCCAAAACATTTGAAATGTGTTTGGCCAGTTCAGCAGCTGTCATTTTAGATTTAATGCAAGGATCACGTGGCTGTTGGACAAACGAACCTATCGTGTTACTTTGTACTGGGATTTTCCCCGTGATCAGTGTTCCCCGTTGAACTCCCTGACTAGATTTCGATGAACCCTCAGTCCCTTTTTCAACAACAGTAACTGGTCTATGCACTCCGTCTTTAGTGGTGGAAGAGTGTTCTAAAACTTGCACATTCGATGAGTCGTTGAGAGGAACCACCTCCAATGTTTTGGAGCTCATCTTCTTCTTACCTTTCTTTCCGGATTCGATGCCCTATAAGCATCGTTCTTAGGGACTTCTCGTTAAGGTTGCTTACCTTCTTTACGTAACCACCCAGCCCTATCTTTATCCAAGACAACAGTACTAACTTTAGAAGCAGCACTTTCACCCTTTCCAGCATTGACATCCCCCATCAATTTCGAGTGCAACTAAACGGAAACCCCATCAATTTTCAAAATGAGAAATAATTTTCAAAATCCTTTTGAAGACAAAAAAAAATTAAGATTTGAATTATAAATTTGTGTCCGTAAAACTCAGGATTCATTAAATAAAATTTTAAAAATAATTTTATTTTTAAAAAATATAATTCTTATATAATAATTGAAAATAATTACAAAAAAATAAAAGAAAAATAATTTATTTTAAAAATAAAAAATGTATAAGTAATAAGGACTAAATTTGTAATTAGATCAATTTTATTAACTACCACATCAGCACTTCCATCGAATGTTAACAGTAATTACTGACTTGGTTGAATGTATTTAAATAATCAGATAACCTGATTGATAAAATTTCAAAAAAAGTGATCAAAATGAAAATGGGCAATATTTAGGTGGTCAATAATATAGTTTACTAAAAAATTATTGTATAAAAGTGCAATATCTTAAAATATTTATTTAAGGGCATAGGAGATGGGGTTTTCCACATGTGTCGTTTAGCATAAGAGACCACCATCCATGTGTTGAAAGGTTGTGCGTATGCACGGGAGTCGTTATGGCTGGTGGGATTTCTTTGTTTGGTTGGTGATGTGTGCTGTGAGTGCTATAAATTGAACGTAAAATATGTGCAAGTATATACAGTCGATCAAGTAATATAGTAGTGAGTGAGTATCGTCTCCACAGGGATTGAAGGGATTTTAAAAGATGTTACAGCAAAAAGGGTATCATTAAGTATAAATGTGTGTATATATATATATATATATGATGGTATAGACAAATGAATAAAGTTTGGTTGTGGCAAAAATGGTATGAACAGGTGAAAAAGTATAGTTGTGGCGAAAGTTTTAGGGAAATGATGATGTGAACAGTAAATATTGTTGTGGCAGAAAATTAAGTAAAGCGTGGAAGTGAAAGAAAATAATGTTGTAGCAAGAATTTAAATTGAATTTTGTTGAATGAAATAAGACTTGACAACCTCATACAATCAAGCTTTTATAGGGGTAATTGGCTGGGTTTGCTATAGTGAAAGTTTCTTATATGTCTAGAATGGTCTGAGTATCATATGCATATGTTGCCCGACAAGATTTACTAAGAGTTCTTCTAGGCTATCTCTAGTAAAGAACCTGATAAAACTAAAGCACGACAATACCTCTCATCGTGAATTGTAACACTAGCTTAACGAATATGTCATATCCCTTTTAGTCGAATGAAACTCTTTCCTTATCTCTAAGGCAGATTAGAACCTAACCATCCTGGTTTAGTTCTCTTTCTCATTTAGATCTAGCCTAACTCTCTCGATATTAGACATCTATAATTAGAAAATGACAATCTCTCAAAAGCTCTTACAAGAGTAAGCATTTAAAATATAAACAATGAGCAAAACAACATTTAACATGTAAATACTTTAACCATTCATAAACAAAAAATAAAATTCATCCACATTAAACCCACGCCAAATAAATTAGTTCATGGAGGGGATAAGTTCATCATTCATCATCCTTAAGCACAACCCCATGGAGAAAATAAAGAAATAAGAGCACAAGGAGAAAAAACTCTCGAATAAGTTGTTTCCGTGAAGCTTTAGACCACTGTTGTGAACTGCCTTAGCGAGCTAGCCTCTCTCAAGGTCCTAGCTGCTACCCCCTTGAAGCTCGGCTGTGGAGGACACCACAAAAAATGAGTGGTCCAAGAAGATTTGATATTCCCTTCAGAGTAAGTGGAACAAGTCTGCCCCGATTCAATGGATCAAACTCCTTCAGATCTAATATTCCATTCAGAGTAAGCGGAACATGTCTCTTCTTTTTCAAGATTTGATATTCCCTTCAGAGTAAGTGGAACAAGTCTGCCTCAATTCAATTTTCCCTGAAGAACAGCGGAATGAGTCACCTCTTATTTCAGATCTGATATTTCCTTCAGAAGAAGCGGAACCAATCCCTATCATCCCCAGATCTGATATTCCCTGAGTAACATTGGAACAGATTCCTTAATCATATTTCAAACCTTGAGGTTAATCGGACGAAAAACGTTTTGTCTCTTCATCTTTGCCCTATTCTTGTTAACACAAAAATGGACAAAGATGGGCAACTGTTGACACTCGTTTTTCCGTCATTATTATTTATATTATTATTATTTATAATTATATTTTATTTTACAGATTTATAATAATAGGCTTAGTGAGCCCAAAACCCAAACCCAAACCCAAACCCAAATTACAAGTTATACCCGAAGCCCAACTGTAGTAGCCCAATCAGATTAGGGTTTCTTCATGTTCCATCAGCCGCCAACAGCTCTTGGTCATTAGATCTGGGAGAGATCCAATGTCCTAGATTGATTCCTGCTAGGGTTTCCAGAATAGCCGCCACCACTTGGACCACTCATGCAGCCGCCGCTTGGACCACTCAACAGCCACCACTGCTGCCAACCACTCCCATGCCATTACAACTAATCAGAGTTAGCCATACCATGCGTGAATCATCACCAAACAAAAAAATAATAAATAAATAAAATAGATTACTATTTTTAAACTTGTAAAAAAACGGGTATAGAATCCCGTTGAAACAATGTAATAGACAGGGTTTGACCCCTTTGAGATTTTCCAGAACATAAACAAAGCAATAAAACATGCATATTTGAGAGGTATTTTGCATTTATTTTTACTTATTATTTAGTTTATATTTGAAGCAAATCGAAACATAAATGAAGGAAAAAAAAACAAAGGAACTTTGCATGTAAAGTATAAAGAAAGCCGAGAGTTTGAAATGGAAATTTACCTGAGTCGTCTAGCCTTCGTCGGATGTTCGCCGGAGTGCATGAGTAACCGAAAGGTTGAGAGGCTTTGGGGCTTGTTTTGGGGTGTTTGGGTTATTTTTAGACGAAAATAATTAGATACGAGGTTAGATCTATAAAAAAGGGAAGATTTGTGTGCTTTAGGAATTTCGACCACTATGTGCGGTGGCCGGAGCGATTGTCGGACAAAGTCAGGCGGTGGGCCGGCTGAGCCAGGGAAGAGGATATCTCACCTCTCTCTCTCTTTTTCCCCTCAATCGGTTACAAATGAGAGAAAAAGAAAAAATATGTGATATATTTATATATAAACTAAAGTGTAAAACTACAACATAAACCCCTCTAACTTTTCGCATGTTTTACAAAACAGTCACCTATAGGGACTATTTTAGAAATTTAGCCATTTTCGTATATGCCTTAATGTATTTTAGTAAAATATCAGTTAAGTCCTCAAAACTTTAACCATGTTTTATATATTAATCCCTGAAAGGACTTTATTTTAATTTTCCTTTTTTAGGTCTGATTATTATTATTTCCGGTATTTTATTTACTGCCCTATGTATCTTTATATATTTATATTTCAAGCACTATATTAAGTTTTATTTATTTTATTTCAGTACTGTAATTTTATTATATTTTAATTCGATCCCTCTGTTTTATTTATTGCTATTATTTATAATTTTAACTTTTAATTTTGAATATGTTTATTTTAGTCCCTTATATTTTTTCATGTTATTTCAAGTTTGACATGATAGTTTAATAGTTTAATTTTTATGCATTTTAATTCATTTTAGTTCTAACTAATTCTGTATGATATCCTCATCAACATCCCTTGACTCGAATAAATAAATTGATTAAGGGTAATATTTGAGCATTTTAATATTGTCGTAAAGTAATTGTCTTAACGTATAAGAAAGTTACTTTCGATAATTTTAAAACAAAATCTATCCCGTTAAGTAACACCAATTAAATCGAATCCATTTTTAAAATTCAAGGTTTGAGAAAAAGATTGTATTCTTTTAATTAAATTCATCGAGAAAGAACTGTTAGATCAAATCTATGGTCTCGTCTCACGATATTTAATTAATTGAATATCCTTATTCTCATTAAATATTGATAAAATAAATAATTAATCAATTGTTTGATATGTTATTTATTTATTTATTTATTTATTTGACTTTTGCATGTGTTTTCAAAGGATTTTCAAAATGTTCGATCCGAAATATTATTGTTTTCACTCTTGAAATTATTTTGAGTGTTATTATTTTGAAATTTAGAATGGAATTTTAATATTTTTTATTTCGATTGGAGTAAGAATCGATTGCTTCAAGGTATGATAGATCGGTTCTTCTCGATAGGAAATAAATAAATATTATTATCTTTCATCCAAAATTTCAAAGAACATTATTTTAGGGGATCCTAAATTAAATTAGACTCGAATTTGTACATTTTTTGCAAAGACAATTAATTAATCGACTAGGTACCGATTTAGGGCGTTGTGGGGGTGCTAATCCTTCCTCACACGTAACCGACTCCCGAATTCAAATTTTGGTAATGCAGACCCCGAGTTTGTCTTTTTAATTAAAATTAATACTTTATTAAAATGACAAATTTATTTTTGGGTGCCCAATCACACCTTAATTAAGGATTAGTGGCGACTCCACAAACCACGTTATATCACAAATTTATCACTTTCAAAAAATCATTTACGAAGCGGGACCACCCCTTTCCCCTTCGGGTAAAAGATCGTTTCGACATTAACAATTGAGTATTTAAATGCTTAAAAGTTAGAATATGATAATGGATTTGAAATAGTGGTTTAGACTAAATTGTAATAAAAGATGATTAAAAGGACATTTTGGTCATTTGGATTAAATTAAATTTAATAATCAATTTATGGGGTATTAGATAAAGAGATAAGAGGATGAGTGGGGGAAATAAAGTCAACTCTTCTCTTATTCTCTTCTTGGCTGTGAGAAAACTCTTTTCCATGGCTCAAAGGTGAGTTTTCAATTTGTTGATTAATTCTTCGTTTTTGGTTAGTTTTTGAAGCCTTGAGTATAATAGAAGATTAAGAAATGATTTAATGGGAGTAAAACTATGAAATAGAGAAAACAATGGAGATTTAGGAAAATGAGTTTTTGAATGATATGTTAGAATATGAGTTTTGTTGATGTTTACTAGCATATTTGACTTATCAAAGAAGTAAATAAGAGATTAGAAGGAATGGATGAAAGTTAGAAATTTTGGTGTGATTCATAGAATCAATTGATTTTAAGGGATACTAGATGTTTTAAGTGTTTAAATAAAATAAAGTTAGTACGGATAAGTAGAGAAAAGTTGCATAACATTGTTGGGGGTAAACATGAAGAAAATTGACCAAATTTGGGTATATTTTGGGTTAAAAGCTGAAAATCTGGGCAAGGGGTATCGGTACCTATTCATCAGGTACCGATACTTTAAGAGTAAATTAGGGAAGGCATTCAATGGGTATCGATACCTTGGAAGGGGGTATCGTACCCTAGCATAGGGGTATCGATACCAGGGAAACATCGATTCTAATTTTGGTATCGATACCAGAAAGGGGGTATCGATACCCTAGTAGGGGTATCGATACTACCAAGTCAAAGATGCTAATATAGATTGAGATTGTTATAGAAATTTAATAATAAGTATCTTTGAGTATTTCTTAGGTATAATTAAGAAGGAATATACTAATAATATATATTGTACATGTTTTGAATGGATGCTTAAGTATATCGAAATCAAGCTCCCAAGTCGAGTAAGGAAAAAGGAAAAGGTCAAGTCTCGGAATAATTATCTTTACATTTTGGTCATCAAAGCAAGGCAAGCCAGGTGAGTACCTTTATTGTATTCAATTTAGATAAAGATAATTGAGATTCGTCAAGTCAGAATATTTGAATGTTAATGTATGTTTTATCGAAATTACTATGTTTCTATTGATTATAGGGAATTGATATTGTGAATGAGTTTTAGAGTATGAATTGCTCTAAACTGAATGAAAAATTAAAATGCATACGGGTGCATTATCAACACGAAAGGATGCTATAGTTGAAATGTATATGGGTACATTCTCAACAGAAAAATATGTCGTAGTTGAAATGTATATGGGTACATTATCAACAAAAAAGTATGCACTAGTTGAAATGTATATGGGGTACATTATCAACAGTAAAGTATACTATAGTTGAAATGTATATAGGTACATTATCAACAAAAAAGTATACTATTGTTGAAATACATATGGGTGCATTATCAACATAAAAATATATTTTTATTGAAATGCATATGAGTGCATTATTAACATAAAGGTATGTTATAAGTAAGAATGTATAACGAGGCATTATAAATATAGATTGGTATTGTTAATGAAAAGAGAGAATAATGACAAATGAGTATAATAATTGAGGATGAAATGAGGTTTAAACGAAAAGGATCATGGAATCCTTAAAAATCATACAATATTGTAACTCACTAAGTAAATACTTAACGTGTGTGTTTCCATGCGCAGGTGACAGCGGAGATCAATCAAGTAAGGAGTGCAGCAGTAGTAACATATATCATCCACTAAGGTTGACTCATCAGTAACATTAGGACAATAATGATCAATATGGAAACTTATATGGTATGTAATTAAATGTTATAAAATATTTTGTAATGTGTTTTGAACAAGTACTTATTTAATATTTTAAATTAAAGAGAAATAAATTTTAAAACAAAATGTTTTAAAGAAATTTTCAGATGATAAATAAATATTAAGTGATAGGACATCAGTACTGTTTATACAAAAACATATACGAGTTATGGGTGTTACATTTATTAGTATCAGAGCTATAGGTTTAGCCGATTCTCAGTCAAAATCGGTTCAATTTTCATTAAGAAAAAAGATTACATGGCATAAAGATTATCAATGTTACTGATATGATGTTATTAGAGGGTGATTGATGACACTCCTTACTAATTGTATTGTTAATACTATGTATGTATTAATAGATATCAGAATCCTCGAACTCGAGAAGAGCGGGGGAACAAAAAAATAAAAGAATGAACATGTGGTGAGAGTTATGAGGATAATAGTGCACAACCTCTTCCATCTGAAATTGCAAGTGCACCTGCACCTCAGGGGATTCCGGTGCCTGAGTTTGAAAATTTCATGCAAGCTCTGGACACTAACTGAATCGGTTTCAATCTTCCCCTGCTCCTCCAGTCTCTAAAATGTTGATTCTAAAGGTTGATCTGTGGTTAAACGATGTAATGTTAATGCTTGAAAGTTTACAATGCTCAGATCTGGAAAATTTAGGAGGAGATGTATCATTACTTAGAGGATCAACTCGTGTATGATGGACAAACACTACGATGTATGCACCGCCGCATCAAGTGACTGCAATTTTCCATAGAAGAATTTAAGAACAAGTATGTGGGTGAACAGTTCAAACGGGCAATGTTGATGAAGTTCCTTAATCTAAAACAAGGTGATCGAGCCGTACAACATGAATTCGAGGCCCTGTACAACAAGTTGAGTCATTTTTCCACTGAAGTTATTCCAAATGACAAGGCAAGATGTGATTGGTTCATAGAGGGTTTAAGGCCAAAATTGAAAGAGATGATGTTGGCCTTGAACTTGCAGAGTCTACAAGAAGTCATAAACAGAGCCAAAGCTATTGAAAGAGCTTAGAAGGAAACATTAGCTGCAGGGCAGAGTGTTCAGACAATGAAAGGAGTGGGAATGCTTTCCACTCCCCATTATGTTAAAAGAGGCAAGGGCTCGAGTTTAAGATATTCTTATAGAGATAGTTCTGCAGTAGTTTCACAGAAAAATCGACAATCCCAGACTTTTGTTGTTAGCTCTGGTAGAGCATCTGTGGAAAAGGCTTTATGCCAAACCTGTGGCAAGCTACACCGATGAGTGTGTAGATTTATCAATGAAGCTTGTTTTCATTATGGTGAACCTAGTCACTTTGCTCGAAATTGCCTAAAGAAATTGGGAGATAGATCCACATAATCAGAGAGATCAGTTGTTGCACCAAGTAGAAGTAGAGGAATGGGAAGATCAGGTGGTCAATATGAGTCTAGCCAGAGACAAGAGACTCGGGGAGTGGCCCGAGTTTATAATATAAAGACCAGTGAAAATAGGGATGATCCGGATATCATAACAGGTACATTTCACCTTTTCGATGAGCCTATTTTTGTTCTAGTTGACCATAGTTCAACACACTCTTATATTAGTACAAATTTGGTTAGAACTAGAGGAATTCTTTTAGAACCAATTACTAGTGAAATGGTAGCGGTGAACCCTATGGGTTATAGTGCAAGGGTAACTCGGGTATGTAGGAAATATTCAATTAAGATTCAAGGGGTTGTGTTCTTAGCAAACTTGATGGAGTTGCCATTTGATGAGTTTGAAATCATTTTGGACATGGATTGGTTGTCTTCACATCATGGATGGGTGGATTTTCGTAAGAAATGATCATTTTTTAATGATACGAAAGGCTTCGAAATAGTCGTGATTGCTGAAAAAGCGAAATCACCCTCCAATGTGATATCAGCCATGACAGCAAAGAAAATGATGTCAAAAGGATGTGTACTTTTTCTAGCAAATGGTATAGATACTCGAGTACCAGAAGTGAGGTTACATGATATTCCCACGGTTAAGGAATTTCCAGAGGTCTTTCTGGAAGAGTTATAGGGTTTACCTCCAGATCATGAAGTAGAATTCAGGATTGAGGTTTACTCGGGTACTGAAATATTTCTATGGCTCCGTATAGAATGGCTCTAATGGAGTTAAGGGAATTAAAAGCACAATTACAAGAGTTACTGGATAAAGGATTTATCAGACCCATTATTTCTCCTTGGGGAGCACTTATGCTATTTGTGAAAAAGAATGACGGGTCTATGCGGTTATGTATTAACTATCGTCAATTAAATAAGGTAACGATAAAGACTAAGTATCTTATTTTAAGGATAGATGACTTTTTTGATCAATTAAAAGGTGCAACAGTGTTCTCCAAAATATATTTGAGGTCGGGGTACCATCAGTTAAAGATCGAGAAGGATGATACTCCAAAAACAACTTTTCGAACTCGGTATGGACATTATGAATTCGTAGTAATGTCATTTGGATTAACTAACGTGTTGGTAACATTTATGGACTTAATGAACAGAGTATTCCAACCATATTTGGATCAATTTGTGGTAGTGTTTATTGATGATATATTAGTGTACTCCAAGTCAAGGGAGGAACATGACATTCATCTTCGTGCAGTTCTTCAGATACTTCGCGAAAAGAAGTTGTATACGAAATTGTCCAAATGCGAATTCTGGTTAGCTGAGATTATTTTACTTGGTCATATAGTCTCTGCATAAGGTATAAGAGTGGATCCCAAAAAGATTCAAGCTATAGTGGATTGGCAGTCCCCTAAGAATGTTTCTAAAGTTTGAAGTTTCTTAGAGCTTGCGGGGTATTAGACGAGGTTTGTGAAGAACTTCTTAATGTTAGATTTGCCTCTAACTAAATTGCTATGAAAAGGGGTGCCTTTTATTTGGACAAAAAGGTGCTAAGAAGGTTTTGAAAAGTTAAAGAGAATAGTAACTGAGGCTTCACTGCTCGTGTAACCAGAGTCAGGTAAAGATTATGTAGTTTACAGTGATGCATCCCATAATGGGTTGGGATATGTACTGATGCAAGAAGCGAAAGTTATGGCTTATGCCTCAAGACAGTTGAAGAATCATGAGAGAAATTACCCGACACATGATTTAGAATTGGCAGCAGTAGTATTTGCTTTAAAATTTTGGCGCCATTATCTATATGGTGAGCGTTGCCAGATGTACACTGATCATAAAGGTCTAAAGTATTTGCTTACTCAGAAAGAATTGAATTTGAGGCAGAGAAGATGGATTGAGCTCTTAAATGATTATGATTTGATTATTGATTATCATCTGGGAAAGGCTAATGTGGTAGCTGATGCGCTCAGTCGAAAGATTTAAGGGCTTTAGATACATGTATATCTTTAATTAAAGATGGTGCTTTGATTGCAGAATTAAAGTTAAAACCGATATTTTTGGATCGGATAAAGGAATTGCAAGGTCGAAGATAAGAAATGCCTGATGAGATTGGCCCAAGTCGAAAAAGAAGAGGTCAAATATTTCGAAATAAAGGAAAATGAATGTTTATATTATCGTGGAAAACTTTGCATTCCCGAGGATGAAGAATTGAGAAAATATATTCTTTGTGAGGTACATTATAGGCTTTTGACGATGCATCCAGACGGAAATAAGATGTATCAGGACTTAAAGAGTCGTTATTGGTGGCCTGGTATGAAAAGAACTATAACAGAGTTTGTTGCAAAATGTTTGACATGTCAGCAAGTGAAAGTTGAACATCAAGTTCTTCTGGATTACTACAACCAATGTATATTCCTGAATGAAAGTGGGATCGAGTTACAATGGATTTTGTTTTGGGGCTACCTTTTTCACAGGGTAAAAAGAACTCGATATGGGTAATTGTGGATTAATTGACCAAAACAGCTCATTTTATTCCAGTTTGAGTAGATTATTCGATGGATAAGTATGATGATATTTATATAAAAGAAATAGTTAGGTTGCACGGAGTGCCTATATCGATAGTGTCCGATCGAGACCCAAGGTTTACCTCAAGATTCTGGAAATCTTTACATGGGGCATTGGGTACTCTAATGAACTTTAGTACAGCTTTTCATCCGCAGACAGATGAGAAATCAGAGCAAACTATTCATATACTAGAATATATGTTAAGGGCATGTGTTGTTGAATTTAAAGGATCATGGGAAAGGTATTTGTCATTAAGAGAGTTTGCTTATAATAATAGTTATCAATCGAGTATTAAGATGGCCCCGTATGAAGCTTTATATGGGAGAAAATGCATAACACTATTAAATTTGTTTGAATTAAAAGATCGAGATCTAGTTGGCCTGGATTTTATGAAAGAAATGGAGGAAAAGGTAAAAGTTATTCAGAGCAATCTAAAGATAGCCTTTGATCGTCAGAAATTCTATGCTGATTTAAAGAGAAAAGAAATTGAATTTCAAGTTGGGGACAAAGTATTTTTGAAAGTATCACCGTGGAAGAAAGTATTTCGTTTTGGGAAAAAGGGAAAGCTGAGTCCGAGATTTATAGGACCTTATGAAATCTTAAAAAGGGTCGGACCCATAGCTTACCAATTAGCTTTACCCACAGATATGGATATGATCCATAATTTTTTCCACGTATCGATGCTTAGAAGGTACAGATCGGATCCATCTCATGTCATCACTCCAGAAGAAATAGAGATTCGACCAGATTTAACTTATGAGGAGGAACCAGTAAGGATCTTAGCTAAGGAAACAAATGAATTACGTAACAAAAGTATTTCATTGGTTAAAGTGCTTTGGCAAAATCATAAAGTAGAAAGATTACTTAGGAAAGAGATGAGGATATGAGGAAACAATTTCCCCATCTATTTGTTTAAAATACTTCTTTAAATTCGAGGACGAATTTTGTTAAGGAGGGGAGAATTGTAATACCCAAATTATTAAATAAGGGACTTTATTGAAAAGATTTAACAATTGAGTATTTAAATGCTTAAATGTTAGAAGATGATAATGGATTTGAAATAGTGGTTTAGACTAAATTGTAATAAAGAATGATTAAAAGGTTATTTTGCTCATTTGGATTAAATTAAATTTCATAATCATTTTATGGGGTATTAGATAAAAAGATAAGAGGATGAGTGGGGGAAATGAAGTCAACTCATCTATTATTCTCTTCTTGGCCATGAGAAAACTCTCATCCATAGCTCAAAGGTGAGTTTTTAATTTGTTGATTAATCCTTTCGTTTTTGGTTAGTTTTTGAAGCCTTGAGTATAATAGAAGCTTAAGAAAGGATTTAATGGGAGTAAAACTATGAAATAGAGAAAATAATGGAGATTTAAGAAAATGTGTTTTTGAATGATATGTTAGAATATGAGTTTTGTTGATGTTTACTAGCATATTTGACTTATCAAAGAAGTAAATAATAGATTAGAAGCAATGGATGAGTTTAAAAACAAGTTAGAAATTTTGGTGTGATTCATAGAATCAATTGATTTTGAGGGATACTACAAGTTTTAAGTGTTTAAATAAAAGAAAGTTAGTATGAATAAGTAAAGAAAAGTTACATAGCATTGTTGGGGGTAAACATGATAAAAATTGACCAAATTTGGGTATATTTCGGGTTAAAAACTGTAAATCTTGGCAAGGGGTATCAGTACCTATTCAAAAGGTACTGATACTTCAAGAGTAAATTAGGGAAGGCATTTAATGGGTACTGATACCTGGGAAGGGGGTATCGGTACCCTTGCATAGGGGTATCGATACCAGGAAAACATCGATTCTAATTTTGGTATCGATATCGGAAAGGGGGTATCGGTATCCTAGTAGGGGTATCGATACTACCAAGTCAAAGATGCTAATATAGATTGAGATTGTTATAGAAATTTAATAATAAATATCTTTGAGTATTTCTTAGGTATAATTGAGAATGAATATACTAATAATGTATATTGTACATGTTTTGAATGGATGCTTAAGTAGATCGAAATCAAGTCCCCGAGTCGAGTAATAAAAAAGGCAAAGGTCAAGTCTCGGAATAATTATCTTTACGTTTTGGTCATCAAAGCAAGGCAAGCCAGGTGAGTACCTTTATTGTATTCAATTTAGATAAAGATGATTGAGATTCGTCAAGTTAGAATATTTGAATGTTAATGTATGTTTTATCGAAATTACAATGTTTCTATTGATTATATGGAATTGATATTGTGAATGAGTTTTAGAGTATGAATTACTCTAAAATGAATGAAAAATTAAAATGCATACGGGTGCATTATCAACATGAAAGGATGCTATAGTTGAAATGTATATGGGTATATTCTCAACAGAAACGTATGTTGTAGTTGAAATGTATATGGGTACATTATCAACATAAAAGTATGCACTAGTTGAAATGTATATGGGTACATTATCAATAGTAGAGTATACTATACTTGAAATGCATATGGGTACATTATCAACAGAAAAGTATACTATTGTTGAAAAGCATATGGGTGCATTATCAACATAAAAATACATTATTATTGAAATGCATATGAGTGCATTATTAACATAAATATATGTTACAAGTAAGAATGTATAACGAGGCATTATAAATATAGATTGGTATTGTTAATGAAAAGAGAGAATAATGACAAATGAGTATAATAATTGATGATGAAATGAGGTTTAAACGAAAAAGATCATGGAACCCTTAAAGATCATACAATATTGTAACTCACTAAGTAAATACTTAACGTGTGTGTTTCCATGTGTAGGTGACAGCGGAGATCAATCAAGTAAGGAGTGCAGCAGTTGCAGCAGATATCATCCACTAAGGTGGACTCATCAGTAACATTAGGACAATAATGATCACTGTGGAAACTTATATGGCATGTAATTAAATGAAATAAAATATTTTTAATGTGTTTTGAACAAGTACTTATTTAATATTTCAAATTAAAGAGAAATAAATTTTAAAACAAAAAGTTTTAAAGAAATTTTCAGATGATAAAAAAATTTTAAAATAAAAAGTTTTAAAGAAATTTTCATATGATAAATAAATATTAAGTGATAGGACATCGGTACTATTTATATGGAAATGTATACGAGTTATGGGTGTTAAATTTCCTCTCCCTTTGGCCACCGTGAAGACTCCTACGACTCAGGTAATTTATCTATCTAACCCTTCTCTCTATTTTTTAAAATACGTGCAAGTATATATATATATATATATATTACTTATTGTTTCGAAATTAAAATCAAAAAAATAAAACACTATATGCCAATACTTTTTTTGTTTTTTTACTTTGAAAGATAATAAAACGAAAAATAGATAAAAAAAAACCTTAAAACTTGCTTTGTATTTCGTCTGAAAACTGAGAGAAAAAGCCCCTACAATTGTTTCACTTTCCTTTCGCTGTTCCTATCCCCCCTTTGCTCATACCTTTCGTTCGGCTTTTATAGCCTTATTTTTACATAAGTTTAACATAAAATAAGAAAACTAAGTGGGATTACACGTACATTTCTGCAGGAAACAGGGGATGGTGGGAGAAGGTGTTCAGAACATGGTGGGTAGGCTCTTTTTTTACTTTTAATGTTGAAAATTGGTGATTACAACTGCCCCTCTTTACTTGTGTAATACCCTAATTTTGTCCGGGCCATTTAAATTCATTTGAAGACGATCGAGAATTAAGTTGAAGATGTTTGTGCTTGATGATGAATTATTTCAAAAGATAAATCACGGAAGTTTACGTTTGAAAGCTTGAGGTGTTTAATTGGACTAAGTCGTATAGGTTCATTTTGGAAATTAAGGCACAATTTGAAATTTAATCCCAAATACAAATTTAAGTGTCTAAAGACCATTTATGTCTTTGAAGTCCAATTACAAGCCAAATTAAATGAAAGTTCGAGATTCAAGTCCAACAGCAGTCTCAAAATGAAAACCCATTACACCAGACTCGACCCATTTGGCACCATTTCCAGCTCTAACACGGTGCTATTGCTGCCCACGTGAAGGAGACACCCAACAGCAGACTCCTCCCACGTGCACCCAATGTGAAGCACTCATCCACTGCAGCAGATCATGCCTCCCAAGAAAGCCCATGCTTGACCGGACATCACCCTGCCAACATTATGACCGAGCAGCTCGGTTTCCACAAGCAGCACCCAACCCGGATCTGTTTGCACAGGTCACCAGCAGCCCCACGTGAGGCTCCTCTGCCCATCCGAGCACCAAGCCCGAGCATTCCTCGGTTCCCACATACTTGTGCACCCATGTGAAGCACTGCAACCGAGCATCACACGTGAAGACCCTGTGCCCAGGCTCCACTGAACGAGACTCCCAGAAGCTCCTGCCAGGACCATACCCGAGCAGACAAGCTCGGCTCCCCATCACCCGTGACCTACAACACGCGAGGAACGAGGAACAACAAGGGGTTAAAGCAGAAGAGCAGTGAACAACAAAGAGGGCCATCAAGAACAGAACCGAAAAAACCAACAGTGGAGAGGTTCGACTTTTCTACAGAATAGGGGGAAGAAAAAGAAGGCACGAACAGAGGAAAAAAGGGTAACAGGGGTTTCTACTTCCCATCTTGAATTTTCTGTTTGGAAAACAATGTAACGGGATCTTACCCAATATTGTTGAACGAATGAAAACGAGTTGTTTTTCTCTTTCGATGAGCACAAATCCATTTTCAGTTTATATTTCACTTCATCAAAATAACACAAAAACAAACATTTTGAAAGAATCGTGAACAAGGGAAAAAAATAAGATTTTCACCTTCGAGAGCTCTCAAGCCTCTTCCATCGGAGCAAAGTCGTCTCCTTTCAAAGGTAAACACCCTGTCATCGTGAATCTGGGTTGGAGAGAGTCTCGGTCAAGGGAGAGAGGAAACGGTTAGGGTTGGTTTTTAGACTTTAAGACTAGAATCAAAATAAGAGTAAGGAAGGTGTTAGTTTTTTTACCTTAGGGAGTCTTGAGTCCTCACCGGAGTCATAGCCTCATCGAACCAAAGCTAAGGGCCCCTTTTTGTTAGGCATGTACGCGGTGATCGTAGTTTCTAGGGCTATTGGGGTAGCCAGCCATATAGGGTTGCACTAGGAGTGAGCTGCGTCGCGAGTGGCAGCCGTGAAGGTTCTGGTTTAGGTGGTGAGCGGCGGAGAGACGATGGAGAGTAAAGAGGGATGAGAGAAACGGCTGGGGGGGGCTTTGGTCGTTTAGGCTGAGAAGATAATGAAATTAGGGTTAGAAACTTACCCTAATATCACATATATTCGGTGACCAAAACGGCGCCGTTTAGAACACATGCCTAGGAGAGGTTTAACCACGCCGCAGCCCCCTCTGGTTCTCGGATATTTCGTTTTAACCCTTGCTTCAATATTCTGTAAATTTCCAATTTGGTTCTCTAGCTTTATGTTTATTACATTTCAGTCCAAACTGTTGATGTGTTTAATTTCTGTTCTTTAGATATTAGACTTTAAGGTTTTTGCATGTTTCATCTTAGTCCTTGAACATAGTTATTTTGAATTATTATATGTTTGTACATTTTCCATGCGGTTGTTGAAATTTACATTTTGGTCCAGCATGTAATTGTTGGTTTATTTCCTAGGTAGTCATGCATTTATTCAGCTTAGTCCATTTTAGTCTAAATAGAATATTTTATGCTTTTAAATTTGGTCTTCATATTTTACGTGTGTTATGTTTCAGTCCTCAATTTGATATTGCCGTGTTTTTTGATTTTGTCTTGTAAGTTTGTAATCTTTTAATTGTAGTCCCGCATGAATTGTATTTATTTTTCTTGTTGTTTAGACATTAAGGCTTTTAATTTTTGCATGTTCCTTTTTAATCCTAGTTGCTTAGGTTTTATTTCTATGTTAGTCCTTTGTAATGTTAAGTTGTTTTATTTCAACTTTTTGGTTTATCATAGTATAATATTAGGTTTTACCTAAATAATTATTTTATTTGTAATTAAGTCATTAAAGTTATGTTTCAGTATTTAGTCCTTCTGTTTAATAGTTGTAATTATTTTTTAAAATTTATAGTTTGAAATGTTAAGTTTTCTTCTTTGTATTTCAGTCATGTTTGTATATTATGTGTTAATGCGCATGGTTTTAATTTTCAATTAAAATATACACGTAGATAATTTTCACATGTCACATTGCATGATAGTTTAATCATAATATTTAATTAATTTTTGCATGTTACCCTCATATGCATAACTCGATCTAATCACATAACCGGATTAAGGGCAATATCCTTTTAATTTAAAACTGTCAGAATTGCTTTTCTTAACTTACAGGAAAGTTGTTTTTGACGATTTTAAATTACAAGTGTATCCCATCAGTGACATTAAAAAGTTCGATTTATTCACTTTAAAATTTGAGAGTGTAAGAAAAAGAAATGTTCGGCTATTTAAATTTATTGAGAAAAGGTCGTTAGAACTGACCTAAAGGTCTGGTCTCAATATTTTTAAATAATCGAATATTCTTTATCTTTCTAATGACTTGGTAATTTTAATTTAACTTACTTTGTTTCTTTTTCATACTATAAAAATTCGTCATTTTGTTGTTTTAAGGGATCAAAAAATTAAATTAAAGTCGAACTTGTAAAATTCGTTGCAAAGACAATAATTAATCGACTAGGTACCGATTTAGGGCGCTGTGGGGGTGCTAATCCTTCCCCGCACGTAACCGACTCCCGGACTCATATTTTGATAACACATGCCTCAAATTGTTGTTTTAATTAAAATTAATTTTATTTAAAATGACAACGCTTTTGGGTGTCCAATCACACCCTAATCAAAGATTGGTGGCGGCTCCTCGAACCTTATATTTTTGTCATAAAGGAATTTCCACTTTTTCGAAACGAGAGATTTTCTAAAATTGCATTGTTTTTAATTAAAATTCAATTGAAAAGAGAATAATTAAAAATGACGCGGTTTTCCAAAATCTCGCTCCCCCCACTCGTATAAAAATCGTTTCGACAGCTTGGCGACTCCGCTGGGGACCTTTTTTTAGAGAGTCAGGCCTATAGTCGATTAATTAATTGTCTTTGCAAACGAAAGTTATAAGTTCGCTTTGATTTGGTTCTTGATCCCTTATTTGTTTGAATTGTTTTGGGCGCATCTTAATTTGTAATTTGGGTTAATGAGTAAATAGTTGTACTAATGTGTGATCCACATGTTTTCAGTTTTCTGACTTTCACTTTAGTCTATTGTTTCTCTGGGATCGAGGCAAAGGATTATGAGTTTCCCCACTGTTGTTGTAAACCTTCGATACTTAGAGCCTTCTAACTGTGCTCTGTCCCATTAAGTAGGGGTGAAAGCTACGCTTACGTGAGAAAAATTACTTTTCTCCGCATGGGCTTTAGCAAGTAACCTCTGGGGTACATGCCTTATGTTTACGAGTGAAACATTGAGTTTCCTCGCATGGACATAGGGAATGTATCCTCTCGAATTGAACTTGATCCGTTTTAAGCCTATAATGGACGAGGATCGAGGGGCTGGCAAGCCTAAGGGGGCACCAGCAAAGGACAATTCGAGGACCCTTTTAGAAATACTGAAACTCTGCCCATCTTATGTTGAATTTCTGTCTGCAGACACGAAGGGGAAACTCATTCTAACCTTTTCCTCGAATTTATTTTTTGCAATAAGTATGAGAACTAGAAAAGCATGCGGTTAGGTTTTATATTTTCGCACAAAACACGTGAATTAGATACCATGCGGTTAGGATCTTTTATGAATGACAAAACATGTGGGTAGATATCATGTCGGGTAGGATCTACTAAAGCATGATTGGGTATTCAGCATGTGAGGGTAGGTTTTATTTGATGTTTACGGTATCTACCATCTTGTTGTTTATCTTATATGTACTAACCCGTTTTTTTTCTATGTCTATTCTATTGTGATTTTATTGCATTTGCATCCTCATGTCATCGAGGGGTGTTAATTCGCAAGTGATTGACTAACAAGAAGGCTGACCATATTGAGGCAAGAAATTCTCCACCATGTAGTCAAAACCGGGAGATCCAGAGATGTTCAAACGATCCATTAAGAAGGGCACTCGATGAATGAAGAGATCTGAAGCTGATTGAAGAATTCTTTTAAAACTGCAAAGGCCAAGATGTTGACTCAAGGGATAAATACAATCATACCAAGGACGAGAAGACCCTTCATAATGACATGAAGACCACTTCACATTGGAGGTAAGAATGAAGATTTCAAGATTCAATTTAAAGACATCCGACGTCATCAAAGGTGATCAAATACACCGACAATTTTGGAGGTACAACCAGATCCCATGAAGAGTACGACTCAAGGAAATGAAGAGATGAAAAATCGCAGTTGTATTTTGACTACATGGTGTACTTACGAAATTCTTGTTGTCTAAGTGAACGGTTGTTCTTAAGTGGTCACTTTTGGGATTAACACCTCGTGCATTTGCATTTGCATTTTGCATTTTCGCATTGCATGTATTAATTTAAGCATTTTTACATGCATCAATCATGAAAATATGAGAGTAACTCGTGAATGATGATGTGGCAGAAGCTCTGAAAGCAAATTGAAGTTATCCCGAGACGTGTTTCTGGAAAGATAGAGAGCAATGAATGAGATATTAGCACGAGTTAGTAGGATCGAGAGAATTCAAGAACGGCTCGTAAAGACCCAACAAGAAATGATTGATGAAGTAAAGAAGTTCCAAGTTGAATCTAGGGAACAAATGTCCAAGTTGATGAGCATGATGATTACAGTGATATATGGGGAGAAATCATCAGATGACCCTGTTACACAAGAAAAGATGAAGACTTCGGGTGAGAATCTGAAGGTTAGCGCTGCAGCCAATGTGATGATAGCAAATGATCAAGAACCTGTTAGGGGATGTGGTAATTCAAGTCAACTCCAAAAATCAAGTAAGATTCCAGAAGATGCTACGGAGATCATACTGGGAAAAGCAGAAGTTAAGGGTGAAACTTCTAATACGAAAGTGGAGCCGGACTCAAAGAAGAGAGGCATAGAGGATGTTCAAATGCCAGTGAAGAAGGCAAAAAAGAATAGAAAGAAGAAGAAGGGGATGTCTCTGATTTCGATTCCGATCTCATATTCAGACTTGTTACCCTTTCTTTTTGAAAGTGGGCTCCTAAAGCCTTTTCCTCCGAGGTATAATACTTATTTGCGTCCAGACTGGCAAGGTGTCAAAAGATCATGCGGTTATCATTCTCAAGAGTTTAGTCACTCTACAGAAGATTGTACGATCCTGAGATATAAAGTTCAAAACTTCATCACGGAAGGGTTGTTATGCTTTGAAAATGGAAAACCTAAGCTCCCCGGAAGCTCAAAACTTGTCGATGAAGGGAGATATGCAAATCAATGTCTCTCCCAAGATGTTGGTCAAACGTTAAACCTTCAAAGCGAACGTTCCAGTGGTCAGTCACAGGGTCTTCAATATGATCATAATAACGGCAAGGAGAAAGTAGGGTCAAAAGAGCTTTCATATAGCCAGATATATCCCAAGTTACTCCAAGCCCAGCTGATTGCTCCACGTCTGGCCAAGCCTTTGTTGCCCCCTTATCCGAGTTGGTATAATGAGAAAGTTTCCTGTGAATATCATGCGGGAGCCCGAGGACACTCCATCGATAATTGTAGTAACTTCAAACGACAAGTCCGAGATCTTTTGGCTCAAAGAGTTATAGAGGTGGATGCTAAACAGCTGAAAGTCAATCCCCAGAATAGAGTTGACGTGGTCAAAACAAGTGAAGTACATACGGAAGAGAGTGTTGAAAAAGAGAAGAGCAAAGTCAGGGAAATCAAGGTATGTGAAGCAGAGATAAATTACCCAACTCTTGAGACCTCTCTGACACTAAAAAAGAAGATAGAAGTGGGAAGTGACAAGATAAAAGTCAAAGGAGAGGTAGTCCGAGACTGGCCGCAGAAGATGTCTTGGGAAAATACGACCCTCAAGGTTTTTCAAGTACCCATTTCTGACTTGCTATCCCCTTTAATCAAGAATCAATACCTCACTCCAAGGCCATTAAGAATGAAGACTAGCCCATCCGCTTATGGTTATGACCCGAATAGTGCTTGCGATTTTCATCTAGGGGCATTGGGCCATCACACTGATAAGTGTATACCATTGATGGAAGAGATAGAAAGGCTCGTTGAAAAAGGAGTCCTGACAAGAGAAGTGATCGAGAAATGGGGAGTAAGTGAGGGTAAAAACCCTAATCCAACGGGGCACCCGCTATTCTAGGGAAAGTAGGGCCTTTTGGTTGAACAAGTGAAGGTTGTGCTCCACCACAATCGCATTTTTCATTTGCGGCATCTTGTTTGAACATGTTTTTTTTTTTACTTTCTCATCTTTCTGTTTGTAAGGATATTTTAAATGAATTCATGTTACTTTAAGGATGGTGAGTATTGAATCGAATTTTCAACTTGAAATTCTTTGAATATCAATTGAATTAAAAGCTCTTTAATGATTAGAGTTATAAATCTTTGACAAAATGACAAGATTGAAACCCGATAAAACAAGGACCTTGACCTTACCCCCAGAAGATACAATCGAACACCATACCCTTTTCTTGCAGGAACCGATATAGCCTTCTCCTATCATAAGGGAATGAACCATAGGCTTGGTATTCAGGTATGCATAGGAGCGGACAACATGGGGCATCTTTTGCGTATGACATTACAAAATTGACTAGACCATTTTTGTTGACGACGTTCGATGATGATTATGATCTTTACGGATGGAATAGTCGAGTAGGTGAATCTAGTTTAGGTCAGTTGCTTGGAAATTGAACTCTAACGATGAGATTTTCTGACATTCAACAACACCTAGACTATGACAGGTTCTTCTTGACAAGCTTAAGAAATTGAATCCACATACTCATCAAAATATATAATATACATGTATACAATAAAGCTGAGCTATTCCACTAAGGCAATTGGTTATAGAGGAAACTCGAAAACCCTGGCTTTATGAATAGATTATACTCAAACCATGACCTTGATCGGGTACCTGGCAATTCGGTGTATGCTCCACTGTGATTGTCAAGTCAAAGACTTTGTGATGAGATGAACCCTTCAGCTAGCCTGATAAAGGCAAATTACAATAAAGCTGATTTCAGCTAGCCCGATAATGGCAAATTAAATCAAGTTTATCTAAATAAGGAGTTGCGATAAAAATGAACTAAGGGAGTTAAGGAACACCTGTCATAGTCAATTTCACACGAGCACTCAGAAATTTCATTTTTAGATCGATATTTCTGCACTACCTTGGTTAGAGGAGTCTACGAAGCTTGAACAAATGGAAGATTTCAGAGAACTGAAATGGAAGTGTTCTGGAAAGTCTAGTAATAGAGTATACTATTTGCGTCATTTTGTCCGCATCCGATTAAAATACCAAGCCAAGAAAGAAGGGCATGTTGTGATGGTCACAACGATCAAGAAAGAGATGGTATTTTGGTGGTCGAAGCCTTAGAAAATAGGAAGCCAACCTAAAACCAACCCCTCAATTTTGACACTTGTCAAAGATTTATAACCCTGAAAACATTAAAGAGCTATTGATTCTTTTGATATTCTGTGAATTCATGTTTATGATTTGATTTGATTGTGAGTCTGAATTAAGGGACAATGTTTTATAAGATTCTTTCATTCTTTACTCCCTAAAATAAGAGAAAGAGAAAAGCATTTTCAAACAGGACAATTCAAATGTAAAAGGTCCTTGAAGCGGGTGAGGCTCATTGTGCCTCTATTGAAGAAAAAGAATAAGCGGCGCCATAACATGAAGCATTTCGCGACCTTGAAGTAGAAGGTCCAAGAGATCAGAATAGATGAAAGACAGAACTGGCAACATTTCTTTGTGACATTGTCAGTAACCCAGTAAGAAGAAGATTATCTCATCATTCAGAAGGGGCACATATCTCAGCCCGAATGAAAATGAAAGACATTGTGTTAGAAGGGTTGATCACTTCTTAAGTAGCATGAAGAAAATCCCTCAAACTATTTGACAACACTACTGTGTAGTGACACCAGAATGAGAACATTCGTATATGTTAGGGCACGACTGAACCCACATCATAATGAGAAAATAAGATTCAGACCAAGAAGTTATTGAGAATGAGTCGCGCAACTCGAAGTGTCAGGGGCAGACCGTGA
The DNA here is from genome assembly GCF_006381635.1 of Hibiscus syriacus. NCBI lineage: Eukaryota > Viridiplantae > Streptophyta > Magnoliopsida > Malvales > Malvaceae > Hibiscus > Hibiscus syriacus. The sequence continues at coordinate 18,810,088 of NW_024063471.1, forward strand.
ATTTGAGCTGAGCTTACCTTGTAAAGCAAGTCAATTGAGCATCGACCAATGGCAGAGTCCTGGAAGAACAACTCTAAAAGCATAATTGAGCCGAGGATGGAAATCAGGCAATACATTTATGCTTCTAACCATAGCAAGAAGTCGAGAGAGAAAATGATTTCTCCAAAATGAAGACAGAAGACAAAGGCGAAGAGGATAAAAGAAGATCATATGGCTCTTCAAAGATGCAAGTTGGAAACTATGAGTTGTTACACGAGCATATGAAGTATACCCTTAATAGAATGATCAAATAGAAGAAGACCGAGCTCACCACTTTGGAGCCAAGTGAAGATTGATTCAACATTTATGCATTCATGATAACATCATTTGCATAAAAGAAAATGCATTACACTGATACGTTGAATTGCATTCGTGTTTCTTGCATAAATACATGATTTTGACAGATTTTCCGGCGCAAAGAGAAGATGCAGAATGTTAAAATCCCAATGATCGAAAGGAAGATTTTAAACCTCAAATGCAAAGTGTTAAAGAGGCATACCCTGAAAAACAGAGAGGTCTAATCCATAGAAGGAGCATTGCTTTGAAGTGAAGGCCATCAGATGTAGAAGAAAAACGAAGATTTTCGTGTATGAAGAAAGACTTGCACACATGAGATTGGAGCAAAGTCAATCTTAAGCCTTCACCGAAGAGAAGTGAAGCAAACCATCTGAAGCCTTCACTGGAGAATAGTGAAGCAAACCATCTGAAGCCTTCACCGGAGAATAGTGAAGCAATCAATCTGAAGCCTTCACCAGAGAATAGTGAAGCAAACCATCATAAGTCTTCACCAGAGAGTAGTGAAGCAAAGCATCTTAAGTCTTCACCAAAAGTAGTGAAGCAGATCCATTTTAAGCCTTCTCAGAAGAGTGTTGGAACGAACCATCCGACCATCAGATGTAGGAGAAAAAGAAAAAGTTTTCAAGTACAAAGAAGCTGATCAAGTGATTAAAAGGAAATGCGCGCGAGGAGTCATTAACCGATTCAAGGTCTCAGAAAGGGAGAGGTTCAAATGGCAGTCAAGTCAAGGAAGACTCTCGTATTCAATTGCGGCGAGACAAGCTCTCACAAGAGAAATGATTTCGAAAAGATTCTCTTAAATTCTAAATTTTTGAGTATAATGTTTTTCGAATCTTCAAGCATACATTAATGATTGATAATGTTTGATTTTCAGGTTCGACCTTTGAAGCAAATCAAACTCAAGCCTTCACAATAAAGTGGTGAAGCAAATGAAGATTATTCGAGTTCCATACTCCTTAAAGAAAGAAGGAGCGAACCCGTTTGAAGAGATGTCTGAGTTCCATACTCCCTAGAGAAAGAGGGAGCGAACCCGTGTGAAGATATGCGAGTTCTATACTCCTTAAAGAAAGAAGGAGCGAACCCGTTTAAAGATGTTCGAGTTCTATACTCCCTAAAGAAAGAGGGAGCGAACCCATTTGAAGATGTTCGAGTTCTATACTCCTTAAAGAAAAAAGGAGCGAACCCGTTTGAAGATGTTCGAGTTCTATACTCCTTAAAGAAAGAAGGAGCGAACCCATTTGAAGATGTTCGAGTTATATACTCCTTAAAGAAGGAGGGAGCGAACCCGTTTGAAGAATATGTCTGAGTTCCATACTCCCTAGAGAAATAGGGAGCGAACCCATTTGTTGAAGATTGTGGGTCTTATACTCTCTGAAGAAATAGGGAGCAGACACGATCGTTGAAGATTGTGGGTCTTATACTCTCTGAAGATATAGGGGGGAGACACGATAGTTGAAGATTGTTCGAGTCTTATACTCTCTGAAGAAATAGGGGGCAGACGCGATTGATGAAGATTGTGAGTCTTATACTCTCTGGAGAAATAGGGAGTAGACCCGATTGTTGAAGATTGTTCGAGTCTCATACTCTCTGAAGGAATAAGGAGCAGACACGTTTTCAAAAGATTTTCGAGTTCTATACTCCCTGAAGAAAGAGGGAGCGAACCCGTAGGCAAAAGATTGTACGAGTTTCCACTCCATGAAGGAATAGGGAGTGAACGTGTTTTCCAAGGATTTTTCAAGTCTCACCCCGGGGGAGGAGTGGAGCATATCCCTCATCAAATTTTGAAGTAAGAAGATGGAATTGGATAAAAACACCCAAGTACAATATGAGTCGTCCGAGCCATTTTAAGCTTTCTTAGAAGAATGTTGGAGCAAACCATCGGATAAAAAAAAAAAGTCGAATATTCTCGGGTTTGTGCACGTGAGATAGAGGCGAAAGTCAAGAATAAGACTAAAGAAGGGAAATAGACGGTGCGGTCAGACAAAATTAGGTTATTTTTTGTCTTTGCCACGTTCTTGTGTTCACAACAACAAGCAAAGAGGGGCAGCTGTAATACCCTAATTTTGTCCGGGCCATTTAAATTCATTTGAAGACGATCGAGAATTAAGTTGAAGATGTTTGTGCTTGATGATGAATTATTTCAAAAGATAAATCACGGAAGTTTACGTTTGAAAGCTTGAGGTGTTTAATTGGACTAAGTCGTATAGGTTCGTTTTGGAAATTAAGGCACAATTTGAAATTTAATCCCAAATACAAATTTAAGTGTCTAAAGACCATTTATGTCTTTGAAGTCCAATTACAAGCCAAATTAAATGAAAGTTCGAGATTCAAGTCCAACAGCAGTCTCAAAATGAAAACCCATTACACCAGACTCGACCCATTTGGCACCATTTCCAGCTCTAACACGGTGCTATTGCTGCCCACGTGAAGGAGACACCCAACAGCAGACTCCTCCCACGTGCACCCAATGTGAAGCACTCATCCACTGCAGCAGATCATGCCTCCCAAGAAAGCCCATGCTTGACCGGACATCACCCTGCCAACATTATGACCGAGCAGCTCAGTTTCCACAAGCAGCACCCAACCCGGATCTGTTTGCACAGGTCACCAGCAGCCCCACGTGAGGCTCCTCTGCCCATCCGAGCACCAAGCCCGAGCATTCCTCGGTTCCCACATACTTGTGCACCCATGTGAAGCACTGCAACCGAGCATCACACGTGAAGACCCTGTGCCCAGGCTCCACTGAACGAGACTCCCAGAAGCTCCTGCCAGGACCATACCCGAGCAGACAAGCTCGGCTCCCCATCACCCGTGACCTACAACACGCGAGGAACGAGGAACAACAAGGGGTTAAAGCAGAAGAGCAGTGAACAACGAAGAGGGCCATCAAGAACAGAACCGAAAAAACCAACAGTGGAGAGGTTCGGCTTTTCTACAGAATAGGGGGAAGAAAAAGAAGGCACGAACAGAGGAAAAAAGGGTAACAGGGGTTTCTACTTCCCATCTTGAATTTTCTGTTTGGAAAACAATGTAACGGGATCTTACCCAATATTGTTGAACGAATGAAAACGAGTTGTTTTTCTCTTTCGATGAGCACAAATCCATTTTCAGTTTATATTTCACTTCATCAAAATAACACAAAAACAAACATTTTGAAAGAATCGTGAACAAGGGAAAAAATAAGATTTTCACCTTCGAGAGCTCTCAAGCCTCTTCCATCGGAGCAAAGTCGTCTCCTTTCAAAGGTAAACACCCTGTCATCGCGAATCTGGGTTGGAGAGAGTCTCGGTCAAGGGAGAGAGGAAACGGTTAGGGTTGGTTTTTAGACTTTAAGACTAGAATCAAAATAAGAGTAAGGAAGGTGTTAGTTTTTTACCTTAGGGAGTCTTGAGTCCTCACCGGAGTCATAGCCTCATCGAACCAAAGCTAAGGGCCCCTTTTTGTTAGGCATGTACGCGGTGATCGTAGTTTCTAGGGCTATTGGGGTAGCCAGCCATATAGGGTTGCACTAGGAGTGAGCTGCGTCGCGAGTGGCAGCCGTGAAGGTTCTGGTTTAGGTGGTGAGCGGCGGAGAGACGATGGAGAGTAAAGAGGGATGAGAGAAACGGCTGGGGGGGGGCTTTGGTCGTTTAGGCTGAGAAGATAATGAAATTAGGGTTAGAAACTTACCCTAATATCACATATATTCGGTGACCAAAACGGTGCCGTTTAGAACACATGCCTAGGAGAGGTTTAACCACGCCGCAGCCCCCTCTGGTTCTCGGATATTTCGTTTTAACCCTTGCTTCAATATTCTGTAAATTTCCAATTTGGTTCTCTAGCTTTATGTTTATTACATTTCAGTCCAAACTGTTGATGTGTTTAATTTCTGTTCTTTAGATATTAGACTTTAAGGTTTTTGCATGTTTCATCTTAGTCCTTGAACATAGTTATTTGAATTATTATATGTTTGTACATTTTCCATGCGGTTGTTGAAATTTACATTTTGGTCCAGCATGTAATTGTTGGTTTATTTCCTAGGTAGTCATGCATTTATTCAGCTTAGTCCATTTTAGTCTAAATAGAATATTTTATGCTTTTAAATTTGGTCTTCATATTTTACGTGTGTTATGTTTCAGTCCTCAATTTGATATTGCCGTGTTTTTTGATTTTGTCTTGTAAGTTTGTAATCTTTTAATTGTAGTCCCGCATGAATTGTATTTATTTTTCTTGTTGTTTAGACATTAAGGCTTTTAATTTTTGCATGTTCCTTTTTAATCCTAGTTGCTTAGGTTTTATTTCTATGTTAGTCCTTTGTAATGTTAAGTTGTTTTATTTCAACTTTTTGGTTTATCATAGTATAATATTAGTTTTTACCTAAATAATTATTTTATTTGTAATTAAGTCATTAAAGTTATGTTTCAGTATTTAGTCCTTCTGTTTAATAGTTGTAATTATTTTTTAAAATTTATAGTTTGAAATGTTAAGTTTTCTTCTTGTATTTCAGTCATGTTTGTATATTATGTGTTAATGCGCATGGTTTTAATTTTCAATTAAAATATACACGTAGATAATTTTCACATGTCACATTGCATGATAGTTAATCATAATATTTAATTAATTTTTGCATGTTACCCTCATATGCATAACTCGATCTAATCACATAACCGGATTAAGGGCAATATCCTTTTAATTTAAAACTGTCAGAATTGCTTTTCTTAACTTACAGGAAAGTTGTTTTTGACGATTTTAAATTACAAGTGTATCCCATCAGTGACATTAAAAAGTTCGATTTATTCACTTTAAAATTTGAGAGTGTAAGAAAAAGAAATGTTCGGCTATTTAAATTTATTGAGAAAAGGTCGTTAGAACTGACCTAAAGGTCTGGTCTCAATATTTTTAAATAATCGAATATTCTTTATCTTTCTAATGACTTGGTAATTTTAATTTAACTTACTTTGTTTCTTTTTCATACTATAAAATTCGTCATTTTGTTGTTTTAAGGGATTAAAAAATTAAATTAAAGTCGAACTTGTAAAATTCGTTGCAAAGACAATAATTAATCGACTAGGTACCGATTTAGGGCGCTGTGGGGGTGCTAATCCTTCCCCGCACGTAACCGACTCCCGGACTCATATTTTGATAACGCATGCCTCAAATTGTTGTTTTAATTAAAATTAATTTTATTTAAAATGACAACGCTTTTGGGTTTCCAATCACACCCTAATCAAAGATTGGTGGCGGCTCCTCGAACCTTATATTTTTGTCATAAAGGAATTTCCACTTTTTCGAAACGAGAGATTTTCTAAAATTGCATTGTTTTTAATTAAAATTCAATTGAAAAGAGAATAATTAAAAATGACGCGGTTTTCCAAAATCTCGCTCCCCCCACTCGTATAAAAATCGTTTCGACAACTTGTTATTGTGAAACAGGAATAGAGCAAAGACGTAAAGCCCCAATTTCGATTTGTTTGGTCCCTTCTTATCACACTGCGAACTCTTCACTGGGAATGTCAATTTTTCTCTTTCTGCGAAATTCATCGAGTCCTTGTTGCAAATGATGTCATCTTTTCTTCGTTCTCTTGGTTGAGTCTTCATCTTTAGTTCTTCTGGTTATGGGTTATTCTCATCCTGGTCTTTCCACTGGAAATATTGATCCCTCAAGTGATGTGTTGCTGATTCAACTCCATATGTTATGAATCGAGTGCCATAAATGTTGAAAACATCCTGCACGAAGGTCTTATGGATGGCCTGAAGGACTTATCATCTTGCTCGAAAGACTTACAGATGACCCGAAGGATTTAAGCTTCATGCTCGAAAGACTTACTGATGGCCCGAAGGACTTACTCATCGAGAAACCCTTGAAAATCAAGATTAGTTTCTTTAAATCTTTTATTTCGAACGAAACTATCTTAAGCAAGATAAAATCTTTTATTTCGAGGGAAACTATCTCAAGCGAGACAAAATCTTTTGTTTCAAGGAAACTATCTCAAGCGAGACAAAATCTTCTGTTTCGAGGGAAACTATCTCAAGCGAGATAAATCTTCTGTTTCGAGGAAACTATCTCAAGCGAGATAAAATCTTCTGTTTCGAGGGAAACTATCTCAAGCGAGATAAAATCTTCTGCTTCGAGGGAAACTATCTCAAGCGAGACAAAATCTATTGTCTCGAGGGAAACTATCTCAAGCGAGACAAAATCTTATGTTTCAAGGGAAACTATCTCAAACAAGATAAAATCTTTTGTTTCGAGGGAAACTATCTCAAACGAGACAAATTTTTTGTTTCGAGAGAAACTATCTCAAGCGACATAAAATCTTTTTCAAAAAACAATCTTGAGTGAAATGAAATGTCTTCTTTCGAGTAAAAACCGTCTCAAGCGAGACAAATCTTGTTTTAAGAAAAATAATCTTGAGTGAAATGTATCATCTTGTTTTGATTAAAAACCGTCTCAAGCGAGACAAATCTTGTTTTAAGAAAAACAATCTTGAGTGAAATAAATCTTCTTGTTTCGAGTAAAAACTATCTCAAGTGAGACAAAGCATGTTTTAATAAAAACAATCTCAAGTGAGATAAATCCTCTGTATTAAATGAGACTGTCTCAAGCAAGACAAAATTTATATTGGAAATGTTGAATTTGAAGATGATTGTTCTCTCTTGTTGAGGACGTCTTGTTGTCTTTTAATCTCATCTTCTCCTGAAAGATATGTAAAATGTATCTGGATGTAACTATCCTAATGATGGATGTTTGATGCAAAGATGAAAAATTCATGTATGTATAATGCATGTTCTTCTTGATTAATAGCAGTGAAAATGTGCTCAATCATTCTTGGTTTTCTTCTTGATCTGTTCGTCTTCATTCTTCTCTCACACCAGGGTGTATCATCGTATTTCTTTGCAAACATCTGCTTTCCTGGCTCCCTAAAATTCAAATTCTTTGCCCCAATTTCTAATTTTGAGCTTCTAGGTATGAGGGACCTCTATCAATTTCTAGGCTAAACTCTTCAGAGAGATTGTCCTGTTTGAAAATGTTTTTTTTCTTTTTATTTTCAAAAAATGGAAAGTTCATTTAAGAAAAACATCATTCTTTTAGGCTCACAATTGAAGCTAATCACAGAACATAAGTTCGGTAAATATCAAGAGAATCAACAGCTCTTTTAATGTTTCAAAGTTATACCTCTTTGATAAGTGTCAAAATTGATGGGTTGGTTTCAGGTTAGCTCCTTAAAGTTTCTAAGGTTTCAATTATCGAAATGTTATTTCTTTTTCGGTCCCTGTGAACCTTACAACATGGCCCTCTTCTTTGGCTTGGAATTTTAATCAGATGCGGACAAAGTGACGCAACTAGCATAATCAATCACTAGACTTTCTAAAACACTTCTGTTTCGGTTCTCTGAAATCTTTCATTTGTTCAAGCTTCATAGACTTCCTTTAACAAAGGTAGTGCAGGGACATCAGTCTAAACATAAAATTCATATGTTCTTGTGTGAGGTTGACTATAACAAGTGTTCTTCGATTCCCTTAGTCCACTTTCATCGAAACTCATTATTAGATCAATTTGATTTAATTTGTCATTGCCTAGCTAGCTGAATTCAGCTTTATTATATATACCTTATAATCGTCCTTATTGGGCTAGCTGAAGAGTTCGTCTCATCATAAGATCTTTGATTTGATAATTACAGTGGAGCAAACACCGAACTGTCGAATACCCGAATAATGTCATGGTTTGAATGTAATCTATTCATAAAGCCAGGGCTTTTAAGTTTCCTCTATAACCAATTGCTTTATTGGAATAGCTCAGTTTTATTGTATAATCTATAGTAATAATTTATTAGCTTTTTGAGCATTCAGATTTAAAATTTCTTAAGCTCATCGAGAATAACCTGTTATAGTCTAGGTGTCTTTGATAGTCAGAAAATCCCACATTTAGAGTTTAGTTCCCCAAAAAAATTGACCTAAACTGAATTCATCTACTCCACCATTCCATTTGCGAAGATTAATAGCATCACTAAACGTCCTCAATAGAAGTGTAGTCTAGGCTACTTTGTAATGTCATACACATGAGATTCCTCATGTTGTCTGCTCCTATTCATACCTGAATGTCAAGCTTCTTAATCATTTCCTCATGAGAAAAGAAGGCTATAGTGGTCCCTGTAAGAGAAGGGTATGGGGTTCGAGTGGATAATCTGTGGTAAGGTCAAGGGCCCTTGTTTTATCAGTTTTCAATCTTGTCAATTTTTCAAAGATCTATAACTCCGATTCTTAAAAGAACTTTTAATTCAGTGGATATATAAAGATTTTCGAGTCTGAAAATTATTCTTTGCTCGTAACCTTAGAAAGTAACATTTTACTTAGAATGTTCGATTGTCAAGTGACTTGCCAAATTTTTAGCAAAAAAGAAAGAAAAGAAATTCAAACAAGACAATATGAGAGTGCATCAAAAGTTCGTAGTGTTTGTAATGTTTTTTCTTAGTTTGCATCAGAATGCCCTATCATCTTTCGAACGTCCATACCCCTGAAATGATTAAGTGTTGAACCTTGCGCTTTAATGCCCCACAATTCTCAACAGTATGCCCTGAGCTTTAGATGTGGTAGTTACATACTGCATTAGCATCATGCTCCTCAAGAAATGGATGTTCTTTAAATTTACACCTAACTAGAGTCGCGAGATTCTTCTCAACTAGTACTGGGAGAAGCACTTCATATGTCATCAGAATTTCACCAATAGGGGTCTTCTCTCGGGTCATTTTATAAGGTTTGGCCCCATAATTAGCTGAATAAGAACTCACTGTATTGGCATCTGCTCCTTTTTTAACGTCGGTACTGTCAGAGCCTCCTATATTGCCATTCCTAATGGTGTTCTCGATTAATTCCCTGGAAATGACCAGGTCGGAAAAGTTCTTGGTAGCATTTCCTACCAGATGCCCCAGATATAGAGCCTTCAAGGTATTCACAAAGATAATTGTAATCTCCTTCTCCAGTAATAGGGGTTGTACTTATAATGTCACATCGCGCCATCTTTGGGCGTACTGCCTAAAGGTTTCTCTGTGTCACTTTTCCATGTTTTACAACGTCCACCTGTCAGGTAACAGGTCAGTGACGTGATGATACTGTTCTAAAAATGCTCGTGCCAAGTCCCCCCATGATTTTATCTGGGATCTGGTCAACTAATTGTACCATTTGACTGTCGATCCAGTCAGACTATCCTAGAAGCAATGTATTAGAAGCTTCTCATTTTCATTATAACCTACCATTCTCCTGCAGAACATGGTGAGGTGGGCCGATGGGCAAGTGGTCCTGTTGTATTTTTCGAAGTCTGGTACTTTGAACTTCGGGAGCAATACAAGGTCAGAAACCAAGCTTAGATCCCTTGTGTCACTACCATAGAATGTATTGACCATCTCCTTGGATTTTACCATCTCTTCTATATCTTTCACTCTTTGGACAATCTTTTCCCTTTCAGCTAATTCATTTAGGTCAGAGACCTCCATATTAGTATAACGTTCACCTGGCTTCAGCCCAGATGCAGCAGAAAAATCAATGGGGAATGAAGCTCCGACTTGATATTGTGGGTTCTCGACTGTGAAGCAGACTGGTGATCTGATTTCTTGACGTGCAGAGGTGTGCTTCGGAATGTGAACATGTGTGAAACCTGAAGGATGTGTGGGGTCCTCCAAAGTGGTCTTTCCAGCAGTCAAATGTCCTCTAAACAATTCTTTCACCTTGTTCAGTAGATCAAGATGAGAGTTTGTGACACTGGCTCCCATTTGAGTCAACTTATTCCTCATTTCTTCTTGCATCTCTTTCTATTCTCTCTCACTTTTGGCTAACTTATCATCTATTTCTTTAAGTATTTTCTTTCGTCGTGTAGATGATAAGCGTTCTCGCTACTAGTGTGAACCCGAATTACTGCGATTGGAAACCTTATCTTATTATCATTATTTTAATGCATGACTCGAAAATGTACTAAGGGATACAAGTATTATGCGAAATGCATGTATGTAAAAGACATTGATCCAAAAATAATTGTTCCTAGAATAATTCTTAAAAAACCGACAATGTCTCGGTACACTGGGGAAGTGAAAATCTGGTCCATCTGTAAGTTGCCTAGCTCCTATGAGCATCTGGGTATTGCATCATCTTCAAAGCTTCTACTTCATCTCCTACTTCCATAAATCTTTTGAGATGGTTTATGATCTTCAACTGTTGGCTTCAGTATTGAATCATATCGAGTCTAACTTGCTACCTTAGTAGGCAAGTGTCTGACTCATCTCCTTGGTAGATAGACTTCCTCTAGTTACTTGATCTACGTAGAGCATCTTCAAAATCTTATCGATCCCAGAGAAAGACATTGTTGTGGCATTGTTTTTCAATAACCTTCTAAATGATTAGTTATTTAGGGATCAATACCTTTGAATGATATGTCATGTTCATGCAAAAATGTAATAAGAGCAGACAAAACGAAACCAATATTAGTAGAAACAAAATAGAAATAATCAAGTTAGTTGAAATGATTAGTCCAGAAATGTAATCTTAGAAAAAATAAATAAATATGACTCAAAGTTGAGACTGAAAAATAAATCATACAAAGGAAATTAATAATCCTAACTGCATGCGTTCTTGTTCTCCTAGGTTATCCACATGGCACTAGCGGGGTTGGCTTACTAAATTCTCTAAATGAGGTTGGGTTCTAGCAAAGGGTTCCCAAACCATTCTTACAACCTGCTAAGGTTTCCTCCGATTCTGGCCCATTACAGAATTGCGAATCGGGATCAACTCAAGGGATCACACCAGTAAAAGCGTACCTCGGATCTGATATCCAGATAGGCAACTTAGGTTGCTTTCCAGAGATATTTTTTCAGACCCACACAAGGAATCACATTGCTCCTCGTGAGGTGTGATGTTTCTCTCTACTTAGGTAAACCGGGTTTGAGCTCGGGTTTAGAGCTATGATATGAAATAATCCTAAATATTCACAGAATTGTAAGCATTAATCAGAGAGAAAATCTTTTTTTTCTTTTGGAAATAACATAATGAATCATAAATTAAATAAGATTGAACTCGTAATTTATAAATAATAAATATAAGGTAACCAACTCGTGGTTCGACTCTCAATTTGTTTTAAAAACAAAATTCCCCAGTGGAGCGACTAAGTTGTCGACACCGTTTTTCGCCCATGCGGGGAAAGACCGATACCGACTCGGGGGTTTTCTCTTTGAAAATTGTTTCGAAAGGTGAGGAGTCACCACCAATCATTTAAGGTGAGATTAGAACACCGTAAAAATAGGGTGATTTTAATAAAACGTTTTATTTTAATAAAATATTGAGTTTTAGGGTCTATGAAAATCCATAAATCGGATCGGGAGTCAGTTACGCATTGGGAAGGATTAGCACCCCCACAAGCGCCCAAAAATTGGTACCTAGTTGATTACCCTATATTTAAAATTGGAAATTATGAGTTCAATCTTTATTTAATTTAAAAATCATTAAGGATGCAGAGTTTGAAAAGGGTTTTTGTTTATTGAGACCGATAGCATTCTCCCGCGAGCGTAAATGCGAAAGATCAGCTATTGTGCCTAATAACCGAATATTGTCTCGTTTTTAGAAAATCATGATGCAGTTTTGAAAAGGATATCGACTTATTTCGAGAATCACCAGTAGCACTCCTAGAGCATGATCGCGGGAGATATACTATTAATTCCTTAATAAATAAACAGTGTCTTAGAGTTTAAAATAAAATGCAATCAGACAAAATTTTATTCAATCGTAGTTAATCTAAAGTAAATTAAGGCTTTTTCTAACTTAAGGTGTCAAATTATGAAAATTAAGGAACCTAGGGGCTCAAATAAAAGAAATGTAGGATATAGTATTAATCCTATTTAATTTTAAAAAATTATTGAATCGAATAAGCGAGATGGTCCCTCGAGCGTTTACGCGAGGGCCGACTCGAATTATCCCCTAAATTAAAAGACTAGTTTGAAATCTAACTAAAAGTGGATGATCTAATATTAATATTAATTAATTATGTCAAAAATAAAATTCTAATCGGAATTTGGGGACTAAAAAGTCAAGCTCTAAAATATCGAGTTCTAAAAGAATTAAGAGTTTAAGGACCTAAATTAATAATTTTTAAAGTTGAGGATTAATTAAAACCTAATTTTTGTCTAAATTATTAAACCTAATTTTTTAGAAAATATTAATTATTAATGAATTTTAAAAATCGAGAAATCGATTCGAGTAATCGGGCATCTTATGTGAAAACTCGACTTGAATGGCTCCCTAATTAAAACTAAAGTGTCATCCTAATTTCTAAATTTGGTTCGAATATTAATCTAATTTAAAAACTAAATTTAGAATTAAAACTATGAAACAAAACAATTAAAAATAAACTTAATTAAAATAATTAAAACAAAAGATAATAAAAACATTAAAATATAAAATAAAATAAAGACCTAATTGTATATAAATAACAATGACTAAAATGCAAGAAAATAAATGTTAGTAACTAAATAAGAAATAAAAAATGACCAAAATGCAAAAATTAGAATAACAGTAGCTAAATCAGAAATTAACAGTGACTAAATTAAAATAAAACAAAACAGAATAATAAAATTGCAATAAATTAGAAATGAAAGATCTAGTGACCAAAATGTAAAAACATGACAAAGTTTGGAGGACTAAAATAGTGAATTTACCAAAAATTAAAGCATGCATAGAGAAATTGTGAAATATCAATTTTAGTCCCTACAGTGACTAAAATATAAAAAAATGGCAAAGTTAGAGGAATTTAAGATGGAAATTTACCATTAATTTATCATATATATACCACCCTTTACTCTTTTTTTGTTTCATTATTACCTAAAACACAAAAAAAGGGAGAGTTCTCTCAATCCTTCCCCGTCCGGCAATAAGTCGGCCACCTCTAGCCAACATACGACGGCCAGAAAACCCAAATTGTCCCAAAATGCTCTCTAGGCCTAGATCAATCCCTTTGAACCCTTATTTGAGGATAAAACCCCAAAAAACACTAAAAACAACCCCAAAAACCTTTCGACGTTTGGGTTTCCTCTCTCTCCAACCACCATGAAGACTCCTACGACTTAGGTAATTTATCTATCCAACCCTCTCTCTATTTTTTAAAATACATGCCAATACGTTTTTTTTATTTTTGTTACTTCGAAAGATAATAAAACGAAAAATAGATTAAAAAAACCTTAAAACTTGCTTTGTATTTTGTCTGAAAACCGAGAGAAAAAACCCCTACAATTGTTTCACTTTCCTTTTGTGTTCCTTTCCCCCCTTTGTTCATACCTTTCATTCGGCTTTTATAACCTTATTTTTACATAAGTTTAACATAAAATAAGAAAACTAAGTGGGATTATGCCTACATTTCTGCAGGAAACAGGGGATGGTGGGAGTAGGTGTGCAGAACATGGTGTGTAGGCTCATTTTTTACTTTTAATGTTGAAAATTGATGATTACAGATCGTATAATTTTTAAAAAAATTACATGATTTTTAGGTTTGGGTCAATGGGTCGACAAACCAAATCAATCAAATTGGATATTTTTAACACCCCTAATCTGTGAGGGGTCAGAGTCCAAGAGAGAGAACATCTTTTTGGAGTGTACAATGGGTGTGATAGAAAGCGGTGGCGGGTTAATGAACGTTGCTCTTATTGAATAATCAAACCTAGAAAGCTCTAGACTTGATGAAGAACAACGGAGAATGAATAGGGGAAGGTGGCGGCAGCAAGCAGGGTTCTTAGGGGTTCTTTTAGGTGTTGGAAACAAGGTTAGAAATAAGATTAGAACAAGATAAACAAAAGATAAAGAAATTGAAAATAAAGTATGATAACCAAGAAATCAAAAGATCTCCCTTATGAAGGTGAACGGTAAATAGATGGATTTGTGGAAAATAGATGGATTTGTGGGAAATAGATGGATAAGTTTCCTATCGAGCCCTCCTAGTCACAATGAAAAGGAAAACACGATAATATGGCTCTAACCAACCCTCCTAGTCACAATGAAAAGGTAAATTGGAGTGTGAAGATTAATCTCCCTCACAAGAACTTGAAAGAACTCCAGGAGAAGAAGCTTCAAAGGCACAAGGCAATCAGCACTTGCAAAAACAAACTCTCGTTGTATTATTAATCAAAGAAATCTCATTTACAAAGTTGAGTGAAGCCTCCTTTATATAGGGGCTGAGTTCTAAAGGTCCTAAATAACTAATGAATAAAATAATAATAAACTAAACATGTCTTAACTATAATTCCTAATAAAATAATAATAACTAAAAATAATGTTTTAACTCGTCCTTAATTCCTAATAAAATAATAAATCTAATCCTAAAAGATAATGCATCATCCTATATTAAATTATATTACAAATAATCAATATAAATATTGAAAATTCGTAATATTTACAAAATCACGTATTAATCTCGTATAGGAATTTCTGCATGCACTGTTTTCACTAAAATGAACGTATCTGGAGTTCCAGATATCGGATTGATGCAATTCAAGAACCATTGGAAAGATAAGAGACAGACGGTTGTATCTCCAGATGACATTTCGACCAAATAAGATCAGGATCCCATTAAAAAAGTCGTCGCAAGTATGCTATTGTTCTGATCTTCTTTTCCAAAGCTTGGACGAGTGGATCATTTGGAAGAGTCATTACTTGTTCCTTTGATGTCAGCCTTGTGATGCATGTATCATTCTCCCTTTCTTTAAAAAGATTCAACCTCAAATCTGAAACATTAAAGGGAGCAACATTAGAATAGTTTAATGATTCATTCACATTATGCTTACCGAATAGATATGCTTTGAATCTTCGAGACTTTGTTCTTCTAATAGGTTCGAGTAGAAACATTAGTCCAAAGAAGCATGTATTATGGACTCTGGTGCATGTATCATTGTCCCACTCCTCAAAAGGATTCATCCTCGAATATGAAAATCCAAGAGAAAAAGAATTAGATGTGTTGAAAGTAAAACTTGTGAAACATTTACCAGGATCAATGTGATGTGTCATTTTGCGTGTTAGTCAAGGTTTCTTCTTTGTAGGAACTGATTTCTTGTAGTCTTGAAATCCTCTTTTGCATACAAGTCTTTTAATATGATGTTTAGGTTGAAATTCAACATGGCGCTGACCACTGTTGGCTTTCTGTATGATTGCTTCAAATAATTTCTCCATGGTGTTATTCGTGTGTGGCGAGAATGAGTGTTTAAAAACCATGTTAAAGTAATCCCTTAAGTCTCCTAAGTGTGGTTCATGAATTAAGAATTCTCGGGATGAGATTTGTAGACTGTAGAACCTGTATAGTTGGCAAGGAAACTCATATACAAGATAAAGCTCATTAAAAGCACTTTTAAAAGTATGGGTAGAAATATCATAAATATATGATTTATCGTGATATACATCTTTGATATGTTAAATTCTCAGAATAGTAGTATGCTTAAGAGTATATCTTTATGGTAAAGCATCGTTTACTATGTTTTGCTTACCTCGGTCTGTTACGCACTTAAAGGAGTTGTGTTTGGTATGAATGACAACTTCAAGAGTCTTACCTTGTACAAAGGAGAAGAAGTATGTTACAAAATCATTAAAATGAGTAATAAAATGCTTACCTTTGGACTATCATAAATCGTGACTCTTTATTGATATGCCATAGTGATTAGGGTTTTCATGTGGTAATCCGTCAAGAGGGTCACCTAGCACTATTCTACAACTCTTGGCGATGGAAGATGGTGTGGGCTAGTCTCGTGTTACTTTTACTTTCTCATCATTTACATGGATTCCCTGTGCACGAACTATAAACCATGTGGAGTTGTTTAAGTCATGTTTCATCATTAAGATGGCATCACGACTAAGGCTTTCACGGATGTAGCATTTTTGTATCAAATCTAACTCTTTGGTTTCTTTAAGATTGTATGTTTGATGAGGTATGATGGAATCTTGAATTAGATTGGTTGGGTGTTGTTTTCCTCTTTTCAGTAGTAATTCGTTAGGTATATCACCTAACACTTCTCGAAAATCATGTAAAAGAGATGAAAACACACTAGACAAATCCTTGTTAATGTTAGAAATCGAAATAATTGATTCCCTAAAGCGAACAAGGATGCAAGGTTCTTTGTAAAGAAGGTTCTGTAATATTCCAGAATTCGGGTCAGTGTCCAAAATGAGAACTTTTAAAATTTAGGGAACAATTTAAGAAAATTAAAAAGTTTAAGGACTTAATTAGGAATATTTCAGTATTGGATTAAATTATAATTATGGAAAGAGTGAAGGAGATTATGGTAATTTCAGTTTAAAAGATATTTTTTTATTCCCTTTAATAAGAGATTTACACGTTAAAGGGGAGGAAAATTATCTAGAACCATTTCTTCCTTCTTCCTCTCGTTGCTCTAGCTACAAAAGTAAGTTGATGTCGGCTTGTTAATTCCTTGAATTTATATGTTAGGTTGGAGTAATTGGGTGTTATATAAACTTAAAACAATAAGATGAGTGAATTAGGATGGTATTTGTAAAATATGTTTTAAAATGAATTTTGATATGGTTTGGGTTTTTAGAGTTTTGATGAGATTTTTGACTTGTCATAAGAAGGGTTAAGAAGTCTAAAGCATTAGAATTGAATTTAGAACATGTTGAAAATTAAGTTTAATTCTTGAATTACATATGGTGGATAGGATTTTGAGGTTTAAGATGTGATAAATGGGTATTAATGAGTTTAAGTATGTGTATGTGAGTTAAGAATATGATAGGGGATGAAACATGAAGTGTTTAAGTGGAATTGAGGTGACTTTCGCTCTTAAAATTGATTTCTGTGCAAGGGTGTATCGGTACACATTCAATAGGTACCGATACATCAAGAGTAAAATCTGGGAAAACGTTCAAAGTGTATCGATACATTAAGGAGTGTATCGATACCCCCTTGAACAGGAAAACTTTCAAATGTAATTTGTGTATCGATACATAGGTAGTTTATCGATACACACGTTAAGGAATTACCCATACACTATAGTGTGTACCGATACACTTATATTGGAAAATGGAAATAATCTTTCTTTTAGTTTAAGAAATAAAAGATTTGAGTATGCTAAGAAGAATACTTATATATATAATGTATGATTATGTAGATATCAATTGAAAGCAAGTACAGATCAGTTGACAAGTATTGGGCATTGAAGAAAATATAAAAGAACGATATTGACTAGTGAGGCCAGGTGAGTTCATACTATTAGAATATACGTTTTGTTATATGGAAATTAGACTTGCGACAAGTCTGTTTTCGATATTCTGAATATATGATTGTGTGAGTAGAAGCATTATTACGTTTTGTATAATATGAATATACCTTGTTCGTATTACATGATATGTAATGTAAATTTATATGATATGTGTTATATGATAATGATTTATGAAATTATCGGAGAATGATATATGAACATGTGATATAAGTTATAAGATTACGAACTATGTAAAATAACAAGGACATATGTGATAACTAGAGAAAGAATATAAGCTATGTGATTATAAACATATGGATATATGTCTAGATGAAGATATGATAACAAGTTATAAATTATATGAGTTAGATATATAAGTAATGGTATGATGACAATATATATAAATCATATAGATTTAAGTGAATAAATAAAAAGTGAGATAAATTAAGTAGGGTTGACATATATGATAATATAAATATGGAATATAAGTTCAGAGATATTGACATAAATGGGTATTTAAAATAAGTTAGATAAGTAACATAGGAAGTACTTTATGTTAAATGGAACTATGATCTAAAATAAGTTGGATTCTTATATGATATGAAGTATAGTACAAGATAACTAAAATCATATAAGGATGTCATAGAAATTGGGTAAGAATAAGTTATGCGAATATATGTTTATGTGATATAAGTTGTGTAATAAACCATGTGAATTGATATAAATAATTAGGTGAATAAATTGAGAAGTGAAATAGAATAAGTAGTATCTACTTATAAGGAAAAATGAGATTATATGAATAGATAGTATTGGTAAAGCACATAAGACTACATGTATATGCTTTAATGTAATAAAGCAAAATAAATCCAAGGATATTGATGTATGTAAATATAGTATATGTGATATGCAATATGTGATAATAAGACATGAATTATATGAAAGGATTATATGAGTTATATTAATATATGATTCAAAGTTATGTGATTTCATGATCACAAATGATACGCTATGCATGTGAATGATATGATAAAAGCTATGAGCATATGAGATATGACTTTGTGAAACGATATAAAAGAGAATGCCCATGTAAGTGTCAGGAGAGCTAGAGATATAGTTGGCATGCCAAGAGTCAAGGGTTACCTATGTCTTTCGAGACATATGGATAGTTTACCTATGTCCTTAGGGACATATAGATAGTTACCTATGTTCTTCGAAACATATGGATAGTGGTCAATCGGGACATATACAAAGTTCATTCGGGACATATTTTATATGCCACTCAGTGGAACTTATACGAGTTATGGTGACATCATATGTGCACAACCTCAATATACTCGCATATCGTTAGTTCTCATGAGTATAAATGGGCTAATAAAAGAGATAACATAAATATATCTTGTGTGATGTTATTTGTGCTATTTCAAAATGTGTTATATGCTGTGCATAAATGATAAGTATAAGTTTATATGTTAAAAAGGGACTAATGATTTTAAGGTTATATATATGATATGATAATGATGTTAGTAGTAATAAGGAATACGATAAGTTTATCGATAATGATAAGCATAACATATGTTTATGTCTGCATTTTGTTATATGTAATATTATATTAGTGGTATGACCTGAACATATAAAATGTTTTGTATTCTTAAGTGATTAAGTTACAGTATATGTTTTTTTATGCCTCACTAAGTCATAGAATTAGCATGTGAGTGTTTCACACGTAGGTTCCGGAAAGCGCGAAGAGAATTGAAGAGGAGCAAGACAGGTTAGCATCTCCCTTACAAATTTCAGATCAGAAAATTTAAAGAGATGATTAGATGTATTTTGCTTATTGGAATATAGTTGGCATGTACTAATTAATTGAGTTGAATATGCTCTGATATGTTTTGTAAACCAATTGATTTAATTAATGTAAAATATTCATTTTCTTGAAGTGTGAATTTAAATTTTAATTAGTTTGTAAAGGAAAATGCTTTGAAAAGTCAATGTGACACCTCAGACTCGAATCTGGGTCGGATAAGGGTTAGAGGTGTTACATTTAATGGTATCGAAGCTAAGGTTTAGTCGATTCTAGGCTTAAACCGAAGGTAAAAGAGTTTTAAAATATGTACATGCCAACATAGAGTGAAAAATTTCTTATCTGATAGTGTAAAGAGTATGTTGTCTTGCTAATAGAATAAGATTAGTATGAGATAGTTATGAGAATAGAATGGTCAAAGTGAATTGAGAGGTGATAAACCTGATGGTGGTAGTAATTCACCTGCCCTGATTAGGCAGGATGAAGAGCGGACACCTCAGTAAGTGCCTCGTAAGATCAAAGGTTGATTTCAGGAAGTTGAAATCATGTTAGAATGTCGTTAGAAGGTCTTTACTGTTTTGAATCGGAAAAGTAATAGTGATTAGTTTCATTTTTAAATGGATAAGATAGAATATGGTGGATGAGTGTCCCTATAAGAATGTTAAAGGATCAAATGATGTGGTTAGAATTTGTAAAAGAGTTCAAGAATAAGTGCATCAGTGACAAGTTTTTAAGATGAATGAAACCAGAGTTATAAATTTGAAACAAAGAGAAAGTACTGTGTATAAGCAAGAGTGTGGATATGATAAGGGTTTGCATTTTAGATGGAAAGAGTTAGCGTTGGTTAACAAGATTATGTAATGAAAAATGTATTGGAATTATAAGATTTTAAGATATTGTAAGGTTAAGATAACCAAAGATGAAGTGGATCTGGATACGGTTGTATATTTGATCATATGAATGTGATGCAGTGAAGGAGATAAGGATTCTTATGTTTAAGGGAAGTTAAGGATTGCTAGAAAAGTGTAAGGTAATATGAAAAGAGTAAGGGAGAATGAAAGAAAATATATGATTGATGTTATAAGGATATTTTGATTTATGGAAAGTAATAGAATAAGGAAAGAAAATGATAGAGTTTACAGAATCAGATATGACAAGGGTTATACAAGAAGTATCGATTATAATTTTGAAATAGAAATAAGAAAAGTGCGTAAAGTAATATGAAAATATCATGTGTATTGTAGTGTAGACAAGGATTAAGAAATGAGTAAAGGTTGGATTTATGTGGTAAAACAATTAGAGAATAAGAAAAGAAATCAATTGAGTTATGATATTGAGAAGTAAGGATTGTATTTTTCTTTCTATATAATGAGTAACAATATATGCATTTATAAAGGTCGGATGTATATGATTGGTTGATTAGGGCTTGTGCCCTAGATTGAACAGTTGCTATTGATTAACTGTAATAATAAAGGTGATAGAGTTGTAAGATTTAGAAAAGATATAAGACTGAGTTAATCATGTATGATGTGGATTTGGATTTGGTAGTGTATTCTAAGTATGTAAAAGAAGATAAGGATTTTGTATAAGATCAAGATTTTGGGCAATTCATATGGATTATAAAAGTTACGAAGATGTAATAAAGATTGATAACCAGGGATAAGTATAAGTGATATGAAAAGAGTATGAAAACACGGGTGAAAGATATGGTTTAGTTGTGTATAAGGAGATCTTGACTATAAAAGGATTGAGTTTAAAAGATCAGATATGATAAAGGATATATGGAAGTGTAGATGATAAGTTCGATATAAAAGTAAGAAAAATGTGCAAGGTAATGTGAAAAAATTGTTTGATTCTGTAAAGTATATGTTTAATCATAATTAAAGAAGATTTAAGGTTGTGTTCTTGGTCAAATGATGTTGGAATAAGACTTTGGTTATTGTTATAAGGTAATAAGAGATGAATTTATGATGTTGAGTGATTAAAAATGGATGTTATTGTCTACGTGATGCGTAACATTATATGGATTTTAGAAAGGTCAAAGGAAAATACAGAATCGAATGACAGAAATGACAAAAATGGATGAGGTTACTGGTCACTGTTTATATGATAAGCGACAGTAGATGAATGAATAAGGGGAAAAGGTAGTTGAAAAACTAAAAGAATGACAGATTAAATAAATGAGGCAACATGAGAACATTAGAAGATATGTTCTTATCAATGTGTACAATGAAAATTTGAGAATGAATTTTCTTAAAAGAATGGAGATTTGTAACATCCCGGAATTCGGGTCAGTGAGCAAAATGAGAACTTTTAAAATTTAGGGATCAATTTAAGAAAATTAAAAAGTTCAAGGACTTAATTAGGAATATTTCAGTATTAGATTAAATTATAATTATGGAAAGAGTGAAGGACATTATGGTAATTTTAGTTTAAAAGATTTTTTTTACTCCATTTAATATGAGATTTATACGTGAAAGGGGAGGAGAATTATCGAGAACCATTTCTTCATTCTTCCTTCTTCTTTCTTCCTTCTTCCTTCTTCCTTCTTCCTTCTTCCTTCTTCCTTCTTCCTTCTTCCTTCTTCCTTCTTCCTTCTTCTTCCTCCTGTTGCTCTAGCTACAAAGGTAAGTTGATGTCAGCTTGTTAATTCCTTGAATTTAAATGTTGGGTTGGAGTAATTGGGTGTTATATAAGCTTAAGGAAAGCTTATATAAGCTTAAAACAATAAGATGAGTGAATTAGGATAGGATTTGTAAAATGAGTTTTAAGATGAATTTTGATATGGTTTGGGTTTTTAGAGTTTTGATGAGATTTTTGACTTGTCATAAGAAGGATTAAGAAGTCTAAAGCATTAGAATTGAATTTAGAACATGTTGAAAATTGAGTTTAATTGTTGAATTCCATATAGTGGATAGGATTTTGAAGTTTAAAATGTGATGAATGGGAATTAATGAGTTTAAGTATGTGTATGTGAGTTAAGAATATGATAGAGGATGAAACATGAAGTGTTTAAGTGGATTTGAGGTGATTTTCGTGCTTAAAATTGATTTCTGGGCAATGGTGTATTGGTGCACATTCAATAGGTACCGATACATCAAGAGTAAAATATGGGAAAACGTTCAAATTGTATCGATACATTAAGGAGTGTATCGATACCCCCTTGAACAGGAAAACTTTCAAATGTAATTTGATTATCGATACATAGGTAGTGTATCGATACGCACGTTAAGGAATGTACTGATACACTTTAGTGTGTACCGATACACTTATTTAGGAAAATGGAAATAATCTTTCTTTTAGTTTAAGAAATGAAAGATTTGAGTATGCCAAGCAGAATAATGATATGTATAATGTATGATTATGTAGATATCAATTGAAAGCAAGTCCAGATCAGTCGACAAGAATTGGGCATATGAAGAAAAGATAAAAGAATGATATTGACTAGTGAGGCCAGGTGAGTTCATACTATTAGAATATACGTTTTGTTATATGGAAATTAGACTTGCGAAAAGTTTGTTTCCTATATTCTGAATATATGATTATGTGAGTAGATGCATTATTACGTTTTGTATAATGTGAATATACCTTGTTCGTATTACATGATATGTGATGTGAATTTATATGATATGTGTTATACGATAACGATTTATGAAATTATAAGAGAATGATATATGAACATGTGATATAAGTTATAAGATTACGAACTATATAAAATAACAAGGACTTATGTGATAACTAGAGAAAGAATATAAGATATGTGATTATAAACATATGGATATATGTCTAGATGAAGATATGATAACAAGTTATAAATTATATGAGTTAGATATATAGGTAATGGTATGATGACAATATATATAAATCATATAGATTTAAGTGAATAAATGAAAAGTGAGATAAATTAAGTAGGGTTGACATATATGATAATATAAATATAGAATATAAGTTAAGAGATATTGACATAAATGGGTATTTAAAATAAGTTAGATAAGTAACATAGGAAGGACTTTATGTTAAATGGAACTATGATCTAAAATAAGTTGGATTCTTATATGATATGAAGTATAGTACAAGATAACTAAAATCATATAAGGATGTCATAGAAATTGGGTAAGAATAAGTTATGCGAATATATGTTTATGTGATATAAGTTGTGTAATAAACCATGTGAGTTGATATAAATAATTAGGTGAATAAATCGAGAAGTGAAATAAAATAAGTAGTATCTACTTATAAGGAAAAATGAGATTATATGAATAGATAGTATTGGTAAAGCACATAAGACTACATGTCTATGCTTTAATGTAATAAAGTAAAATAAGTCCAAGGATATTGATGTATGTAAATATAGTATATGTGATATGCAATATGTGATAATAAGACATGAATTATATGAAAGGATTATATGAGTTATATGAATATATGATTCAAAGTTATATGATTTTATGATCACAAAAGATACGCTATGCATGTGAATGATATGATAAAAGCTATGAGCATATGAGATATGATTATGTGAAACGATATAAAAGAGAATGCCCATGTAAGTGTCAGGAGAGCTAGAGGTATAGTTGGCATGCCAAGATTCGAGGGTTACCTATGTCTTTCGAGACATGTGGATAGTTTACCTACGTCCTTAGGGACATATGGACAGTTACCTATGTTCTTCAAAACATATGGATGGTGGTCCTTCGAGACATATGCATAGGTCATTCGGGACATATTTTACATGGCACTCAGTGGGACTTATACGAGCTTTGGTGACAGCATATGTGCACAACCTCAATGTACTCGCATATCGTTAGTTCTCACGAGTATACATGGGCTAATAAAAGAGATAACATAAACATATCTTGTGTGATGCTATTTGTGCTCTTGCAAAATGTGTTATATGCTGTGCATAAATGATAAGTATAAGTTTATATGTTAAAAAAGGACTAATTATAGTAAGGTATATATATGATATGATAATGATAATGATGTTAGTAGTAATAATGAATACGATAAATTTATCGATAATGATAAGTATAACATATGTGTATGTATGCATTTTGTTATATGTAATATTATATGAGTGGTATGACCTGAGCATATAAAATGTTTTGTATTGTTAAGTGATGAAGTTACAATATATGTTTTATTAGGCCTCACTAAGTCATAGACTTAGCATGTGAGTGTTTCACACGTAGGTTCCAGAAAGCGAGAAGAGAATTGAAGAGGAGCAAGACAGGTTAGCATCTCCCTCACAAATTTCAGAGCAGAAAATTTAAAGAGATGATTAGATGTATTTTTTTTATTGGAATATAGTTGGCATTTACTAATTAATTGAGTTGAATATGCTCTGATATGTTTTGTAAACCAATTGATTAAATTGATGTAAAATATTCATTTTTTTGAAGTGTGAATTTAAATTTTAGTCAATTTGTAAAGGAAAATGCTTTGAAAAGTCAATGTGACACCTCGGACTCGAATCCGAGTCGGATACGGGTTGGGGGTGTTACAGGTTCTCTCTCAATTCTTTTGTGCTCACACATTGATTTTGAGTCACTCTTTTCTTCTCACATTTAGGTTCACTCACCTCCCATGGGCTATTATTCTTTTTGGCTTTTTTAACTAGTGACTTCTTTTGCTTTTGCCTCTTTCTTAGAT
Organism: Hibiscus syriacus; assembly: GCF_006381635.1. NCBI lineage: Eukaryota > Viridiplantae > Streptophyta > Magnoliopsida > Malvales > Malvaceae > Hibiscus > Hibiscus syriacus. The sequence continues at coordinate 18,835,078 of NW_024063471.1, forward strand.
TTTCTTTTTTTACTTTCACTACCTCCTCACAAATTATCATTTGATCTTTAGGGGCTGGAAGTGTATCATTCTTTGCTGGTCGTTCTTTCTCCTTGTCAGGTTTGTCATCTCTTGGCTTTTTCGGAGAAGATGGAGTAGAAGATGAGGAATAATTTGAAGGATTACCTTGGTAAGAGGATGAAGTACCTTGGTAATGTTCTCTGAATCGGGATCTCCTTTGGATTTGTGCTTCGATTGTCATTGTTTTCTTTTGTGTATCTTCAAGGTTTTTGTACCCATGTAGATCAAGAAGATGAGTGATGTTTGAGTTTAAGCCGATGACAAATCTTGGCACGTTGACCTCTTCTTTTTCGGTTATGTTAGACCTATTGAGTAAGGACTGCATCTCCTTATAGTAGTCTTCAACTGAACTTTTCCTTGTCGAAGTCGGTGTAGTCATAGTTTAACTTCTCGTGTATAATGTGTCGGTAGGAATCGCTTCCTCATGGTTTGTTTAAGGTCGGTCCAAAAAGTGATTGTTGGAATTTGGAAGTTCTGGATCTTTTCCTTGTTTGCATCCACTAAGTTCGAGCATATCATTCGAATTGCATGGTGATGAAACAATACCCAAATTTATATTTCACATTTATATTTTTTAAAAAATTGAAAAAAAAATAAAAATATTATTAATTAATTTAAAAAATACCCAAATTTCTTTAAAATCACAAAACCCCCTAAAACTTAAAATATTTAATTTCACATCTCATTTTTAACTGTCACCAGCCATCTTTCACCACTGTCATCACCTGTCGTCGTCCATCTATTTACCGACCATCATCTTTACCATCACCAAAACCCATAAATATCTAAATTCCTAATCCCTAACCGTACATTTAATTCAAAAGTTGAGAGATTTTCCTGTGATTGTTTAACGTGACGGGGGTGGGGAGGCAAGGTAGTTCTGTCGTATGACAACCTAACTTAAGGCTAAGCAACGTCAGAGAATAGGCGTAACTAAAAATGTTGTTAAAAGTATACCATTTTCGGTTAAGCACAACCTAAAATGCTATAAAGAATGTAACATTTTTAGTTGCCAACCGAAAATGTTATGAAGAATATGTGCAACCGAAAAGTATTAAGAAAAAGTAATATATTAGGTTGCCTCCAATTGAAAATATTATGCTTTTTATAATATTTTTTGTTACGTTTATTCTCTACCGTTTCTTAGATTTAAATTAGAATATCATTCTTACAAATTCCCAGAGAAGTATTAATAGGTGAGATTAAATTGTGGGAGAGTTAAGTGTGGCAAGGTGATTGAATTTGGGAGAAAGAGGATTTTTGAGGGGGTTTAATGTAAGAGATGTGGGTGAGGGGGAGGGGCACCACTAAGGGGGTGACAGTGAGCAAAATTAACGTTAATTAAGATTTTTTTAATTAAAATAAGTTCTTTAAAATAAAAATAAAAATTTCAAAAAAAATCATAAATGTCATATATTTTAGATAAATATTCTTTTTAATGATTTATGACTTAAACACGTAAAAATGTAATGCTAAAAAGAAAACATTTATTCTAAGGGACAAACGATCAAGCAAGGCCATCCAAGTGGTAATAGAGTGCTTGGGAACATGCAATGTAAACCAAATCAGACACTACCATGAAACCCTCACCTTCCTAGTCCGAAACTCTCCCCAAACCTTCCTCGTTCGGCATGCATCAGCCCCCCTCAAAACCCCAAGACAGCCACCATCTCCTTCCTAAAAAGAAAAGATCTTCCTTAGACTCCACCTCGTCGACCCACTTGGCTCTAAACCCCACACATCGGCCCCCTTAATCACATAAGCACGAACCCACGCATTTTGAGGAGACTCGATCCTATATTTTCTTTGGGTGCTCGGTCTCGACTGAGATTTGGAGGCTCATTTTGGGTGCTAGCGGTATTCATCGCTCGATGATGGATTAGGAGGGTGAGGTCGCCTCGGTGTATGCTCACGCTAGGGGTAAGTGCATTAGAGTCGTTGTTTTTAGATTGGCTTGAAATGCTTTTATATACTTTGTGGGAAGGGAAAGAAATAATAGATGCTTTAGGAATGTGTGTTTGACAGGAGATGTAATTGTGGGTTCCAACTTTGTATAGATTAGGGTAAAAGGGGTTGAGTATCTTGTTATTTTTTAAGTAGGACTATAATATATTAATTTGTTGGAAGCATCATCAACAAATCTTGTCAAATACATTTGACTATAATAAGTAAAATATAACAATAATCGATTATTGATAGTCTGATAAGCAAAAGCGTGAATAGTTAAAGCAACGACATACGAAAACAGATCATTCCAACATCTCCGAACACCAAACATGAAAGAGAAAACTTTAGGAATATCCAAAACGAACAAATGAAAAATTGATCTCCCCTTAACAACAATCCTATCAAGCAAAAATATTTGATAACCAACGAAAATGAAAGAAGGAACCAGACATCGGGAAATCAACTAAGCACGAAATCATGTAGAATCATAGACCTAGAATAAAACCAATAAAAAACCTTCACCGGAAGTCCAAAAACATCGATAGCCATTATATCATTTATTAAAAGAAGGGCCAAGAGAAAATATTATTATAAATATGTTCAAATATAATTGAATACTAATTATTATTATAAACATGTTAAAATTTAATTAAAAACTAGTAAAATTAGATAATAATTAACGGAGAAGAGAAAAATAATGACAGGGAGATGGCTGTGAAAAGCCACCATTACTGCCTGAAAGTTGAAAAACTATGATAATCGTCGGCTAATAGAAAATAACTGCTACAGAGAAAAATAACAGAGAGTTTGAATATATAATATATTAAAAAAATATAATATACAAAATTTTATTAAAAAAATAACAGGAAGTTTGAATACATAATATACTCTTGATTTGTATTTTATTTAGGTATAATATATACATTTTATCAAGAAAAAAAATATTTTAGAGATATAAAGTTAACTTAAACCTTATAATAATAAATTGAAAAGATAAGAAAGAGAGCGATCCTAACAAAAACGAAAGAAAAAGCCAACTAAAAGAGGCCGCCTCGATCGCTTATATATGTTGGTGGAGTGGATTTGGGTAAAAAAGTGGCGACCGAGACGGAAATTGGAGACCAGAGGAACATTGTAGAAGGAGATGGCGGTGAGAGTTAGAGCAGTGGAAACGCTACCAAAGCTGATGAGAAAGCTGAGGAAAGACTCGGCCTCTTCAACGGTGACCCAAAGTCCAGTCTTGCCATCCCTCAGGCGCGCTTTCTCTCTCTACGATCAGATCAATCTCATCGATAAGGTCCCTGATGACCAGCTTCGTTTCCAACGGTATTTGCTTTTGTGAAATTACTCACCTCCCTTTTTTCTTATTCCTTCTCCAACACCGCCCTTATTTTTTTCTTAAATCTTTTTGAATCGACAGATACACGGAAACTGGATTCACCGTCAACGGCGTCAACTATGAAGGCAGCTTGCTTTGTGTGGGAAATTTGGTCACTTCTTGGGGCCCTCGTAATTTTTCTGAAATTACTCCTCAAAGGTATTTGCTTCCTTCATTCTAACTTCGTTTCAATTGGGTTCAACGCTTTTCTTCTGCTATGCTTTTTTAGTGCCATAAATAACAATGAATTTTTTAAACTTTAGGGATTTCCCCCGTCTCACATTTCGTCTTTGTACTACTGTTTGCAGCTTATCCATCTTTCAAATCATACGTCCTATTCCAGGTGAGGCTTCAAACAATTTATACAGGAAGAGCAAACTTGATGCCTGATAAATGGTATCAATAATGCATCCCCTTTGGTCAATCATCTTGTGGACCTAATTAAGGTTTTATGGCATTCGGAGTTTAGGTCGTTCCCTTGGATGTTAAAACAGCACTTGTAATGCAAAGATTTATGCGGATCGTCTTTAGCCTCATTTTGGGCACAGACAATCACAGTTAAAATGGAAGATTTTTAACCCATGATATAGATATGTTGTGACTTTTGTGTGTGCGCGTGTGTTTGGTTCTGGGGATAATTATGGGTATTTCACTGCATCATCTGCTGCATTTTGCTTGTTTTTAGCATTTCAGTAGTATCACCTGTTGTTATACCTGGAGAACGAGAGAAAGCTGAGAATGATTTCCGTATGCAGTTAGAAATAGTGTTTTTTCTTTTCTTCTAGTTTTGTTCTCACTGAGCATTCTCTCTTGTTTTATTTTAGAAATCTTGATTCTTGGCTGTGGAAGGAACATTGAACCAGTAGATCCTGAACTCAGGCGCTTCATCCGTTCTACCGGCATGAAATTGGAAGCCTTAGACTCGGTATTGACATTTCCATTGTAGTACTAATAATTATAGTTGATACCTAAAGTCGACTACTTAGTTTTGGCATTTCATGGCTATAAATTGCTTGAATATCACTAGTTTCCCAAACGGCAGAGGCGGACCTTCTCTCCCCTCCCTGCCAATCTATTTCCTACTGCATGCTTGAGGTTGAAGGCTTATCATTTATTTATGTTTTTTTTTTTGAAGAACCTAAAGCTACCTTATCAAATGAGGTTAAAAGGTTGTTCTCTTCTCTTTTGTTCAAGACCTGGAGATTGAATTTGAGCACCAATTTTTCGGTCATTTATCTGCTTGCAACGTGCCTAATCAAAGAGTTATTTTGCTTTCATCTGTCAGAAATCTGCATACATATTCTTGTGTTTTGTGCTTGATTTCTCTTCTCAAAACAGCTAACTATATTTCCTATTGCTTTCATCTGTCAGAAATGCTGTTTATTATTGATGCAAGTGATTTTCCAATAGGAACTGACTTTGACTACGAACTTCTCTTGTTGCAGAGAAATGCTGCATCTACTTACAACATACTGAATGAGGAAGGTAGAATTGTGGCTGCTGCACTGCTCCCATATGGAGTTTATTCATAAACTTCGGTACTCACAAATTTAACGATTCGGGGTTTTGATTTTGTCAGATGATGAACTATTAGATGTGTGTGCTTATCTTGATACTGCTGTGAGATAAATAAGTGGTTGCCGCTCCATGATTAATTGACATCATTGTCTATTTTGTGCCTAGGATTTTCTCTGTTGTACCCTCAATTTTCGGGGAAGGTAGAGGATGTGAACCTCTTCATAATGAGGTTTGAATAAAATTCTAAAACCGTAGCCATCTCGAGTTGTGTAACTGTAGCTATGCTGAGCTGAAAGGAGTAGCAGCATTGTTGTGCATTGCTATACCATACTAGGTGAACTGTATTCGTATTACTTACTATACTAGAGGAACTGTGTCATTGCCAACATTCTTCTATCGTGGAAATGGAAGAATGATAACAAAATTTTGGGCTCCTGACCTGGTATTCTGATCAAAGAAAAATGAAATGAGGGAGGAATCCAAAGCGAATCAAGAACTTGGACCCGACATTTAACATTTACGACACTAAGCATAGTCTGATCATATAGAAACGTACCAATTCTTCTACTCGACGGCCATTTGCAACAGTTCATATAGTTAGATATACAAAATAATATTGCTGTATGAAAAACATATGCTAAATAATATTAATTATTAATGTTCTTTGCTTAGTACAAGATTTATGTTCTTTTAGGCTGTCAGTTAATGCGTATTTATCATTGATATTATGGGGTGTTCAGTGTTTTTCAATAGAATGTGATCGTTGAAATTTGGATTGATGGGGGAATTATTTTACAAAGTTTTAATTTTTTATGGAGTCTCAACTTTTCGATTTTCCCCTTTTCTTACATGAAATATTTAAGTATATATACCTATTGAGATATGGAACATATATAAAATATGTTAATGTTAAATAATAGTGAATATTTCAGCTAAATTATTCAAATATCACTGTTTTAAATTGATTTTGCATTTTGCTTTGAAAACAGACTTTTTACCTAAAAGTGATTTTAAAAAATCAGGTGAAACGGAGCAAGTAAGTTTTATTAGAAGTGCGTTTGTCCTATGTAACATTTTAATCAATAAATTTTAGGGTAAAGTATATACTTTTAGTGTTTTTGCATTTTGGTCACTCAATTTTTGAAACTTACAATACAGTCATTAAACTTTTAATTCGTTTTCATTTATGTCCTTAGTGTTACCTCCGTTAGTTTTTCGTTGAGTGGCAGGTAACCTCCCGTCAACTCTTTTCTTCTCCTACTAAGTTTTTCGCTGAGTGGCAGGTAACCTCCCGTCAACTCTTTTCTTCTTCTACTAAGGTTGAAAACCCTAACCTCCAAAAAAAAAAATCACCAACCCAAAAATCATAACTCCATTGAAAATCATAACCTCCGCAAAATTAAAAATCCAAAAAAAAAATTTAAACATATCCCGGAAGCATTGACAACGATTAGATGTTGTGAAATTTTTTCCATGGAAAGGTTGGAAATGCTTGGGGATTCGGGGGTTGGGCATGGTGGGTAGTTGTCAACTTTGGACCTTTTGCCTCATAGAAAGCTTTTTTGTAAATCCATGACCAACGGTTCTTGAGTTGACAAAGAAACTTCATAGGCTCAAATCGTGCAGGAGAAAACTCCACTAATTGGCCGTGGCTAGATTATCGGGGGTCATGTGTAAATTCTTATAAAAGAGTCCCTATTTCTTAGATATATTCGATTCCGGACCCTTATTTTTATGCTTCTTAATGAAAATAAATGATAGATATACTAGATTTCGGAGCTCCTATTTTTAAGCTTCTTAATGGCAACAATTAATAGATATACTTGATTTCGGGACCCTATTTTTATGCTTATTAATGGCAACAACTAATATATATATTTAATTTCGAAACTCCTATTTTTTGAGAAGGTTAATACTTTATAGATATACTCATTTCATAGGAGCATCCATTTATCATAGGACCTAGTACAGGCTGCCAACTTGTACAGGCATTATGGATGCTTGTATTTTAAAATAATGATGTTCTAAACCCTATTTTTTTAAAAAACTTAATACCAAGTACTATCAAGTATTTCCTTATATTAAAATAAATGGGTGCTTTTTAAAATAATGATAAATAGAGATATATTCGATTCGGGGTCTTTATTTTTATTCTTCTTAATGGCCACAACTGATAGATATACTCAATTTCGGAGTTCCTATTTTTATGCTTCTTAATGGAAACAATTGATAAATATACTCGATTTCGGAGTCCCTATTTTTATGCTTATTAATAGCAAAAACTGATAGATATATTCGATTTTAAACTCCTATTTTTTGGGCCCTGCGTGGTAGCGTACCTTGCGCCCATCTGCCTTATTTTCTTTCGGAACACAAGAACACGTAATCTCCGACTTCAGGCACTTCCCAAAATCATCCATAGCCTCAACTTCAGCAAGAAAGTTTTTAGCTTTATTCTGTCTAATCATCTGCTCAAAGTTCACAAGGAAAGGCTTCAACTGAGATGGTTAGCACCAAGCAAAATGGCTAATACCAAAGTACCCAACGAGCAAGCAGTTTTTCTCGTCACCAACCAAAGCATACTCCGGTGCCTCTGAAGGATCTAAGATCTTCCCCAGACACCAACTCAGACTTTCGTTCTAACCCAAACAATATCCCCTACATAAAACTTATGTTTCGGTCCAACAGTTACCAACACCAGTTTGATCCTCTTTCGTTTTATTCATGGTTTTCAGAACTGTACTGGTTAGTGAATCGGTCATATTATCGGTTCACTGATTCAACCAGTCGAATCGATCCGATCGGTCGGAAGAACCGAACGACGTCATAATTATTTAAAAAATTAAATAAAAATACCAAAAATATTTAATAAAAAATGATTTTTTATATCACAAGTCATATTCAAAGTAAGTTATAACTTATATAAGTTAAAAACCATAAAATCAAGTGAAACAAAATGATTTAAATTAATTACAACATAATATTTAAGGTAAAACATATTAAATAATAAATATAATTATATAACTATAATTAAAAAATAAATTTGGGCTAAAAAATCATAATAAAATGATATTGTTTGGTTTAATTTTTTTTTTAAAAACAATATCACATGGCTAAGAAACATAGAAGAGCATCCCAAAAGTCTAAAGAGTAAAAATATGATAACAAAACAATCTCACATGGCTAAAAAACATAGAAGAACATCCCAACTAACTTCTATAAATAATAGAAGTAATTTGACATTCAAAATTATGGAGCCTTTTGGTGAGCATTGAGTGAACTATTCTTTCACTTCAATTAAGCTCGAATTTTAGGCTTCAATCGATCTTCTAATTTTTTTTTGAGTTCAAACCTTTTCGAGTTTAAGTTTCAATATTATATTTCGAGTTCGAGTTGAACTTGATAATTTTTAGCTCGTGAGCTTGAGTCGAGTTGAGCTTACTTTTAAAGTTTTCAAGTTCGAGTCGAGCTCAGCAATACTCGAGTTTGACTTTGATCGTTTAACAAACGACGTCGTTTGGTTTAATTAAAAAAAAAAAAAATTGGTGATTTTTTCCAGTTTTCAGCCGGTCTGGTTCGAACGGTTCAGAGGTTTTGGCCGATTCACTAGTAGCGGTTCAACCGGTGTAGATTGAACCGAACTAGACAACGGTTCCCAATTGAACTGGTTGAACCGGCAGGTCCGATCCGGTTTTCAAAACACTGGTTTTATTAACTCCATTGTTCAGTATATAACCTTCTGCTGTCTCAATAACACTGAAACCATTTTCTTTTACATCCATGGCTAAGCTATCTCCTCTAACATAATGTCATTTTCTTGAAGTTGGACGTTAAAAATGGAGCCTAACCCATTACTACTTTCGATCAAAGTAAGCAAATCACGAGCTCCATAACCTTCCTCTAAGAGTTTCAAATTTGGATTTTTTCGATTCTAAGCTTTCTGGGGTTTTAGGGTTCTCCATTATCAATATTCTCTAAGCATCTGATAAAGAAAATAATTCAAACGTCATTCATTCAAAAAAAATCTAAAACATACTAAACGGGAAAAGAGACCCAGAATCAAAACGGTCAGGAAGAAGAGCAGGACTTAACGGAACGTTATTTGTCCTATCAGCGAAAAACTAATGGATGTAACGACAGGAACGGAAATAAAAACGAATTAAAAATTCGATGACTGTATTGCAAGTTTTAAAAGTTGAGTGATCAAAATGTAAATGTCCTAAAAGTTCAGAAACTATTTTTTTTAAAATATACTTAGGATTATTAGGAGTATTGATTTTCATAAAGATCTTAGGTTTAGATAATTATATTTTTAAAGTGTATATATTATCAATAATTATTTTTAAATATATACTATTTTATAATTACTTAAAATATTTTTAAAAAAATAGTTTTGAAAGTCGCAAGTATCAAACATATTTTTTTGTTTAATATTCTCGTTCGTTCGGATCCCCTATATAATCTCCATCCCGAAGCTATGAAAGGAATAAAAAAAAGTTTACAGTAATTCGATCAAAATTTGCTAAATTTTATTATAGGAGTTCAGTACACGAATAATTTTTTAATAGTTTTGTATTTTTTTATAATTTTCTTTACTATTGTTTAGTTATTTAATTTTATTTAGGATTTATGGTTTAATTTTATAGTTGATAAATTTGTATATACCATTTTAGTTTTTTTAATGAAAGAAAAAGGTTTAAATTGTACGAATCAAACGATTTCAGTGATAAAAGAATTATTGTTATTTTTTAATATTTCATGTTCGAGTACCTTGAATGTTAAGGGTGTGAACGTTTAACATCAAATGACCAAGAATTATCTTCAAACAGATTTTGCCTTGTATCTATCCCAAATTAATAATAAAAAAAATACCTATCCTGAATTAATAAAAAAAACACCTAAACTATAACATTAAGGGGACCATCAATGTCTCTATCTAAGACACTAAGCAACTGCGGTAAGATCTATAAAAAAAAAACAGTAATCGATGTGATTATTGAAACCTTGGTAAATCCCACATATTTCATCTTTTAACAGTTATATGTGATTATCGAAACAAATTACCAATTGAGCCGTAGCCAGTCATAAGCGAAACAGCTTCATCAGCATTCATACACAGCCAACCAGGATCAGGTGGAAGCCATTTTACTTGCGTTTCTGATACTTACGCGACAAGCTTATCGGGACGACTAACAACAGATGAAGTGTTTATTCCAGTTAAAGTTGATCTGCAGCACAACGTTTGAGTCAATAGGCTGTCCCTAAAACACAAATAAATTCTGAGAGTCCTGTAGACACGCATTTTCGTCCGATTTTTATTAGATGACATTTATATGTTGATGTGTTATGATTTATGGTATACAGTATATAGGTATTATATTATATGATATATATCTACGTTATATACTTTAATTACATACATGTTAACTTATTTTTTTCTCATTCATTTACAGGTCAAGTCCAACGAATACAAGCCCACCAACTGAAGTCCAACAACATTTGAGAGGCACCAAACCCTAAGCCTAACGTTTAATCGCTGCCTCCACATCAACTTTCCACGTGAGCAGTAATGGTGGTCCCAGTAGCTCCATAGCCTCGGTGCGCATACGGTGGTGTCCCAAACTCCTTGGTCAACCACCCATTTTTCTCGGAGCAGTCATACACCAACAGTAACAACCCGAGAAATCCGGCCATAACAAGTCAAGAAAACAGAAAATATATTAGCATTCTAGTTCTAATGGGAAGCTCTAAAAATAGACTCCATAAGTACTATAAATACGTGCAAAAATCAGGGAGGAAGGGGACGAAATACGACGAACGAATACGAAAAACACAGAGAAATATAAGGGGGCATTCATTCGAAGCAAAAAGAACGCATAAAAAAGGAGATAGGATTTTTGGGTTAAAAAACGATAGAAAGGAAGACCGAACCATTACCGGTGTTGAATGTTTTATCATCGATTCATCTCGCCGGTCACGGAAACCCGAAAGCCAAAAATTTTTACTTTTATCTTTGATTTGGGGTGGGTATTGGTGAGCTTTGAAGAGAAAGGGGGGAGGAGAGAGCTACAGCTAGGGAGGGGGCGATAACAAAAGCAAAAACAACAATGGGAAGGTTGGGGTTCAGTTTGAGCCCAATGCTCCTGTTATACTTGGACTCCAACCGGCCACCCTCATCGATCAAGTCGCTCGTGTTGATGGCTCCTTGCTCGACCAAATTCCCGTTGAACGTGGTGGTTCAATTCCAGTGGCGATTGAAGAGCTTGAGCACATACTAATGGAGTTGAATAGGCACCCTTTCCCCTCACTTTCACAACACCGTGACTCTCCATAAACTCAGACGATTCAACACACTTATTCTCGTTTTCCGAGTCACTGCTTTCAATTTCTCCTTCGCTTCCTCACTCTTCATGGTCACTAACTCTCGCGGCTCCGATTCCCTTCACTGATTCGATTTCGACGCTTTCAGATTTGTATTCGCTGTTTGAAATGGGCATTTCCGTTTGGAAGATCTCCAGTGTCACCCGGCGTTGTCAGGTATCGAGAGTGTCTCAAGAACCACGCTGCCAACATCGGCTCCTCTGTCAGGTATCGAGATGGTATTTGTATGAATTACTAGAAACTCTGAGTCTAACATGAAGAACCCTGCCATTTCAATTGTCTCAGATGAAATTTTTTCCTAAAAACTACTTTGCACTTGGATTATGTATTACAATTACAATTGTGGTTGTTGCTCTGAACACGATGCACTGTAGAGAAAGCTTAAAGCGGTACAAAAAGTAACTAATTTTATAAGTATTGCAGTGGCAATTAAATATTACTATCAAGTTTCTCACATGATTGATGGCTTATATATTATTGACAATTTCTGTAGCCGAAGCGATTAGGTTACGTTGTCTGCATAGTCAACGATGTAGTTCCATAAGTGTAATACTCATTTTTGTCTGAATTTGTTTTTATTTTATTTATTTATTTATGTTTTTTATGTTTTTATTAGATTTATTTAATTTTTATTTATTATTTTTTAATCTAATATTTTTGACTTTTTTAGAAGAATTTCAAACAATTAAAGGTAAATAATTAGAATCGAATGTTTTAAATTTAAATTTAAATTTTCGCAATTAAAGACAACTGACAAATTAATTGGCACCGAAAGGGCGGTTCAAGGGTGTTAATCCTTCCTTGATCGTAACTGACTCCCGAACCCGACACATTTTTGGTAAACGCAGATCAGGTAAGATGGTGTCCGATCTACCTAAATATCATTTTAAAGTGATCAGTGGCGACTCTATTCCATTTTCTTAAGTCGAAGCCCAATTCCGGGCCCAACCGAAAGACGGCTGCGACAGCTTGGCGACTCCGCTAGGGACAGGTAAGTGAGTCAGGCCAGAATTAATTTTTGGTTGTCTTTTTTAGCGAAAATTACAAATTTTAACTTTAATTTATTTATTCGATTATAATTATTTACCTTTGATTATTTTTCAAATAAATAGTTATACTAGTGTTTTTTAATGATTTTAGATTTTCAAAATTTCCATCTCTAGCTCTATACCCGAGTTCCAAACCCTTTTAAGTGGGGGTGAAAGTGACGCCTTCGTGTGAATTTATTCACCGCATAGGCCTAGCAAGTAACCTTCGGGATTCATATACCTTATGTCTTCGTGTAAATTTATTTTCCGCATAGACATAAGGGAATGTGTCCTCTCGAGTTTAACTTAGTCCACACAAGCCTGTGATGGGTTTAGGACTAAGGGTCTGGCAAGCCCAAGGGGGCACCAACAAGGAGAACTCGAGTACCTTTTTAAAACCTAAACCGGGAGAGTACAGGGAATTAGAGCCACCCCAAGACCTCATTCCAAACCCTAGACTACTTTGTTTCCTGCTTTATTTCTGTTTAAAGCATACGAACTAGACAAATATGCGGTTATGATTTGTTTGAAATTAGCATGCGAGATAGAGATCATGTCCGGGTAGGAATTAAAGCATGTGGGGTAAGCTTTTTCATTTTTATTATTGTTTTGATTTACCTCACTAACTCTTTTTATTTTTTGTTCTCTTTTATTTTGTTTCCATCATTCGCATCATTTAAAACGAGGTGTTGATCCACCAAAAATGTGTTTGTTAAACATGAATAATCTGCATTAATGGACAAAGGGGTTGTAATACAAGAGATGAAAATACAGAGGACAGTCTACAAGGAGACTATGTGTCACATTTAATCCAGAAGACGTGGTGCCCACAATTGAAGAGTATATCACTATACTGCATTATAAAGGACTCAATGAACTAGGTTTACATGAAGCACAATGAAAGTCTATCTTTAAAGAACTGACTGGCAGAAGTCGCAGGGGCAAGATGAAGGCCACTGACCTTAGGAGTCACTTCAAAGACGACCATGGAAAAACGATAACTGAAATTAGAGACCATTGCTGACGAATTCAAGAAACAGACAAATGGACTTCACATAGTTCCTATCAATAAGGGCTCCAATGACGTATTTGTTGGGAACATGCTCAACAAAAGATAAATGTCGGAGGTACAGTCATTCGATACTTTTTTGGGGCAAACAACTCGTCATTTGCGCAGTTCATCCAGAGAAGCTAGAGCGGTTCGACAGGTTATTTAACCGGTGACGGATGAAGTCGGAAGACTAGTCAACATGTCAGAAGCTGTCAGAATATTTTTTGTCTCTTAAAAGATAAAACACTTTTGTCCTCAATAAGGATTATTTCTAATAACAGACACATTTTTGGATTAATGCCTCGAACATTGCATGCATTATGCATCTAGACATATTTTGCATTTTTTTATTTTTCTTTACATTCACATTAACTAACATATGCATGTCTCATCAAAAGGAACACATACTAGATACACCACCTCAAGCATTGGACACACCTCATCCACATAACACCCGCCTGAAAAAGAAGAAGATGAAAGCAAGAATGGAGAAAATCGAGGAGAACATGGCAAAATTACAAAAAGAACTTGAAGACAAGATAAACCAGAGTAGTATGAGTACTCTGAATACAATCATGAAAAACCAAGAGTCTTTGGTTGATCAGATCGTTGCCAAGTTAGTTGGCTTACAACAGACTAGTGCGCCTGGGGCAGGTTCACTGAAAGGGGTAACTATGCCACCTACCCCGCAAGTGGTTGTATCACCTGAAATCTTACCAGAACTTCGAGGGGACTCATCTGCTGCAAAAGCAAAGCCCTCGTCCTCTGTATTCTGGGTTATTACCATGTATCAGATTTAGACGAAGAGGACAAAGCAAAGATGATGGGAAAAAAATCAAACAATTGGAGGACCGAATGAAAGTAGTCAAAGGAGACAATGACTACCATGGAATCGATGCCGCGGAACTCAGTCTAGTCCCGGACTTGGTTCTTCCTCAAAAATTTAAGTCCCCATAATTCGAGAAGTTTGACGGAAACAGCTGCCCATCCGCTCACATCACCATGTTCTGCCGAAAGATGACAGGATATAGAGGAAACGACCAACTCCTAATCCACTGCTTCTAGGAGAGTCTATCGGGCTCAGTCATCCGGTGGTACAATCAGCTAAGCCGATCAAATATCAAGACCTGGAAGGACCTGGCCAAGTCATTTCTGGAACAATACAAGCATGTCAATGACATAAGACCAGATCGAGTTATGCTACAAAGCATGGAAAATAAGCATAACGAGAGTTTCAGGTAATACGCACAAAAATGGAGGGACTTGGTTATGGCTGGAGAAATGGTCGAGTCGACCATAAAGCAGGGCAAGATTAAGGATGGGGAATCCAGTAAGAAAACTCTTACGAGGGAGAGGGATGGAGAAATTAACAACATCAAACACGTCAATAAAGGTGTTACAATCTCCAGCCCAAAATCAAATGCAGATGTACCATCAGGTACTTCTAAACAAGATTCCAGAGAACCCATTAATGAAAGGGAACATTTTGACCCTATTCCGATGACGTACAAGGAGCTTTATCAACAACTTCTTGACACCCACGTAGTGTCACCATATCCGGTGGAACCCATGAAGCCCCCCATACCCCAAGTGGTATGCTGAGAGTGCTCATTGTGAATATCACGGCGGTGTCCCAAGGCACACTATTGAGAACTGTTACGCATTCAAGAGAGTCGTACAAAAGATGCGTAACCAGAATTGGATCGACTTCAACAACTTGAGGGCATCCAAGTGAGAAAGATCATTTCATAATTTGAGGCATTCTGTTTGAATTTGTTTTTTTTTTCTTTCATTTTTCTCAAGTTTTTGTAAGGATTTTTTAAAGAAATTTATGTTACTTTAATGATAACAAGCAATGAATTACATTTGTAAACTTGCGATTCTTTGAATATCAACTGAATTAAGAAACTCTGTAAATGGTTCAAAGTTACAGATCTTTGACAAAGTAACATGATTTAAAACAAGGACTTTGACCTTACCCAGAATATACACTCAAACACCGTACCCTGCTCTTGCAATTAACCAATATAACATTTTCCTTTTATAAGGTGCGGACAACATGGGGCATCATTTGCATATGACAATTACTATACTTTTTGTTTAAGACGTTCAATGATTATCATTATCTTTACAGATGGAATAGTCGAGTAAGCAAATCTAGTTTAGGTCAGTTGCTTGGAAATTGAACTCTAAAGATGAGATTCCTTGACTTTTAACAACACCTAGGCTATAACAGGTTCTTCTTGATAATCTTAAGAAATTAAATCAATAAAAACTGAGATATTCCGCTAAGGCAATTGGTTATAGAGGAAACTCGAAAGCCCTGGCTTTATGAATAGATTGCGTTCAAACCATGACATTGCTCGGACACTTGGCAACTCGGTGTTTGCTCCACTTCTATTGTCAGGCTGAAGATTTTGTGATGAGAGGAACCCTTCAGTTAACGTGATAAAAGTGATTATAATATTAAGTTGTCCCTCTAAAGCAATTGGTTAAACGCCCCGGCTTTATGGATTCAGCTAGTTAGATAATGTCAAGTTAAATCAAATTTATCTAAGCAAGAAATTTTCGGTAATGATGGACTAAGGGAGTTAAGGAACACCTGTTATAGTCAAATTCACACGATCACTCAAGAATTTCATTTTTAGACCGATATTTTTAGAATCTCGTCTTCCGAGTCACTGCTTTCACTTTCTCCTTCGCTTCCTCAGTCTTCATGGTCACTAACTCTCGCGGCTCCGATTCCCTTCACTAGTTCGATTTCGACGCTTTCAGATTTGTATTCGCTGTTTGAAATGGGCATTTCCGTTTGGAAGATCTCCAGTGTCACCCGGCGTTGTCAGGTATCGAGAGTGTCTCAAGAACCACGCTGCCAACATCGGCTCCTCTGTCAGGTATCGAGATGGTATTTGTATGAATTACTAGAAACTCTGAGTCTAACATGAAGAACCCTGCCATTTCAATTGTCTCAGATGAAATTTTTTCCTAAAAACTACTTTGCACTTGGATTATGTATTACAATTACAATTGTGGTTGTTGCTCTGAACACGATGCACTGTAGAGAAAGCTTAAAGCGGTACAAAAAGTAACTAATTTTATAAGTATTGCAGTGGCAATTAAATATTACTATCAAGTTTCTCACATGATTGATGGCTTATATATTATTGACAATTTCTGTAGCCGAAGCCATTAGGTTACGTTGTCTGCATAGTCAACGATGTAGTTCCATAAGTGTAATACTCATTTTTGTCCGAATTTATTTTTATTTTATTTATTTATATTTTTTATGTTTTTATTGGATTTATTTAATTTTTATTTATTATTTTTTAATCTAACATTTTTGACTTTTTTAGAAGAATTTCAAACAATCAAAGGTAAATAATTAGAATCGAATGTTTTAAATTTAAATTTTCGCAATTAAAGACAACTGACAATTTAATTGGTACCGAAAGAGCGGTTCAAGGGTGCTAATCCTTCCTTGACCGTAACCGACTCCCGAACCCGACACATTTCTGGTAAACGCAGATCAGGTAAGATGGTATCTGATCTACCTAAATATCATTTTAAAGTGATCGGTGGCGACTCCAATCCATTTTCTTAAGTCGAAGCCCAATTCCGGACCCAACCGAAAGACGGCTGTGACAGTTCCAAAGCTGTCATATTATCGTTGAGAACAAAACATTCTAGGGAGTAGGAACCTCCAATTTCACCACACATGGTTGAATATAACAGATTTTACTGCCAGCCAATTCGTAAGGGGAATGTCATAAATTAGATGAGTATTACTACAATCTCGAATAATGTGAAGCATAATTTCATCAGGAGCATGACAAACGGAACAAGAGGGAACATGGCCTATGCCACACTTACATCGGTTGTGATTTGTGACAGCTTTATCCTTCATTGCTAACCAAAGAATACCCTCGGGGACCTTGTGCTTCCAGATTACACGCCAGCATGGATCTTTAACATCCCAATGCGGGCTATCTAAAGCCAAGAAAGCACTCTTGATCCAGAAGCGTCTGTTTGCATCTCCTCTCTAACAGCAAATATCAGTACCAAAAGAAGCATTTGGTGCTTCCATGTCTCGTAAATGGGAAAAACATTCGGGGTGAGTAATTTCGGAAGCTTTTTCTAATCCCAATTTTCGTCATTATTAATCATCTCGTTTATTTTCAGTGTGGCGTCAATGTCTGCTGGCGAATTAGCATAGTTAGTTTTGGATCCAAAGATCATGGCAAAAGTGAATGGAGGTAGCATTACCCTAGGACCAGACAATATTCGCATGAAAAATAGGTCAGATTCCAACAGGCGAACACCGAAAGGATGAGCAATTTGGCCGAGTAACCAATTGTACACCATTCATTCATCTGACATTTCTTGATAAGAACACACCCATAAAGCATTAGGAGAGGGAACCAGATTAGAACAAATCTTCATCAAGTGTAAGGTTCTGATTTCGCATTCTCCGAATACCTAGTCCTCCATGCACAAAATGTTGGCACAATGATTCCCAATTGACTAGAGAGATTCTTGAAGCCGAAACACTTTCCCCCAAAGAAATTTACAGACAATCTACTCAATCTCATCACACATAGTGGCCAGAAGCTTACACAACATCGAATAGGAGGGGATGCTCTCATTAAGATCGGTTTCACAAGAGTTAGCCGACCAACAAAAGAAACCGCACGAGCTGACCACTCATCAAGAATTTTGTGTAGCTTATCAATGATGAATCAATAAGCCTCTTTAGCTCTACCTAAATGACGGACAGATACACAAAGGTATTTCTCGAGAACTGAGACTTCCCTAAATTTATGTCTTGTGCATAAAGCATTCTATAGAAAAAGGTTTTCAGAGATAAGAAAATTAATGTTTTCTATTTGTTTACCATATGACTGGAGAGTAAAATCCCATCCTTTTCAGTGTTGCATCAACAATATCAACATATTCCATATCTACTTTAGTATATAAGATCAAATCATCGATATAAAGGATAGGTAAGATTGGTGTACCATTTTGGGCTAGTTTGAAAGCAGACCAACTCCCAGAATCCACATAATGAGTTATACTGTGGCTCAATCTCTCTATTATCAACTTGAATAAGCGGAGGATAAAGGGTCTCTCAATTTCAGATATTTAAAAAATTCAAATCACTAAAATTGTACTATATCTGAATATAAAATTTAATTTATCAAAATTTTGAAATTTAAATTAATTTAAACATAATATCAAAAATAGCCCTCAACATTTATTAAAATTGTCATTTTGGTCATATTATTTTTTAGAGCATTTTAGTCGCCAACAATTTAGTTACTTACTTATGTATTAAGCCAAAGACTTGATATAAAAAAGTGTTCAAACTATATCATTTTCTTCATTTAGGTGTCTAACTCTTTTTCTAATCAATACATGTGTCTAACGTTACAAACGTTACTATTTTAAGTGTTTGACGTTAAAAAATCCATTAAATGACACGTGTAGCGTCCAAATAATTTTAAATTGAAAAAACTTACAAATATTATTATATTTAAAACACCCTAATTTCTCTAAATTATAAAAAAAAACAAATCCCTAAAAATTCTTAAAATCAATCCTAAAATCCATAATTCTAAACTTACCGTCTCCATTATCAAGTTGTCGGTCACAAGCATCGCTGTCGATGTCACCCTTACCATCTCTCTTGTTGGTTGTCATTGTCCTTGTCGTCAAGATGACCATCAGAGTTATCGTGTGTCACAATTTGTAATCATTTGATTCGTCGGGTGGGGTTTTAAAGTGGTTGTTCATCGAGTGGAGGCACGGTCGAGGATAGATTCAATCAATGACAACGGCAATAAATCGACAATCGACGTAAGTATATGGATTGAAATTAGGATTTTTAAAGTTTTTGAGGTTTTTTAAGATTTCTAAAAATTTTAAATAGAAAGTTTTTTATTTTAAATAAATTTTTTAAAGTTATATAAATATAATACGTGTCACTTAACGAATTATTTTAATGATCAACACACATGAAATTATAACATTTAATTATCTTAATTGAAGGAAAGAAATTTAATTACTTAAATGAGAAAAAAATATAGTTTGAGGGGTTTTTTTTGTTAAGCCTAAAAAAACACTTATATTATTTTTATAGTCCCACACTTTTGAGATTGAATGGGACAAATTAAATAATAAATGTCCCTCCCAAAAATAAAACAAAATTAATATCCTAGTTTTGCTGTAGTGATAACCTAAAATCTCCACCACCTACCATGACACCCACATCACCAATTGACTGTGGAATTATTAGTACTATTATATAGTATGAGAAGAAGATGATGATGAGCCTTTCAAATTGAAACCCTAAAAGAATTTGATCTGACAAAATATAAGGGTGACTGAATGGCGTCATCTCTGCTCGGCCTCTGTTCTTCCAATTTACTACTCTCCTCAGCTACTCTCCTTAACACCCTCCCTCGCTTCCCTCTCCGGCACCGCTTCGTGAGTTCTCTTTTTCTCTCAATTTAGATTTGCTGCTGTTTGTTTTCCCTTAATTATCTAACAGAATCTTCGGGCGAGTTTCCCTTTCTTATAGAGATGTAATGTGGCGGAGCCGTTGAAATTCGAAAATGGAAAGCCTTACTTTCCTCTCCTCACCACTGACCCTGCATTGCCAACCTTCTTGTCCTCAAATTCCCATTTCCCTAGTGATGTCAACAAAAACGACACGAGGCTCCGTATTTTTTCTGGCACTGCTAATCCTGCTCTTTCTCAGGTTCTAGATTCAACTCTAAACACTTTCTTTCTTTCAGATTGTTTAGATTATATATCTAATTAGGGAACATGAGTTGTGTAATTGCTATTTCTATATTGGATAGGAAATCGCGTGCTATATGGGTCTGGAGCTTGGGAAAATCAAGATAAAGCGTTTTGCTGATGGTGAGATTTATGTTCAGTTGCAAGAGAGTGTGAGAGGTTGCGACGTTTTCCTGGTCCAACCCACTTGCCCCCCTGCCAATGAGAATCTTATGGAGCTTCTCATTATGATTGATGCTTGTCGGAGGGCTTCTGCTAAGAACATTACTGCTGTCATTCCCTATTTTGGCTATGCCAGGGCCGACAGAAAGGTAACTCAACTAAGACCAATTAAACTATGCATTTCTACACTATGGGATGCTTGATCAAACGGAATTCAGTTCCAGATTTCTAGTTGAATTATTATTTCTAAATCATGTCTCATTGTTCTAAACTATAGAAGTAGTTTGATTCTTGTTATTTCCAAAAATGGTAATTGAATTGAAGTACGGAATCAATTTAGTTGAATTATACCCTTGGGGTTTGTTGTTCAAGTGCAACATATGCTTTTTTTCAGAACTTCCAAATCTCCTTTTTAATCATTTCCCTGAATCCAAATGAAAGTAAGAAAGAAATATTATGAAACTTTAGGTGTCCTATAAATGAAAAAGGCACAGCCTGAGATGATAGCTTTGCTCTGCATATGCATTCTTCACTGAACACATGATACTGCTTGATTGGTGATTTTATCCACTGTTCTTCCAGACTCAGGGGCGCGAATCTATTGCTGCCAAACTTGTAGCAAATTTGATTACTGAAGCAGGCGCAAATCGTGTTCTTGCTTGTGATCTTCATTCAGGGCAATCCATGGGTTACTTTGATATCCCGGTAGATCATGTTTATGGGCAGGTATTTTTGCACATGCTCTCTGTACCACTTGGATGTTCTATGTTTAGAGGTTCTAATCAATATTAGACAAAAGTATTTAGCTTAAATACTGTATGATTCAAGTATCTATACTTTAGTACTTATGCAAAGCCTAAATGTAATCTTTCTATGAAGAGGTTTTTATATATTTGTATTTCTGTTTCTTTAGCTACTCCTGTATCAGTTCTTGACACAGGCCTGTTCTACGTCAGCAACATTTTCTATATAAACCTTTTGCTCACTTCAAATACTTCTCTCTGCAATTCCAGCCTGTGATTCTAGATTATCTTGCTAGCAAGACAATATGTTCTGATGATTTGGTGGTAGTCTCGCCTGATGTTGGTGGTGTTGCTAGAGCGCGTGCTTTTGCCAAAAAATTATCTGATGCACCTCTTGCTATTGTTGATAAAAGGCGTCATGTGCATAATGTTGCAGAGGTGAGATCTAATTTATTAGGGCTATCTTATGCATAATCTCAATAGATTAACATTTAAATAATGTAATTTGTGGCTGTGCACATGTATGTATACGGAATTTTTTTTGAAGTTGATTAGAATAACAATATTTAGTCCAATGTCTGCTTCTATTTTCAAGCTTCTTTCTTTCTTCATACACTTTTTCTGTTGTAAAGAAATATGGTGCATTCTCAAATTGAACTCGAAATTAACAAACAAATATGATCTTTATAGGTCATGAATTTGATAGGTGATGTGAATGGAAAAGTTGCAGTGATGGTTGATGACATGATTGACACTGCTGGTATTCTTCTTCTCTTTATCTCTTGGGAAAAATGTGATTTCAGATGATATTTCTTTCTGCGACTGTATCTTAAAAATCAGAATTTATTAGCCTTGCCATATAGTATTTCTACTTTACCAGCATTAACATGAGAATGCTAGTTACAGAGTCTTCATCAGATGTTAATCGAATTGTGGCTTTCACAGGAACAATCGCCAAAGGTGCAGCTCTTTTACATCAAGAGGGGGCCCGGGAAGTGTATGCGTGTAGTACACATGCTGTTTTTAGGTATGTGGTGCTTGGTTGTTCTTTATCAGTGTTTAAATCTTGTTAGCAGAACTTGCTTCCTTGTATACATATTTAAGCAATTTCACCTGGGCTAGATTTTGGTCATCTCTTAAAAGTTTGAATTTGTTAATACTCTGGGAGCAGCTTTAAAAGGTTTCTTCTGCTCCAAACTATTAAAGTTTTGTTTTATTAATAAATTGTGTTTGGGATACTATTTAGGCAATGATGGCTTAATTTTGGTAACTAACCCTTTTTGTTTGTATGTTCTTTGATAAAAAGAACAAGAAAAATTGCTATACCCTATCATATTTGTAAATGTTCATCATTGTATTGATACATTGCCTGGTTTCACAGTCCTCCTGCAATAGAGAGATTGTCAAGTGGTCTTTTCCAAGAAGTAATTATAACAAACACCATCCCAGTGTTGGAGCAGAACTATTTTCCTCAGTTGACAGTCCTCTCAGTGGCAAACCTTCTGGGAGAGACCATATGGCGTGTTCATGATGACTGCTCTGTAAGTAGAACTTTTCAGTATAATCTATCTTATAACATTAACAATCAAATTTTGTTCCTTACATGAAAGTAGAAAAACAAAATTAATTCATCTCTTGATACAAGTGTTGATCTGTTGCAAATTCTTTTATAAGATTTAATGTCATTCTATAGCTAAACTTGAATGGATCTGCTTTGCTGCACCGTGGGCAATAGGCTGCCCTTAAATAAATATCTAAATGATATATTAGAGGGATTCCTAGAAAGTTACGTCTTTTCAGTTTAGTGAATTTCATGGAAATGTATTTTGTTGTTTCTTGTTATGTTCTAAGTCATATTCAAGTTATTCTAATCCGAATCAATTTGAGTTTTGAGAGTTTTATTGATATTGAAATATTTATAATTGGCAGGGAGGATTTGAACCCTATTCAACCTTGGGCATTGATTGATTTCTGGAAATGTCATTTTGGTTTTATGGAATTGCATTGGAATCTGCCTGCAAACCATTGTCTTTTGTACTAGGGAGGGAGTGTTACAGTGCGTAGGTAGGTAGTCTTATTTTAATCACAGAAGTTGGAATGAATTAAATCCAGCAATCGAATGCTATTAAGTTTTTTTCTTTGATTGTGTTTGTATATGGTTGTATTTGGATTTAAATAAAGAAATGGAATGGAATATCAAAGTGTTAATAAAAGTAAATGTTTTTTTAATCAATTTAAGTCCTAGCATAGCCAAATGACCAGTCTGCAGCAAACCATTATCTCATCGGACATGACAGTAATGCGTATGAGTGTTTACTTCCACCATTTCTTCCTCCATATCTAATTATCTGAATGATCAGTCTGTTCACGATGAAGCAATCGATCGGCCGTACTCTGTGAATCACGGTCACCTTCAATCTGATACTTGGTATCTTGGGTGCTATCATTGTCTCGCTTCATGAAATTGAAGCCCATTATATACCTGTATTCCCCTGTTCCAAGGCAACGAGAGCAGTAGCTGAGGCCACTGCCACCGCAACTCTTGCACCTGCACATGTAGTCTCAACGAGTTCAGTGAAGCTGCTGGCTTGCACCATTACCTACCACCACCCAATATGCAGTTTCTATAATATTATGTATTGATACCTCACCATTTTGGCCATTCTCCTTTGGGAAGCATCTCTACATGAGCATGGTTTGTCCTTCCTACATCAATATTATAACATTACAAAAAAAATCCAAGAGAGGGAACCAAATCACAACAGAGAACTGCATATGATGGTCGAAGCAACAGAACTGGTAAAAAAGAATGAACTGGAAAGCAAGAAACTTACAGGCAGCTTGAAGAAAGGATGCATTTTTTTTATATATACTTAAAATGGAGTTTGGAGATAAACCCTAATCAATTATGTAGGAGAGACATACCTCTTCCATGACAATAATGGCAATCCACTCTGCCGCTTCCCTTGCAGACAACGCACGGTGGATCAGGCTTCTTCATTATCTTTCGCCCAACATTTGACTGCAAATACCACAACACAATGATGCTCTAACAGCTTGCTTATTTTACACAATCATAATTTCAGCCATGATGGCACAAACAACATGCTTTAAACTTAGGTTAAAAGAAACTAACATCCTCTGCCAAGCCAGTGTTAATTAATAACCATTTCTTTATTTCCCAAAACTCAATTAATTAACTAATAACAGAATCGAACTATGTACGTGGCGTGGGTTTGAACTTAGAACAACAAAAATTACAGAGAACAAGAACAGAAACATTAAATTAAAACATAGGAACAAGAACATCACTTGATAGAAATTTCAACAGATCGGCCTACGAGAGTCGCAAAGAACGTTCTTATTTAGCGTAGCAGAAAACGAAATTTAAATTTGGTGTGATTGTATTCCTTCCACGAAATTGGAGAAATGAAAGACGGTAAATGAAGAAAAGAAAAATGACCTCAGTTCTGACGACCCAAGTGGGTTTAGGGAGTAAAAGAGGAACAGCGCCGTTGGATTTCCAACTCTCCAATCGGAGGTCCATAAGCAGGTTCGCCGTTGACGCCGCTGCCATGGATATTCCAGTCAGTTTTTTTTTGTTAGCTTCCTTCTTTTGCCGGCACTTGAAATCGAACTCGCAACACAAGGATATAAATAACCTTTTATTACGAAATAGGTCCCTCTATATATGTAAAAGAAATATAAAGCTCCAACTATTTTTTGGCCAACGCAGATTTAACCTTCGTTTCATTTAATTTAGGGTTACTTGTGTTGTGCCCCAGTTATTGGATTCTTCATACTTTTAAACTTGAGTAAATATCCACATAGTCACCCGATTAGTAGTAAATTTTTAGTTTAGTCATTCAATTTTAAAAAGTTTTTTATCCATCCTTGTTTTTAGGGTAAACTATACCATGGCATTGACCGTCTAATTATTGCTCTTTTCAATTTTGATTATCATTTTTAAAATTTTGTCAATAAGGTTACCTAACTACTTAAATGCATTCAATTAAGCCATTAGTCCTTAATATTTAACGGATGAGGTGATATGGTAGTTAATTAAAATATTATAATTATATATTTAGCCTTTAATATTTATACACTCTACCAATTTAGTCCTAACATTAATTTGATTCAATAAATTTAATTATTTAATAATATGGTGACACATGTCACCATTTTATTGGAGAGTTTTATAATTTTATTTTATTTAGTATAATATTTTTTATCTAATCCAATGGTGACACATGTCACAATCTAGTAAAAAAACATATTACAAAATAACGAGGATGGAAAGAATTGGACTTGTAACATGCTGCTTAAAGGGAAGCTAAGCACTCAAATACCACTAAGCCAAACACTTCATTTGTGATTGGTTTATACAATCATGTATATTACATATGTTGAGGTTACAAAGGAATATTTGTTCGTTGGTTTAAATATGATAAATTTTACATATACTTTAAATTTAAGTTAACTTAACATTAAAAATAAAAATAAATTATAGATTTTTATTTTTTAATTAAATTAAATATTTTGTATAAAACATATATCAATTTATCATGAAATTTTAAGGTTCGATTATCAATTTTATTGAATGCAAAAACATCCAAATAGAATGCATAAATAATTGTTTTAAGTTTTAGTCATTTTAAATTTTATCCGTCAATACTTATTAAAAATATTTTTGAAATCATAAACAATGCTAAACGATAATACTTAAATAAAAAATATATCTTATACCCATTTCTTTAACTCAAACGTAAAAATTAAATTTTTAAATTTTTGTATCTAAAAATTATTTTTTAGAGTCCACATTATATTTTTAACATTTATTTGTATCGTATGATGTTTTTATTTTATAATTTATAAATTTATAACTACTGGATAAAAAGTGCACTTAAAAAATATTTTTCAACTCAAATGTAAAATCATTTAATTGTAAATCATGGAAAACATTTTAAGTTTAATTTTAAAATATAAAAATTAAACTTGTTTTTATTTTAATCTTATATTAATTTGAGATTCAAGTATATATTAAAAAGTTTCACATAAGAACCAATGAATAATTTTAAAGGATATATAAAATTATATTTTAGTGGTGTTGGTATCACCTAATTATATAATTTTCTATGTTCAAGTCCTTGAATAATTAGTTTTCTTTCTTTTATGATAGTATATATAAAATTTATCCACATTTAAACTAACACATAATTTTTCTTTGCAACCTCAATATAGATTATATACATAATTGTATAAATCACAAAAGAAGGTTCTAGCTTAGTGACATTGAGCACTCACCAACAGGGATTGATTCAAGTGATAAGCAGCTTGATATTGCTTAAGCAAGATCTCATATTTGAGAACTTGTCCATGCAAAAAATCCCCATTGTGAGATTCACCCACTAAAACTAGGCGTGTAACCCGGGTCGGTCCAGATTGTGACAAGTATCACCGTTTGGTTGGATGAAAAATATTTATATTAAATAAATTAAAATAAAAAAAACTCTTTAATAAAATGGTAACATGTGTCACCATATGATTATAGAATTAAATTTATTAAATTAAAATAAAATTAAGACTAAATTGATAAAATGTATAAATGATAAGGACCAAATTTGTAATTATATTATTTTGATTAACTACTACATCACCTCTTCCATTAAATATTAACGACTCATGACTTAATTGAATGCATTAAATGGTTGGGTGACCTGATTGAAATATTTTAAAATAATCAAAATAAAAAATAGCAATAGTTAAGTAGTACACCCTTTTTAGTAGTCGTCAATGTTAAATCCATGTTAAATCGCTAAAAGATGATTTCTTAAAGGACTAATAAGAAAAAAGTCCTCAGATTAAATTATTTTTCTCTTTTAGATGTTTAAATTATTTTTAAGTTAATCCAAATATTTAATGTTACAAATTTTACTGTAATACCCCACAATTTTTGTTAGTGATAAAAATATAAATTTTGAAAGTTTGGTAGCTAAAGTAGAAATTTGGGAAAAGTTTAGGGATCTAACTTGTAATTTTCCCAAAAAAAATTTATTCCATGGAAAGTTTTCTCATAAGAGTGGGGTTTCATTTAAATCAGATTCTAGATTTAGAAACTATGTTCAAAAATAAAAAGTGTTAAAGTTCGGTAAAAATTAGGTAAATCGATTCGAATAGAAATTTTGAGAAAAATATGAAGGATGATAAATTAATCTTAGAAATATTATTTTCACATTTTAAAATGATGGAAAATAATATGGAGCATTGGATTTGACAATTTATTTCCATGTTCAATTTGGACCGTTGGATGAAAAATGGCAAGATTGAAATTTTTGGAAAATGCATGGGCAAAGTTGTAAAGGGAAAAATAATTTGTTTATATTTGACTTTGGAAAGACGATAAGGGTTATGTGGCTTGATATTAAGGTAAATATCAAGTTTCATTAAGGGTAAAATGAACATTTCTCATTAAATAAATATTTTATCATTAAGCTTAAATAAAAGGTAAATTAACATGAAATGAAAGGAAAATTTTCATAAAATTTGTTCATTTTTCAAATCCATTTCGTGCTCCCCAACACCAAGGTAAGAGAAATTTTATTTTTCATTTCTGAGCAATTTCCTTTAGTTTTTGAATTAAGTCGTGAAATAGAAAATTCTTCTATTCGAAAAATACTATCATTTGGTACCATTATTGCATGCTAATTTTTCTTGAGTTCAAAGATCCTAAATTCTAGGGTTTATTCAATTGATGATGGATTTTGATGTTATTGAGGTTGTATAATCGTTTACAAGTTTGATTGTCGATTAAAATCACCTATACATGTCTATACATGCTTATGTTGACTTCGGCCTAACCCTAGATTTGGGGGACGATAGTGATTTGATGAAATTAAGTTAGGGATTTGATTCTAGAGATCTTATAAAGTTTAATAGAGGTTGATTTCATACTCGAATCGAATCAAATCGAGTAAAATCATGAAAACCGTAATCTTGAACATATAAAGCATTTGAACTTGACTATAGAGGATAAAAAAATTATGGAAAATTTTTTAGGAACTGGAAATGATGTAAGAAGTATCCTATAAGCCTTAGAAAAATTTGGGGATCATTTTGTAATTTTATGAAAGTTGGGGTACCTAATTAGCAAATATGGAAAAGTTGTGGGTTGTTGTGTAATGGTTCAATATTTAAGGTACTAAGCTGGAAATTAATGTTTGAGTGTTGAAATTGATGTTAGAATGTGAAATTGGTTTATTTTGGGAAGTTAATAAAAGTTGAGGCTTAAATTAGAAATATGGAAAAGTTGGGAGCTCAAGTGAAAATATTATGTGAAATTTGGATAAAAAGGGACTTGAATGGTCAATTTTAAAGTGTTATGGTTAACAATTATGTTGTGATATGGAATTAGTATAGAATGAGCATCGAAAGAATTTTTAGGAAATTATTTTCTATTGTGTGCCTATGTTAGTAAGATTCTAACATGTAGTTTGAATTTGAATATGTTTGTAATGATGCTCATTTAGATTGTGTCCTTGCAATCAATGTTAAGCAATATTAAAGCGAAGGAAAAGCTTAAGAATGGAATGTGAAATCCTAAAGGAAGTTTGCAAGCTAAGGACATCAGGTGAATGAAAATTTAATTTGTACTTATGTTATTGAACAAACATTGGCTTGCGATGAGCCAGTGAAGGATTTACTATGATAATAAGTGATTCCTAATTTCTATGTGATTTGTGGTTTATGCATACATGTGCATTTGGTGAGCTAATAGAATTAGTGAATAAGATGAAAATGCAAATTGGTGAAATATGTCGAGGTTTTTGTTATGAACAGTAAGTTTAGAAAATCACCATAAATTCTAAAAAATGATTAGAGGATTTTTTTTTATAAATTTGGATTAATATACCAGTCTAGTTTTGTTTAAAACAAACGGAAACTGATTTTGAGGTATATACAAAAGGATATGAATTTTTAACCGATGATATGTCAGAAAACTGGAAACATTTTCTGCTCAAAACAGATTCTCTAAGTCAACTTTGAAAAGTTACCATAAATTGTACAAATATAACTAGAATGATTGCCTTATATGGATAGATTAATATTTGATTATAGTTTCCAATGGTATAAACAAAATAATTTTTAAAGGTGTATATTGATACATAATAATATTGCTTTAAAGGTAGTGCAAACTACCAAAATATGACATTATGACAAATTTTGGGATTTAACCGAATTAGAAGCAAAGTATCAAGCTAAAGTTTAGCGAGGCTTATATTTTGACTTGTATATAATGTCAAGTGAGTGCAATGCATGCATGACATTATACATGGATGTTCTATACATCATTGGGTAGGACTTGCGATGAGGCTACCTTATTTATGTTGGCATGATATTTATGTCATTCATCATATATTTGACATATTCTTAATATTTCAAAGGTTGAATATAAAATGCATTGACTGTTACATATGATGTTTATCATGAACATATATGATATTTATCATGAATGATATTTCAGGTATGAACTGCCCAATGTTAAATTATGAGAATATACTTTGTGATGGATGGATCAAATAAAATAAATTGTATGGCCAAGTAAGTCATTGAAAGACAAGGTGTAACTGGCATGCCACAGAGTCTAGCAGTTGCATAATCGGATTAGCACTATATTGTGTAAGGACACTTAGTGCATATGGTACTATGGTGTGTAAGGACACTTAGTGCATATGGTACTATGGTGTGTAAGGACACTTAGTGCATATGGTACTATGGTGTGTAAGGACACTTAGTATAATACTATAGTGTGTAAGGACACTTAGTATAACACTGTAGTGTGCAAGGACACTCAGTGTAGCATTATGGTGTGTAAGGACACTACGTGTGTATGGTAAGCACTTTGGTGCATCTTTGACTTGAACACCCAAGGTCTTCATAGGTTTACATTTGGGCTATAGTTTATTGGTTAAAAAATAATAAACAGGTGAATAAGCTTATGAGCTTATGGAATACATGACAAGTATTGGTAATAAATTTATATGTGATTCATATCATGTTCATATTAGTAGCATGATTGGAAAATATAGGTAAAGTAATCATAATGCATTGAATATTATTATTGTTTACATTTATGTGTTGCATTGCCTTGAATATATTTCTATTGATTATCTCACTAAGTGTATACTTAGCGTGTGATGATTTTCACGTGTAGGTAAAATGAAGAAAAATGTGTAAGGAGCTGAGCTTGTCATCAATCATCAAGGAATATTTTCAAGTATCAGTAATGACATCATGTGTTGTTCTAAAGTTTCTAGTTGGCATGTATATGAGAATTAAATGTATGCAATTTTTTATTATAGTTAGTATTAAATAAATTTATAGTATAAATAAATGTTACTATTTTGGATTAATAATTGTTTTGATTATTTGATGTGACATTTATGACTCGTGTATGGGGTTGTATACGGGAAATAGTTGTTACATTTATTGGTATCAGAACTGCATGTTTAGCTGATTCAAGGACTAAATCGAGCTTGATTTGAGTCAAAAAGTGTATACATGCCACTAGGAAGTCATTGTTACTGATTTAGTGATTATAAGATTTGATTGATGTCACTCCTTATTCATAAAGGTAAATAAATGTAGTATATGTATAAAATGTGTGTAATCGAGGGTTTGAAGTACATGACCGAGCAGAAGGTTAAAAAATAAGCTAATAGTGATAGTAAAACACTAGCTACAATACTCATGTTTAGTCTAATAATGATGATTCATTAACACAATAGGGAGTGCTAATGTAAGTTTAAGAAAACCCCCATTCATGCATAAGAACAATATTGATTGAAAAAATTGAACATTCTGATAGAATTGATCCTAAGTGATGTGTATGCGACTAGCCTTTAGGCCAGAGTGCGAGGGTGAGTCGTATTTGTAGACAGTAATTGTCTGGTAAGGATTCAACGTGTTGATTTATAATAGACTTGATATAATTACTTTTCGAAAGTAATTTTTGGAATAGATTGATTACCCCTACCATGTTGCAATGAATTACCACTTAGAGCGATTTAAGTTTATAGAACTCGAAAAGTTTCGAGATATTTATGGTAGGGAAAAAGAGTAAATTTGTTTTCTAATGTAATTTTAGCATAAACTTCTATAAAGTTATTGCTACTAGGTTGTTAAACCTTCTTAGTAAATAAGGTGTATACTCAAACTTTCTTTTAGTTAAGTTGGAAGATATTCCAATTGTTTGAGGGCATCCATATGTGTATCTAAAAAAGTTACTTGGATTACCTCTAGATTGAGATGTTGAAATTGCAATAGAGATGATATCAGATATTGCATTTATCTCTATAGCCCTGTATCGATTGGATCCGATTGAGCTTAGAGAAGTAAAGGCATAGTTAGTAGAATTGTTAAGACCAATGATTTAAATGACTAAACGTGTCATCTAGGATGCACCAATGTTATTGTGAAAAAGAAAGATGAGTCTATGCAATTAGACATGGATTATCATCCGTTAAATAAGGTACAAAGAAGAACAAGTATACTCTTCTGAGGATTGATAATCTTTGGATTAATTAAAATGGTGCATTGGTGTCTCCCAAGTCGGATCTCCAATCGGGATATTATTAGTTAAAAATGAGGAAGAACATATTCGTAAGATAGTTTTCATAATTTGATATGAACACTACGAGTTTGCGATAATGTCGTTTGATTTAACGAATGTTCCTACGACACTTATGGATTGGATAAACCGAGTTTTTCAGCTATACTTGGATTAATTGGTGGTAGTGGTCATTGATGTTATTGTGATATGTTGTAAGACCAGGGAAGAACACGATGCATGTCTTTGTATAACTCTTCCAACTATTCAGAAGAAAATTGCAGGCTAAGTTGACTAATTGTAAATTTTGGATGTATAAGGTTATATTCATTGACCATGTGATCTCAACTGAGGGAATAAGAATATACCTCAAGAAAGTACAAGCCATAGTTGAATGATAAAGTCCAAATAGTGTTTTCGAAATTCGAAGTTTCTTGGGAATTTGTTGGTTACTATCGAAGGTTCATAAAGAACTTTTCGATGATTGTCTTCCCTCTGACCAAGTTATTGAGAAAAGACACACTATTCGTTTGGACTGATAAGTGCCAATAAAACTTCAAGATTTTAAACAAAAACTGACACATGCTCTAGCATCAGTGTAATCATAATCTGGAAAAGATTATGTGATTTATAGTAATGTGTCTCATAATGGTTTACGATGATTGCTCGTGCAATAGGAAAAAGCTAGGGCTTATGCTTCAAAGCAACTAAATAATCATGAAAGAAATTATTCAACTCATGATATGGTGTAACATCCCAAACATCGGGTTAGTGATCAAATTGTAAAATTTTAAAATTTTGTGATTTAATTAGATCAATTGAAAAGTTTAGGGACTAATCTGGAAATTTATGTTGTAGGATGAATAACAAAGAAATGAAAGTTGGAAGGGTAAAAAGGTCTTTTAGCAAGAAAATGAATTAAAAATTCATCTATGGGATTTTTATAACACGTGGAAAAGGATTTTTAAGGGAATATATCCAGAGACTTCTCTTATTCTTCATCCTTCTCTCCTTCTTCTTCCCCATGAGCTACTTAGTTAAGGCAAGAACTCCTTTAGTTGAATAATTTTTGTAAATTAGATATGCTTTGGATTCTGGATGGGTTAGGAAAATTTAAAGAAGTTTTAAAGTAGTTTAAAATTCAAAGGATAGTAAGTTATGGATAATTGAAGCTAAGAGGTTTATAAGTGAATTGTGAATAAGAGGAAATAAATGAATTTGAAAGTTGGATTTGACTTCTCATACGTTTGAATAAGGAGTAATAGGTGTAAGACTTGAGTTTAGAACATGTTAAAAAGTTAGTAAGATTATTGGGTTCAAGAATTTGAAGGAAATATGCAAGATAATGATGTTTTATATGGATATAAAATGATTTGGGTAAGTATAGTTAAGATTAGTGGCAAGAAGGAAGTTCAAAATAGAAGATTTAGGTAAAGTGTTGATGTTTTTTAGGTGAAAGAAGTATGTTCTGGGTGGTTGGTATCGATACTATATGAGTTAGTACCGATGCTACACAGCTATTGTAGGTAAAAATATTGGGTAGGTATCAATACTACATGAACAATATCGATACCATAAGGCCATTATAGACAACCTTTTTATGAGGTATCGATACCTAAAGGGTAGTATTGATACCATGGGTACCGATACTATAAGGCAGGTATCAATACCATTTTGGAAATAGAATTACAGAATCGGGAAAGGGTATTGATACTCAAGCACATTATCGATACCATTATAAGGGAAGTATCGATACTGTACCTTTGGTACCGATACTACTTAAGAGGGAAATGTAAATTATGTCCTTTAGATAACTTAGGTTATTGTAAATCAATTCATAATGTTTAGGATTTTGATATTTGTCTCGAAATTATATTTATGTAGATACCAAGCATAAATAAGTTCCGAAACCGTTGGCGAGTAAGATTGATTGAGGGAAAGATAAAGAGATATAAGTGTATTGCTTGGATTAGTGAGCTAAGGTGAGTGCATACATATATATATATATATAGGACGATATTGAAATTAGACTTGTGACAAGTCTAGTTCCAACATATTTATTACATGATTGCATAAGTAGAAGCATAATCATGAATCGTAGGGTGTAAATATTTCTTGATTATATTACATGATATGATATATGACATGAACTCATATGATATGCACTATAAGACAATGATCTAAGTGAATATGTATGAGAAGTTTACATGAACTATGTGATAAAAGCTACGAACTTATATGTCTATGAGATATAAACTATATGAATTGTGAAAAGCCCATGTTATGTAGATGAGAGCTATAGGTATAATTGGCATGCCAAGAGTCGAGGGTTCTACGTAGTCCTTCAAGACATATATGTAATCCTTTGGAATATATATACGGTTCTTTGAGACACAAATTTGGTCATTTGGAATATATATATGGTTCTTAAGGAGATTTCTATGTAGTCCTTCGGGATATTTTATATGGCACTTCGGTGCATTTCTATACGACATTTATGTGCATTTCTACGCGACATTTATGTGCATTTCTACGTGGCACTTCGTTGTATTTTATACGAGCTGTGGTGATAGAATTTGTGCACAACCTCAATGCACTCACATACTTAAAGTTCTCGATATTGTATCATGAGCTAATGAAAGATATAATATAAAATAACATTTAATACCATGATAAGTTATTATGTGGGAAATGCATGTCTATATATGTTGCTTTGAATATATGATTGCATGTTACAAAAAATTCATTATAGCATCATTATATATTGTGCCTCACTAAGTCCATGACTTAGTGTGTGAGTGTTTCACACGAAGGATCCAGAAAGTCAGAAGAGCGAGGATAGACAGCTGGGATATCATCACTCTTTCAGATATCAGATCAGAAGCAAATTAACAGTAGGTTATTTTGTTATAGTAATCAGCATTGACATGTAATGAAAGGTTAAGTTGTATACGGTCTGATTAGTTTGTGAACTTTTTATATTAAAATTATGTAAATTATTGGGTTTATTTAATATAAGTTTAATTTTTCTATTATTTTTGTATAAGTATATTATTTTGAAAAGTCAATGTGACATCTCAGACTCGTATCCGGGTCGGGTACGGGTAGGGGTGCTACATTTAATGGTATCAGAGCTATGGTTTAGCCGATTCTAAGCATAAACTGAGGTCAAAAGTGTTTTAAATAGTTACATGGCAATAAAATAGTGAATACTTCTGATCTGATATAATAATGAGTATGTTGCCTTGCTAATAGAATTATCTAGTTATGTTTTATTAAAGGTCCGGACACGATAGCTCCTGAAGTGAAGCGGGAGGTGATAAACCAACAGAGAGTAGTAATTCACCTGCCCTGGCTAGGCAAGGTGAGGAACATGCACCGCTGGGTTTTCCTGTGCAAGATCAGGATATGTTCTTCAGGACATTGGATGTTATTCTAACGTGTTTCCAACCTCCTGCTCCATCAACTCAAAGAATGAATATGGAAAAGGAGTTGAAAGGATTGGGAGATCCTGAATTTAAGGGTAAAGACGAGGAAGGTCCGGTTGCAGTTGATCTCTGGCTTAATGATTTGAAGATTATGTTGGATAGTCTTCACTATTCAGAAGTGGATAAGTTAGATGGTGTGGTTTCTTTATTAAGGGGACAAACTAGGATATGGTGGATGAATGTCACCATGAGGTTGACAAATGATCAAGTTAACTGGTCTTTATTCTTGGAAGAGTTCAAGAACAAGTAAAGTATGTTGGAGATCAAGTTATCAGACAAATGAAGCAAGAGTTTATGAATTTAAAGAAGTTGAATCGCATCGTATATAAATTGAGTGCGAATTTATTAAGTTGAGTAGATGTTGTGAATGGTTTGTGGAGGGCTTGCGCCCTAGACAGAAGGAGATGTTGATAGTATTGAATATGTCTTCATTTTAGGAGGTAATTAATCGTGCTAAAGCTCTTGAGAGGGCTCAAAATGAAAGATTTGGAGAACAAACATCTAAAAAAACTTGTGCTTGTTCAAGCTCAACACCATCAAAAAGAGGCAGAGATACTGAATTTTGATCTCAGGCTAGGTCTGAGTCAGTTGCATCCTCTGTAAGAGGATCAAGTCAGATGAGAATTAGACAGATGCAATTAGCGGGATCTGGCGTTGGAAGATCAAATCAGGGTCAATCAAGATAGTGTCAGCATTATGGGAAGAATCATTCTAGAGTGTGTCGGGTGACCTCTGGAGCCTGTGTTTGATGCGGGGACACCGAACATTTTATCCGGGATTCTCCATTAATGGTTGGTGAATCTATGCAATCTGAGTGAATTACTTTCGCATCCCAAATAGGACAAGGAAAAGGTAGAGGGAGAAACCAATATGAATCTTCCACACAACATGAAGTGCGTTCAACTGCACGAGTGTATAATATAAAGACAAATGAAGACCGTGATGATCCAGAGATTATAGCAGATACTTTCTAGTTATATGATAAATTGGTGCTAGTACTAATTGATTCGGGTTCCATTTATTCATATATTAATAGTAAATTAGTAAAGTATTTGAGAATTTCCTTAGAAGCTACGAGTAGTGAGGTCATATTGGCTAATCCTTTAGAGCATAGTGCTCAGGTAAATAAAGTATGTAAGGGGTGTCCGATAAGGATTCAGAGAATTGATTTCCCTGCTAATATAATGGAATTTCCCTTTGATAAGTTTGAAGTAATTTTAGGGATGGACTGGATGTACTATTATCATGCAAATGTCGATTGTGGATTGAAAAGGGTAACC
This sequence comes from Hibiscus syriacus, assembly GCF_006381635.1. Classification (NCBI taxonomy): domain Eukaryota; kingdom Viridiplantae; phylum Streptophyta; class Magnoliopsida; order Malvales; family Malvaceae; genus Hibiscus; species Hibiscus syriacus. Next base: position 18,871,518 of record NW_024063471.1, read on the forward strand.
CTGATTAGTTTAGAGGAAACAACAGTAAATGTGATCAGTGAAAGATTGAATCCTTTAGCAAATATAATATCAGCAATCTCAGCAAGGAATTTGTTGCTACAAGGATGTTAGGGTTTTCTTGCAAATATGATAGATACCAGAGCTAAAGAGAAAGGTTTAGAAGAAATTCCAATAGTCAGAGAGTTCCCTGATATCTTTCCTACAGATTTTCCAAGACTACCACTAGATAGAGAGGTGGAATTTCAAATTGAAGTAATGCCGGGAACAACTCCTATTGCAATGACACCTTATAGAATGACACCAAAAGAATTGAGCAAGTTAATATTCAGTTGAAAAAATTGTTAGAAAACAGATTTATAAGACCAAGTGTGTTAACTTGGGGAGCTCAAGTGTTGTTTGTTAAGAAGAATAATGATTCAATGTGTCTCTTCATTGATTATAGACAGCTCAACAAGGTGACCATCAAGAACACGTATCCCTCCCAAGAATTGATGATTTGTTTGACCAGTTAAAGGGAGCTTCGACATTTTCAAAGATCGATTTATGTTCTGGTTATCATCAATTGAAGATTCAGGAGAAAGATATTCCGAAGACAACTTTTAGAATGAGGTATGGTCACTATGAGTTCATTGTGATGCCATTTGGAGTAACTAATGCACCTGCTGCTTTTATGAATCTCATGAATAGGATATTTCGACCTTATTTGGACCATTTCGTAGTTCATTTTATTGATGATATGCTAGTGTACTCGAAGTCTAATGAAGAGCATAGTGCACATTTGAGGGTAGTGTTGCAAACTCTAAGAGATAAGAAACTTTATGCCAAATTATCTAAATGTGAGATTTGGCTAAATGAAGTGATTTTCTTGGGCATGTGATTTCTGAAGATGGGATTCAGGTAGATCCTCAAAAGATAAAAGCTATTTTGGAATGGGAAGTTCCAAAGAATGTATCTGAAGTTTTGAGTTTCCTTGGGCTTGCTGGTTATTATCGAAGATTTGTTAAGATTTTTCGATGATAGTTCTACCTTTGACCAAACTGATAAGGAAAAAAGTACCATTTGTTTGGACTTACGAGAGTCAAGAAAGTTTTGAAGCATTAAAGATAATTTTGACTGAAGCTCCAGTGTTGGTCCAACCTGAGTCTGGCAAGAACTACGTGGTTTATAGTGACGCATCCCATAATGGATTGGGATGTGTGCTGGATCGAGAGAGGGAAGTTGTAGCATATGTGTCTAGACAATTGAAACCGCATTAAAAGAATTATCCAACGCGTGATTTAGAGTTGGCTGCAGTAGTGCTCGCTCTCAAGATTTGGCGTCACTACTTATATGGAGAACGTTGTTATCTGTATAGATATCATAAGAGCTTGAAGTAGCTGATAACTAAAAAAGAACTAAATTTGAGGTAGAGAAGATGTGTTGAGTTCTTAAAGGATTACGATATAATAATTGATTTCCATCATGGAAAAGTGAATGTGGTAGCAGATGCTTTAAGTCGAAAAACATTTGCAGCCTTAAGAACTTTGGACGCCAAGTTAACATTAAATGAAGATGATGGTCTATGTGCAGAATTAAAGCTTAAACCAACATTGTTGGATCGAATTAGGGAATTGCAAAATAAATATGAAATGTGTTTGAAAAGATTGGAGCAAATAAAGAATGAAGAAAATAAGGATTTCGAGATTAAGTATGATGAGAATTTGTATATAGAGGAAGAGTGGTGATTCCAGATGATGAGGAATTGAAGAAGGATCTATTGATAGAGGCTCATTGTAGTCCATTGACGATGCACCCAGGCGGAAACAAGATGTATATGGATCTTAAGGATCAATATTGGTGGCAAGGAATGAAAAAAGTATCATCGAATTTGTGTCTAAATGTTTAACATGTCAACAAGTCAAAGCCGAGCAACAAGCCGGTAGTTGCTGTGCACAAGTTTTATGGATGAAACAACAACTTTTTGATTATGGAATTGAAGTAGGTATCATTCCTATCAAGTGTGACAATACTAGTGCTATTTGTCTCACTAAAAATCCCATCCAACACTCTAGAACTAAGCACATTGAAATAAGACATCACTTCATTAGAGACCATGTCACTAAGGAAGATGTAATTCTAGAATTTGTTGATACTTTGCACCAATTAGCGGATATCTTTACAAAACCCTTAGACAAGGAAAGATTTTGGACACTTAGGAGAGAATTAGGTTTGACCAACCTATCTTCACTTAGTGTTTAAAATAATTTTAGCACTTTTAATAAATCTTGAAAAATGCTTATAATAATAATTTTTGATTGCATTCTTGCTATTAGTTAGGGGGAGTTTGTGATTCTTAATGAAAATTAATTTTATGTTCAAAAATCGATTAAAGATTAATTTAATTGTTTGAACATAATTAATTTTTGATATATGAGTTGCCAATACCACTAGAAAAGATTAATTTAGCATTTTGTGCTTAAAAAATCGGATTTTAGCATTTTGGTGCAGAGGGAATCGATCCCCCCCTGAGGGAACCGATTCCCCCTTTGAAGGGGAACCGATTCCCCCCACAGGGGAATCGATACCCCCCTAGGGTTCTGTTAAAATCGGGCAGAACACCCCAAAATTCCCAAAACCCTTATATTTTCTTCAAACCGTTTCTCACCCTCCTCAAACACTCAAATCTCCTTTCTTGCCTCAAATCATCGATATTAATCGGAATTCGCTTCAAATATTATCTTCTAAACCTGTTGGAATCATTAAAATCGTGCAAACAACATCTAAATCCCCTCAATCTTCATCTTTCAAGGTAAATTTTTCTAAACTCTCTATTTCATTGTTTTTGAATATAGGATTAGTTTCAATTAGTTCTAGGTTGAAATAGTGATCGGGCATTGATTATTTAGGGATTAGAAACTAGATGTTACAACTAATTTCATAAAAAACACAAGAATTTTTCAAAATTTTTTAAATTTTCGAAATAAAAAAATGTTATTTTCAAATTATTGTGTTTTGATTAAATTATGTTGTTGTTATGAAAAACTATACATATATTGTTTCTCAAAACCATATTTTTCAAAAGTTTTTCAAAAACTTTGCCCATTAGGATTGATTTAGAGAATCTTGAAATATTGAGGACTCATTTGAGTTTTGGGATTAATTGAATTGCATACATTTGTTTTAAAATTGCAGGTTATTCTATCTATTCCGATTTCCTTCACCATGTCAAATCCTAAACGTCCTAGGTCTTCATCTAGTCGTTCTAGTCGTCAACCAAATCCTCCTCCTATTCCTCAAAATCCTATTCCAAATCTTGATCTTAACTTGACTATCCAAAATTCTTGTTTCAATCAACCGGGTCCTAAAGATTATCGTTATTGGTTTTACCAATATTTTGACTCGTATAAGATTAGGGAAGAACGTATCCCATCTCTTCAAACTATGGTTGATATTAACTTTAAATATCTCCCTATCTTGCACGAATGGAAATTTGATAAACTTTTCGAACTTGAACCCATTGTCTATCATCAACTTGTTCGTATCTTCTACTGTAATGCCGTTTGTATCAAAAATCGTGACAAAACCAAAACCAAAACCATAAGAGTGCGTTCCTACCTCCTAGGTCAATATTTCCATCTTGATCCGGATTACATAGCCAATGCCTTAGGATTGGACAATGAAGGTTTATCAAACGAAAAACAAGTTTTAGGCTCTCGCTATAAACGAAATGATAGTGCAAGTGTTTTAGATCTCTATGAGCGTTTCCTTCATCTCATGATCACTTGGTGGTTTCGACCATCCGGGGGTCGATATTCAACTCTTAGAGCTTTAGATCTTTGGTGGTTGCACTGTTTTGAAAACAATATAAAAATAAACCTCTCTGAGATTATCTTTGTTGAAATTGTTGAAACCGTTAACCTAGTGCCAAATAAGAAACTCTGTTCTTCACTAGTTTACGGTTGTATCCTTAGTAATCTCTTTTCTAAAGCTGAACTCCGAGTTGGTCTAGATGCCTCATTTCCTCTTAAGAAACAAATCAATCTTCTTTCTTTAACAAGAGCGAGATGGGTCAAAAATAAGGAAACCGGTGCATGGGTTCGATCTTCTACTCCGGGAGCTAGTTCTTCACAAGCTCCACCCGAAGCTGACGAAGATCCCGAGTTTGAACAATTAATGAGGGATATTGATGAAGCTGAAGAAGAACCTGAACAACCCGAGGAGCACGCACAACAATCGACTCAAATGCCTCCATATTTTCAATCCTTTATGGAGACATTTGATTTTCGTTATGCGACAATGGATTCGCGCTTTTCCTCTATAGAGTCTCATTTATCCACAATGGGAGCTCAACAATTAGAAATTCTTCAGGAGATGCGTGCAAACAATGAAGCAACCAATGCTCGTATTAATGAACTAACTCATGAAATGGCTGCTATGCGAGCCCGTTTTCCTCCTACCGATCCGGATGCTTGATTTTGTGTTTAGCTTTACAACTTTGAACTAAAAGAATATTGTTTCAACATTTTTGATATTTTGGATTGTTTGATTTTGTGGATTGTTGGATTTTAATTTATGAACTTATATGTTCGATGTGTTTTATTCGTTATTGCATCATTTACATAATTATTAGCAATATGACCAATTTTGCCATATCACATTATTTATGAATATTGATTTATGAAACTAATGGCTAACCTCTCTTTTGATTGTGATCTTAGCAGCTTAAGCTTATAATTAATAAATCAATTGGCTAAATGATTTCAAAACCTTGTTTTACAATGTCTTTTTGATTTAACAAAAAGAGGGAGAAGAATAGGTGTTAAATGTTTTACATAATAAATTGAAGAAGTGTTAAAGTAAGGGGAAGTAATTTCAAAACTTGATTTCAAAAATCTTAAAATTACTAAAATGTTTTGTTATATCAAAAAGGGGGAGATTGTTGAAACATTTTGATATTTCGATATAACAAATTAAGTTAAATGGATTTTAAGATTTTCCAAATGATTTTCTAAGTATATTCGATATAACTATTCGAATATCAAAACATTACTCCAAATATTTCAAAAATCATTTTTAATCCTTACTTAAGTGTAAAATTAAGTTTTAATCATAAAACAATTTCAAAATAATCTTACAAAGTATTTCGAATCAATTCAAAGCCAAAAATTACAGATTGCTCAGAGGGAACCGATTCTCCCCATAGGAGAAACCGATTCCCCCTAAATGGTTTTGGCCCCGAGATTTCCAGAATGCTCGGAGGGAACCGATTCCCCCCATAGTAGGAACCGATTCCCCCCTAAACAGTTTTGCTCCGAGAATTCCAGTATGCTCGGAGGGAACCGATCCCCCCCAAGTGGGTACCGATTCCCCCTTGTACAACGGTCGAAATATTTGAATTTTACACTTAGGAACCGATTCCCTTCAAGGGGGAACCGATTCCCCCCACGCTCCAAGCTGTTTTATTAAATGTTTTCACACTAAAACGGCTATAATATCTTCTCTAATCATCCCCAACGTTCAGAAGTGATTCAAGGTGTATTTAAGCAAGCTTAGAAGCCATTGATCAATAACAACAAACATCAAGCAACTAGAATCAAGAGAGAATCAAAGAGAAAGCATCAAACCTCAAGTTTGAGAATTTCAAGCCTATTTTCATTCAATATTCATTTTGCTTTCAAGAACACTTTTTGTGCTCAATTGTATTCATCTTTGAGTGTTCTTTTCTTTGTTCTAGAATTGTGCAAACATCTTACCTTGTGAGGTTTTCTTGTAAGTTTGCAAATTTGTAATCTTCTCTTTGGGAAAAAGAGTGTTCTCAAGAGTTGGGGTATACTCTTGAGGGAATTGTAAGGTTATCTCTTTGGCCTCAAAAGAAAGAACAAATTAGTGAATTTGTTGGAAAATCCTTAGTGTGGATAGCTAAGGTAGTGGACGTAGACTTTATTTGAGAAAGTCGAACCACTGTAAATCGCTGTGCAATTACTTTCAATTTTCTGCAAAAGCTTCCACAAAAATTTTAATTGTCAATTCACCCCCCTCTTGGCCGATTTTGTCAATCGATTAACTCAACAGAACTCTTATTATATGCACTATAAGATAATGATCTAAGTGAATATGTATGAGAAGTTTACATGAACTATGTGATAAAAGCTACGAACTTATATGTCTATAAGATATAAATTATGTGAATTGTGAAAAGCCCATGTTATGTAGATGAGAGCTATAGGTATAATTGGTATGCCAAGAGTCAAGGGTTCTACGTGGTCCTTCGGGACATATATGTAATCCTTTGGAACATATATGCGGTTCTTTGAGACACATATTTGGTCCTTTGGAATATATATATGGTTCTTAAGGAGATTTCTATGTGGTCATTCGGGACATTTTATATGGCACTTCGGTGCATTTCTATGCGGCACTTATGTGCATTTCTGCGTGGCACTTCGGTGTATTTTATATGAGATGTGGTGACAACATTTGTGCACAACATCAATGCACTCTCATACCTTAAGTTCTCGGTATTGTATCATGGGCTAATGAAATATATAATATGAAATAACATTTAATACTATGATAAGTTATTATGTGGGAAATGCATGTCTATATATGTTGCTTTGAATATATGATTGCATGTGACAAAAATTTCAATATAGCATCATTATATATTGTGCCTCACTAAGTCCATGACTTAGTGTGTGAGTGTTTCACACGTAGGATCCAGGAAGTTAGAATAACGAGGATAGCCAGCTGGGATAGAATCACTCTTTCATATATCATATCAGAAGCAACTTAACAGTATGTTATTTTGTTATAGTAATCAACGTTAACATGTAATGAAAGGTTAAGTTGTATATGCTCTGATTAGTTTGTGAACTTTTTGTATTGAACTTATATAAATTATTGGGTTTATTTAATATAAGTTTAATTTTTCTACTATTTTTGTGTAAGTATATTGTTTTAAAAAGTCAATGTGACATATCAAACTCGTATCCGGCTCGGGTACGGGTAGGGGTGTTACATATAGAGTTAGCAACAGTTCTGTTTACTTCATTGATATAACGCCATTATTTATATGGTGAGTGATGATATATCTATAAGGATCTCAAAAGTAAAAAGTATGTGTTAACTCAAAGAAGTGAAAATAAAAGAAATAGATTGAATTCCTTAAAGAACGATAATGTGCTTATCAACTACAATCAGGAAAGGATAATGTGGTGGTTGATATGATAAAGTCGAAACACATTTCTATTATGGGAACTTTGAATACATGATTGTCTCTAAGGAAAGATGGTGCTCTGATTGTAGAATTAAAGTTAAAACATGTGTGGCTAAATCAAGTAATTGATTTTCAAAGAAAAGATGAAAATTGTTGTGTTTGTAAAAGATACAATAAGTGGGAAAAAAGTGAAACCAAAGACTTAGAAGTTAAGTCTGATGGATACTTATGTTATCAAGGACAGAGTCGATACTAGTAATAGAAATGAAAAGAGCTATTACCGAGTTTGTTTCTAAATATATGATATGACAACAAGTTAAAACAGAAAATCAAGTGTCTTCTGAAGTGTGGTAAGCGATTGCCATCCCTCAATGGGAATAGGACAAATTACAATAAACTTTGTCATAGGTAAAAATTATTGAAAATAATCTCAAGATAGTTGTCGATCAATAAAAGTCTTATTCGGATTGAAAAAGAGAAGAGATATTCTATTAAATTAATGATAAATGTTTCTTAAAGTATCAACAAAAAAATTAAAGGTTGAAAAAAAAGCTAATCAGAAAAGAGAATAAGGAGTGAAAAAGTAGCATCCTAGTCTATTTACATCAGGTACATATTGAAAATTCGAGGAAGAATATTCTTAAGGAGAGAAGAATTGTAATACCCCAAATTTTGATTAGTGGCCAAAATGTAAATTTTGAAAATTTAGTAGCCAACGTAGAAAATTGGGAAAAGTTTAAGGACATAAGTGGTAATTTTCCAAAAAATAATTTTTATTCAATAAATGGATAGCTTACTCTTGAGAGTGGGGTTTTATTGAAATCATATTTTTGATCTAGAAATTATGCTAAAAACTAAAAAGTGTTAAAGTCTGGTAAAAATTTGATAAATCGGATCGAATAGAAACTTTGAGAAAATTTGAAAGATGATAAATTAAGTTTAGAAATATTATTTCCACATTTTAAAATGATGAAAAATAATATGGAGCATTGGATTTGAGAATTTAATTCTATGTTCAATTTGGACCGTTGGATGAAAAATAACAAGATTGAAATTTGTTGAAAATGCATGAGCAAAGTTGTAAAGGGAAAAATAATTTGTTTATATTTGACTTTGGAAATATTATAAGGTTTATGTGGCTTGGCATTTTGGTAAATATCAAGTTTCATTAAGGGGAAAATGGATATTTCTCATTAATTGAATATTTTATTCATTTAAGCTTAAATAAAAGTTAAATTAACATGAAATGAGAGGAAAATTTTCATAAAGTTTGTTCATTTTTCAGTTTCATTTCGTGCTCCCCATGACCAAGGTAAGAGAAATTTTATTTTTTATTTTTGAGCAATTTTCTTTGGGTTTTGGATTAAGCCGTGAAATAGAAAATTGTTCTATTCGAAAAACACTATCATTTGGTACCATTATTGCATGCTAATCTTGCTTGAGTTCAAAGATCCTAAATTCTAGGATTTATGTTCATATTAGGGTTTATTGAATTGAAGATGAATTTTGATGTTATTGAGGTTGTAGAATCGTTTGCAAGCTTGATTGTTGACTAAAATCACATATACATGTCTATACATGCTTATGTTGATTTCAACCTAACCATACATTTGGGTAAAGATAGTGATTTGATGAAATTATGTTAGGGTTTTGATTTTAGAGATTTTATAAGGTTGAATAAAGGTTGATTTTATACTCGAATCAGATCAAAATCGAGTAAAATCATGAAAACCTTAATCTCGAATCAGATAGTCAATTTTAAAGTGTTATGGTTAACAATTATGTTGTGATATGGAATTAGTATCGAATAAGCATCGAAAGAATTTTTAGGAAATTATTTTCTATTGTGTGCCTATGTTAGTAAGATTTTAACATGTGGTTTGAATTTGAATATGTTTGTAATGATGCTCATTTAGATTGTGTGTTTTAAATCAAGATCAAACAATATTAAAGCGAATGAAAATATTAAGGATGGAATGTGAATTTCTAAAGGAAGTTTGCAAGCTAAGGACACCAGGTGAGTGCAAATTTAATATGTATTTATGTTATCGAACAAACATTGGCTTGCGATGAGCCAATGAAGGAGTTACTATGGTAAGAAGTGACTCCTAATTATTATGTGATTTGTGGTTTATGCATACATGTGCATTTGGTGAGCTAATAGAATTAGTGAATAAGCTGAAAATGCAAATTGATGAAATCTGCCTATATTTGTGTTTGAACAATAAGTTTAGAAAATCACCATAAATTCTAAAAAATTATTAGAAGATTATTTTTATATAGTTGGATTAGTATACCAGTATAGTTTTTTTAGAACAAACAAAAACTGATTTCGAGGTATATAAAAAAAGATGTGAATTTTTAATCGATGATAGCTTAGAAAACGGGGCAACAGATTCTGCTTAAAACAGATTATGTTAGTCAACTTTGAAAATTTACCATATATTTTACAAATTGCACTAGAAAGAGTTCCTTATATGGATGGACTAGTATTTAAGTCTATTTTCTAGTGGTATAAACAAAATAATTTTTAATGGTGTAGATTAATACATAATAATATTTCTTTAAAGGTAATGTAAATTGCCAAAATATGACATTATGACCAATTTTGGGATTTAACTGAATTAGAAGCAAAGGATCAAGTTAAAGCTTAGTGAGGCTTGCATTTTGAATTGTATATAATGTCAAAATGAGTGCACTGTATGCATTACACTATACATGGATGTTTTATTCATCATCGGGTAGGACTTGTAATGATTCTACCTTATTTGTGTTGGCATGATATTTATGTAATTCATCATATATTTGATATATGATAAATATGTCAAAGGTTGAATATAAAATGCATTGATCACTGATCGTTACAGATGATGTTTATCATGAACATATATGATATTTATCATGAATAATATTTCGGGTATGAACTGCCCAATGTTAAATTATGATAGTACATTTTTTCATGGATGGATCAAATATAATAGATTGTATGCCCAAGTAAGTCTTTGAATGACAGGGTGTAATTGGCTAGATTGTATGCCCAAGTAAATCTTTGAAGGACATGGTGTAATTGGCATGCCATAGAGTCTAGCAGCTGCATAATCGGATTATCACTATAATGTGTAAGGACACTTAGTGCATAAGGTACTACAGTGTGTTAGGACACTTAGTACTATACTATAGTGTATGAGGACACTTAATACAACACTATAGTGTGTAAGGACAATCAGTGTAGCACTGTTGTGTGTAAGGACACTCAGTGTATATGGTAAGCACTTCAGTGCATCTTTGACTCGAATACCCAGGGTCTTCATAGGTTTACGCTTGGGCTATGGTTTATTAGTTAATAAATGATAAACATGTGAATAAGCTTATGAGCTTATGGAACACATGACAAGTATATTGGTAAGAAATCTATATGTTATTCATATCATGTTCATATTAGTAGCGTGATTGGAAAATACAAGTAAAATAATCATAATGCATTGAATATTTTTATTGTTTACATTTATGTGTTGCATTGCCTTGAATATATTTTTATTGATTGTCTCAACCAAGTGTATACTCAGCGTGTGATGATTTTCACACGTAGGTAAATTGAAGAAAAAGGTGTAAAGAGTTGAGCTTAGCTTTAATAATCCATGAATATTTTCAGGTCCATGAATATTTTCAGGTAACAGTAATGACATCCTATGTTGTTCTAAAATTTTTAGTTGACATGTATACGAGAATTAAATGTCTACAAGTTTTTAGTATAGTTAGTATTAAATAAAATTTATAGTATAAATAAATATTACTATATTAAATCATATTTTCACTTTTAATTAAATTGAATTTTTAAATCAGGCAATTTTACTTATTATATAAACAAAACAGAACTGCTTGTTACAACCTAAGATCAAACTTGAATTAGAAATTGAAATATTATATTTTGAATTCCTCTGATTATTTATTTTATAATATAAATGGTTACAAATATGAAATTGGTGAAAGAAACAAGATTTTGCCTATTTTAGGTTAAGAAATATGTTGATTATTTGATGTAACATCTATGACTCGTGTACAGAGTCGTATATGAAAAATGAGTGTTACATTTATTGTTTTAAGTGTTTCAACCTGCCGAAAACCTGCCACTATTATCAACGTTTTCTGTACTCAACAACCATCCATTCATAAACCCTAAGATGAGATTTTAAGAATTTAACACAACAAAACAGCTGCAAAACCTGTAGTACCTTGGGTCGTGTCAGACTAATGTTAATCCTATGCCAGTCTGCGAGCAGTGAAGTAGTGCAGTTTCTTGGATTCTCAGTTGACCTAACAAAGGATACCAGTATGCAGTCCTTGTCTCTTCCCTGGAGATTAATGGTAAAAAAATTGCAACACACGTGGTCATTAGGATGACGAATTAACACCAGCAACTAAACTAAGATAAGACAACAAAGGATTTGCTTCAATCCAACCTGGTATCTGTCAATAGTATGAGTCTCCACGGATGCTTTACAAGCATGTCTGATGAGATTTGCCCGTGAGTTATAAGGTGTAATGATTCCAATATCTTTGCCTTCAATTCCATTGTTAACTAATCCACCTGTTTGCATCATGTTGCTTACTGGTCACATCATCAACAAAAGGATAAGTTCCGAAAAAATAATTTAGACAAGTGTAGATCTTACCTCTGCAATTATATAAGCTTCCATCGGATCTCTGGTCTCTAGCCTCTAAAGCAGCCTACATATCTAAGCACAGAAATACTACAGTAAAGGTTCAAGGCATGCAAGTATATAACAGATCGTAACTAAAATAAAATTACTATCAAACCTGTATTAACGAAAATGACTGGCTTGCTTGGATTTAAAACCTGCAACCGTGAGTGAATGTAAGTGGACGAATGCTAAGTATCACAAAAATGTGGAAGTATTTTGATCACAAAAGCAACCTTAGCACAAAGCACATAGCCTTCAAAAACATACAAAATAAATAGAGGTTTATAAACAAGGAAATTACAAACCAATCTTACAGTTTTTAGCCACGGTGAACAAGAGATTGGTTTCGTGAACTTCAGTTTCACATTAGCTATTTCAGGAGAACCACAACGTAGTCGATCGCCATATATCAATGCATTTGACAGTTCCATGATACTTTGACACATACGGTACTGCAGGAAAAAGGTTTAATAAATTCATACAACAATAAAATAACTGAAATACAAAACATTTAGTTATCTCAGGCGGTAACATGGCTTTGCAGTGGTGCAATTGCCTGTGGATGTGCTTCTGATAGCCTGCAGAACAAAACTTATTCCCATCCCTTTTTCTCGAGCCTCAGTACTCTGGAAATCAATGTGTTACACTGTGAAAGTGCTTCAAATTTTGCTCAGTAAATTAAATACCTAGAGCTGACGATAAATATATACATGCCTGAATCAAGGGAGGCAACTGATAGTGATCTCCAACTAGGACAAATGTAGATGCAAACATCAAGGGTCCCTGTGACACCTGATAGGACAGATCTTTCATCAACTGAGAGCAAAATGTGCATTACATTTGACTTTCTGCTTTTTTAAAGACAAACTAACACCTTTATACCTTGAAACTGAAAGTAGTTTGTTTATACAGTATATTACATTAAAGCATCCTTGTTTAATTTAAAATGCAATTTTGTGCCAATTAGATTTATGCTTTACTGGACAACAGAACTCAATATACAGATTCTTCATCATGTAGCTTTAGGATCCTCTTTGCCCTTTTTCCCTACTTCGTTTTCCTGTTTTACCTGCATTCTCCCCCCAAAAAATAATGGCTAAAACATTTGTTTGTAGTTCCACTATTTATTTTCCTGCCACTTTAAGTATACAATCTAGATATAGTATCATTGAGCATAAATCATAATCTAGATGAAACTTTTATACCATAAATTTGAATTATAAAAATGCATATAGTACATATTGGCAGTGTTGTCTGTCCAGCTTCATCAATAATGCATACATCAAATTTCTTTCCAGAGAGCAAGGGACTAGTGATGCCCAAGCAAGTGACGGCAACAACTTTCACTAGGTCAAATTTCAGTTTAATTTCTTCAACACTATTTAGGTTCATACCTGTCACAAACAATTTACCACATAAAGAAGATATTAAGTAGCATGCCAACTGCAACATTGATAGTAATATACTTCCTGACCCGAAAAACAATGCCCCTTAATTTCATCATGCACAGATTCATGTTAGGGCTTGAGAGATCGTTTACCATTCCGGGGGGAAAACTGAATGGCTTGAGAGAGGTAGACTTGGTGATCAAAGGCGACACCTCATCAGCAACCCCCACCCCCGGAGATGAATCGGAATGGATGTTATGGTTTGGCGGGATGGAAACGACGCCGTTTGCAGGGGCTTCTTCGACAAGCAAAGCAGCGGCATTGGATTTGGGAGGGGTAGCGGAAGTTGCTGCGAGAGGAGAAGAAGGGTTATTGGTGTGCTTGTGCTGGGAAACTAAAAGGGCGTTTTGGGAATGGCGTTCGAAGAAATGCTGGATGCCGAACTTGGAGGGTTGAACTTTTGATTGATTGTTGGAAACATTAGGTTTCTTTGATGAAGAAGGGTTAGGCTTCCTTCTGGTTTTTGGAGGCATTTTCACTTCATAAGCTTGCTTCCCACTTGGATCTTCCTTCAGTATCAGTAGCCATCCTCTTTATCGGGACAATTACTTTCCCGCCAAACATTTTCTTCTACCTTAAAAATATTTGAGTGGATCGGGCCAGGTCCAATACTGCTGTTCAAAACCCAAAACAAAGCTTATTATTGAATTCGGTACATCAATTTGTCATTTTTATAAATACGGTACATGTATTTTCTTAATAGTATGAGCTAATTATAACATATTATATATTCATAATGTTTCTTAGCTGTTGACAATTCTCATAAGACGCAACTGCTCAAACATAAAACTTCAAGAAAGATTTACACTCCACTAATCATTATGATCACTCAATGAATTCAAAAAACATGTATTTCTTTTGAACTTATTTGTTATTTTTATGTGATAAATATTACACTTGATATCTGAATTTGTCACATTTCAAAAATGTGATACTTACTTTTTTATATTTTTCAAAAACTACACAAAATACTCGTATTAAATAACTTAAAAGGTAATAATAAAATTAAATTACTTATTTTAAATTTAACAAATTGTGGTGTGAAATTCATATCATATTTTAAATGTTTAACGTTGATTTGATAAATACATATAATAAATGTGTAACTTTTGACAAATATGTGTACCAAATTGTTTAAAAGAAAACACATGTATCATGTTTATAAAAATGATAAATCCATGTGCCAAATCTGTGATATTTGACAAATATAGGTACTAAATCAGTTAAAAGAAACACTTGTACCACATTTATAAAATGTGAACAAAATTAGGTACCAAACAATGTACTATGCCTTTTGTTTGAGACTCAAAATTCATATTACGATCCATAATGATTTCAAAGCATTGGATAGCGGCGGTAAGCTTAAAAATGATTTTTGCTTTATGGTAAATTACACTCGATAGCATTGAATTTTTCCAATCGACTTGTTTATACTACTGAATTTTATTTTTATCATATTGAATTTTAGTCTTACATTCAATTATGACATTCCTTCATTAAGTCAATAACGAGACGATAACATAACTGACAGTTGTTGATGTGGCATGTCACAAAACAGGCGTCGCTTTGGGATGAATATTGATGTCCAAAACTACGTCGTTTTAAACACTAAACTTTAGGGGTGTATCAATTTTGTTACTGAACTTTGAAACAATTTACTTTTTTGGCATTGCACTATTTAGTCACCGTCAACAGTCAACCACTGTCTTCATAAAGCTTGAGATTAGCTTAACAAAGCACAATAATTTCATTGGAGAGAAAGAGGAGTTTTAGGTAAATGTTACGTTAGGAGTGAAGGATAAAAGGAAAGGGTGAAGTTTTTTTCATGCTCCATGTTTAGTTTTATGATTATCGGAATCTTATACTTTGATAAAGACAAAAATATTTGGGTCAAGTGTTAAGAACAATGAGGAACTTCTAAAGGAAAAGGGAAAGTTTATAGATCGAATCCATTGAATGCTTGTCAAGTCATTGTTGGCCAAATTAATGTGTAAATATAATTTTAATATTGAGTATCGACCCCATTATTAATTTAGTCAATAATATTATGTTAAGTAAGGGTCAGTATGTTTGTCCTCGGTGAAGAGTTGTCAAATTTAAGATTTGGACTAAATTATAACGATTTTTAAAGTATTAATGGTAAAATAATAATTTTTCATGATTCATACCTGACTATTATTTATGATTATAATTAATTTTGAATCAGTATAGATCAGTTTGTAAATAAGATAATGTTTAGGGGTTAAAAGTATAATTTTATTTATGGACCTTTGAGATGTTAGTGCATTGGTACCTTGTAATTATAGAATTCTATTGGAATTGGGTGGAAGATAATATTAATTATATCGTTCTTTTATACAAAATATTACAATATTGGGTAACTATTCATTTATGGAAAGCAACAAAAATGACATTTTAGCTTTATCTTTTCTTTCGGGACACTAAGGGGGCGTTTGGATGGGGGAATGTGGGATTCCCCGGGGAATGTGAGATTCCCCCGGGAATGGAATCCACATTCCCCCGTTTGGTTTGGAAGGAAATGTCATTCTCGGTAATGTTTTATTACCAATAGTGGATTTTTTGGGGTATATTACCGGGAATGTCATTACCTCCTTTCCCTTAGGGATTGTAACATTACCAGCGTTTTGGACTAAAATGTCCTTAAATTATTATTTTTTTTCAAAAATATCATTCTTCTGTCATTGAATAATAAAAATTCTACGAAGGTTAAATTACAAATGTATCCTTAAATTATTTTAGATTTACAAAAAAAATCTATAATTAAAGTTTTATATGAAGTTCAGGGATTAAAACAAAATTTTACCCTTTCATTAAACCATTTTTATATTTTTAATTTTGTAAAAAAATTATATAAATATTATGAATTTATTTTTTTAAAGAAAATATATAAATATTTTACAACTTGTAATATTATACAAATATATAATAAGGACAATTTGGTCAAATATACATTCCAATAATCTTTTATTCCTTTAACAAAACACAGTAATCTTACATTCCTGTTAAACCAACCAAACACAAAATACAACATTCCCAGTAATCCTATTCCCTGGTAATCTTTTATTCCCACTGGTAATCTTACATTCCGTGAACCAAACGCACCCTAAGAAGCAGTGGAGAGTAGATTAAACTTAGAAAAACAATTGGCCGTAGACAGCCATTAATAGCTTCTTTGCTCTTTTACAACCAAAAAAAGTATTATTTTATGCAATTAATATTATAGTTAGGATCCCTTACATTATGTAAAACTGATGTTACACTAATTTTAAATCATTAGATTTAAATAAATAAATAAATTACTTAAATTCAATTAAAAATTATAACTCATAAATAAATATTTCTTTAACTCACAGTGTAGACACTTATTTTCGCCTGAAGTTTTTTTAAAATATATAATAATATAGTATAGTTTTTGAAAACATTTTCGAAAAACGTATAACATATAGTTTTTAGAAAACGGTTATTGAAAACATATAATATATAGTTTTTAAAAATCGTTTTTTGAAAATATATATAATATTATTTTGAAAATACAATTTAAAAACATATATTATTTAATTTTGAAAACATATTATATAGTTTTGAAAACAATTTTCAAAAATATATATATTGTATATTTTTGAAAATATATATAATATAGTTTTGAAAAAAAACATTTTTAAAAACATTTTGAAAACGTTTTGAAAAATATATATAATATATAATTCAGAAAACATTTTCGAAAAACATGTATATAATATATGATTTTGAAAACATTTTTTTAAAATATATGTAATATGTAATTTTCATTTATATTTTATTTATTTCTTTTTCATTTTTTTCTTTTTTAGGGTCCAAAACAAGTCCAAAAGGAGTCAAACCGGGCCTGATCCAGTCTAATCAAAGGATTAGGGTTTCATGCTTAAGCAGGGGCGCCGCAAGAGCAGGAATCAGTCACGCGAGTGGAGACCACGCGCCAACAAGTTGGCCAAGACTTGCGGCCAAACGCCCGGGACTGAACTATCCCGGGACTTCCGGCCCAACTACGACCTCAACAGAACGTGAACAGATCGGGGTAACCCCGAGATCATCGGGAACCAAACGACCCTTCGAAGGCTATAAAAAAGGGGCCCTCACCGGAGCACAAGAGACATGCGATCAACAATCGACAAGCAACCGAAATCACCAAAAAAAATCCAAACACAACCAACAAAAAACAACAAAAATACCCATCACAACATCAAAGCAAAAACAAAAAAATCGAAACCACACAGCAACCCACAAACCAAAAGGGCCACAAGGAAACCAAAGATAACTTTCGGTTTTGGCTTGGGAGAGGAGAAGTCACCGGGGAAGCGAAAGGATTTCACCAAAAAAGTGTAAAAATCGAAACTTTGTGCTTAGATCTACGTCGGATAAGGCGTTTTTAGGAGGTTTTGGGTTCGGATTTCAGTTCAGGGTGTTGAGGGGAACGATTTGGGGTATTTTTGAGTTTTCTGACCACCGGAGGTGGTGGCTGGAGGAGCAGTTGATGGCGGTCTGGGCGGTGGCACCCCTACCGGGAATGGTGACAGACCATAGGTCGGTTGATTTGGGGGAGAGAGGTTTGAGAGTTTTTTTAGAAGAATGAGTAAAATAATTTTTTTTAGTTTTTGGGTTATATATAGCCGAGGGACCCTCTAATTTTGACGTGTAATTCATTTTAGTCACCTGTTATAAATTGACCTTTGAATTTTGAATTATTTTGATTTAATCATTGATTATATTTCTTACATTTTGCAATTTAATCCCCTAACCTTTGATTTTTCTCTTACAGCTCAATTTTTAGCATTAATTTGATCCATGAATTCCAATTTATTCGAATTTAGTCCTTTAAGTTTTTTTTCTACTTTTTTTATTATGTTATTCTTTTATTTAATTTAACATTTTTCTTCTTTTTAAAAATTAACATTTTTCTTCTTTTAATTTAATATTTATTTTTTTAATATAACCTTTTAGCTATAATTTCAATAGATCAAAGGTAATCAATTTGAATCGAATCTTTAAATTTTAATTTTCGCAATTAAGACAACCGACAAATTAAAATGATACCGAAAGGGCAGTACAAGGGTGCTAATCCTTCCTTGACTGTAACGGACTCTCGAATCCGACATATTTATGAAAAAACGCAGATCATGTAAGATCGGTAACAGCTCTAACATTTTTATTCAAGTCGAAACCCAATTCCGGGCCCACCCGAAAGACGGCTGCGACAGCTTGGCGACTCTACTGGGGATAGGTAAGTGAGTCAGGTCAGAATTAATTTCTGGTTGTTTTTTAAGCGAAAATAATAAGTTTAAATTTTAATTTATTTATTCAATTTTTATTATTTGTCTTTGATTATTTTTCAAATAAATAGTTGTACTGACGTTTTTTAATGATTTCAGATTTTTAAAATTTTCATCTCTGGCTCTATACCCTAGCTCCAAACCTTTTTTAAGTGGAGGTGAAAGCGACGCCTTCATGGGAATTTATTCTCTGTATAGGCCTAGCAAGTAACCTTCGGGATTCATATACCTTATGTCTTCGTGTGAATTTATTCTCCTTATAGACATAAGGGAATGTGTCATCTCGAGTTTAATTTGGTCCACATAAGCTTGTAATGGGCTTAGGACTGAGAATCTAGAAAGCCCAAAGGGGCACTAGCAAGGAGAACTCGGGTATCTTTCTTTAGAACCTAAACCGGGAGACTACATGGAACTAGAGCGCACCCCAAAACTTCATTTCAAAACCTAGGTTGTTTTGAGATTATTTCCTCCTTTATTTTTTGTTCAGAGCATGTGAACTAGAAGTTTATGTGGTTAGGACTTGTTCAAAATTAACATGCGGGATAGAGATTGTGCCTGGGTAGGAATAATAAACATGTGGGGTAGGACTTTTTATTTTCATTATTATTTTTTATTATTCTTATCTCACTAAATTTTTTCCTTCATTTTTCCTTTTATTTTTTATTTTTATCATTTACATCATTCAAAAGAGGTGTTAATCCACAAAAACGTGTTCGTTAAATGTAAATAGTTTGCATTAATGGACAAAGGGTTGTAATACAAGAGATGAAAAACGCAGAGGTTTGGCTATAGTCAAAAAAGACCCAGAAGAAAAAGGAAGACAGTCTGCAAGGCAACTGTGTCACATTCAATCAAGAAGACGTGGTGCTCAAAATCGAAGAATATACCACTCTGCTGCATTGTAAATGACTCAGAATGGACAAGGTTTACACCAAGCACATCAAAAGTCAACTTTTCAAAAATGGGTTGGCAAAGGTTACAGGGGCAAATGAGAAAAAGGTTACTGACTTGGAGAGTCTTTTCAAAGACAACAAGAACAAGATGGCAAAACGATAGCTGAAATTGGAGGCCGTTGTTGATGAATTCAAGAAACAAGCAAATTAACTTCAGATAGTTCCTATTGATGGAGGGCTCCAATGGTGTTTCCGTTAGGGAACAGGCTCAACAGAGAGTGAAAGCCAGAGATGCAGTCCTTCGAGACTTCTTGGAACAAATACAAAAAGTAGCTCATCACTTGCACGGTTTAGCCAAAGAAGTCGGAGTGGTTCGATGGGGTAATTAACCGGTGACAGACGAAGGCAGAAGACTAGTCAGCCTGTTAGAAATTGTTCGGGGTCTAGAAGACTTAGTCAGAATATACCTTTAGGATGTTTTTATCTCTTAAGAAATAACACTTTTGTCCCAATAAAGATTATTTATAATAACATACCTATTTTTGAATCAGTGCCTCGAAACTTCATGCATCATGCATTCTTGCATATTTCACATTCTTTTTCTTTTGCTTTTCATTACATTCATATTAACTAACAAAAGATGTCTCATAAAAAATGAACAAACAACAGGTTTACCTCTACAAGCTTTGGACACGCATCATCCTCACAACACTCGCGCAAAGGAAAATGAAAGCCAAAATTGCTCAACTTAAAGAGAATATGTTGAGGTTACAAAAATAGTCGAAAGAAAAAATAAGCCAGAATAATCAAAGTACTATGGAAACGATCACTAATAGCTAACAGTCTTTGGTCGATCAAATTGTTTCCAAGTTATCTGGCTTAAATCAATCAAGTGCGTCTAGGGTGGGGGCATATGAGGGTATGGTTCTACCACCTACTCCACAGTTGGTTATTTCACTTGGAATCTTACTAGGACGTCAAGGGGATTCATCTGCCATGAAAGCAAAAGCCGTTGTAACCAGACCTCAAGATAATCAAGATTATTACCATATCCCGAAGTTTGATGAGGAAGTCAAAACAAAGATGGTAGAAACGACCATTAATCAAGAAAAGACAAAAAGAGGTAGGTCGAGTATAAAACCTCCCATGAAGAAGAAAGAATGAGAGATCATTAACGCTTTTAACACTAGCAAAGGCGTTACAAATCTCCAACCAAAATCAACTGCAGCTATACCGTCAGATACTTCTAGACAAGATTCAAGGGAACCTAAGAAAGAAAGAGAAAGGGAACATTTTGATCCTATTCCCATGACATATAAGGAGCTTTATCAATAACTTTTTGATGCACATGTGGTGTCACCATATCCAGAGAAACCTCTAAAGCCCCCATACCCAGGTGGTAAGAAGAAAATGTGCATTGTGAATATCATGGTGGTGTTCCGGGACATACTATTGAAAACTGCCTCGCCTTTAAGAGGATTGTCCAAAGAATGCGCAACAGGGGTTGGATTCATTTCAACAACTCAGGATCACCCAATGTTGCAAAGAACCCTCTGTATAATCATCAAGAGAATGAGGAAAATGCAATCACCAAAGAGAAGGGTAAGAAGGTCAAAACTAGAGTTTCCGAAGTGAAGTAATCTTTTTCTTGGGTATGGAGGCAAATGATAAATGCGGAGTTTCTTGCACCGCATCCTAGCACGTCAGATTGCAAAGGTGGAAGTCGTTGTTGTTGTCACAATAAGGACAGACATGATGTACAAGAATGTGTCGAATTTAGAGCCTTAATCCAACTAATGATGGACAAAAAAGAGCTGGAATTTTATGATGAAAGCAATGACACTCCCAAAGCAGAAATTTGTACATCTAAGGGTTCATCAAAAGGAGTCATGACAAGTGAAATGATAGAGAAATAGGGAGCAAATGTGGATGAATACCCTAATCCAATTGACACTCAATATTATAGAGTAATGGGGCATCATAATTAGAAGGATCATTTCATTCTATGATGAGGCTTTATTCTATTTTGCAGCATCATGTTTGAACTTGTTTTTGAACTTTCTCATATTTCTTTTTGTAAGAATATTTAAATAAATTTATGCTACTTTGAAGATAGCGAGCAACGAATCAAATTTGCAGACTTGAAATTCTTTGAACATTAACTGAATTTATAACTGATTGGAGTTATAGATCATTGATAAAGTGTCAAGATTGAAAACTGATCAAACAAGGACCTTGACCTTACCCAGAAGATATGCTCGAACACCATACCATTCTCTTACATGAAACCATATAGCCTTCCCCACTCATAAGGGAATGAACAATAGACTTGGTATTCAGGTATGTATAGGAGTGGACAATATGAGGTATCTTTTGCGTATGACATTACAAAACTGACTAAACCATACTTTTTTTATGACGTTCAATGATAATCACGATATTTGTAGATGGAATAGTCAAGTAGGAGAATATAGTTTAGGTCAGTTGCTTGGAAATTGAACTCTAAAGATGATATTTTTTTACTTTCAACAACACCTAGACTATAACAGGTTCTTATTGACAAGCTTAAGAAATTGAATATGTATACCTAGAATGTAATTATATATGTATACAATAAAGCTGAGCTATTCCACTAAGGCAATTGGTTATAGAAAAAACTCAAAAGCACTGGTTTTATGAATAGATTTCATTCAAACCATGACATTGCTCGAGTACTTGGCAATTTGTGTTTGCTACATTGCAATTGTTAAGTCAAAGACTTTGTGATGAGATAAACCCTTCAGCTAACCCAATAAACGCAATGATAATACAATAAAGCTGAATTTAGCTAGCCAAACCATGGCAAATTTGGGTAGAGATGGACTAAGGGAGTTAAGGAACACATGTTATAATCGATTTCACACGAGCACTCAGGAATTTCATATTTAGACCGATATTGTTGCACTGCCTTTATTAGAGGAGTCTAAAAAGCTTGAACAAATGGAAGATTTTAGAGAACCAAAATAGAAGCACTCTAGAAAGTCTAGTAATTGATTATGCTAGTTGTGTCATTTTGTCCTCATCCGATTAAAATGACAAGCCAAGGAAGAGGGGCATGTTGCGATGTTTAAAAGGACCGAGAAAGAAATGACATTTTAGTGGCTGAAAACTTAGAAAATAGGAAGCCAACCTGAAGCCAACTCATCAATTTGGATACTTGTCAGAGAGCTAAAACTCTGAAAGCATTAAAGATCTCTTGATTCTTTTAATAGTATGTGAACTAATGTTTATGACGTGATTTGATTGTCAGCCTGAATTAAGGGGAAATACTTTATAAAATCCCTTTTTCCTAAAATAAAAGAAAGGATTTTTTTTTCAAACAGGACAATCTCAAATGTGAAAGGTCCATGAAGCTGGTGAAGCTCATTTCGCCTCTATTGAAGAAAGAATAAATGCCAGAATAATGGAGCATTTCATATTCTTTTCATATTCTTGAAAGAAAATAGTCCGAGAGACCAGATAGACCTTGTAACACTCCCTTGTGACATTGTCAGCAACCCGAGAAGAAAATGAGGCATGATCGATTCCAAGGACAATACCAGCAGACAAAAATGAGGCTCCATCCAAGAGATAAAACAGAACTAATTCATGTTGTATACATCTTATACATACTTAAGAGCATCACATTTATCATTTTTTGCATATATAATTTTTGCAACTTTAGAGTCAAGTTTCAACTTCAAGACAAAAAATACTTGATTCAAGAGCACCTTGTGGTTTCTTAACTCAGCGACAGGGAGCAGCACCTAAACCAGCTTGACATATTGAAAGATCAATAGATCTTAGAATCAACTTCAGATGGCTTCGAGAGCCAATTCAAAATGGATTCAGTTCAGCTTAACTCAACGAGGAGCGGCTAGTTTCTAGTTAACATTTTCAAACCAGATTTCAACTTAATGACGGACGATATCTGGCTGACAGAATATACCACTTGGTTGTCCCATGAAAGGGAGTCATCTAAAGAATTATGATTGACTTAGACCCGTGAAGGGGGTCATTCTTCATTTAGAGAAAATTTACAGCATAGCTTAAGTCAAGAAAAATTGTCTGTCAACAAACAACTTTTCGGTTCAGATTTTGAGCTAGATTTCAACTTCACAGCGAAAGATATTGAACTCGAAATGACGCAACTTATACAAGATTGGATTTCAAATTCACAACAAAGGATATCCAACCCAAAGCTAATTTGGTGAAACACTACAACTCGAGATTGGATTTCAACTTCACAACGAAGGACATCCAATTCAAAGCTCAACTTCTATTGAAAACATTTTGATGTTTCGATATAACAAATTAAGTGTTATTGAATTTTAAGATTTTATAATCATTTTTAAAGTATATTTGATTAAGTTATTCGAATATCAAAATATTACTCCAAATTTTTCAAAGGTAAATTTCAATCAATACTAAAGTGTAAAATTGTGTTTTAAATTTAAAATATTTTTGAAACAATTTTTACAAAGTATTTCGAACCATAATTGAGCCAAAAATCAATTTTATGAAGGGATGTACCGAGGCACTATTTGATGTATCGATGCACACCCTATTTCAAATGCATTTTATGTACCGATGCATATACCACACATTGATGCACTCCTGACTCTTTTAAAACATCGAATGTAATTAGTGTACCGATGCACCCCAAGTGTATCGATGCACTAGGTCTTATAACAGTCGAAATATTTGAATTTTACACATAGTGTATCGATGCACCCTTCAGGTGTACCGGTGCACCTACGCTCCCAACCGGATTTTTAAATGATAATTACACCATAACGATTCTATTGACTTCACCAATGATCCACAACGTTCAAAAGTGATTCAAGGCGTATTTAAACAAGCTTAGGAGCCATTGATCAACAACAATTAAGAAGAGATGCTAGAGAATCAAATAGAAAGTATCAAACCTCAAGTTTAAGCATTTCAAGCTAATTTTTCATTCAATATTCATTTTTCTTTCAAGAACACTTTTTGTGCTCAAT
Organism: Hibiscus syriacus; assembly: GCF_006381635.1. Lineage (NCBI taxonomy): Eukaryota > Viridiplantae > Streptophyta > Magnoliopsida > Malvales > Malvaceae > Hibiscus > Hibiscus syriacus. The sequence goes on from NW_024063471.1 coordinate 18,896,105, forward strand.
TGTATTCATCTTTGAGTGTTCTTTCTTTGTAGAATTGTGCAAACATCTTACCTTGTGAGGTTTTTCTGTAAGTTTGCAAATTTGCGTATTTTTGTTTAGGAGAGAGTGTTCTCAAGAATTTGGGGTATAAGTCTTGAGGGAGTTTAAGGTTACTCTATGTCCTCAAAAGAAAGAACAAATTAATGAATTTGTTGGAAAATCCTTAATGTGGATAGCTACGGTAGTGGACGTATGCTTTGGTTGAGAAATTCGAATCACTCTAAATCGCTATGCAATTATTTTCTATTTTCTGCAAAAGATTCCACCAAATTTTTTAATTGCCAATTCACCCCTTGTCTATTTGATCGATCAATTAACTCAATAATTGGTATCAGAGCATCACTCATTTGAAGGTGTAATCACCTCTTGAGTTGATTCAGGAAGAGTTATATCGATATTCAAGTCATCAATGGTCTCCACTTCAAACTTTGACTTTGGTCTTGATTCAATGCCCGTCAATAAACCTCATTTCTTTAATGGAGCAAATTATGCTTATTGGAAGAATAGAATGAGGTATTTCATTCAAGCAAGTGACATGGGAGCATGGAATATCATAGAAGACGGATATATCATAACTTCCACTCATTCAAGGTTGTGGAGTGAATGAGAGACAAGAATGTTCCAGCTCAACTCAAAGGCTATCCATATTATATTTTGTGCTCTTGGACCAGATGAATACGAGAGAGTTTTATCTTGTACAACTTCCAAGGAAATATGAGATAAACTACAAGTCACTCATGAAGGCACAAACGAGGTAAACTAATCTAAAATTAGTCTTCTAACTCATAGCTATAAAAACTTCATGATGAAACAGGATGAAGACATCAAAGCTATGACGGATAGATTTTCCACGATTGTCAATGGTCTCAAATCATATGGAGAGATCATTCCAAATGAGAAGCTTGTGAGGAAGTTAGTTTAATCTCTTTCAAAATCTTGGCAATCAAAGAAGACGGCAATCATCAAGGGTAAAAACTTAAAATCCTTGACCCTCGATGAGCTTATTGGTTCTCTCATCACGCATGAAATGATGCTTCAAGATGAGGTAGACCTCGAGAAAAGAGATGAGCCAAAGAAGAAGATGGAGAAAAAGAAAAATTCTGGAGTTTCTCTTAAATCTACAAAAGATGAGAGTGATTCGGATGAAGATGACGATGACGAGGAAATGGTATCATTTGCCAAACGGTTCAGAAAATTAATGAAGCCCAACAGAGGAAGAAAATTCAAAAGAATTGAAGGCTTCAAAAATGAACCAAATGAGAAAGACTCGATTATTTGCTATGAATACAAAAAGTTAGGGCATGTCAAATACGATTGCCTACAATTAAAGAAAAAGGTTCAATCCAAGAATAAGCATAAGGCACACATGGCTACATGGAGAGATGATGAAGCTTCCGATGAAGAGGAACAAGAGGTAGCAAACTTGTTCTTGATGGCTTTTGGGGAGGATTCTCAGGTAACCTCTAGCTCATTTAATTTCAAAAATTATTCTTTTGATGAGCTGTTAGAGGAATACACTGGATTGGCTTCGGATTATGAGAAATTATTTTTAAAATACAAAAATGATATTTCAAAATTGAAAAATGAAAATAATCTCATATCCAAGACCAACATTGATCTTGAAAGTAAGGTGAAAGAATTGCAAATCAAATTAGATGAATTTGAAAAGAAAAATACTGATTTGTATAACCTAATTTCAAGAGTGAATTATGATCATCAAAAGAAAATTGATGATCTTAAAGCTTCTTTTGATAAAGTTGGAACAAAACATTTTGAAAATGGAGAAAGTTCAAAATCCAACTTTTTTAGAAAAAGTTTTAAAAACTACAATCATAGAGGTCCTCGAAGAACCTCTAATGGAAAAATCGTTTAAAGTATATGAGTTCCTAAAGAACTCATTACTACTAAATATAAGGATATCCTACACAAATGGATACCCAAAGGGACTATATTTTTAGAAACTAATGAATATGGACCCAAAAGAAATTGGGTACCAAAAATAAAAAATTAATCTATGTTTGTAGGAAAAGGAGCATTGCTACAAGGCACGAGAAACAAGTTCAAACTCATGGTACCTTGATAGTGGATGCTCAAGACATATGACAAAAAACAAGAGCCGGTTCATCGAGCTTAACGAAAAAAATAGAGGAGAAGTGACTTTTAGTGATAATTCAAAAGGTCACATTGAAGGTATAGGTACTACAGGTAATACCTCTTCCATACAAATTAAAGATGTTTTATATATGAATGGGTTAAAGCATAATCTATTGAGTATTAGTCAATTTTTTGATAAAAGGATATAATGTCTTATTTGAACAAATGGTTGTAAAGTCATTGACATTGCATCTAATCAGATTATGCTTGTTGGTCATAGAATAGGAAACATTTACATGGTGCATTTAGATTCTATTAATACGAATAATTTATGCCTAGTTGCTAAGGATGAGCATGATAGTTGGTTATGACATAGGAGACTAGGACATAAAAGCATGAGTGTTTTACAAAGACTAATTCAAGGAGATTTAGCAAGAGGGTTGCCAAAGCTAAAATTTGATAAAGATAAAATCTTTGATGCTTGCGCTAAAGGAAAACATGAAAGAGCTTCCTTTAAGTCCATTAAAGATGTATCAACTAGTAGAGTATTACAATTGATCCATATAGATCTTTTTGGGCCAATTAGGACTATTAGCTTGGGTGGAAAACAATATTGCTTTGTATTGGTAGATGACTATTCTAGATATACTTGAGTTCTATTTTTAAGTACCAAAGATGGAGCATTAGAAAAATTCATCACGTTTTCAAAAGTAATCCAAAATGAAAAGGTTACTCCATAACTAGTGTTAGGAGTGATCATGGTACTGAATTTGAAAATCTTGAATTTACTGATTTTTGTAATTCAAATGGTATTAGCCATAATTTTTCAGTACCTAGAACCCCTCAACAAAATGGAGTTATTGAGAGGAAAAACCGAACTTTAGAAGAAATGGTTAAAACATGCTTTGTGAAACAATTTGCCAAAATATTTTTGGGCGGAAGCCACAAATACCGCTTGTTATATTATAAACCAAGTAATGATTAGGCCAATTTTAAAGAAAACTCCATATGAACTTTTCAAAAATAGAAAGCCTAACATTAGTTATTTTCATCCTTTTGGATGTAAATGTTTTATTTTAAATAACGGTAAAGAAAATCTTGGCAAATTTGATGCTAAAAGTGATGAAGGAATTTTTCTGGGTTATTCCTTAAATTCTAAAGCTTATCGGGTATTTAATAAAAGAACTTTAGTTGTATAAGAGTCTATACATGTTGTTTTCGATGATAATCTTGTTCCGAAGAAGGATTCTTGTGTTGATGATGACGTAAGTATTATAAAAGCAAATGACGTTAGACATGACGTTGGAGAACCATCATCAAAGGAAAAAAAATGAAAGATGAGGAAACTCATGATGTTCTCGATAATCCAACCATTGAAGAAAGGGAAGTCTCTTACCCAAGAGAATACAACTATGTTAAGGATGGTGAGATAATAGGTGATCCATCAAAAGGGGTAAAAACTCGACCTTCTCTTAGAAATATATGTAATTATGTTGCATTTATCTAATGCATAGAGCCTAAGATATTAAATAAGCATTAAATGATGAACATTGGATTATGGCTATGCAAGAAGAGTTAAATCAATTTGAGAGAAGTAAAATATGGACATTAGTGGAAAGGCCTAGTAATAAATCTATTGTAGGTACTAGATGGGTATTTAGGAATAAGCTTGATGAAAGTGGTAATATAGTGAGGAACAAGGCTAGACTTGTTGCTCAAGGCTATACTCAAGAAGATAGACTATGATGAAACATACGCTCCCGTAGATAGGATGGAAGCAATTAGAATGTTATTAGCATTTACATGTTTCAATGAATTTAAATTATATCAAATGGATGTTAAAAGTTCATTTTTAAATGGTTTTATAAAACAAAAAGTGTATGTGGAACAACCTCCAGGTTTTGAAGATTCAAAATTTCCAGATCATGTTTTTAAATTGACAAAAGCACTTTATGGTTTAAAACAAGCTCCTAGAGCTTGGTATGAAAGATTTTCAAATTTCTTAATTGAAAAAGGTTTTTCAAAAGGGAAGGTTGACACTACATTGTTTTTAAAGCATAAAGGTAAATATTTATTAGTAGTTCAAATTTATGTTGATGATATAATATTTGGTTATACTAATGATGCTCTTTGCCAATAATTTTCTAAGCAATGCAAAGTGAATTAGAGATGAGCATTATGGAGGAGCTCTCATTTTTCTTGGGACTCCAAATCAAGCAAAGAAAAGATGTCATCTTCATTAATCAAGCAAAATACGTCAAGGATATGCTCAAGAAATTTGGATTGGAAAATGGGAAACCTCATGCCACTCCAATAAGCTCATCAACAAAGCTTGACAAAGATGAATGAGGTAAATGTGTGGATGTTAAATTATATTGGTCAATGATTGGTTCTTTGCTATATCTAACTGCAAGTAGACCGAATATAATGTTTAGTGTTTTCTTATGTTCTAGATTTCAATCATGCCCTAAGGAATCACATCTACTAGCCGTTAAGAGAATCTTTAGATACCTTAAGGACACTCATAGTTTAGGACTTTGGTATCTTACAGACTCTAGCTTTAGCTGCATGCCTTCTCTGATGCGGATTATGGAGGATGCAAAATAGATAGGAAAAGCACCTCCGATACTTGTCAATTCTTAGGAAATATGCTGATTTCATGGTTTTCAAAGAAAGAAAATTGTGTTGCATTATCTACGACTGAAGCGGAATACATTTTAGCCGGTAGCTGTTGTGCACAAGTTATATGGATGAAACAACAACTTTTAGATTATGGAATTGAAGTTAGTACCATACCTATAAAGTGTGACAATATTATAGTTACTTGTCTCACTAAATATCCCATCCAACACTCTAGAACTAAGCACATTGAAATTAGACATCATTTTATTAGAGATCATGTCACTAAAGGAGATGTAGTTCTAGAACATGTTGATACTTTGCATCAATTAGCGGATAGTTTTACAAAACCTTTAGATAAAGAGAGATTTTGGACACTTAGGAGAGAATTAGGTTTAACAAACCTACCTTGACTTAGAGTTAGCACTTTTAATTATTTTTGAAAAATGCTTTTAAAAATAATATTTTTGATTGCATTCTTTGCTAATAGTTAGGGGGAGTTTATGATTCTTAGTGAAAATTAATTATATGTTCAATAAAATTTAATGATAGATTTGATTGATTGAACATTGTTAATTTTCGATCTTTGAGTTGCCAATACCACTAAAGCTAATTAATTTAGCATTTTTAAGTGTTTAAAATGGATTTTAACATTTTTGTGCACTGTGCATCGATGCACTATGAAAGTGTACCGATGTATCCCTTGAATATGCATCGATACACTATGAATGTGCACTGCTGCATGCCTTGAATGTACATCGATACACTCGTCAGGTTTTTGGGTTTAAATGCCTAAATTCTTCATTTTTCTCAAAACTCCTAAAACCTAAACACTTCGTCGTTTTCCTTTTCTCAACCCCTACTCTCTCTTTTGCTCAAAATCAACAAAATCTAATCGGAATCCAACTGTTCTTCAACTTCTAAACCTGTTAGAATCATCAAATTCGTGCAAAAATCATCACATTCCTATCAAATCCAAAAATCTTCAAGGTATTTTTCTAAAAACTACTATTTTATTAATCTTGAACTTAGGACTAGTTTTAATTAGTTCTAGGTTGAACTTTATATCGGGCATTGATTATATGATGTTTCTAAACTAGATTTTAGAACTAATTTCATAAAAAACACAATTTTTTAAAATATTTTGGAATTTTTTGAAATAAAAAAATATTTTGTTTTTAATTTTAAAAGTATTGTTTTTGATTGAATTATATTATTATGAAAACTATACATACTATGATTTTTCAAACAATTTTTTTCAAAATAGTTTTCAAAATTTTTCCCATTAGGATTATTTTAGAGAACCTTAATATTGAGGGCTCGTATTGAGTTTTGGGATTGGTTATATTGCATACATGTGTTTCAAATTTGTAGGTAATCTTATTCATTCCGAACTTTAACCATGTCTAAACTCCCTAGGACATTATCTAGTCGTTCAAGTCAAAACCGACCTCCTATTCCTCCACCCATTCCAAATCCAAACCCTGATGATCCAAATATAATCATTCTAAACTCCTGTTTTAATGTGCCTGGTCGTAGACAAGATCTCTACCATAGGTATCATAATTGTTTTGAGTCATACAAAATCCGGGAAGAGCGTATCCCCTCGATTCAAGCTATGGTTGATATAAATTTTCAATATTTTCCTACTCTTACATCCTGGAAATTTGATAAACTTTTTCACCTTAAACCAATTGTCTATCACCAATTAGTCCGCATTTTCTATTCTAGTGTGGTGTGTGTCCAAAACGAGCGTCGAACTGAAACCATAGGAATTCGATCCTATCTTCTAGGTCAATTCGTTTATATTGACTCTGACACTATCACAAACACTTTTGGACTAGACAATAAAGGTTTAGACAAAGAGAAAGAGATTGTGGCTACTCCCCAAAGCTAAGGATAATGCTAGTACCTTAAGAACTCATCACGAGTGATTTCTTCACTTGATGATCTCTTGGTGGTTTAGACCATCTGGAGGTAGGTACTCATCTCTTAGGGTCTTAGATTTATGGTGGATACATTGTATCCAACATAATAAGAAAATAAATTTGTCATAGACAATTTTCAGTGAATTAGTAGATACCGTAAACGTTGCCCCATCCAAAAATGTCAAAACTTTAGTTTATGATTGTCTCCTTAGTAATTTGTTTATCAATATCGGGCTTAGGGTCACGCTTGATATTCCCATCCCTCTCCAAAACCAAATAAATCTCATATCCTTAAGGAAATCGGGATGGAAAAAGGAAAATGACCAATGGGTTCGATCCATTGAGAAAACATCAGGAGCTAGCTCTTTATGAGCTCCTCCGGCACCGGCAGCGGACGATGATCCAGAACTTCAAGAGATATTTCAAGATATCGAAGATCACATACTCGAGGACGAGCCGACACGACAAGAGGATCCAATGCCTCCATACTTTAGCTCATTCATGGAGACATTGGATATGAGGTTTGCATTATTAGAGTCCCACTTGACTGCTATGGGGACTCAACATTTGGAGAATCAACGAGAGATTCGAGCTAACTGTGAAGCAATGGATAATCGATTTAATGCAGTGGATGATAGACTCGATGCGCTTACACGAGATGTGGCTAATATATGGGCACATCTATCTCCTCCCGATCTTCCTATGGATGATTAGACCTTGCCTTGCTTAGTTTTCTTGGATTGAACTTAGGATTTATTGTTAAAACATTTTAGATGTTTTTGGATTGTTTTATTTTGGATGTTTGAATGTTTGAATTTGTTATGGGTGTTGGATGCTTGAACTTAGATGTTTATATATATATTTGGTTTTGAATATTTGAATTTGGTTATTTTTGCATCATTTACATTTTAGATAAATATGACCAATTACCATTACAAATTATCTATGAATATTGATTTATGAAACTAATGGCTAATCTTTCTCTTGATTGTGATCTTAGCAGCTTAAGCTTTATCTAAATACTAATTGGCTAATTTTTTAAAAACCTTTTTTTAAAAACGCTTTAGAGTCTGTTTGATTTAACAAAAAGGGGGAGAATATAGTAAGGGGGAGTAATTTTCAAAAATTGATTTCAAAAAAATGATTTTCAAAGAAAATCTTAAAATTACTTAAATGTTTTGTTATATCGAAAAAGAGGAGATTGTTGAAAATATTTTGATGTTTCGATATAACAAATTAAGTGTTATTGAATTTTAAGATTTTATAATCATTTTTAAAGTATATTCGATTAAGTCATTCGAATATCAAAATATTACTCGAAGTTTTTCAAAGGTCAATTTCAATCCTTACTAAAGTGTAAAATTGTGTTTTAAATTTAAAATATTTTTGAAACAATTTTTACAACGAATTGTGAACCATAATCGAGCCAAAAATCAATTTTATGAAGGGATGTACCGATGCACTATTTGATGTATCGATGCACACCCTATTTCAAATGCATTTTATGTACCGATGCACATACCATGCATCGATGCACTCCTGGCTCTTTTGAAACATCTAATGTAATTAGTGTACCGATGCACCCTAAGTGTACCGATGCACTAGGTCTTATAACAGTCGAAATATTTGAATTTTACACATAGTGTATCGATGCCCCCTTCAGGTATACCGATGCACCTACGCTCCCAACCAGATTTTTAAATGATAATTACACCATAACGACTCTATTGACTTCACCAATGATCCCCAACGTTGAGAAGTGATTCAAGGTGTATTTAAGCAAGCTTAGGAGCCATTGATCAACAACAATTAAGAAGAAAAGCTAGAGAATCAAAGAGAATGCATCAAACCTCAAGTTTGAGCATTTCAAGCCAATTTTTCATTCAATATTCATTTTTCTTTCAAGAACACTTTTTGTGCTCAATTGTATTCATCTTTGAGTATTCTTTCTTTGTTCTAGAATTGTGCAAACATCTTACCTTATGAGGTTTTTCTGTAAGTTTGCAAATTTGTGTATTTCTCTTTGGGAGAGAGTATTCTCAAGAATTTGGGGTATAATTCTTGACGTAGTTGTAAGGTTACCCTTTGTCCTCAAAAGAAAGAAAAAATTAGTGAATTTGTTGGAAAATCCTTAATGTGGATAGCTAAGGTAGTGGATGTAGACTTTGGTTGAGAAAGTCGAACCACTCTAAATCACTATGCAATTATTTTCTGTAAAAGCTTCCACCAAATTTTTAATTGTCAATTTACCCCCTCTTGGCTATTTCGTCGATCGATTAACTCAATAACTTCATAGTGAATGAGCCATTCACAATTTCAACTTCACGACGAAGGATATCGTACCCAAAATGATGCAACTTATAGAAGATTGGATTTCAACTTCACAACGAAGGATATCCAACCCAAAGCCAATTTGGCGAAGCACTACAAATTGAGATTGGATTTCAACTTCAAAATGAAGGATATCTAACTCAAAGCTCAACTTCACAGCGAATGAGCCATCCACGATTTCAACTTTACGACGAATGATATCATACCCAAAAGATTGACAAAATAATGAAAAACCAGTTTCATTTAGAGTTCATTTCAACTTCACAACAAAAGATATTGAACTCGAAAGCGATGCAATTTACAAGAGTGAATTTCAACTTCACAAGAAATGAGATCCAATTCAAAGCTCAACTTTACAACGAATGAGATATCCACGATTTCAACTTCACGACGAAAGATATCATACCCAAAATATTGACCCAACTTCACGGCGAATGAGTCATCTGTGACACAACAATGAAAAACCAGTTTCATTTAGGTCAAATATCACCTTCAAACTGAATAACATCCAATTTAAAGCTCAACTTCACAACGAATGAGCCATCCAGGATTTCAACTTCACGAAGAAGGATATAGTGCCCAAATAGATTAACTTAAGTTTCACAGTAAATGAGTCATCTGCAAAAATAGGGGGTTATCTCTCAACCTATTACAGTATAGCTCAGGCGAAAAGGGCTATCTGTCAACAAAAACTTTTGAGTTGATTCCATTCAGCTCGATGACATATCAACTGCATGGTAGCAGCGATGAACTACCTTTCGGTAAAATTTTAAACCGAGGTCTTTAAGTCTGGAAGAAGACCTAGGTTGGCTACGATTTAGCAACAAGGAACTCTATCCCAGCCAAATTTATAGCATAGCTCAAGGAGAGAAGGGCTATATGTCAACAAAAAACCTTCAAGTTCGATTCCATTCAGCTCGAGGGCATATCAACCATAAGGTAGCATCGAGGAACCACTTTCCGATCAAATTTTCAAACCAAGGTCTTTAAACCGAGAAGAAGACCAAGGTTGACTATGATTTGGCAACAAGAAGCCACCTTCCGATTCAAATTTCGAACTATGATTTCAATTTCATGAAGAAGCATATCATTTCAAGATTGACTCAACTTCGCGACAGAGGAGTCATCCGTGAATCAGTTTAATAGGGAGTTATTCTTAATTGCAATATCATAGTCAATTTTCAACTCCACAAGGGAGGATATTAGACTTAGGGACCCCTTCATACCGAACGAAAATTTGTGTCCTTTTATCTTTGTCCTATTTTTCGTTACATGAAAAAAACAAAGAGGGATAGCTGTAGACACTCATTTTCGTATGGAGATTTTTAAATATATAATAATGTAGTATAGTTTTTGAAAATATTTTCGAAAAATGTATAACATATGGTTTTTAGAAAATGATTATTGAAAACATAAAATATATAGTTTTTAAAAATCATTTTTTTGAAAATATATATAATATGGTTTTGAAAATACGATTTAAAAACATATATTATATAATTTTGAAAAAACAATTTTGAAAACATATTATATAGTTTTGAAAACAATTTTTGATTATATTATATAGTTTTGAAAATAATTTTGAAAATATATATTATTTGAAAAAAACATTTTTGAAAACATTTTGAAAACGTTTTGAAAAATATATATAATATATAATTTAGAAAACATTTTCGAAAAAACTATATATAATATATGATTTTGAAAACATTTTTTAAAATATATGTAATATGTAATTTTCATTTTATTTATTTCTTTTTCATTTATTCATTTCTTTTTCTTTTTTTTCTTTTTTAGGGTTGAAAACAGTCCAAAAGGAGTCAAACCGGTCCTGACCCAGCCTAATCAAAGGATTAGTGTTTCATGCTTAAGCAGGGGCACAGTAAGAGAAGGAATCAGTCACGTACGTGGAGACCACGCGCCAACGAGTTGGTTGAGACTTGCGGCCGAACACCCAAGACTGGACCATCCTGGGACTTCCGGCCCAATGATGACCTCAACAGAACATGAACAGATCGGGGTAACCCCGACATCATCAGGACCCAAACGATCCTTCGAAGGCTATAAAAAGGGGGCCTCACCGGAACACAAGAGACACACGATCAACAATCGACAAGCAACTGAAGTCACCAGAAAAACATCCAAACACAACCAACAAAAAACAACAAAAATACCCATCAGAACATCAAAGCAAAAACGAAAAAAATCGAAACTACAAAGTAACCCGCAAACCACAAAGACCACAAGGAAACCAAAAATAACTTTTGGGTTTTGGCTCAGGAGAGGAGAAGTCACCGGGGAAGCAAAAGGATTTCACCAAAAAGGGTAAAAATCAAAACTTTGTGCTTAGATCTACGTCGGATAAGGCGTTTTTAGGAGGTTTTGGGTTTGGATTTCACTTCAGGGTGTTGAGGGGAATGATTTGGGGTATTTTTTAGTTTTTCGACCATCGAAGGGCGGTTGACAGCTGTCCGGGCGATGGCACCCCCATTGGGAAGGGTTACCGACCATAGGTCGGTGGATTTGGGGGAGAGAGGTTTGAGATTTTTTTAGAAGAATGGGTAAAATGAATTTTTTTTAGTTTTTGGGTTATATATAGCCGAGGGACCACTGTGTAATTAGTTAATAGTTAAATTATTTCTGTAATCCCTCTAATTTTGTTGTGTAATTCATTTTGGTCACCTGTTATAAATTGGCCTTTGAATTTTGAATTATTTTGATTTAATCCTTGATTATGTTTCTTACATTTTGCAATTTAATCCCCCTAAACTTTTATTTTTCTCTTGGAGCTCAATTTTTAGCATCAATTTGATCCATGAATTCAAATTTATTTGAATTTAGTCCTTTAAGTTTTTTTTCTACTTTTTTTATTCTATTATTCTTTTATTTAATTTAACATTTTTTCTTCTTTTTAAAAATTAACTTTTTTTTCTTCTTTTCATTTAATATTTATTTATTTTTTTAATCTAACCTTTTTGACCTTTTTGGGATAATTTCAATCGATCAAAGGTAATCAGTTTGAATCGAATCTTTAAATTTTAATTTTCGCAATTAAGACAACCGACAAATTAAAATGGTACCGAAAGGGCGGTACAAGGGTTCTAATCCTTCCTTGATTGTAACTGACTCTCGAATCCGACACATTTATGGTAAAACACAGATCATGTAAGATGGTGTCCGATCAACCAAATTTTTTACCAAAAAAAATAAATGATCGGTGGCGGTTCTAACGTTTTTATTCAAGTCGAAGCCTAATTCCGGGCCCACCCGAAAGACGGATGCGACACACAGTAAAGTAATGTTCTTCCTTTATAGGGTTAATGTTTAAAATTTCTGGTTTAAGATTTAAGTTTTAGGGTTTAGGATTTATGATTTGGGGTTGAGAGTTTAGGAGTTAATGTTTGGATGTAATGTTTGGAGGTTTGAGATATGAGGTATAGGGTTTGAGATTTTGGGGTTTGAGATTTGAAATTGAGGTGAAAAGAGATATTGTTTTATTGAGAATTTAAAGATATTTATTTATGAGTTATAAATTTATTTATTTAAATCTAATGACTATAAATTAGTCTAAAACTTATTAGTTTTAAATAGTGTAAATGGATCTTACCCCTTAATTTTAATATAGTTTAATATCATTTTAATAAAAATATTTATTATTAAAATATACTTATTAGTAATTTTAATAATACAATATTAATATTTTTAGTATTACAATTATATACTTAGTAATATTACAATGGGTAAACTACACATTGACCACTCAAATATTGCTCGCTCTTGCTTTGACGACTAATGTTATAATTTCATTAATCAGACCACTCAATTATTCAAATGCTTCTATCGACTCATTTGACGTCAAAATTTAACAGAAAAAATGACGTAATAGTTAAAATTTGTTTATATTACACATTTAATCTTTATTATTTATATATTTTATCAGTTTATTTTTAATTTTAACAAATTAAAATAAATTTAACGAAAATTATTTTCAACAATTTATTTTCAATGAAACAAATGGACCTTAAATTATGTTAGCACTAAACAACTAATATTCTCTAGATATGATCGATCGTGATATAAAAAGATATAGAATGATCAATATTTATTCTATTAAAAATTTATTCATATGACATGAACTTAAATATACACAAATACACTTTAAACAACAAAACTTAAACAAATTTGAGAGAGAAAAAATAACCTCATACAAAAAATGATACATTTTTTATAATTTTAGAATAAATAAAAATAAAATTTGTTCTCTTTTTTATGATTTTAAATACATTAAATTTAATTTATCATGACAAAATCTACTTCTAATAAATTAAATCAGATTGTAGTAATCTTATATAAAAATTGTCTATATCAAATTGCGATATATATCATTTTACCCCTAATTAATGATTTTCTTTGTTATACTTTTAGGTGCCTACATAATAACAAACATAAAAAAAAAACCCCATTAAATGACACGATTCATTCATGTTTACAAATTTTTTAATTTTTTTTTTAAAAAATATAATATATTTTAAAAATCATTTTTTTAAACGATCAAAATCCCCTAATTTCCAAACCCTTACCCGTGCGTGCCTCCCCTCCCCTCCTCAAGCCCCTGCCTCTCCTCCCTAATACAATTGTTCAAGTAATTATGGTATACGTGGAAATTAAACAATTGTCTAAGCAGTTGCTATTTGTCGGACAAGATTAGGGTTAGAGAATTGTTATTTTCCAGCCACGATTAAGGTTAGACAATTGCTATTTATCGGCAACGATTAGGGATTTAAAAATTAAGATCAAGGATTTTAATATTTGGTTTAAAAAATTAAGATTGAACTGATGAGGGCAACTCACGATGGAACCAGTGGTAGGTTCCGCCAGTGATGGGTGGGAGTTCACTGAAGATGGTGACGCGACGGTAATAAACTATGGATTATATATCTGAGGATATTTGAATGTTTTATGAAAAATATGAAAAGATAAGAGGTTTTTTTAAAATTTATAAATTTTATTTCTTAGAAAATTAAAAAAATTAAAAATTAAGCCACATATCAAACATTAATTGGTTCATTATTTTTTAACAGAATTTTTTAAAGATAAACACTTAAAAGTATAACGGAAAAAACATCACATGTCTATTTTTAACGAAAAATTCTTTATACACTTAAAATTAATTCATGGTATAATTTATATACATATTTTTGCATTAAGCATGAGGTATTAAAATTAACTCATTGCACCACTTAAATTTTAGAACCAACTACTCGCTGTTCATGCCATTCTACGACTACATCTATGACACAATGGACAAAAGTAGTGATAGCTTGTACGGAAGTTCGTGGTGCATCTAACGCACCACACCACGCGAATCCATTTATCATCTCCGACTTGGGTTCGCCTCCTCCGCCTCAAAACCCTACACTTCATCTACTTTCTACTCATGCCTCCTATGGCCTCTCACACTGTGTTCCATGCTACTTACCTGGACTTGTGGTTCCACTTTCCTTGTTGAAAGAAACCGGTTTCATAAAACCACACTACAGACCTGGGCCATACCCAAGTATAATATACAGGTTACTGTTTCTTAAAAATTTGGGTACATATCGACAATTAGTTAGTTTATAGGTTGAGACATTAGACCCTTTAAATAAGGTCAAATCTTCGAATTCTAACGTTTACGAATGGAAGAAATTGAGTTTAGAGAATTACACCAAATGAGCCTCTACAAAATCTGATTCAGATTAGTCGACTTATTTGGTCACCCATCTATTACTTAGTTTTATGTTTTGGTCATTAGCTATTAAAAATATAATGTCAGCATCACTTTTAGTTTTTAATAGTAGGTGATCAAAACAGAACCAAAATAAAACATTGATTATGAATTTTAAAAAAATAGTTGGATGACCAAATTAAAAACTAAGTAATAGGTGGGTAACCAAATAGATAATTTACCCTAAAATTTGTATCACTCATCACAACATTGCTGCATGTGTGTTTTGATTTGCAGTACCGGTT
Source organism: Hibiscus syriacus (assembly GCF_006381635.1). Classification (NCBI taxonomy): domain Eukaryota; kingdom Viridiplantae; phylum Streptophyta; class Magnoliopsida; order Malvales; family Malvaceae; genus Hibiscus; species Hibiscus syriacus. The sequence continues at coordinate 18,911,128 of NW_024063471.1, forward strand.
GAAATGGAAAAGAGAAGCCATCAATAAGTTGATTGAGGAAGCCATATTGGAGGCTGAGGAGAAAGGTGCTAGAGTGTTGAGTTTGGGCCTCAAGAACCAGGCAAGTTTTTTTTTGCCTCTTGTTACCATTTGTTTTTCTTTTAATATATATAAGACAGCAAAAAGAAGTGTGATGAAATTGATGAGCAGGGTGGAGAGCATTAATGGGTATGGTGGGGTGTACTTGGAAAAGCATTCCAATCATAAAGTGAAGTTGGTAGATGGGAGTAGCTTCGCAGTGGCAGTTGTGCTAAATACCATACCAAAGGGAACAACACAAGTAGTCCTTAAAGGCAACCTAACTAAAGTTGCTTATGCCCTTGCCTTTGCACTATGCCACAAGGGCATTCAGTTGACTACATACATACGTACATACATTATTAATTAGGTAGCTCCAATTCACAGTTTTCATTTTACTGTGTATAGGTAAAGGTATCTGTATTATATGAGGAAGAATATGAAAAACTTGGAAAATCATTAGTTAGCAAGTAATTTGGTTCTCTTAACATGTTACTCTTGTAAGGTAACTAAATCGGTTCTCTTAACATGTTACTCTTGTAAGGGCATTCACCTACTCAAGTTATCCCACCGTCATCGAAATCTCTAAAATATCTTAAAACCTTTACGATTTTATATCCGTCGATCGATTATAATCCCTTAATTTGATTATTACCAATCATTTCACTAATTAAATTTATTATGTGATGGCTAGATCTATTTAGCAATCAACTTAAAAATAGTCATCGTTATCCTAGGCGTAACATCAATACTAAAGGTTAGAATATAAATCATTATGTAAGGTTGGAGAAGAGACTCTCTCTCTAGCTTTCTCTTTTCTCTCCCGAGCTCCGGCTATTATTCATCATCTTCTCCAATACGTCTTCCTTCGTTTTGCCTTCAACAGATCATCGTTTGTGGTTCTCCACCTAAATTAGGAATGAATCATCACAAATTACCACAATCCTATTTTTCATGTCAACAAAGATCAAAGTCGATCATTTTCCTGATTAAAAACTTATGAATAATAAGTATGTTGCAGACATGAATTTACATGCTCCATTTCCCACATTAACTAATTATCCATATTAATGCTCATTAGTTGTACTTTGGTAATACATAAAATGGCACCAGAACTGGCTGCCGAGGAGGGCGATGAGCACATGGAGGGCAGCTGGGATAGTGCATGCACTTGAAGGATGGGAGGAACATGAATGTGGTTACTCCATGTCAAATATTGACAAAGCTTGGAAAGCAAGTCTCAAGCATGGATTTCAACCTCTGTGTCACAACTCAATCAAAATCCTAAACATTTTATCTGCCAATCGAGTACGCATTCTAGTTCTCTAATAAGCAAAATAAAGGAGAAGACATTAGATTCCCTGTAACGTTCAGGCCATTTATTATGGACTGTGTAATTGCTTTATGGTTGGTTGTTTTAGTCTCTGGTTCTGTTGGTGAGTCAAAATCATTCCTAGTCAGAAATAGAATGAATATATGAAGCAGCCTATAAATACTCATTCGGGCACCACTAATTTTGTGGATCCAATGCATAATGTGGGGGGTAGTTGAGGTCAAGCAGTGTATGACAATTCAACAAAAAGGAGCAGTTGTTGCGGTTACCTACCGAAGCATTAACACTGGCTAGTTGGAACAAATTGATTGTTTATTACCGACTGAAGACAAATATGCATATTCAGGAAGCAATCACGTGTTAGTGGTTAACAGTCGTCCTCATTTCTCTTTGAAATTGTGGCTCTACTTGCCTCCACTTCCCACTCAACACCATAATGGGTTGGTTGGAATATACCCTCTAGAATCACACATTATAACTGCCACAAAATCCCTTCACACAATTGTTACAATCCGAAACCTTTAGTTAAAACATTATTTTCTTTTATTATTAAAATCGCTTGAAAGTTTGCCCATCAAATTTTAGATGTTTTTTTCACCTCGTAAATATGCTTTTCGTACCCCAATTAAATCTCTATACTTTGAAACATCGTTAATTCATTCATTTAATTAACATTGATCGCAAGGCCGACCCTGGATCAAGACAGGAGGGGCGCTGATAAGATGCATATTAGACATATATTCTATGATATTTTCCTCATATTTGAATAACTAAAATTGATTAAATTATGGATTTTGATTATATTTCGTATTTTGTGGATTAGGTTAAAGATTTGGATAAAACAAGTTCAAAATCTTATGATTAGCATGATCTTCACAAAATCCTCGAATTAAGGAGGAAAAATCGGAATTCAAGAAGCTAGCAAGACCAGAAGAGGTTTTCGTGTAAGGCGTGAGCACGACTTATTCATCCTGAACTACCGTAGAAGAAGTCTTCAGTTAAGGCGTGAGCGCGCCTTACCAGTCCATACAACCCTAAATTAGGGTTACGAATTTACAAGGAAAAAAGAGTTTAATGACGACTGAAAGACTCTTTTGAATTATTCTTATCTTTAGAAAAAGATGAAGGCATTTAAAACTCTTATTTTTGTGGGATTTTCTTTAAGGGAAACTTCTTTATCTAGAATAGGAAAATCCTTATAAAAGGGGAGCTAGGGCCGTTAGTTTTACATCAAGTTTTACATTAAGTTTTCTTTATTTTCTTTTGATTTTCTTTCAATTATGAGTAGCTAAATACTTTTGTTCCAATTGGAGGATAATTGAAGCTTTGGTTCTACAAGGATTGTGAGATCTAAATAATTTTCATTGTTCTTTTACTTCTTTTCTATTTATATATCTTCTGTTTTTATTAAGAATTATTGTCTTGATTGATTGTGCAAAGGATCCGTTGCTCAATTATCAAGTTGATAAATTGCCATTTAGAACTTTAAATCCGTAATTGTTGAAACGTTCTAATATTAGTGGTAAAGTAACATGGTTGATTATGTTATGAAGGTATATAACCTTGTCTAAATGAATCTAGCTTGTGTATTTGTTGGCTAGAATTGGTGGTCCCTCTAGTGATTAATGTTGTTGGTGGATTAAATCTTAAGAGCTTGTCTAGGGTTGTTCATTAACTAGGGAAAAAATCAAAGAGCTTCTCTTGATTATCGAGAAACTAAGGAGAGACAGGTTGTTAGAGCTTCTCAATAACCATAACCAATTTAGTGAAAAGTAGAAGATTTTATCATTGCATCTATGATCAATTCTCTGAACCAATTCTGAAAGTATACCTTTAGTTGGATATTTGCTTAATATTAATTTCTCTCAATTTTTAGTTGATTAGATATGCTTTTTATTTTTACTTTTCTCAAATTTAAAACCCCTTTTCTTTGCTGTAATTTTCATTAAAATAAATCTACCCAATCCCTGTGGATTCGACCTTACTTATCGCTACTACAATTTTCTATTTCCAAAAGCAAGTATTATTATTTGTTGGATTCGACACCCACCAAATTTTTGGTGCCGTTGCCGGGGATTGGTGTCATTTAGATTTATTTTGATGGCCCGTTCTTCTCGTGCAGGTGAACTCCAATACGATCCTGAAATCGAGAAGACCGCTCGCAGGTTAAGAAAAGAAACTAACTTGCACAACAAACAAGCTTCTTATTCTTCATCCCCTGATCGGAATCTACAGTCAACTTGGTTAATTCATCCAGCGATTCTAAAATAGAAGGAACAATGGCCAACGAAGAAAGAACTCTAAGAGAATTGGCTGCACCAAATGTGAATCAACAACCGCTCTGCATTGACTACCCAGCTTTGGAGGTAGCTTTTGAATTAAAATCTGGTTTGATTCATTTGTTGCCTACTTTTCATGGACTTGAGAATGAATATCCTCACAAGAATTTGAAGAAATTTCATGTGGTATGTTCAAGTGTGAGGCCGCAACGAGTGACTGAAGAGAAGATAAAACTACGTGCTTTTCCGTTCTCGCTAACCGATAGAGCTAAAGAGTGTCCCTTCTATTTACCCCTTGGTTCTGTAACTACTTGGGTCGAGATGGTGAGGATTTTTCTTGATAAATTTTTCCCTGCTTCAAGAGCCGCTGACATTCGAAGGGAGATATGTGGAATAAAACAAAAAGATACTGAGACCCTTCACGAGTATTGGGAACGATTCAAACGACTGTGTGACAGTTGCCCTCAACATGGGATTTCTAAGTAACTTCTCATCCAATATTTCTATGAAGGATTACTACCCATGGAGAGGAAGATGATGGACACAGCTAGTGGAGGCGCCATAGTGAATAAGACTCCTCACGATGCTAGGGAATTGATCTCCATCATGGCTGCCAATTCACAACAATTTGGCTTTAGGAAAGACATATCTTCAAGAATGGTGAATGAGGTAGGTTCGTCCTCCATTGAACATCAACTATCGCATCTCACCTCCCTTGTTCAACAACTAGTTGTAGGAAAAACGCAACAAGTGAAAGCTTGTGGGATATGTGCAACGATAGGTCACCCAACTGACATGTGCCCCACATTTCAACATGATTCTCATGAGTACACCAATGCAGTTGGAAGGTTTCCAGATCCACCACAAAGGAAGTATGATCCTTACTCAAATACCTATAATACAGGATTGAGGGATCATCCTAACCTTAACTATGGACCAAGACCATCACAATTCCAGCATTTTCCACCTGAGCAGTATTCTTCAAAGCCAAGTATATCCCTAGAAGAAATTGTCAAATCACTTACAACTAATACACAACAATTTCAGCAAGAGACAAGAACAAGCATACAAAATTTGGAGAATCAAATGGGTCAATTGGCATCCTCCGTGAGTCGGTTAGAATCCTAAGGTAAGTTACCTTCACAAACCATTATTAATCCAAAGCAAAATGTTAGTGCAATCACATTGAGAAATGGAAAGGAGTTGAAGGAACCTAGTTCATTGGCACATGGGAGAGCCTTAGAGGAAGAAACTGAAAAGGAAGTTGTTGCTCCTCAAACTCAGAAAAACCAATCTAAAGGACTCAAAAGAGAAAACCAAAGGAATTTGTCATAGAATCTCCTTTTCCCTCTAGATTCGCTAAATCCAAGAAAGAAGCATAAGAGAAAGAAATTCTTGAGACATTTCGCAAGATTGAAGTAAATATTCCTTTACTTGATGCAATTAAACAAGTACCTCGATATGCTAAAGTTCTTAAAGAATTGTGCACCAACAAGAGAAATCTCAAGGGTAATGAAAAGGTAAGTATGGGAAAGAATGTTTCAACTGTCCTCTAGAAAAAACTACCCCCAAGTGCAAAGACCCATGCATATTTACTATCCCTTGTAAACTCGGTAATGTTAGGATTGAGAGAGCAATGTTAGATCTAGGAGCCTCAATAAATATCATGCCTCTTTCTATTTACTCATCTCTGAATGTTGGTCCTTTGAAAGAAACATAAATGATTCTTCAACTTACTGATAGATCTAATGTATATCGTGAGGGAGTTTTAGAGGATGTTTTGGTGCAAGTTAATGAATTGGTTTTTCCAGTAGATTTTTATGTGCTTGATATGCAAGAAGATAATTATTCTAAGTCAACATCAATTTTGTTAGGAAGATCATTTTTGAAAACAACTAGGACAAAAATTGATGTAGATGATGGTACACTTACCATGGAATTTGATGGTGAAGTTATTAAATTCAATATTTATGATGCTATGAGATGTCCTAGTGATGTGTCCTTTGTTTTTGTCATGGATGTTATTGACCCTTTAGCATAGGAAACTTTTAATAAAAATGAAGATGACAAGTTGAAATATACACTCAACATGAATTTCACTTCTGAAGGATTGCAGGGAATCATGAAAAAGTCTGTGTTGGATCTTGATTTGCAAGATACAATCCAAGAACTAGAATCACTCAAACCCATGAGGTATGATGTATCTTATTTTGAGTCACCTCTTTCTCACACCAAGCTTCTTCTTTCTCTTGTGCAGGCACCAAAACTGGAAACGAAGCCTTTGCCAAATCATCTGAAGCATGTATATTTAGGAGAAGAGGAAACTATTCTGGTGATCATTCCCAACAAACTCTCTCTCTTAGAAGAAGAAAAGTTGATTCAAATGCTTAGAGAGTATAAGGAAGCTATTGGGTGGAGAAAAAATTTCTCTATTGTTGAAACACAAAGTTTGGATACAGGTCAAATGTTTAAGGTTAACGATCATCGTTTGAAACCTTTTTATGAAGGTTCTCTGGCGCATACTGCTGGTCAAACCATTTTGGAGTACCCAACTTAGGATGATTGAAAAGCTACAACGTCTAGCCAAAGACGTTAAAGAAAAGTGCTCTTGGGGCAACCCAATTTTTCCTTTTTCAATTTCTATTTTCGTTATTTTTATTTTCAATTTTATTTTTATTTTTTGGCGACTCCATTGGGGAACAATTAATCTTGTTTTTCTCTTTAGGTCAGAAGATGAATTTTTGTAACCAGCAGGCACGCTTTACAGAAGCAGAATTATTCCTAAAGTCTCTCACTATTCAGAAGTTCTTTTTATATAAGACGTGCCCACATCTAAACTCAACACCACTTCTAGTTCAGGAAATAAGATTCAAAGATTTTTTAAATATAAACGTGCCTTATCTTTTCTTTATTTTCTGTTCTCCTTCAGAAGAATGCGCGCCACCATCTTTTCTTCCCGCTCCACCCTACCCACGTCTCCACTCAGTCCAAGAATCAACCCAGCCAACGCACAGTGCCCTTACCCCTAGCTCGTGACATATATTGTGGTTGATGCTCAACATTTTCAAGGGAGTTTTTTGCTCTTATTCTTTTATGGTTTTTGAGTATCTACTTTTTATACATTGAGGACAATGTATGGATTAAGTGTGGGGGAGAGTATTTCATACATGGTTTTACACTGAACATAATGTTGCTTTAATTGTTTTTAAAAACAAGTATGCTTTAGTTCTTTTTTGTGATTTTTCTCTTCAAAATTCCAGATTCTTTCGATGTTTATCTTTACATGATTTGGATTGTTGTGAATTATCGAAATAAGTTGAAGCATAAGAGGGGATTAGCTTGAGTAGTTGAATTCTTATTTGTTACACACTGGTTGATTACTCTTGATGACTGATTGAATGAAAAATGTGTGGAGTTAATACATGTTTACCCTTTTTGTGATTTTTTGGGCCAATGAGCACTCACTTTCAGCATGCTCAATTTCTTGATTGCCATACATAGTTAATTTTTCTAGAACTTGCTTTGCTATACACGTCGAAGACCACATTTTAGAATTGGATGCATCAAGAACGATAAGGGCATTTAGGTGAAACCACTTGTAGCTTTCGTAAAGAGCCTACCCTAAATATCATCCTTAGAAAGCTAATTTTGAGCCTGAGCCTTTCAACAACTCCATTTTGTTGAGGGGTTCTAGGTGCTGAAAAATTATGACTAATACCATTAGAATTACAAAATTCAGTAAATCCAAGATTTTCAAATTCAGTTCCATGATCACTCCTAACACTAGTTATAGAGTAACCTTTTTCGTTTTGGATTACTTTTGAAAACGTGATGAATTTTTCTAATGCTTCATCTTTAGTACTTAAGAATAGAACCCAAGTATATCTAGAATAGTCATCTACCAAGACAAATGCATATTTTTTTCCACCCAAGCTAGTAGTTCTAGATGGCCCAAAAAGATCTAAATGGATCAATTGCAATACTCTACTAGTTGATACATCATTAATGGATTTAAAATAAACTCACTTTTGTTTTCCTTTAGCACAAACATCACAGATTTTATTATTATCAAATTTTAGTTTAGGCAGCCCTCGAACCAAATCTCCTTGAATTAACCATTGCAAGACACTCATACTAGCATGTCCTAGTCTCCTATGCCATAACCAACTATCATGATCATCCTTAGCAACTAGGCATAAATTAGTCATATCTATAGAGTCTAAATGCACCATGTATATGTTTCCTATTCTATGACCAACAAGCATAATCCGATTAGATGCAATATCAATAACTTTACAGCCATTAGTTTCAAATATGACATTAAATCCTTTATCACAAAATTAACTAATGCTCAAAAGATTATGCTTTAATCCATTCACATATAAAACATTTCTAATTTGTATGGAAGAGGTATTACCTATTGTACCTATACCTTCGATGTAACCTTTTGAATTATCACCAAAAGTCACTTCTCCTCCATTTTTGGCGTTAAACTCTATGAACCGGCTTTTGTCTCCGGTCATATGTCTTGAGCATTCACTATCAAGGTACCATGAGTTTGAATTTGTTTCCCGTGCCTTGTAGCAATGCTCCTTTTCCTACAAACATAGATTAATTTCTAATTTTTGGTACCCAAATTCTTTTGGGTCCATATTCATTAGTTTCCAAAATCCTAGTCCCCTTAGGTGTCCATTTGTGTAGCATATCTTTATCTTTAGTAGTAATGAGCCTTTAGGAACCCATATACTTCTAACGATTTTTCTATTAGAGGTTCTTCGGGGACTTCTATGATTGTAGTTTTTAAAAATTTTTCTAACAAAGTTGGATTTTGAATTTTCTCCATTTTCAAAACGTTTTGTTCCAACTTTATCAAAAGAAGCTTTAAGATCATTAATTTTCTTTAGATGATCATCATTGACCTTTGAAAGTAAATTTTTCAAATCTAAATTTTTCTTTTCAAACTCTTCTAGTTTGATTTGCAAATCACTATTTTACTTTCAAAATCATTGTTGGTCTTGGATATGAGCTTATTTTCATTTTTCAATTTTGAAACATCGTTTTTATATTTTAAAAACAATTTCTCATAATCCGAAGCCAACCCATTATATTCCTCTAATAACTAATCATAAGATAAATCATCTAATTCAAATGAGTTAGTGGTTACCTTAGAATCTTCCCCGAATGCCATCAAGCACAAGTTTGCTACTTCTTGTTCCTCTTCATCGGAACCTTCTTCATCGCTCCATGTAGCCACATGAGCCTTGTGCTTATTCTTTGATTGACCCTTTCTCTTTAATTATGGGATATCATATTTGACATGCCCCAGCTTTTTGCATTCATAGCAAATGATAAGGTCCTTCTCTTTTGGTTTATTTTTTAGGCCTTCATTTCGTTTGAATTTTCTTCCTCGGTAAGGTCTCATCATTTTTCTGAACCGTTTGGCAAACAATGCCATTTCCTCATCATCGTCATCTTCATCTGAATCACTCTCATCTTTTGTGGATTTGAGAGAAATTCCAATATTTTTCTTCTTCTCCTTCTCCTTTGGTGTCTCGTTAATCTTATCGAGGTCCACCTCATCTTCAAGAATCATTTCATGAGTGAGGAGGGAACCAATTAGCTCTTCAAGAGTTAAGGACTTTAGGTTCTTAGCCTCGATGATTGCAGTTTTCTTGGATTGCCACGATTTTGGAAGTGAGTAAACTAACTTCCTCACAAGCTTTTCATTTGGAATGATCTCTATATATGATTTGAGACCATTGACAATCGTTGAGAATCTATCCGTCATAACTTTGATATCTTCATTTGGTTTCATCCTAAAATTTTCATAGCTATGTGTTAGAAGACTAATTTTAGATTCTTTTACCTCGTCGGTGCCTTCATGAGTAACTTGTAGTTTATCCCATATTTCTTTGGCGGTTGTACAAGATGAAACTCTTCTATATTCATCTGGTCCAAGAGCACAAAATATGATATGGATGGCTTTGGAGTTGAGCTGGAACATTCTTGTCTCTCCTTCACTTCACAATCTTGGATGAGTGAGAGGCTTGATATATTCGTCTTCTACAACGTTCCATGCTCCCATGTCACTTGCTTGAATGAAATACATCATCCTATTCTTCCAATAGGCATAGTTAGCTCCATTGAAGAAACAAGGCTTGTTGACGGGCATCGAATCGAGACCAAAGTCGGAGTTTGAAGCGCCGACCATTGATGACTTAAAAATCGATGTAACTCTTCCCGAATCGACTCAAGAGGTGATTAAACCTTCAAATGAGTGAGGCTCTGGTACCAATTGTTGAGTTAATCGATCGATGGAGTTGGCCAAGAGGGGGGTGAATTGGAAAATAAAAATTTCGGTGGAAGCTTTGCAGAAAATTGAAAAGATTTGCACAACGATTTAGAGTGGTTCGACTTTCTCAACCAAAGTCTACGTCCACTACCTTAGCTATCCACACTAAGGATTTTCCACAAATTCACTAATCTGTCTTTCTTTTGAGGACAAAGAGTAACCTTACAAATCCCTCAAGAATTATACCCCAAATTCTTGAGAACACTTTCTCCCAAAGAGAATAATACAAATTTTGCAAACTTACAAGAAAATCCTCACAAGGCAAGATGTTTGCACAATTCTAGAACAAAGAAAGAACACTCAAGAATAATACAATTGAGCACAATAAGTGTTTTTGAAAGCAAAAATGAATATTGAATGCAATAGGCTTGAAAATGCTCAAACTTGAGGTTTGATGCTTTCTTTTTTATTCTCTCTTGATTGTTGTTTCTTGTTTTTGATCAATGGCTTCTAAGCTTGTTTAAATACACCTTCAAATGATTATGAATGTTGGAGATGATTAGTGGAGTCAATAGAGCCGTGTTAGTGTGAAATCAATTAATAAAACAGCTTGGAGCGTGGGGGGAATCGGTTCCCTAAGTGTAAAATTCAAATATGTCAACCGTTAAACAGGGGGAATCGGTACCCCCTTGGGGGGGAATCGGGTTCCCTCCGAGCATTCTGTTTTTCTCGGAGCCAAACCATTCAGGGGGAATCGGTTCCCTCTGAGCAATCTGGAATTTTTGGCTTTAAAATGGTTCGAAATATTTTGTAAAATTGTTTTGAAATTATTTTAAGACTAAACTTAATTTTACACTTGAGTAAGGATTAAAAATGACATTTGAAAGATTTTGAGTAATATTTTGATATTCGAATAATTATATCGAATATACTTAGAAAATCTTTTGGAAAATCTTAAAATTCATTTAACTTAATTTGTTATATCGAAATATCAAAATATTTTTCAACAGATTGTGCAAAGGATCCGTTGTTCAATTATCAAGTTGATAAATTGCCATTTAGAACTTTAAATCCGTAATTGTTTAAACGTTCTAATATTAGTGGTAAAGTAACATGGTTGATTATGTTATGAAGGTATATAACCTAGTCTAAATGAATCGAGCTTGTGTATTCGTTGGCTAGAATTGGTGGTCCCTCTAGTGATTAATGTTGTTGGTGGATTAAATCTTAAGAGATTGTCTAGGGTTGTTCATTAACTAGGGAAATAATCAAAGAGCTTCTCTTGATTATCGAGAAACTAAGGAGAGACAGGTTGTTAGAGCTTCTCAATAACCATAACCAATTTAGTGAAAAGTAGAAGATTTTATCATTGCATCTATGATCAATTCTCTGAACCAATTCTGAAAGTATACCTTTAGTTGGATATTTGCTTAATATTAATTTCTCTCAATTTTTAGTTGATTAGATCTACTTTTTATTTTTACTTTTCTCAATTTTAAAACCCATTTTCTTTGCTTTAATTTTCATTAAAATAAATCTACCCAATCCCTGTGGATTCGACTTTGCTTATCGCTACTACAATTTTCTATTTTCAAAAGCAAATATTATTATTTGTTGGATTCGACACCCACCAGACGCCCGCCTAGGACCCACAAATTTAAAAAAATTAGTAGATTTTTTTTTGATAATAAATTAAAAACTGTAAAATAAAATAAAGAGGCTTTTGAATTTATCAAAGTGTCAATTGTTATTATTAAAGTTTTATATTAACCTTAATAAATTGCTTTTCCTATAAATATTTAATATTTTTTCCAAAATTTTAAAAATTCAATTGAATCTCTTTAATTTTGGTATTTCCAAATTTCCACCATCAATTCATAAAATATCTTTCCCGATTTACCATATCAATGAAAAATTTTATTAACATTAATTTTTTTCTTCAAAACTCAATGAGAGGAATTTTTTTTAATATAATTAACATGCTTCTTTTCTCTTCCATGTTTCATGATTCCTTTGAAAATTATTATTCTTATTTTTTAATTTATCATATTTTTCATAAACACAAAGTCACACTTATTTATCATCAATTGTGGTGCTTGAATCATATTGAAGATTGTTTTTAAAATTCTAGGTAGGTCACCTTTTCAAATTCTTTCTTTTAATTTTTATTTATTTTCAAATTTTGATAAGAATGTTCTTTTATTTTCAAATGTTATGTTATGTATTGAGAAAAAAATGTTGGAAAATATTGATGTTGATACTATCATCAATGATAAGAAATGCTGAAAGACAATGTTTTTTATAAGTATTTACATGCTTAAATTTTGTTGACATTTTTTATGCTGTAAGAATTACTATTTGTCTAATTTAATAAAAAATTCTAATAAAAATTTTATATTACATATTTCTTAATTTTTTTAAAAATTAGGGGCCCATTTTTTATTTTCTTCCTGAATCTAAAAATAGTCAGAACCGACCTTGATCGATCATTAGATCTAATAGTTTTTTAGATCAAAAGAGTCACATGCCATATCACAGTGTTGTCGAAGATCATTTCCATAGATTTATTAATTATAAATAAAAATTAGAATTATTTTAAATTTTAATAATATTTTTATAAAAAAAATTATAAATTTCAAGTGACAGACATATTTCAAAAAAGAATTGTTCAGATTTTACGATAAGAACTGATCAAATGACTTAATTAATTCCTTTTTTGTTTAAATGGTTAATTTAATTTATCTATTCTAGAGAACAATTGTATAAACAAAGTTGAAGATATAATTGATTTTCTTTTGAAAAATATTGAAAGCTTCATGCACCCTTAACCTTTGTTTTATGATAAAACTCCCCATTTTGTCATAAGCTGAACTTCTTTGTATACTCTGTTCTATTTCTATTGCATATAAAAGTTTAACATTGCAATTTCCAGCAACATACGATCAATAATTTCATTAAAGGATAAATGAATGTACGACTGAAGAATCATGTGTTAGTACTTGGGAGACATTGAGAAAATTAAATTAAACCAAGCTGGAAGAGGCTTCCCAAAATAAAAAAAGAAGAGAGGAAGTCCTAGTGATGAATTTTCCTAAAAAGATTGAGCAAAAAGGAAAGGAGTTGATTGTGAGGACGGTGCAGGCCAATGGAAACCTCATTTCTGCAAAGAGGGCAAGTGGATCGATACTTAAACCACACATCGATGCAATCTACATGGAAGCAGTGGTTGCACCGGGGAAGCCGCCGGAGCCTCTCCCCTTCTTCGGCTTCGTATAGACATACACAACAATAGGGCACATTTTCACCTGCACCTGCAGCCTTTGCTGTTGCTGGATAGTATCTGTAAGGGAAGGAGAAGAACACATTGAAGTTGGAGTTGAGCAATACATTTATAAGCTTAACGCAACGATGAACGGCGAAGAAGACGACGAAGGTGGTGGTGGTGAGAACAAGGGTATTCTTCCTGCAGCAGCTACTTGTACAAACCAACCAACTGCCTATCTCGCTACTCAGTTCCAACTCAGTTGTCATGCCTATTCCCTTGGTGCAAAGTTTACTCTTGTTTTCCAGTAACATAGAGAGAGATGTATATATGGTACAGAAAGATTTCATCCACCCACAACATCATTAAACTACACTAACTCTACTTTTTGTGCAAGATTTGCATACTTAATATGTGGCATTGAAGCATAACACACACACATATATATATTTGATGAATAGTACCCAACACAAATTTATATACCTAATGTTGACATGTGGTTCATAAATTCCTGCACTTGTTTCTTTCTGGGGATATAATTAATTAGCCATCTAAAGCATGGAATGAATACATTGAATGGGTTTAGGTTAGGTTTGGTTTGGTTTGGTTTTACAGAAGTGGTTAATTAAATCTTGCCTTGTTGATTAACATGAAGGTGGATTGAAGCAACCAATGTTTTAGCAGAGAGTGGAAACTACGCAGCCCAAATAATCAAACCAGATTTCATGGGGGTAGAAAACAGGTGTACCAACTGCAACACTCCTTTGACCTTGGGTTTATCAAATTTCAACTTACACGTTATACTTATTATTTTTAAGGGGTGGGGATGAAAGAGATGCTTATATATACAAATCACACATTATAGATGATACATACACATATACCTTTAATTCTATTTGTTTGAGTGATTACGAGATAATATACATTCAATTTTTTTAAACTAATTGATAACGAACACATAGCTGCAGAAACAATTAATCAAACTCAAAACATTAAAAAAAAAGAATAACATCCACTTTTACCTCTTAGTTCAATTAATTTCATTTGTTAATTCAACACAAATGCTGCAAGTAACCGCAAAATGGGGAGGGAAACAATTGTTTTGTTTTGTTTGTTACAGCTCACAATTTATGATTTGTCGGGTAAGAATTGACTTTATCTACATTTTTGCAGCATTTTCAACCTTATCAAGACATGAGAAAACAAAGTAAACAGTTTCAGTTGATCACGGTTTGAACCTAATTATAAGTAGTTATCTAAGAAAGGAAAAGATGAGATTATTTTTTGTTTGGTCGTTCATGTTTGGTTCTTTTATAATAATATATCCTCCATTCTAAGTATTCAGAGTTGAGTTTTGTTGAAACAAGTCTTCCTTTCCGGTAATTGAATTGATCCTCAACCTCATCTAGATATCATAATAAATAATAATGACCATGCGGGAATTGCAGTCTCGTACACATTTTTTTTAATAGTCTGAGATAAATACAAGATAATGTGTTCGAAAGATTCTCAACCTCTTGACAATAAACACTCATACATCCTTACAGACGTCGTGTTAAAACCCAAGATCTCAAAAAATAATAATAATCTCTTAACCACTGAGATCACTTGATTCGTGTGTGATGATTGTCTGCCATACACAATCTTGGCAACGAGAGATAAAATTCCAACTAGATTTGGATAACATGATGAGATCATGACCCAAAAATCCATTTCAGTTAACCCGAATGCAAATCCATCCCAACTAGATTTAACCATAAAAGTCAACAGCACCCTGAACACGCCCAAACTAAATCCAAAATGACCCGGATCAATAACCCAAAATGACTGAAACCATCATAATTTTATTTATTCATTTCATTTGGAGACAAAGGGATAAAGCTAAGCTTGTTCTTCACAACAATTTCCTGACCATTCCAATTCCAATCATATGCACATATATAAATAAAGCCAATGCATATTATTAACCCAAAGACAATTGTGCTATTATGCCCATGACATCTGATGTCTTGTCTGGAACCAAAGACAAAGAAAGATCAAAACCCACTGTTTCTTAACATTTTGATTTTGATTTCGAATGAAAAATACCATATCCACCACGTAACTAATCCTTCTTGTAAACTAGAGTTGGATATTCTGGGCTCCACATGTTGTTTTGCACATATTCTAGAACTTCCTCCTGCACCATGACATTATATACATCTCATTCTTACAATTCATGAGCTTGAAACAACACCACCAACTTTTATAGGTCAAAAGTGATGTTACCTCGTCCTCGCATATTTTTTGGAGCTCTCTAGCATCAATGTCACGATATCCTTCTGCCAGATCCTCTTCCACAGCTTCCTGCACCACAGCCGCTGCTACCTCCTTTGTTATATCTCTTATCCTACAAACAAACAAATAAATAAATTCAGGTATACGACACCAACTTCATTTTCCAGGTAAGAGAAACGATGTATATATCTATATATTAAGGCCTCATCACTTACTTCGATATTGGAGGGAATATCATGCCCTTAAGAACTTCCTCTTCCGTCATGTAGGCAGCTAGACTGCAATTGTCAATTTAAGATAACTTGAAGCGCAAAAGAAATAAATTAATGATCCAAATCCATTTATCAAACAGCTTCTAGCATGCCACTTGGAACAACTAACAACATTTTAGGAAGTTAATAATATATATTATACTTATCAGGACTTGACTAATCCACAAGTTACTCACAAAATGCCTCTAGAAAGGTAAGGCAAACAGATCCTCCTAATCCCTAATTTTATAGAAGAATAAACTGAAGTGGCTCAGAGTGAATGGATATGCAGTCATTGTCACTGTCTTTATCGGTTTATCCCTTTGCATACTCATAATCTACCAAAATTTTATATATATACTAGTAATGGCTGAAAGACTCTTCCAGAGATCTTCAACATAAGTTCCGTCTTGACAAGTGAAAAATTATGTAGCATTCGTAAAAATATTGATAAAAAACGAAACAAAAAAATGAACCACACCGTTCTGCTGCAGCCTGTAGCATGCCATCCGAAATGAGCCTAGCGCCAGACAGAAGAGTTCCAAGCCCAATACTACAGAAAAGACAGGTAAAGAACTATGTATGATGAATTAGAGAATCACAAAGTAAAATGAAAACATTGTGAAATGAATTAAAAAACTGACCCTGGAAAGAGATACATGTTGTTTCCTTGGTTGCAATGCCCAATACGACCATTTCCTAAATTGTTCATGACTTAAAATAAGTAAATCTTTCACTCTCAAATGAGAAAAACGGGGAACACTTTTTCTGTTTGGAACTTGTATAAAAGTCCAGATGCTACAGAATTTCAGGCAATAAATGAGGACCTTGTACAATACGAGGCCCTACATGGCAAATTGGCAGAGGACTACAAAAATTTAAACTGTTATGTGGACAATGTTTAACGAGTAGGTTCAGCTCATACCAAGATCAACATCTCTAAATGGACTTCCACTTGCAAATATAATGTTGTCACCTACAATTTTGAAAGCTTCCTCTGGGGTGCACTCAGCTGTAATTAACAAGGGCAAAAAAGTCTGACAAATCTCAGTACAAATATGAATGGCCCTAATTTTATGTCCCCAAAATATTTAAAAAAACGTACCATTTTTTGTAGGGTTTGACATTGCAAAGATAGCTGGTTTAGTTGAATTTGAACCTTTAAGAGCATCTAAAACCTAAAACATAAAATGCACTTTAAATACTTGGCAAAAAGGAATCAGTTCGAATGTAATGAAATGCATAGATTCTTGGAAACAAATTTGTCTAAAACTTCTCAAATTTATTGTGTTGCAATCTGGAAGCTATTTGCCAAATCTTTATAGGAAAATCTCGGAACACTTTCTTCATATTTAAACATATGAGAGAGAAATTCAAACTGTGAATATTTATTATACAGGTCACATAATCTCATATGTTGTCAAGGGTGCTAGGCGCACTCTACGTGCTTAAACCCTTACATTGCCTCAGGCACTAGGAACAAAAAAAGCACTAGCCTAAGTAAAGCGCAATATGTATACTGAAAGTTTTTGTATAATACATATATATATATATATATAAAGCTCAAGATATGTAATAACCTATAAAGTGGACTCTAGAATATATATCAAATGAAAGAAAAAAGTGAAAAATTAAATAGAAATTCTATCAGGTGGGTTTTTTCTATGCCTGTCGCCCTGGAAAAAGGCGTGCCTAGACAGACTAGGCATACATCAGAGCAAATGGGCCAAGCCTGAAAGAGTCTGAGATGCTTTTGTTGTAAAATGCAAAGACACAAGGCGCAAGACTGCTTTGGGATATGAAGAAGTGTTAAATTGTAAACTAATAAAGACTTAGATTTGGTAATTTGGCAATTAATAAATGATGTCTAAACAGTGAACATAGATTTCGGCATTGTCATACCAGCAAAAGAAAATCTTATGCTTGCGTAACATGTAAAATTCAATATTACCTCTTTGGAGAACAATCCTCCAACTCCAGACAACCCAAGAAGCACATCTGGCTGTACTTGCCTCACCTGTTTAGCCAGATTAAAGGAAGGTTTTAGTTGTGAAAGAAATACAGAGATTTGACAATGTATCAGATAACATATCTCTAAAGTGATGAAAGAGGGAAATGGAACCATAATGAGGAACAAGTCATTCTCACAGGGCTACTTTATTCCATGTGTAATCTATATAAAGAGCTGAAAAAAATGTTTCTGTGCTAGCATTTTACAAACCACTTCTGCAAGACCTGCACCCTCTCTTAATCCTTGACGGCCAGCTTCATTGATATTCCTTGCAAATGGCAGGGCATCTGGATCAATATTTTCTCGTTCGTCAGTGATAAGACCCTGGATTAAACAACAAATTGTGTTAGAATGTCTATCTAATGCAAATTGGGGTCACTAGTGGAAGATAAATATGCAAAGGCAGCACTGAACCATCATATTCTAACAAGAGAGAAACAGAGCTGTACAAATGTAAAAATGACATCAATTAGTTTTGTAATGGATAGATATAAATGAAACTGATGGGACCAAAAGGTGATTTTAGCATTAGGCACCACATGAAAAGTTGTGATATTGATTACAAGAAATAAATCAAAATAGTTACTTAAGCAACCTTTTAGTCTACTTATGATGGCCCCAATTTCTAGAAAAAATATTTGATGAAAAACTATATGTAATGTTGAAAGCAACAAATAGTCCTTGTAAGCACAACTAGTTGGCTGAAATCCAGAGTTTCTAAAATATTATGCTACTTACATTAGCATCAACAATCCAGAATTGTCTCTTTGCACTATCAAATGCTGTCTCGTTATTTCCTAACATCCTGGCCATTGTTTTCCTCGCAGCATTGACAACCCCAATCCCTGCACTGCAGTAGTATAAAGGTTATGCAAACAAGTTCAAATGTTTCCCAATAGCATGCATGGCCTTCCAATTATTTTTCACAGAAAATGCTAAAAAGATGAGCAGAAATAGAAAGCATATCAATTAGCAGTAACAAGTTTATGAGATATCAGATAGAATGAGAGGATGTCCAACTACAGGAAAACAAATGATACACCAGCTGAGCATTAACCGCATAGAACATCCACATAAAGTACGAAAAATAATAAACCCAATAAGAAACTAGTATCTCATTTCCACTAGTGGAATCACTTCTTTATTTTTCTTCACAGACGTGGGGAGAACAGATCAACATTCTATATCCAATCACAGTTCATAAGAGATGAATTTCACTTTTCCACTTGGAAACATAATTATTAGAGCAGGACCATTAAGTCCATAGTACTTGAGGTGCCAAAAGAAAAAAGTTTAAGCACCACAAAGGACCACCCACATTAAGGAATAATATAGTTATTATAGCCATGTTATTTCTTTTGTAATATCAATATTATGATAATCCACAACTAAACCTTAAGGGTAGGCTAGAAAACTACCTTCCAGCACCAGCAACAACAATCTTTTGCTTAGGAAAGTCAATCATTGGCCTTCCCTGTGCTCTTACAGCTCCAAGAAGACCAGCAATTGCAACCCCAGCTGTCCCCTGCAAAGGATATTGATAAAAAATAAAGATAAAAATGTGAAGGCAAAAAAGTATCTGTAAGTAAAACTAAATAGAGTTTGAAAGACATGGTTGGTTTAAAAATATGATTTTCAAATAAATAAATAAAGGTTCAGTAACATTAGAAAGAATTCAATGAATACAGAACTTAAAATATGAGATCCAAAGTAACAGACGAAAACAAATGGAATGTTTCGCACTAACAAAACAAGCAAAGGCTCAAGGGTTGGACTATCTTAAAATCTCAATTACCTGGACATCATCATTGAACATCCTGTGTGTATTTCTGTAACGCTGCAACAACTTGAAGGCCCACTTGCTTTGGAAATCTTCAAACTGCAGAAACCCAATTTAATTCAAAAGAAGATTTTGTTATCAAGATAGACATATCCAGCTACCAGTGCTGTCACATCTCTTATGCAAAGATACTGCAATTCCATTCCAGAAAAAATTACTTTAACAAAATAGATATACCACGTACCTGCACAATCACATTTGGCCAATGAGTAAAAACAGCCTCCATGAATTCATCAATCACAGCAATATACTCATCACCATCAAGGCGGTGTTGTTGAAGCCCCAAGTCTATTGAAAGAAAAAGTCATCACCATTCTTTTTAAAACTGTAAAATTAAATCAGAGCATGCATGTACAAGACAACAAGCTAACAAAATTAGGCTAGTTCTAGTACGGCCAGATACTACAAGCATAATGAGAAGAAGTAAAAGCTTCATAATTTCTCTAAAGATCATGTTTGATAGATCAAAAGGTTAGCTCAGGAGTTCTAGCTAACCTTATGCATCATTGCATTCTTAAGCCTGTATTTTACATGTACCATCCCTATATGATATCCAAAATTCCACACAAGTATATAAAGCTAACACCAGCGAGGGACCAATGATGGTTGAGTGCACATGTCATACCTACACTAGCATACATGTTCTGCCAAACATAGATCAGAAGTTTCCATTCTTGATATAGCACCGTTTCAACAAATTTTACAACAGTACCAACCACTTAAAAAAATAAGGTTATTCCTCATATGGTTTCCCGAAAATAGGGTGAAGAAAAGCTTACATAAGGGGTCTTTGATCAACTTCTCATTGTTAGTCCCAACATCAATCATGACAGGAAGTACCTAATGCAAGAGAGAAATAAAGGAAAGATTGTAGCATTCCCAATAAATATTCAAGCTGAGAAAGACCAGAAACATTAGCATTACCCTTTTATAAGGTTATTGGTTGAAAATAGGAAAAAAAATAAGCAACTGAGACTTGCTGGGAGTCCACAAACAATAAAAATCAAGTAATAAATTCTCACTCTATAATAATCAATTCTAGAAAGCAAAGGTAATAGTTAAATAATTATAGGCTAAATATTAGGATTGGTATCTACTGTATTTAATGTATGATATTACATAATTAATGTAAGAGATTACTTTTACATAGTATATAGGACCTTTATACTTGTATATATACCCATAATGTTGATTTGGATATTTTTTTCATGCGTTGTTTTAAGTTATTATGGCTGATACAAAACCTGGTGTTTCTTCTGATCTGGTCCTGTGGTTTCATAAATCACTGACCATTAATTATAATGTTTTAAGTATTCTCTTCCTACTATTTCTACAGTAATCTTAAGTCAATGAAAAACAAACAAAATGATTCACCAATAGAAAGAAAGAAAGAAAATGGATATAGATCATGAACATGAACATTTATCAATGTTATCCCACAAATCCTTATTCTAATGTTTCAACATAAGAATGCAGGCATTAAGTAAAAATGTTTAAATAATTGTAAATCGCTTACGCAAAGAGTTACAATTTGAATTTATAAACACATATAATAAAATATCCATATTTTTAATACAATATAAGAATAATATACCCTCTGAGGATTGATACCAGCGGCAGCAACATACAAATCCAGCTTCCCTATAGCAATGCCAATTCCCTGAACTCCAAGGTCTCCAAGACCCAATATTCTGCTTCCATCCGTGACAACAATCATATCAACCTGTAGTCAACGAAATGTAAATAAATAAAGTGAAAATGTGTTAAGTGTTGACAAAATCTGACAGAATTTTTGACCCAAATTTTTTAGAAGACATATCCCTAAAAATATGGCAATGGATTAAGGAATAATTTCCTAAATTACAAAGTCAATGCAAGTTGTAGATACTTAAATCAATTCTGATTTCTTTATGATTTAAACTTTCCCAGTTTATGCTAATATTCAAAAATAGTTTAAGACTCTCGTAGGCTATAAAAGACTGTTTTTTATTGTCAATGAAATACAAGTAAAAATTAAATTTCTTTCTAATTCTTCTATTCCCATTGTTATTTAATTTTAACATCAAACTGTAAAGGTAACACATTTTCAAGCATATTAATCATAGACAAAGCCCAACTATTTCTGAAATTCTGATACTAAAATTTAACAAGTTACAAACTAAACCAGATCTGAAACGAGAGAAGAACCCAACACATTCTTGTTGCTCTACAAAGGCAAATAACCATGTTGCTGGAAACCGAAGTAGGTAATTGAATGAGGCAATCACCAAGTCAAAAACTAATTTATGCAATGTACAAGCCCAAAGTCCAAAATCTAAGAGCGGGTTAAAACATTTAAATTCTTGAGAAATCACCCACTAAAGTCTTCTCGTAGTCCAACTTACAAAGAAACAAAGGCTATATAGAAAAGGGAAAAGAATGATAATTAGAAGTGTGAAAAAGTAGAAAATAACAAGCCAAAATAGTATTGAAGCATAGGGCAAATGTTTGCAAGTCATAGAAGATTATCTCACGTTAACACCAGGTAGGGCTGCACCGCTATCAAGGACATAGGTCCACAATTGGGATCAATTCAACTAAGAAAGGCGTTCTAATATTCACTGCATCATTATGGGTAATTCATACCTGATCAGCAGGCCAGTTGTAAACCATAGACATCATTTCTCCACGATCTTCTGCACTGAAGTACATTCCTCGAGGCCTTCTAAACAGACCACTATAGTTCTGGCAAACAAGACCAACAGTTGGTGTATAAACAATAGGAGCATATTCCTCAATGTTGGCAATTAAAACCTGCCAAAGTCAAAATAAAATACATTTCATCAATATCATCACAGCAAAAAAACATATAAAAGATGTGTCCAAGAAATTATATGCACAAGCAAATTCACTAACAGAGTGTTATGGTGATACTTTCTCTTGGTACATTTGAGCTAATTTCATGTAAGACTGTTGGAAAGATGGATGTTATCATATGGAACATGGCATATGGTGCAACAGGAAGTGAAATAATTAACGGGGACAAGATAATGGAGTCATTCCATTTTTTTGAAAAAAAGGAAGCAGCATGAGGTCAGAGAAAAACAGAACAGAGAAGCTAAGTAAAACAGAACAGAGAAGCTAAGTAAATAATTAATTCAATGGAAATTTGACTAAATTCTTCCCGTGGATGCTGCATAGCCAAGTAGTTCAATACAGTCTCGTTAATGAAATTTGTTTGAGATTAGAAATTGTGTTACAGCAGCATCAGGTAGATGAAAAAGGACGTTCTGGTGGTAAATGGTAACTGGTAAGCAGTTATCATTAGAAATGCTTACTACATACCCTAAACTCAAACCACAGCATATTATTGCCTGCAAATAGGTGCTACGATCAACTACTACAAAGACGATATCATTAGATGGAAGAGGGGAAAGTTAAAAACTAGCTTGAAACATTACAGAGATCCAAATAAAGCAGATAGGATGAACTGTACCTTATAGTACATAGTCTCATTTCTGTCATGCAAGCGATTAAGAATCCGCCACTTGGCAAGAGCATTTGGGTCAGATGGTCCATCTCTAGCTTGAACTTCAAGCCTCTTCAAATCAACCACTAATAATTAATCAATTAAAAGGCAAGAAAAAATGAAAACCATGAAGATGCAAATAACTATCGACCATAGATGAAAAGATTTGTTAGATCAATTACAAAAAAATAAAATAAAAAAAACATACTGAAGCGCTCGATTTGCTGCTCGGAAGACATTACATTTGGAGGAAGCAGGCCACGAAGATCCAGGCGATCGCGCTCCGTCATGGAAAATGCGGTTCCCTGACATTAAATGTTTAGAAAGAAACATTGAAGCTAAACGAAGAAGAGAAGGTGGAATGATTGAAATCGAGGAAAAAGCCCAAAATCAGGGAGGTCATATTTTGAAGTGAGAAAAGAGGTAATACCTTGTTGAACCATGGATCGTGAAGGATGTCGAGGCTTCGCTTGTGGACAAGGGTAGGGCGGTGGCCCTCGGTGGTGGTGAAACATCGAGGGCGAGCGAGAGCAGTTGGATTGACGAGGCTTCGTTTGAGACGTCTCATCAGGGACGAAGCTGCTCTCGTCTGATTGTAAATGTTGGGCATCCTTTTTTCCTTCTCCTGTTTTTGTTCACCAAAACAATAACTCTGAAACAAGAACAGCGCCGAATATGGAAGAAGAAGAAGAAGAAGAAGAAGAATCGGTCTGATGGGAGTGGAAAAGTAGGGGAAGAACTGAGCTGTCTCAGTTTGATCTTTTTTTTATTATAATTATTATAGGATTAACAAGCAAACTTAGAGATAGAAAATCAGAGATAGTTATAATTTTCCACTAATAAATAACCAGAGGCATTCCAATTGGCTTTACTTCCAAATTCCTATCCATGAGTGTTGACCAAACAGTAAAAGTCCATTAATAATGATAACAAGTTCTCAAAAAACCGGGTGAACAATTGAGTTTTACGTCTAACTTTTAAAGGTTCACACTTGATTATTATATAGTTTTCAATTTTAACCCATCAATTCGAACGGTACGTCATCGCTCTCAGTTTGTGGAAAGAATATTCTTAAAAAGTTGTGTGAAAAATATGGTTTAATGTGTTTAGTAGGGTTGTAAATGGCGTTGTAGAAAGTTGAAATGTAAACTAAAATCGTGATTATTTAATTATTGTAAGTTTTTTCCATCTAATTATAAAAGTTTACGAAATGATCATTATCATTTTTAATGTATTTTTTATTATTAAAAGTTTTCTTATTTTATTTTAAGGTAAAGTATACAAATGATCCCACGATTATTGCGTGCTACTTTGTTCACTCCCTTAATTATTAAAAGTTATAAAATGATCTCTCGACTATAAGACATTGGTTTGTTGAGTGTCCACTATTAAAAGTTACAAAATGATCACTTGACTATTTATATGTTCTAAACTCGTCATTTTAATTAAAAAATTGATAACCGTCTGAGTTGGACGTTAACATGACGGTTGGGATATGATAAAAATTATATTTTAATGATGTCTACTGGCATCATCTTTGCTTTCAAGAACTGGCTCGACGTCGTAATGTTTGAAGCACTGACTTGACGACATAATATAAATTATAGGATTATCTTTCTTTCTATTTTATTTGTATATTGTTATGTTGTAACAGGTGTGGGAGAGTTGGATGATGCTCAAGGCACTTTATATGTGTAACGCCCTAATTCAATCTGACCCAAAAATCGATGGATTAAAACATCACATAAGACCACCAAGGTGGCTAACCCGAAAATTTTCTTTTAAAACGACATCAACATGATTTAATCAAACTCATACAAATAAACACGGTTTTAAAACATACATATTCAATGTTTACAAAATAAAAGCTCCATCGTAAATTCAAATACATAAGTTCAATAAACAGAATTTACGACTCAAATACAAATAAGGTCCATGTGAATTACATGCCCACTATATAGTATCTAAGATGCACTCTAATTAGAACGATCCAAGCTATAAGTCACACTTTGTGATAGCTCCTTGATCTGTCCTCCTAAGAACCTTCAAACGAAAACACATTCTGAACGCTAAGCTGATAAGCTCAGTACCACACAAATAACTCTAACATACTATATGCATTCATCACATGGGCATCCGAACAAGTATAATCATGAACATGCAATCAATCCATCTTACAATAAGTAGGCATCATGGTGTAGTCGGAGGGTCATATAACATCTTGGGACTCACACCCCTTTATCCTACTTAAGGTACCCAAGGTAATACCCGAGTCACTCAGCATCAAAATCTTATTCTAGGAAGGTCGTCTTGCCAATACCTAGAATGCCTTTAGGGTCACATAACATCAGAGCCTACATCCTGCTAGTATACTCCTTAGAGTACTTTGAATACCTCTAGGGTCACTCAGCATTAGAGCCTACGTCCAACTGGCATTTTAAAATACATATGGACTAACTTAACATATTCAGATGACTAACCACACGAGATGATTGTCGTATATCTAAAGTAGTACAAGTGTCCTTATCATTTCCCAAACGTCACTCAAAGGCAAATATTATGTTGTCTTAAATTATGTTGTCCTAATATTGGCCGTTCAGTATCGATACTAACCTTAGGGTATCGATACTACCCCAGATATCGATAACAAAAATGGGTTTAATGTTTTGGAAAATCCCTCGTATTGATCGGTAGTCCACCTATAGTATCGACTCCCATTAGTACCGATACAAAAAATGACTACTAAAACCAGAATTGATACCACATGTATCGATACTAAGCCCAAAGTATCGATACTCACATTATAGTATCGGTACCATATGTACGTGTATTGATACTCTCAGCTCAAAACACCTTTCTCTTAAGCTACACGAAGAACATTATCGGCATTATTCATCTAATATCAATACTCGAGCCTAAAAAACCTCTATTTTCTACAAAAATACAATCCCCAACCCAACCTTTTACCCTTATAAGGTTATTAAACATTTTGTAAATCTTATAGGAGCTATAGGGAACCATAATGTATCATTTAACATGCTTCATATGCCCTAAAAAATCTAAAGCCATAATCAACTGAAATTTACACAACATGTTCAATGAACACATATAAGCAAGTAAACACAAGGACTGATCTACACATGGTATTTGTAACACCCTCAACCCGTACCCAACCCGAATACGAGTCTGAGGTGTCACATTGACTTTTCAAACTTTGACTCTTGACAAAATTCAAAGAAAATTTAAAGCTTTCTTTAAAATAAAAAACGATTTATTTACATAATTGACCAAAATAACCAAAATCTATCAAAGCATATTCAACTCAATCAATTAGTACATGCCAACTATTTTCAAATTAACCAAACACGTTTAAATCATCTATTTTTTGATCTGAAATTTTGTAAGGGAGATGTTGACCTGTCTTGCTCTTCTTCGCTTCTCTTCTCGCTTCTGTAACCTACGAGTGAAACAATCACACGCTAAGTCTATAACTTAGTGAGACATTAAACTTATAAAGGAACTCTAAATGCTTAAACATGCATAAACATATCACTTCATGATGTCACACAATCATTATATATAATATAATGTACACATATACACATCACACATTATTTCCATCATTAATCTTATTCTATTTTCCATATTATTATCATTTATATCCTTTAATCATACCTTTTTATCAGCATATGACTCATTCAAACCATACACACATCATCATATCAATCATATAATACAGTTCATATCACTAAAACATATACTTCACAAGTACTATCTTCATTATTATCTCTTTGTTTAGCCCATGTACACTTTTGAGAACTATAGATATGTGAGTCTATTGAAGTTGTGCACTATGCTGTCACCACAGCTCATATGGGGTCCCACTAGGGGCTATGAGATTTATCCCGAAGGACCACTATGAAATATCCCGAAGGATCACTGTATGTCCCGAAGGACAGCGTAGACCCTCGACTCTTGGCATGCCAACTATACCTCTAGCTCTCTTTACACATAACATGGGCATTAGTAATATATCATGTCATATATTCATATAATCACATAGTTCACTTTCACCTGTCTCTTATCTCTTGTGACCATATAATCATATCACTTTGTATCATATTCCACATATTCATATCACATAGTTCAAGTCACTTGTATGGTTTCTCATAATAATATATATCATATCTTATTATTATATAATCCTGCATATCATCTATGTTCATTCACTTAATCTCTTATATTCATATATCACATATGCATATTATTCATTATATAAACATATATTCATACAAGTCATATCATACCTACAACAACATATAATTCATAACAAACACATGTTCATGTTCATGAATTTATGCATAACACTATAGGAAATAGACTTGTCGCAAGTCTTATTTCCATTTTATATTATATAAGATCTAATATGCACTCACCTTGGCCTCACTACGTTCCAATCCACTTATGATTTCCTCCCTTTCGATCGAATCTTAACTTGATAATCATTCCGAAACTTGTTCATGTTCGATATCTACATAATCACACATTGATACATATCAATATCCAATTGATATACTCTAATCTATCATTTCTTAGACCAAAAGAAAGGTCTATTTCTATTTCCCCTTTGAAGTGCATCGATGCATTCTACAGTGCATCGATGCATTCTTTAACATGTGCATCGATGCACTACTCATGCATCGATACACAAATCACCTTCGATGTTTTCATTTTAAGGGGGTACATTGATGCCCTCCTTATGCATCGATGCACTCCTTATGCATCGATGCACTAATTGCATTCGATGTTTCCATTTTTAATGGGTGCATCGATGCACTTCCTGTGCATCGATACACACTGAACAATTTCTGGAAATACCCTTGATGCATCGGTGCATATTGAATGTGCATCGATGAACATAGCCTAGAATTCATTTTTATCCCCGAAAATCCACTCTTTTCAGCTTAATAACTTCATATATCATCTCCTTTCTTATTCTTAACTTACATACTCATATTCAAACTCATTTCTATTCATTAATCACCTCTTTAACATCAAAATCTTATTCTCCATATGTAATTCAAGAATTACACTAAATTTTCAACATGTTCAAATTCAATTCTATTGCTTCTAACTTCTTAATTAGACCCTTGACAAGTCAAATTCATCCTTAGAACTTCAAAAACCTTTTTATAACAAAAGTTCATTTATAAACTCTTAATAGAAATCCCTTTCTAATTCTCTCTTCTTAGTGTTTTAAACTTATATATGCTTTCCTTAAGCTTATATAACCCCCAAAGACTCAAATCCAACTTAAAAATTTAAGAAATCAATAGCTAAATCAAACTTACCTTTGCTCTTGGCTTCCACGAGAAGAAGAAGAAAGGAGAAGAAGAGAACTCTGGAGAAATCTCTCCCTTTCCACTTGGTTCCCTTTTCTTATAAAGGAAGAATAAAAATCTTACTTGTCAATTGACCATTTTACCCTTTAATTCATTCCATAATTACTAAATAACCTTCATCATATATTTGCAATAAATCATTGAACTATTCAATTATCCTACTTTAATCACTAATTTCTGAAATTTTTTAATCTAGTCACTAACCCGATATTGAGGATGTTATAGTATTTGAGAGTTATAGGTGTGTTACCTTAGTCCTAAGCTGCAATTTAACACCTTGAGTTTTCTTGCCTTTGCCTTTGGAGCTTTCTCCCACCTCTTTTACTAATCACAAGAAATGAAATGAGTTACTAACTCATTTAGAGGCTTAAAAAGGCTAGAAATGTGACTCATAATCTCTACAAATGGATTAAAAATACTAAAGAACCCTAAAATCCAAAACATACCTTAAACCCCTATTTATGGTTTCCTATGGCCAAAATTTAAAATAATGAGCTTGAAAATGAGCTAAAGTATTAACCTTAAGGCTCCCAACAAGGAAATATAAATTCACATAGCTTTCACCTTTGTTCAAGCTATTATGAGTAAGAAGAAATGGCGCTTTGAAAGAAGTGAGGAAAAAGACAAAGATGAAGAAAAAGAGGAATATGAGTTCCTTGCCAATTGACATAACCAATCTTAATTGGAAATCAACCTTTAGATAAGTTTAGGGGTTATTTGCTTTCCTAGTCCTCTATCTTTTAAGCCTAATTCAAGAACCCCTTTTATGCCTTAATGGGCCCAAACCCAACTAAAATAAACCAAATCTTAACTAAACACTTTTAAATAGTTTCTTGACCCACATAAAATTCACTCGGTTTGCCTGAAACTACTAACTCT
The DNA here is from genome assembly GCF_006381635.1 of Hibiscus syriacus. NCBI lineage: Eukaryota > Viridiplantae > Streptophyta > Magnoliopsida > Malvales > Malvaceae > Hibiscus > Hibiscus syriacus. The sequence goes on from NW_024063471.1 coordinate 18,940,519, forward strand.
AAAATTAGGGCGCTACAAATGTCCTATCATAAAAGAAATTTCATCCTCGAAATTTACCTGAATAGAAAATATGTTGATATTGAAGTTGCATATCTTCCTCAGTTTCCCAAGTTGCCTATTCCAAACCATGGTTCCTCCATAAAACCTTCACTAATGTGATCAATTTGTTTCTCAACACCTTTACCTCTCGATCCAAAATCCTTATCAGTTCCTCTTCATAGGTCAAATATTGACTTACCTTTATAGGCTCTAATGAAATGATATGGGACGGGTCAGAATGATACATCCTAAGCTTTAACACATGGAACACATTATGGATACTCTCCATCTCTTGTGGAAGGGCTAACTGATAGGCCATAGGTCCAACCCTTTCCAAAATCTCATAACACCCAATGAAGCACAAAGTCAATTTCTCTTTTCAACCAAATCTGAGGACAATTTTCCACGACGATACGTTGAGAAACACCTTATCGCCCACTTGAAACATTATGCATTGCTTTGCTTGAAAATGGAAGAAAATAGGTTAAATGAAGTCATATGATGAATGTGGAAATCCTACATGTCCAAATAAGCTTGTCTCTTCAAATTCCTTGATGATTTTATCACTTAATTTGATGATTAAATGAAATAAAATCAGCCTTCATTGCTTGTTCCTTGGTAGCATGTGAATAGCCTTCAAAGAATGATAAGTAAGACTTGAATAGGTGAATTATGAAGGATTGGATGCATTGTCTCTCCAAGAATATGAACAGCCCTTGGTTTGAATGATGAAATCAGCCCTTGGTTTGGATGATTAAATCAGTTTTGAATGCTTTGAATTAGGTGAATAAAGATGACCTTAAATGGCTTGTCTCTTGGTAGAAGATTAAAGGACTCTTCCTTGGCTCAAACTCATCCAAATCATCCATGCATGAAATTCCCGTAATGAAAATTCCAGCCTGTACTATCTTCAGTAAATCGATCATATCTCAAGCTCCCGATATCGAATTGAGGTTATTCAAAAGGCGTTGGAAAGCTAAGAGATAGATGAATAATGTCCAATTGATTTCTGGACCCAAAAACGTCTGTATCACTTCCATAATTAGAAGAAATTCTGACTGATATTCTTGCATCTGTTGAAACCGTTCAACTTCTCTCATGCACCTAGACACAAAGGTGAACTTTATTCAATCTTTAATTGAAAACATACATGAAACAATTACGAGTTAGTTTAATAAATGAACTAGTTTGATGAATGAACTAGTTTAATTAATGAGCTAATTTTATTAAATGAACTAGATGCATAAATGAAGTAGCTTACTAAATAATCTAAATGCATAAATGAACTAGATGATTTAAATGAAATGCATGCTTAAATGAACAACACACTTATTAAATGCAATGAATGTCATGCAACTAATAAAACTCATGCAAATTCATGCAATAAATGATATCATATGATAAGTATAACCCAAGAGGTAAATATAAATATATGATAAAATATAGTCCATAAATGAGTAGGTATAATATGAAGTAAGGTAGAACTCCCCTTGAATCAGCCTTGGTGAACTTCAATGATTTAATCAGATCAAGACGAAAGTTAGGGCTGATTGGGATCACATCATGATATGGGACGGTTCAGAATGATAGATCCTAAGCTTCAACACATGGAACACATTATGGATACTCTTCATCTCTCGTGGGAGGGCTAACTGATAGGCCACATGTCCAACCCTTTCCAAAATCTCATAAGGCCCAATGAAGCACAGAGTCAATTTCTCTTTTCAAACAAATCTGAAGACAATTTTCCACTACGATACATTGAGAAATACCTTGTCGCCCACTTGAAACTCTATATCCTTATTCTTCAAGTATACATATGATCTTTTTCTTGCAAAAGCCCTTTTAAGTCTCCAATGAATCAACCTAACTTTTTCTTTCGCCTCTCTGATCAAATCCGAGTTGACCAACTTTTTCTCACTCATCTCTATCTACATAAGGGAGTCCTACACTTTCAACTACACAAGGTTTTGTAGGGAGCCATATGGATGTGTTGAACCATGTTTTATAATATTTTGTTATAACAAATTAAGGCAAAAATGTTTTTGGACTTGAATTGATTTTGTTCAAACTTTTCAAAAATAATTCAAAGTCCATTAAAATAGATTTTGAGCACAAAATAATTTTTTGGGTACGTAGTACCGATACTGTTCTTACAGTATCAATACTACATGAACATTATCGATACTATTCATGTGATATCGATACCAAAGGTAAGAGAAGTATTGATACTCTCTAGGTAGTATCGATATTACCATGTGTTTTCCAAATAGCTCAAATTCCAGAATGCAAAATAGGTACTGATACTTAAAACAATACCGATACTACTTTATATAGTAATATCAATACCATGAGCATATTATCAATACTGGTCAGGCCCAACGGCTAATAATGGATAATTTATTTAAATATTACAAAGGAAGTACTAATACTCATTAAAGGAGTATCGATACTCCCTGTCCTGAGTAATTTTATTTTGTAGAAAAAGTATCCCTAATGAATCCAAATCATCCTCAATGTCTAGAAACGACACAAACACATTCTAACCTATAAAAACAAGTTGAGGACACTTGAATAAGGGTTAGAACACCTATCCAAGCAATCAAACACAAGAGAAGAGTTTTTCATTCTTATTTTCCTTTCTCTTGTAAATATTAGTGTTTTAAGTGAGCTTAATTTTGTAAACACCTACCTTGTGAGGTTTTCCTGTTTACTCATTTTATTCCTTTTGTAAAAGGGGAGTGGTTCTATATTAGCCATTTAAAATATAGGAATTTGTAAAGGTTATCACTTTGTCCTTGAAAAAGAAAGAAGAAATTAGTGAATTTGTTAGAAAATCCTTGGTGGGATGCTAATGTAGTGGATGTAGACTATGGCTGAGAAAGTTAAACCACTATAAATATTTGTGCATCAATTTTCTCTTCCTTAAATCTTCTTAATCCCTAAATTGTTTAAATTCACTTCAAACCCTCTTGGCAAAATATTCGGTTGTTCATTGAGATTCATCACAATCTCAACAATTAGTATCAGAGGTTTACTCATTAGAAGGTTTAACAACCTTGAGATGATCCTTGAAGAAGCTCTACCAATTCCCGACACAACCAAGAAGATGGTTTCGACCTCTGGCTCTTACTACATTAAAGACTCTCAACCGGTAAACAAGCCACCTTATTTCAATGAAGTAAATTATGTTTGTTGGAAGAATAGGATGATTCTCTTCATTCAAGCCAATGATCTATGATCTTGGAACTCAATCATGAAGGGATACTCTATTCCAACCGATGATATGGATAATTAGAGTGATGGAGAGAAAAAGAAGTTCTAACTCAATGTAAAGGTTATGCACATTCAATTTTGTGCATTAGGCCCGAATGAATATAGAATAGTCTCCTCTTGTTCAAATGCCAAGGAGATATGGGACAAACTCCAAGTCACTCATGAAGGAACCAATGAAGTGAGGGAAACCAAAGTTAGTCTTCTCAACCATAGCTATGATAATTTCAAGATGAAACCAGATGAAGACGTCAAAGCTATGTCAGATAGATTTTTCATGATTGTCAACGGTCTCAAGGGAATTGGAGAAGTGGTCCCTAATGAGAAACTTGTGAGGTAGATGATCTACTCTCTCCCAAAGTCTTGGCAATCAAAAAAGACGATGATTATCAAAGCTAAGAACCTAAAGTCACTCACTCTTGATGAGCTTATTGGTTCTCTTCTCACTCATGAGTTGATGGTAAAGGAAGAAGAAGAAGATGACAAAAAGAAAAACAAGAAGAATGAGGTAGGCATTGCCTTTAAATCCACCAACGAGAGTAATCAAGACTCAAGTGAAGAGGTGGCTGATGATGAAGAAGAAGAGATGGCCAAGCTCTTCAAAAGATTCAAGAGATTCACGACTTTTAAGGAAGTAAAGCACGAATCAAGGAAAAAGAAGGGCCCCCCGATATGCTTCAAATTTCAAAGAATGGGCCATGTCAAGTATGATTGTCCCCTCCTAAAGAAGAAGTGGTCAACTAAGAAAAATGTATTTGTGGCAGCTTGGAGTGATGAAGTTGAATCTAAAGATGAAGATGAAGTAACAACCTATGCCTCATGGCCATCGAAGAAGATTCAATGGTAACTTCTAGCTCTAGTGAATTAAATTCATATTCTTTTAATGAGTTACAAGTTGCCTATGATGAATTGTATTTGGAATTTGAAACCATGAATTCCAAATATAAAAAATTAATTTCAAAATTCAAAATGAAATTTTGAAAAATGATTTTGAGCTTTCAAAAACCAAAATTGAAGATTTGGAAAAAGAAAATCTTGATTTGAAAGTTAAGCTTGAATGCTTAACAAAAGAAAAAGAAATCATTTCGAAAAACATTTCATCTATGTTAAAAATGACAAAATGCTCACATTGCTATTTTCATGGGCATATATGATGTATACTTGTCCTATAAAGAAAATAAAATCTTTTAAAATTAGACAAGTATAGGTTTCTAAGGGAACAAGGGGCATTGAAACTAATGTTCAAGGATCCAAAGCAATTTGGATACCAAAATTCAATTAAATGTCTCTTATAGGTGAGTGGGGGCAATGGTGATGAAAGAAAAGATATTCAAATGCTCTAGCCACACTTCATATGGAATGAGTAATCTCTAAGCTTATTTTGATTATCTTGTATAATTGGTTGCTCATTTGTCTTAAGCATGCATGAGTTTTGAAATTAAATGATTTTATGTTTTCTATCTCATGTATGTTAAAAATGTGTTGCGATGAACATTTTCGAAAGTTTTAATGATTTTTTCATAAATGTTTGTTCATCATAATGATTTTTTGTCAATATTGGTTTTAATGTTTTGTTTTTACAAATTTTAATTTTTGACCTTAATTTAAATGTTTATGCCTATGATTTATTGCAAATGACATATTTCTAACAATTGATATCAATTTTTCAAATGTATAACATTTTTTAGATAGCTTTATGCACATGCACTTAAATACTATAATTGGTATTGCATAAAGTATAATAGACTTGGATATATTGAATTTCAAATGCTACTAACATGTTTGTTAATCTTTGTTAAAATTCAATTTCTTTTAAGTGACAAGCTTTTAAAGTCAAATTTTTGTTTGGAATGCTTTTATTGTGGGGAAGCTTTGATTTTTCAAATGATTTTATGCTAAAATTTACCACTTACTCTCCATTGTTATTTTTGAACTTTAAAGTTGATTTAGTTTTGATATAACAAAAGGGGGGAGAAGTAAGGGTTTGAAAAATCAAGAATGAAAAAAGAGGAGCTTTAACTTTTCCAAATATTCCTCATTTTCATTAAATATTTTATTAAGGGGGAGTTTTGCCAAAACAATTTTTCAAATGTTTTGTTAAATCAAAAAGGGGAGATTGTTGAACCATGTTTTATAATATTTTGATATAACAAATTAAGGAAAAATGTTTTTGGACTTGAATTGAATTTGTTCAAAGTTTTCAAAAGTTTTCAAAAATAATTCAAAGTCCATTAAAATAAAATTTGAGCACAAAATATTTTTGGGTACGTAGTACCAATACTGTTCTTACAGTATCGATACTGCATATACTGTTCATGTGGTACTGATACCAAATGTAAGAGAAGTATTGATACTATCTAGGTAGTATTGATACTACCATGTGTTTTCCAAATAGCTCAAATTCCAGAATGCAAAATAGGTATCGATACTCAAAGGAGTACTGACACTACGTTACATAGTAGTATCAATACCATGAGCATAATATCAATATTGGTTAGACCCAACGCCTAGTAATGGTTTATTTAAATGTTACAAAGAAAGTACTGATACTCATTAAAGGAGTACCGATACTCCCTGTCCTGGGTAGTTTTATTTTGCAGAAAAATTATCCCTAATGAATCCAAATCATCTTCAACGGCTAGAAATGGCCACAAACACAATCTAACCTATAAAACAAGTTGAGGACACTTGAAGAAGGGTTAGAATACCTATCCAAGCAATCAAACACAAGAGAAGAGTTTTTCATTCTTATTTCCTTTTCTCTTGTAAATATTAGTGTTTTAAGTGAGCTTAACTTTGTGAAAACCTACCTTGTGAGATTATCTTGTTTACTCATTTTATTCCCTTTGTAAAAGGGGAGTGGTTCTATATTATCCATTGAAAAGATAGAAATTTATAAAGGTTATCTCTTTGTCCTTGAAAAAGAAAGAACAAATTAGTGAATTTGTTAGAAAATCCTTGGTGAGGAGCTAAGGTAGTGGATGTAAACTTTGGTTGAGAAAGTCAAACCACTATAAATCTTTGTGCATCAATTTTCTATTCCTTAAATCTTCTTAATCCCTAATTTTTTTAAATCCACTTCAAACCCTCTTGGAAAAATATTAAGTTGTTCACTGAGCTTCATCGCAATCCCAACAGGATGTTAGATTGATAACTGTTGTTGTAGGCGAACTCTACCAACTGAAGGTGATATTCCCAACTACCGTCGAATTCCAAGACGTAACACCTAAACATGTCCTCAAGGATCTGAATTACCATTTCGGAGTGATCATCGATTTACAGGTGAAAAGCGGTACTAAAATACAATCGAGTGCCTAAGGAATCATGAAGTGCTTTCCATAATATTGAGGTAAAGTGTATATCTCTATTAAAAATGATTGACGTTGGTACCCCATGCAATCTCACTATTTCCCGTACAAAAAGATGATCCAACTTCTCCAAGATGAAGTCCATTCTAATCAGAAGAAAGTGAGCAGTCTTGGCTAGTTTATCGACTATAACCCAAACAACATCATTCTTTCGCGTGTTACCAATATTCCACATAATCATTCCTTTCCCCTAAGGGATCGAATCTTTTTCTAGAAAAGTGCATAATTCTCCAGAACATGCATTAATGTGTTTCCAAACTTCCACATAATCAATCCTAGGGACTAGATATATGCTTGGAAACTTTCATACCACTTCATACATGTCAGAATACACCTATATCATGCTTCACAACACAAGTCACAACATCATATAAGAACCTTACATCAAAAGTCAAACATTACATATTGGTTCACTTTTCTCATAAGTCTCCTGGTCCAATTATGTATTTTGGGTCATTTCGGGTCATTTAATGCTTCCTATGAGTCTAATAAGTTTAGCACACTTAGTGTCACTTGTCTAAGAACACCAAACACTTCTTTCAGGTACTAATCAATGTTTGGTTAATCTTATGACCAATTCAACCAATAACATGCATTCAACATTTCCAAATCAACAAAACAAACCAATTAATAATCTTCAACATAAAACCAATGGTCTACATAACATGTCACACTTATTAAAATTCAATATATTAACAAATGTCTAAGTCCCAAAATGATTCCTACATTGCCATCACATGGATTTGAACCACATTCACTTTTTTTATAAACACCTTGCTTGACCTCTCCGGATGCTAGCTCCTTACCTCTGACTTGACTACTATTCATATGAAAAGTATTAAGCAACGAGTGTGACCTGAAAAGCCTAGTTAACAACTAACATTCTAAGTAATGCATATTCTAAAGCTAAAGGAATGCCCAAAATTAAATCACACCTCACTTGCTTTTACCTCAACATTCATATTATTCATGCTTTGATGTTCACATACTACACCTTAAATACACATAAAATCTAGAATATTCACATGCCTTTTTTAATCATATAAACAAAAGAAAACACATACACTCATACACCATTACCACTTTCGTAAGTCACACAAAATGCACACATTATTCCAATTAAATATCAATGGCCTTTTTATTCGAAACACAACTCACTTATTGGATAAACAGATTCCATAAAACTCTCATTTTATTTTTGGAATCAACTAGGTCCAAAACCATAAATTTCAAAGTAAATCTCAATGTACCAACATTACCCAATGTTCTTTTCAGAGCATAACTCAACGCACCAACCTTACACCGTATAACTTGATATCACACACATATAAAAACACTTAGAGTACTCTTTCCTAGGGATTCTTTTCATATCCATATGTCCCATTAAGAACAAATGGCCAATTAATCCAAGTTCACAAGAGTGGTTGTCAATGATGCATAGTTTTTCACATATACTATTTCAAACACATTTTGAAATAGAATCAGAGATGGTTGTCATGATTAAGCTTATATGGACAATGAGATGATCAACTCATCCATGCACACATTCACATATATATGCATTTTCAAATACATTTTTGAAATTTCTATGTATCATCCGCAACACAAACACAAACACAATTCACATAGCACATCCACATTTCCTATCACATTTCATATCAATTAAATGCATCAATTATGAATCCTCTATACTATAGTTCAATCTAAAGAAACACCTTAAACTACATCTTATTTTACTCTTTAACATGTTCATCCTTAAAGAAAAGTCATCCACCTTTGTTTTACATTAAACGAAATAGCCTCCGAACATAAGAAACATATCACATTAAACACTTCAAAAATCACTTTTAATTCACAAACTTCTCTTTAAAACAATTGTTCAATTAAAATCATCAATAACATTTAACCATTAATCATCGAAGCACAAAAGGAACCAAGGAAAAGAGAATTAGCTTGCTAGAAAAGAAGATGAAGATTAAAAATGGCAAAGTGATCAAGGAAGAAAATGTAAAGAGAAAGAAAATAGAAGAACAATCTCGAATGAAGGGAGAAAAATCAAGAAGAAAAGAACAAGAATCAACAACAAAAGAATAGACATTGAAGAAGATATTAATATTTTAGATCATTTTAGAAACTATTTATCAATTAAAAATACCAATATGAATATTTTCACCAAAAATTTAGAAACCAACCCGATTACTGGCCTAGACTTTGGGACATTACAAACCGAGTCTGCCACCCATACCTAGTTTAGTTCATTATGGTGTTCATAGATGAAATCCTTGTGTTCTCACGATCAGAGGAAGAACATGATGAGCACCTCCGTATTTTTTTGTAAACACTTTGGGAGTGTCAGTTATATGTCAAGTTCAAGAAATTTGAGTTATAGTTGGCAGATGTGTCATTATTGGGTCACGTAGTAGCAACGAACGTCATCCAAGTTGACCCTCAAAAGAATCTAGCCGTAGTTGAGTGGGAACGACCAAGGAATGTGTTAGAAGTACACATTTTCTTGGGTTTAGTTTGGTACTATCATCGGTTCATCCAAGGTTTCTCGATGATGGTTGCCCTATTGACCAAATTACTTTAAATGATGGTTTCTTTTGTGTGGGATTGATAATAGTCGTTTTGCTATCAAAATAATTCATGGCTTCTTAATAAATAAAAATAAAAATGTAGTATAGAGAAGCAGGGTCGATCCCCAGGAACTATGGTGTTTCTGATTTAATAAAACTCTTTCTTGATTTTAGAAAAAGATAGAATTCCAGATGAAGTTGAAAAGATATATTAAAATAAAATAAAAAAAAAAGAAAAATAATATAATAATAAATATTAATAGTAATAAATATAAAAGGGGGATTTTTTTAAAAGTTGTGGTTAAAATAAAAAATAAGAATTAAATAAAAGAAAAAAATTATTAAATAAACAAATTAAAGAGATTAAGATAAAGAGAAACTTATTGTGAAAGTAGCCTCAGACTTCAGCTTCGTCTCAAATTCCTCGGATCATCGAAACAAATTTTTACTTCAAGATTCACGTAAGCTTACAAGAACAATTATTTGCTGCCAACTCGGATTGTGTTGTTTTAACAACAACTGATTCCGATCTCAGTTTCCTCTTAGTAAACAATTTTGCTAAGTGTGTTCTCGGGAAGTTGAATATGCTTTAATAAGCAAATCCTTCTTCAAACATTAACCATAACAATATCCGAACCAATGTCGAAATAGTTTTGATTTGAAAAGTAAGCTTCAGAAAACAGAGAGAAAATCCGAAGTGATTTAAGTACCTTACAATTCTCACGTTTGGAATTGAGCCTTCGCTTTAGTCTTCGGCTTGAAAGAAAATTAGCTAAGCATAACCAAAGTCATACTTAGCATAATAGAAAAGTATGCGAAAAATAGAGAGAAATTTAGAGAGAAAAAGAAGATTTTATTCTAAAATGAGAGAGATATGTTTCTAGGCTAACCCTTAGAGGGTATTTATAGCCTTCAAAATCCTAAAAACAAGCTAAAACATCTTAAATCCTAATTAAAACACTTAAAACTATTTAAACTAAAATACCTAAAAAAATAATATAATATTCTAAATCCTAATTAAAATACTAAAACCTATTTAAACTAAAATACAAAGATAAAGATAAAATATAAAAATAATATCCTAAAACTTAATTAAAATACTAAAAACCTATTTAAACTAAAATACAAAGGTAAAATATAATGTTTAAGATATTATCCTAAATTTGAGTTTAATCCAAATCCGAATTCCAGCCAGCTTTGATTCCGAAAATAAAAAATCTGCAGAATTGTGTCTTTTTTGTGCAATTTCCATAATCTTACGTCATGTACAGAAAACGAATTAAAATGAACAAAGAAGCCACAAAAATGAATGATTAAAGAGTAATTTAAAAGTAAAATATTAACTAAATTAAGCACTTATCAAATTCCCCCTCACTTATTCAATGCTTGTCCTCAAGCATTCTTCAATTAACATATCAAAATCATAAGTTGTCATCTTCAATTTCAATTTATTCCTCAAACTTCCAATCGAATTAAGTCCATGACATTTGCCGAATTCAAGTTACAATTAAGCAAAGACATAACCAAGAAAATTTAAAGTAGGCAAGATATCTCAATTAATTGCCAACTTCAACGAAACATGACTCAATACCTCACAAAGATTCACATATATCCGCTCAAAGTGTTTGGGGTAAATGGAATCGCTCAAACTGAAACTAACCAAAATATTACCATAGGCTTAGAATCCAATCAAGTCTCCACCACGAAAAATGAACATAATGTAATAATCAAGGGGTCTTTAAACAAGGTGTAACGGGGCTTAGGTTAGGATAGGGAAAGGCCGAAGAGAAAGATTTAAAATACCGAAACAAGAGATCAAAATAATTAAGAACAATCCACGAGTTAACATGAAGCGCAATGAAGAACAAAACCAGGAAAAAGAATAGATGAAAGACAATTGAAGCGATCAATTTTTTTTCTTCCCTTTTTTTTCAAACAAAGGGTCTTTTTTTTAAACATTGAATTTTTTTTTCTGGAATAACAATGATACAAGATCTCAAGTCTTGGTAACGGTGTGAAAAGAGAGGAAAAAAAGGCTTCGGGTTTAATTATGAGGTGTAAAAACAAAGAAAGGGAAATAAGCTCAAATATGGTTCACTAGTGGATATATAAATGGGTAGGTTTTTTTGGGAAAAGTGGGTTTATCCTAGGTGCCCCTATCACATTAAAACATTACGTTCAACATGTAGTCTCGATATGCATTATGATTACAAGTTCTAGAATATCCTAATTAGTTCGGCACACACAAGTCAAACAATGAGCAAAAAAGAAAATGTATGCTTGTTAGGCTCAAATCTCACAAGAAAAATTTATATGCATTGAGTCAATTTCATCTCTATTGACAAAAGCATGAAATATCAATACTCAACAAAAAATTCACTAGCTATATCAATCACCAATCATGCAAATTAAATTTGATAAAAAACATGATCATAATCCAAAAGGAAGTAAGAGTATAAAGCGAAATTCAAGACTAGCAACCAACGATTACAATATATCAACATCAGAATAACTCAATTTCAAACGATTAAACAAGTCAAGAAAAATTTGACACATGCTTATCCTCCCCCCCTCACTTATTCCGTTTTGTCCCAAAACGTATATCAAATTTAAAAACAAAGAGAGAAAAAAAAGAATACTTCCCAATATAGTGGCGATCACGGCCACGTCGAGACGAGCTATTGTAGAGTAGACTGTCCGATGATGCACTGTTCTGTTCGAACTTTTCTGCACAGTTCGAACCAAATCTGTTTTTTTTGCACGGTTTTTTTTCTGCACTGCATTGTTTGAATCTACTGTGTATTTTTCTGCACTGTTCGAACCAAATCAGTTTTTTCTGCACTGTTCTGTTCGATTTTTTCTGCACAGTTCGAACCAAGTCAGTTTTTCTACACTTTTTTTCTTTAAATATTCGATCGGAATTCAGATCTCTTCAGAAAAATAAATTAATCAAAATAAAATAAATAGAATGAAATAAAGTTTGTTAAAAAAATAAAACAAAAAAAACTAAAAAAATATAACGAAATGGGTTGCCTCCCATCAAGCGCTTTTGTTTAACGTCGTTAGCTCGACGACCTGATTTTTCAAAGCGTGGGTTCCTCTAAATTGATTTCTTCGATTAGACCAACCATAGCATTTTGATAATATGGCTTCAATCTTTGACCATTAACTTTAAATCGTACTCCTGAGTTATCTTCAATTTCAACAGCACCGTGAGGAAATACTTGAGTAACTGTAAACGGTTCGAGCCATTTTGATTTGAGTTTTCCTGCAAAAAGTTTAAATTTGGAGTTAAATAATAAAACCTTTTGACCGACAAAAAGAGTTTTAAAAGAAATTCTACTATCGTGAAATTATTTTGTTTTTTCTTTAAATATCCGAGCATTATCATAGGCATTTCTTCGGATTTCCTCAAGTTCTTGAATGTGTAATTTTCGAGCTTCACCAATTGCATCCATGTCCATGTTACATTGTTTAACGGCCCAATAAGCCCGATGTTCTAACTCGACCGGTAAATGCCACGGTTTACCTAAAACAAGCTGGTATGGTGACATCCCAATGGGACCTTTATAAGCAGTTCGATATGCCCAAAGTGCATCGGTTAATTTTAAACTCCAATCATTTCGGTCCGGTTTAACAATTTTATCAGGAATTGTTTTAATTTCTCGATTTGATACTTTTGCCTGTTCATTTGTTTGTGGATGTTAATAGGTAGCAATTCTTTGAGTTACTCCAAATTTCTTCACTAGAGACTCGATTACTCGATTGATGAAAGGTGTTCCTCTGTTTCTTATTATAGCCCGTGGCGTGCCAAACCTGGAAAAAATATTTTTAAAAAAATTAGTTGTAGTTTTAACATCATTATTCCGAGTGGCTTTAGCTTCCACCCATTTAGAAACATAATCCACAGCTAAAATAATATAAGTATTTCCAAATGACGAAGTAAAAGGACCCATATAGTCGATTCCCCAAACATAAAAAATTTCACAAACTTGTATAGAATTAAATGGCATTTCATTCCTACGGCTTAAATTACATGTACGTTGACATCTTTCACAAGTTTTACAAAATAGATAAGAATACCGAAAGATGTTAGGCCGATAGAAACCGCATTCAAGAATTTTATGAGCTGTACGTTTTGGCCCAAAATGATAACCGCAAGAGTAAGAATGACAAAATTGTAAAATTGTGTTTACCTCACTTTCGGCAATACATCGTCGAATTACCTAATCCGAGCAATGCTTCCATAGATAAGGATCGTCCCAAATATAGTATCGGGATTCTCGCTTAATTCGATTGATTTCAGCTCTCGTTAAATCTAATGGTAACTTACTTGTGGCCAAATAATTAACCATGTCTGCAAACCATGGAGTTATGCTTTGTGCCATCATCAGTTTTTCTTCAGGAAATTCTTCTCTAAGTGGTGGTTCGGATGTGGAAAGAGGAATTCAACTCAAGTGATCTGCTACCAGATTTTCGCATCCCTTTTTGTCTTTAATTTCTAAGTTAAATTCCTGTAAAAGCAAGATCCACCAGATAAGCCTTGGTTTTGCTTCCTTTTTGCTCATCAAATACCTTATAGTTGCATGATCAGGAAAAACAGTAATTTTAGTACCAAGCAAATAGGATCTAAATTTTTCTAAAGCAAAAATTATAGCAAAAAGTTCTTTTTCCGTTACCGAATAATTTTTATGAGCCGAGTCCAAAGTTCGGGACGCATAGGCTATGACATGTGGCTCTTCCCCTATTTTTTTGGCCGAGAACGACTCCAACGCTAGTGTCCGATGCATCACACATAAGTATAAAGGGATGATTCCAATCTGGCGGCTGAACAATTGGAGCTAAAATAAGCTTTTTCTTTAATGAATCGAAAGACTCTTTGCATTTTGAATTAAAGTCAAAGTCTTGATCCTTTTGAAGTAGATTGCATAAAGGTTGTGCTATATTCGAAAAGTTCTTAATAAACCTGTGGTAAAATCCTGCATGTCCAAGAAAAGAACGAATTTCCCTCACAGTTGTGGGGTAAGGAAGTGAGCGTATAACATCTGTTTTAGCTTTATCAACCGCAATCCCTTTTGAGGAAACAATATGACCTAAAATTAACCCTTTATCAACCATAAAATGACATTTTCCATAATTCAAAACAAGGTTATATTCTAAGCATCTTTTAAGCACATTAGTTAAATTATCAAGACATTCATTAAAAATGTTACCATAAATCGTGAAGTCATCCATAAAGACTTCGATGCCCTTCTCCACATAGTCGGAAAATATACTTAGCATGCATCTTTGGAAGGTGGCTGGTGCGTTACGAAGACCAAAGGGCATTCGTCTATATGCAAATGTACCGAAGGGACAAGTAAAAGTCATTTTTTTCTTGATCCTCTGGCGCCACTGGGATTTGGAATAAACCTGAAAAACCATCAAGACAATAATAATGAGTTTTCCCAGCTAACCTTTCAATCATTTGATCTATAAAAGGAAGAGGAAAATGATCTTTTCGAGTAAGATAGTTCAACTTCCTGTAATCAATACAAACTCGCCATCCATTTTGAACTCTTGTTGGCACTAACTCTCCTTCTTGATTTTTGACCACTGTGACTCCCATTTTCTTGGGGACCTTATGAATCAGACTTACCCAATTACTATCCGAAATTGGATAGATTACGTCAGCGTCAAGGAGTTTATGAATTTCTTTCTTTACTACTTCCATCATCAGTGGATTTAATCGACGTTGTCCTTCACGTGATGGCTTTGCTTCTTCTTCGACTTTGATCTTATGCATGCAAGCCGAGGGACTTAATCCTTTAATGTCAGTAATGGTCCATCCTATGGCTTCTTTGTGAGAGTGCAATATCGCTACCAAAGCTTCCTCTTCTCATTTGGATAATTTACTTGAGATGATCACTGGTAAAGTTTCATTTTCGCCCTAAAAGACATATTTCAAATGCTCCGATAATTGCTTCAATTCTACCTCAGGTGCCTGCAAAACAGAAGGTAAAATTTTAGTTTTAGAGGTATATAAAGATAAATCAGAATTTATTGAATTAATATTTTCAAACTCCCTTTCTTCATCTTCGTGGCAAAGTTCAGGATCCTTAAAAAGATCATAATAAAAATTAGATTCAATATATTCATCAATTAAAGGATCTATAATATCAACAAAATTAATTCTTTCAACATGATCAGGGCATTTCATTGCTTTGTAAACATCAAATTCAACGATCTTTGTATGTGCTGTGCTTAGGAAGGGTCGACCTAAGAGTACCCCGGAATAAGAATTCGACCTATCACGTTCCATGTCAATGACATAGAAATCTACAGGAAAGAATAATACATCGACCTTTACCAAGAGGTTTTCCATTACTCCTACTGGATAGATCACAGATCGATCAGCCAACTGTATGGTTATTCCTGTTTCCTTCAAAGGCTTGTTAGTAATCATTTTATATATAGAAAATGGCATAACATTAATTGAAGCTCCTAAGTCACACATTGCACGTTTAATTTTGTAATTACCTATTTTGCAAGGTATAGCGAACATACCTTGATCCTTCATCTTTGGTGGGAGTTTTCACTGAAAAATTGCAGAAACATGTTCTGAAAAATCGAGCATACCTTGGTACTTGTTGAATTACTTCAAGAAGAGGTATGTTGACTTGAACTTTTTGGAAAACCTCTAAGATCTCCCTTTCTTCAGCTCTTTTATCACGCTTCATAAACCTTGATGGGAAGGGTGGTGGCATGATTTCATGAGAAGAAAGAAAATGATGTGAGTCAGACGTACCTTGTATTTCTGGAGGTGGCATTTCCTCTTGCTCTTCCTGATGTGCATCTTTTTCTGCTGGAACTTCAGGCGAGATAACTTTTCCACTTCTGAGTGTGATGGCACTAACATTCTCTCTTGGATTTAACTCCGTTTGAGAAGGTAATTTTCCTTGTGATTCCAATTTTCCCATAGTTTGAGCTAGTCGGCTTACTTGATTATCTAACTCTTGAATATGTGTTTCGGTTTTGGAATTTTTCTTGGGATGCAATGAACTTTTCTTGTGAAATTGCTAACTTTTCTATGAGTTCCTCCAATGATGAGTTTTGCGTTTGTTGTTGAGGAGGAGGCCTTTGTTGATAAGTTGGTCTCTGATTTACCGCATAGCTGAAGTTTGGGTGGTCTCGCCATACTGGATTGTAAGTATTGCTGTATGGGTTGTATTGTCTTAGTGGAGGACCTGGAAAGTTCCCTACTGCATTAATTTATGCATTGCCTCTTTCTTGTATCAGCGGGCAGTAATCCGTCGGATTGTCTAGCTTTGTGCATATCCCACATGCTCTTGTTGCTCCAGATTTTCCTGCAACAAGTGAATTAACTACTTCAGTTAATTTATCTAACTTATTTTCAGGGGAAAATGTACTTATCTCATGAACCCGTCGGCTGGGTTCACTCGAAAACTGTTGAGAGTTGGTTGCCATGGTTGAAATCAATTCCCTTGCTGTTGTTGGGGCATGTTAACTAATGCTCCTCCACTGGCGGCATCTACCATTTTCATCTCCATTGGTAAAAAACCTTCATAAAAGTATTGAAGTAACGTTTGCTCACTTAATCCGTGTTACGGACAACGTACGCAAAGCTTTTTAAATCGCTCCCAATAGTCATAAAGACTTTCTTTGCTCTTTTGCTGAATGGAAAGAATGCTCCTTCGCAACTCGCTTGCTTTAGCCGCTGGAAAGAACCTGTCAAGAAAAATTCGATTCATGTCAGCCCATGAATTAACTGAATTTGGAGGTAAATAAAATAACCAATCTTTAGCCAAGTCAGATAAAGAGAAAGGGAAAGCTCTCAATTTAATTTGATCCTCGGTAACTCCTTGTGGTTTCATGCTAGTGCAAACCATTTGGAATTCCAACAAGTTTTTGTACGGATCTTCAGTGGGAAAACTGTGGAAAATGGGAAGAAGATGAATGCGTCATGTCTTTAATTGAAACGGAGTCCCGCCACTAGGAAAATTAATGCATAATGGTGTCTGAGTGACAGGAGCTGTGGCTAGCTCTTAGATCATTTGTTCTTCTTCTGCCATCGGGATGTTGTATGTGTCTGCTTCAGAGTCTGTCTCTAGAATTGATTCTGCTTCTGAACTTTGCTCTTGTTCTTCTTGTCTTTTTCTCTTTTCTCGAAGTGTTTGTGCGTGGATTCTTCGTGCTCGTGCTTCGATCTCTAGATCTAGATCTACTAATTCACCTGAGTTACTTCTGGTCATAAATAAAAAACTAGAAAAATAAATCAGTACTTGCCGTTAGTCCCCGGCAATGGCGCCAATTTGATAACCGTCGTTTTGCTATCAAAATAATTCCTGGCTTCTTAATAAATAAAAATGAAAATGTACTATAGAGAAGCAGGGTCGATCCACAGGGACTGTGGTGTTTCTGATTTAGTCTTCGGCTTGAAAGAAAATTAGCTAAGCATAACCAAAGTCATACTTAGCATAATAGAAAAGTATGCGAAAAATAGAGAGAAAGCTAGAGAGAAAAAGAAGATTTTATTCTCAAATGAGAGAGATATGTTTCTAGGCTCACCATTAGAGGGTATTTATAGCCTTCAAAATCCTAAAAACAAGCTAAAACATCTTAAATCCTAATTAAAACACTTAAAACTATTTAAACTAAAATATCTAAAAAAATAATATAATATTCTAAATCCTAATTAAAATACTAAAACCTATTTAAACTAAATTACAAAGATAAAGATAAAATATAAAAAATAATATCCCAAAAATTAATTAAAATACTAAAAACCTATTTAAACTAAAATACAAAGATAAAATATAATGTTTAAAATATTATCCTAAATTTGAGTTTAATCCAAATCCGAATTCCAGCCAGCTTTGATTCTCAAAATAAAAAATCTGCAGAATTGTGTTCTTTTTGTGCAATTTCCATAATCTTACGTCCTGTATAGAAAATGAATTAAAATGAACAAATAAGCCACAAAAATTAATGTTTAAAGAGTAATTTAAAAGTAAAATATTAACTAAATTAAGCACTTATCAGGGATGAGAAATGAAAAAAGAGCTTCAAATAGTTTAAATTCATATTGAGTCTAGCTATTGTGCTGACTCAACCAAAGTCTGGTAAGGATTTTACACTATTTAGTGATACTTCGTTGAACGACTTGGGATGTGTTCTGATGTAAGAAGGAAAGGTTGTAGCTTGTGCGTCCCATCAACTTAAGCCACACAAATATAATTACCCCACCCACTACCTTGAGTTATCAGTGGTAGACTTTACCTTAAAGATTTGGAGACACTATTATTTTAGGGAAAAATGTTACATCCATACGGATCACAAGAGCCTTAGATATCTATACACCCAAAAAAGTTGAATTTGGGGTAGTGTAAAAGGGTCAATTTGCTAAAAGACTATGATTGTGTGATCGATACCATTTGAGTAAAGTGAACGTTGTTGAGAATGCTTTTAGGAAGAAATCAGTGTCAGAACTATGAGCCTTGCAAACACGCTTTAGTTTTACTAATGAGGGTGGGTTGTTAGATGAATTGTGAGTTGAACCCGAGTTAGTGGGTGAAATTAAGAGGTTACAGAGCACCAAGGACCACTTAAGAGCTCGAGTAGAGCATATCCGTAAATTCGAAGCATTGAGTTTTGAGTTGCAAGATAGGGATGGTTAACTTTTAGGGGTTGGTTGTGTGTACCTACAGATGAGCAACTACACAATAAGATTCTCTATGAGTCACACTGAAGTCCACTATTGGTACACCCATGTCTTAATAAGATGTATTAAGAGCGCAAACAATTGTACTAGTGGTCGAATATGAAAAAAGAAGTATCTGAGTTTGTCTACAGGTTCCTAGCATGTTAACAAGTTAAGACATAACATCAGGTTCCTACATGGTTACTCTAGCCCATTCAGACTCCATAGTGGGTGTAGGATAGATTGACCATGAACTTCATAACTAGGTTTCCAATGACTATGTTCAGACACGTTGTAGTTTGGGTCATAATGGATCGCTTAACCAAGTTATATAATTTCCTTCCAGTTTGGATGAACTACACCTTAGAGAGGTTAGCTCAATTATACATCTATGAGATAGTGAGGTTGCACGAGGTACTGACTTCCATTATATATAATAGAGACTACGTTTCAGTTCCTGATTTTGGAAAGCCCTTCATGAATCTCTAGGCAACAAACTACAGTTTAATACCACTTTCCATCGTTAGATAGACGACCAGTCTGAGTGTGATATTCAAATCTTAAAAGACATGCTTAGGTGCACTATCATAGAATTCTAGGGTAGTTAGGAGGACCAATTTTTATTAGCATATTTCACATACAATAACAACTACTAGTCGAGCATCTAGATGGCTCCATTCGAGGCCTTATATGGATGTAGGTGTAGGAATTCACTATGTTGGATAGAGCTTAGTGAAGTAAAGATTGTGGCTCCAAACATAATCAGGGAAATTGAAAAAGAGTGTTCGATTGATTCAATAGAAGCTTTTGATAAACAAAGGTCATATGCATACTTGAAGTGCAAGGATATATATAGTTTGTAGTTGGGGACAAGGTGTTCCTCAAGTTTCTTCATAGAAGAAAGTTCTTCACTTTGGATGAAAATAGAAGTTAACATCGTGCTTCATAAGACCTTATCATGTACTACAGAAAGTTGGACAAGTGACCTACCGATTAACTTTACCAACAAAGATGGAACACATCCATAACGTGTTCCATATTTCCATGCTTAAAACAAATTGAGGTGAGCCAAGATATGACCTATGAAGAATAACCAATCAGGAACATGGAAAAAATGTAAAGAAACTGATGAAAAAGAGGATTCTTCTAGTGAAAGTTCTATAGAGGAACCATGGAGTTGAGGAGGTAACTTGGGAAGCTGAGCAATACATGCAACTTTAGTATCCACATATTTTCTATCCAGGTAAATTTTAAGGATGAAATTTCTCATTAGGAAGGGAGAGTTTTAGGCTAACTTGATAAGGCCTTGGATGAACTTATTTGCTTATAGGAAGCCTTAGTCCAACTTTGAGTGGATTTTGTCTTGGTTTTGGCCCAATTAGGATTAAAATGTGGTATTTTAAGTTGAGATAAAATTAGAAGGGCCAAGGGAACAATTGCACCATTTTATTTCAAAAGGATGAAAACCATTAAGATTGATGATATCACGTTTAAAGCCTTCCCTCATATCTCATTTTATTTATTTTCTTATCTTCTTCTTCCATCTCAACCTCTATTGTCCTCACTTGCTTCCTAACTAAAGGTATCAACTTTGCAACTTGGCAAGTCTAACTCAGGAATATTAAGGTAGGAATTGAAATCCTCTCATCCAAGCTATCTTTCAAGCTTTCAAACTCTAGGTTTAACTATAATGGCTATTAAGGGGTTTTAGTAGGGGTTTAGGAAACTCTAGGGTTCTAAATTATTTTTGATAGATTCAAGCTCTAGTAAGTGTTCTTAGCTTTATTTTAAGTTACTAGATGAGTTAGTAACTCATTTTTTGTGTTATTGATCAGTGAAAGAGGTTGGGGAGAGCTCTAACCAATTACAAAGAGAGATTGGTTCTTGGTTGAGTAAGAACGTGTTTCCAGCAGCCTAATACCAAGGTAACACATTTCTAACTTGTCTATAACACTTGTAGCTCATGAGGTGTGCATTGTTGGTTGGTTGAGTTCATGAAACATGTATGTGCATTTCATGGTATATTTTGGTACTTGATGTTATTGAGAATGAAAAATAATTTGTTACGATCCCTATCAGCTTACATAAAAAGTAAATAATAGTTAAGGGCTTTAAAAAGGTAATGAGGGTGTTTTGGGTGTCATTTTTGTGCTCAAATAGAGTATTTGTGGGCTCTAGTATCGATACTAGATGAACAATACTGATATTGTTCTTTTGATATCGTAAAATCAAGGGGTTTTTGGCTTAGAGTATCGATACCATTCATCAGGTATCGATACTCAAAGGAGAGGTACCTATTCCACATGTAGTCTTCAGGTTTTAGTAGCCACTTTTGGTATCGATACTTATGAGATTATAGATACTGTGTGTTAGGTATCGATACACTTAGTAAGGGTATCAATACTAGATTTAATTTCAAAGAATCGAAGCTAATTTTGGAATCGATAATTAGGAATGTATCGATACCCTAGCATCTATGCACCGATACTATAGGTAAAAGTATCAATACTATTAGGGTTTCTCAAATCGTAGTAGCCATTTTTTGTATCGATACTATAAGTAGGTACCGTTAGTCAAGGGTCAATATCAATATTGGTGGACTCATTATTGATACTAGTGTATAGAATTGGGTGAGACACCCAATTCGGTCAAGGGGTTAGAAGAATGATTTCTAATAACATCAAAACTTCTCGAACAAAACTATAAGTAGGAATATTTAATAAATGTATACATAAACGACATATATTAAGATGACATAAAACTAATCATTGTGTGATGCTCGAGAAATAGTTAGTAAACCTGAGTTACTATAGCAGTACGACGATCATCTTATATTATAGAATATCTAAATATAGTTTAGCTAGTGTGCTAGGCACTTCAGTTTCTAACTGGGCACATATGTCCCTAGACTCGACAGAGTAAGTTAGCTGGGTGTATGTTTTTGATATAGAAAATTCTGGATCTCACTTCGATACTCGAGAGTATCTAGGTAGGCTATGGGTGTCATTAGAAGATGCAGGAAATTTCTTCGAGGAAACCACTAGATTTACTTCAGCAGGTTATTGAGTGCATTCATATGCCCATGTTTTCTCTTGCTAGCATGTTCATTTAATGAATGCATGTAGTATAGTATAGTTATTATTTTGGCACTGAGGTTGTGAGCTCAACGTTTGGAATTTGTTTCCATTATCATGTTAGTAGAAGGATCGTCGAGGAGCCTATCACACATTCACATTCCAGATCAATAACATTTCATAGTACATCTTGAGTCTTTTAGTTGGCATAAATTGTCATAGAATCTTATATATTTTTAAGTCGTATACTTTATTTATAGCTTATGTATTTTGGAGACTTACTATTGGTAGCTCCACACATTTTGTAAACTTGAATGTTATATATTTTTTATTTTATATCTTTGATGGATGGTTTTCGTATGATGTTTTAGAAATGTTTTAAATGAAATTTTTGGGTTAGTCACTTAGGTGGTCCAGTGTAAAGATTTAGTCCTTCGATCTTTTGGTCGGATCGAATTAGGGTGTTACATCATGTCCCTTCTACTTATGATTTTCGTAGTAGTTGATGGTAATCTAATAGGGTTGTGCTTTGTAAGAGAGATTTGTAATGCCATGATTCTCGGGTTAGTAGATTTAGGCTATTGTAAAAGAGTTAAATAAACCCATTAAGCATGTGAGAAGACTTTACCCAAATATGAAATTGTTTGGGCTTAGTTTGGGCCTATTAAGGTTTAGAAAAAGGGTATTTTCAAATTGAAGTTAAATAAGTGAGGACCAAAGGAGCAAATAATCCTTAAACTTTTTGAAAGTTGATTTCTCATTAAAATTGATGATCTATGTGTGTCAGGCTTCATTTTCTTCTTCATCATTCTTTGTCTTGTTTCCATCATTGTTCTTCATCATTTTCTCTCAACTATAAGCTAGAAAAGAAGACATTTTTATAGTCCATTCTTCCTATTTTGAATTGGTGAAGGTAGGTTTTGAAATCATCTTCCTTAGAGCTACAACTTGAGCTCACATCCTAAGAGTTTAGCCATGGTGGTTATAGTTGGATTTAAGAAGAGTTTTGTGTTTTAGGGCTTATATGGGGCTTTAAATCATTCCTAAGCTTTAGGAATCTTTTTATTACCTTTCTTAAGCTTCTAGATGAGTTAATAACTCATTTCCCTTATTTTTTTTCTAGTTAGGGAAGTGGGTGAAGGCTCCAGAAGCAAGAGAGAAGAGAAAGTGGTGCTTGAGTTAGCCTTGAGTTATTTCTTCATCCTCTAGATGTTAGGTAAAGAACTTCTTAGCTTTCCTTACTACTTGTAGATCAACACGTTTAGTTTTGGATGCTTGCATGTTTCTATGAGCTATTTGTGTACACTTAAGGGTTCAAAGCATGAAAATAAAAAATTGGTTGTTATTTAATTATAAAGTAATGATATTTCACATTCCTTAAACTCTAAATAAGATTTAACCACCATTTAGGGGGTCTTGGGGACACTTTAGGAGTGTTTTGGAAATTTTTAGATGAGTGAAACAGAGTTTTATGGGAATAAGGTATCGATAGTGTAAGAATAGTACCGATACTACTCGTCATGGATGGGCAAAATTCAAAGGGGTATGTGAGGAGAGTATTGATACCCTATCAAGGAGTATCAATACTACTTACATGGCATCGATACTTGAGGAATTGATCAAATTCTAATAGGTCATTTTGGTATCGATACTTATGGGAATATGGATACCTAGGGTATTATATCGATACTCCCATATGGGGTTATCGGTACCAAGGCATTTTTCGAAACATAAAGGTAAAATTGGAATCGATATTCAGGGAATTATCAATACCATATGAGATAAAGTAACAATACCCAATGTGGAGTATCAGTACCTTCGTGAATCTTTGGGCTATGAGGTTAACTAGAATCGGAATGATGAAAATTGAGTCTTTGGTTGAGGGAAAAACTTACAATAAGCTTACAAATGAAAACATTAATAATTGTGTGATAACATAAGATATTTATGAGGTAAGATTACATAATACTTATGCGTTGCTTGATGCTCGGGAAAACATTGAGGACATCCGAGTTACTTATGTGCGACATTGGTATAGTTGTTGGGTAAGGGATTATCCGGATATATCTAATCAAATGCTTGTGCACTTTAAATGCTAGTTGGATGTTGTGTCGATGCTAAGTAACTCGAGCACATCCCAAGTATTCTAGAGGAGTAAACTAGTTTAATACCCCAAATTTTCGTTACTAACAAAAACATAAGTTTTGAAAGTTTAGTAGCCAAAGTATAAAATTGGGAAAGTTTAGGGACCTAAGAGGTAATTTTCTTAAAAAGAGTTTGTATTCCATAAGTTGATAGTTTAATCTTGAGAATAGGGTTTTATGGAAATTAGATTCTTATATGAAAATTATGTTAAAAACTGGAAATGGTTAAAGTTTGGTAAAAATTCGGTCAATCGAATCGAGTATAAATTTTGAGAAAATTTGAAGGATGCTAAATTAGGCTTGAAAAATATTATTTCCACATTTTAAAATGATGGAAAATACTATAAATCATTAGATTTGAGGATTTATTTCCATGTTCAATTTGGGCCATTGGATTAAAGTGGTAAAATTGTAATTTTTGGAAAGTTGCATGACAAAATGATAAAGGGTCAAATATTTTGTTCATATTTGAATTTTGAAAGATAATAAGGGTTATTTGCCATGGTTTGATGGTAATTATAAGGTTTTATTAAGGGTAAAATGGTCTTTTCCAAATTAAATGAATTTAATATTCATTTAAGCTTAAATAAATGTAAATTAACATAAAATTAAGCTAAAATTTCATGTAAGCTTGGGTTATTTTCTCCATTTCAATTGTGAACCCCATCCTAAGGTAAGGGATTTTTTATTTTATTTTTGAGCAATTTCTTTTCGATTTTGGATCGAGTAGTGAAATAAAAAATTATTCTATTAAAAAAATGCTATCATTTGGTACCATATATGCATGTTAATCTTGTTTGATTTCAAAGTTCCCAAATTCTAGTGTTTATGTTCATTTTAGGTTTTATGGAATTGATGAAGAATCTTGACGTTTTTGTGGTTGTAGATTCATTTCCAAGCTTATTTGATGATCAAAACATGTTCAATCCTCATAGAAATGCTTCCTTAAGTTTCAACCAAACCTTGAAGTTAGGAGAACTTTTTGATTTGATAAAATTTGATTATGGATTTGATTGTAGAGATTTTATAAGGTTGGTCGAGGTTGATTTAATGCTCGAATCGAATCAAAATCGAGTAAAATCATGAAAACCCTAGTCTTAAACTTTTAAAGTATTCAACCTTGGCTTTAATGGATGAGAAAATTTTTGGAAAAATTATGTAGGGGCCTTATAAAAAATTTAGGATCATTCTATAATTTTGGAAAAGTTGTGGGACCAGATTGACAATTTTGGAAAAGTTGTGGGTTGTTGTGTAACTGTTCAATTGTTCAATAGTTGATGTACTATGCTAGAAATTGTTGTTTGGGAATTGAAATGGGTGTTAGAATGTGAAATTGGATCATTATAGAAGCTTGGAAATTTTAGTTATTTATATACAATATTCAAATAGTTTGGGGTGTTTAAATGTAATTATGCCTTTGTAAATGTACTTGGTTGGTATTATTTCAAAGCTAGAATTTTGGTATTGAAAATTGAATTGCTAAAATGGTGAAGGACCATTTTATATAAATTGGAAAAGTTGGTGCCAATAATAAAAGAATTCATAAGTGTTGATGTATTTTGATAGCGAATAAGTTTCGAGTATACCTTACGAATTATTGTTTTTGGAAATTAATTATGTTAGCACAATGCTAACATATGTTCCCAATATGTATTTGTGACTTTTTATAGATCGTGATTAAATTTGTTATCGAAGCGAATCGAGATCGATGAGCAAATCTGAAAATTAGTGAGGCTAATATTTTGCTATATATATAAAGTGTCAAGGTGAGTGCAATGCATGCATGACATTATACATGGATGTTTTATTCATCATTAGGAAGACTTGCAATGAGTCTACCTTGTTTACATCAGAATGATATTTAAGTAATTTATCATATTATTGACATGACCTTAATATGTCAAAGTTTGAAATTATAATGCATTGATCACTGATAAATTTGATATTTTGCCATGAATGTTATTTCGGGTATGAACTGCCCCAATGTTAATTATATGGATGTACTGTGTCAAGGATGAAGTAAATTATACTATATTCCTAAGTGAGTCATTTAAGGACATGGTATAGTTGGCATGCCATAGAGTCAGCAGCTGCAGGTTTATAATATCACTAGTGTGTAAGGACATTTAGTGCAACACTATAGTGTGTAAGGACACCAAGTGCATATGGTGGGCACGAACTTGTGTATATTAGCACTATAGTGTAAGGACACGTAGTGCAGCTCTGTAGCGTGTAAGGACACTTAGGGCATATTTGACTCAAATACACAAGGTCTTTATAGGTTTACATTTGGGCTATGGTTATTGGTAAAAATGATTATATTTATATCATTATCATATTGATTTTGGTAAAATATTGGACATGCTGGTAAGGTGATCTTATTGTATTGGAAAATGACTTTTAATTTCATGCATGTGTTGTATTATATTGTTTATTATTTTAATTGCCTTACTAAGTATATACTTAGCGTGTGATGACTTTCATGCGTAGGTAAAAAGAAAGCGTAGGAGTGTTGAGTAACTTCAAGCATCGAGGAGTATATTTACAATATCAGTAAGACATCATTTGATGTGATTTTGACTTAGTTAGGGGTATATACCTTTAAATGCCCTAGGTGCTTTGTAAAACCTTTTTGAGAACTGGTTTGTAATGGCTAGACTAAACTGCTTTACTATGCTTTAATATGGTTAGTATTAACTAGTATTATTATTATAAAGGGACGTATTTTATATTAATATATTTTTTAAATATTATGTGACGATTATATGTGATTTAATATTTTATAATAATAACTACAATTTGGAAAATTAAAAGAAACAAATTTTTAATCACTTTTGAGTTGGAGAATGTTTTGAAAAAAATAATGTAACATCTATAACTCGTATTAGTGTACATAAACAAATTATGGGTGTTACAACTAGTCGAACGAGGTACCGATGCTATATGACCCGGACCTAGCTCGAGGTATAGGGAGAGAGATGTTGTTGCTATGTGACTTAAGTCTCGCCTAAGGTTCTTTGTAAGAAAATAGGGGTGTGAGTTTCATGATGTTGAGTTACCCCTAGCTACACCATGATGCTTACTTTTGTTGTTGAGATAATGTACGTAAATTTTCATAACCATGCTCATGCATGCTTATATATTGGATGCATGTAGTATAATAGGGTTATTTGTGTGGTACTGAACTTTTGAGCTCAACGTATTGAATATGTTTCTGATCATAGGTTCATATTTGTTAATTGAGGAGCTTATCGCCAAATTTGGGATTTCCATACTTGTTCTTCTTGCAGAGTACATCTCGAGTATTGTAATGGGCATTTACTATCATAGACCCTTGTTATTTATTTGAGTCATAAATTCTATTTAGATTTATGTATTTTGAGTATACTCATGGTAACTCCCCAAAATTTGTAAACCTAACTTATATTTCGTAACTGTATTTATTTTGGTATTACTATTATGTTTGGATGTTAAAATGTAGTTAAACGTTTAAAAAATGTTAGCAAATTAGGTGGTTTCGTCTAACATGCTAATAATCTAGGCTTCATGTTAGACCATATTAGGTTGTTACATTTAATGGTATCAAAGCGCCAGGTTAAGTATTTCCTAGGACTCGTGGTTTAGAGTCGATAGGGGTTGATGATGTACATGCCTCTAGAGTGTCAAGCATACTTATGTGACTAAAAATGGCGATGGCGAATCTTATCTTTTCTTGGAAATTACAGGACATGGGTAGACGATCCCGACTATAGTCATGAGGGTCGTGAGGTGATTTGTGCCTATCTAGCTGGAGTCACGAGAGTGTAGTTTGTTACTGACTTTGAGGATATGGGCATCCCAAAGAAGGCAGACATAGATGAGGATGCCTTCATTAGACCTTATGCAAGCACTGAGGCACATCATGAGGGCTAACCCTAGGACACCCACTGCACCCAGTCCATCTGTTCTACACCCAATAGTCCCTCAGGAGTCCCCCATCGAGAGGCTCCACAGTTACAAGGCCACTAACTTCCTAGCTTTAGGAGATGATGATCCAGTAGCCACCGATATGTGGCTTCAAGAGACCCTTCGTACCCTATAATAGCTTGATCTTACCCCTGAGGGTAAGTTAGAGTGCATCATCGCCCTACTGAAGGGTGATACAATATACTGGTGGGAGACTGTAGAGTTGGCATTAGAGTCAGAGCTACTGACTTGGGAGTTTTTTCTGTCAGAGTTTAGAGCAAAGTACATCAACGAGACCCATACTGATGATCTGATAGATTGTTTTCTACATTTTACTTAGAGTGACCACTCCGTGTATGAGTATGAGAGCGAGTTCTTACACTTGAGTCGCTTGCGTCAAAGTTAGTTGTGACAGAAGAGCACCATTGTAGGAGGTTCAGGGAGGGCCTCCAAATAGACATCTTTACTCACCTAGCTATCGATCCACCTAGAGCTTTTACTGAACTGACTCGTCCGGCCAAGGCTATTGAGCGAGTCTTGAGCAGGAGAGCTCATCTTTTGAGTGACAATGTGGGACAAAGTTATATAGCTCTAGACACTGTCAAATTATCCCAAACTTCGGCCAAGAAGGCCAGAGACTCCTGAGGGTCATGGACACCTTCATATTCTCAATCCTAGAGGTCAGGAGGATCTGACCTGCAGGCAGGGATCAGATAGCCATAGGAGGACACTACCTTCAACATATGTGGCAAGCAAAATTAGTTCAACCAGGACCATGCAACCCTCGACTTGCAGCCCTTGACTTGCAGCCAATTTGGTAGGAGGCACTCAGAAGAGTTCCATAGAGCTTCTAGAGTGTGCTATGGGTGTGGTTCTCTTGTGCACTTCATCAGATACTACCTCGAGAGATATATCCCATCCAAGGACTTAGAAGTCAAGTTTCGTGTCTCAAGTCCTATAGGACTTGACGTATTAGTGGACAAGGTCCACCACAAGTGCCTTGTAGAGATCTGAGTCAAACCTTTCCAATCAACTTGATAGAGTTAAAGTTTTGAAATTTCGATGTGATCCTAGGAATGTATTGGCTATTTGAGCATGATTCGTTTCTTAGGTGTAAAGCAAGATAATTCAAACTTCGTAAGTCCGGTGAAACCAAAATTGTGATGGATAGTAAAGAGCTGAGTCGTACCTTCAGAATTGTTTCATCTTTAGAGGCCCACAAGTTGTTGAGCGTGGGTTGTGAGGCTTTCTTTGCTTATGTAGTGGACACTTATGTACTGAGTCCAAAGCTTAAGGAGATTCTTTCAATTAAAGACTTTTCTTATGTTTTTTAGAGGATTTTTCAGGTTTACTACCTAATAGAGAACTAAAGTTTGGCATTGAAGTCATGCCAGGTTCCACCTTGATATCTATCGCTCTCTACCGCATGGCACCGAAAGAGTTGAAAGAACTTAAGGCCCAAATTCAAGAATTCTAGAGCGTGAATTCATCTAACCAAGCATCTCACTGTGGGGAGTGTCGGTGTTGTTTGTAACGAAGAGGGATAGGTCAATGAGGTTGTGCATTGATTATTGTCAATTAAACAAGCTAATCGTGAGGAATCAACATTCACTTTCGAGGATTGATGACTTGTTTGACTAGTTTAAGGGAGCTAGTGTTTTATTCAAGATCGACTTGAGGTCTGTTTACTACCAGTTAAAAGTTAAGGAGGCCGATATAGCGAAGACTACATTTAAGACCTGATGTGGTCACTATGAGTTTTTAGTGATGCCTTTTGATCTCACCAATGCCCTAGAAACGTTCATGGACTTAATGAATAGGATCTTTCATCATTATCTAGACCATTTTATGGTGGTGTTCAATGATTACATCTTGGTGCATTTGCGTTCGAAGGAGGAACATGATTGTCATCTTTGCATTGTGCTTCAGATCCTGAAAGAGCGTTAGTTATTCGCCAAGTTTAGTAAATGCAAGTTTTAATTATTAGAGGTATTTGTTTTGGGCTACGTGGTGTCAGCGGAGGTTATTCGAGTCCCTCTAAAGAATCAAGTCGTGGTTGAGTGGGAGCCACCGCAGAATATGTCCGAGGTGTACAAATTTCTAGGGCTTATCATGTACTACCGCTACTTCGTAAAAGGGTTTTTTATATGACTAAGTTATTGCAAAAAAGGAGTGCCATTTTTATTGGATGATAAGAGTTAGCAGAGTTTTGAGAGACTAAATGATATTTTGACTCAAGCACCAGTGTTAACTCAGCCGAAATCGGGTAAGGACCATGTTGTGTTTAGTGACATTTCCCTGAGCAGTTTGGGTTATGTGTTTATGAAAGAGGGTTGAGTTATTGCATTTGCATCCCAACAGCTTAAACCGCATAAGCATAAGTACCACACGCATGATCTAGAGCTAACATACACGGTTTTTTCATTAAAGATATGGAGCCACTACCTTATCGGAGTTTAGTAATATATATTCACCGACCATAAGAGTTTCAAGTATTTGCTCATACAAAATGAATTGAACATGAGGCAGCAACATTAAGTGGAATAGCTTAAGGATTATGAATTTGTGATCGATTATCACCCAAGTAAGGCGAATGTAGTGGAAGACGCCTTGAGTCGAAAGACAATGTTTGATCTTTAAGCATTGCCTGCATGCTTGAGTTTTACCATTGATGGTGGTTTTCTAGCCAGGTTACGAGTTAAAACCAAGTTGGTTCAAGAGGTGAAGTACCTTCAGAGGACTGACAACCGCTTTTTGGCTAAGGTTGAACAAACCCATTGTGGTGAGGCATATGGATTTGAGCTAAAAATAGCGATATATATTTTTTTTCGAGGATGCTTGTGTGTTCTGTCAAATAAGGATTTACTAACTAAGATCCTTGGTAAGGCCCATTGTTGTCTGTTTTCAATCTATACTAGAGAGAACAAGATTTACCAAGGCCTTCTTCAATTGAATTGGTGACCGAGTACGAAAATAGAAATATCCGAATTTGTGTCTAACTACTTGGCTTGTCAGTAAGTTAAAACAGAACATCAGGTTCCATCAGGGTTGTTTCAGCCTATCTAGACCCCTCAATAGAAGTGGGACAGAGTTACCATGGAATTTGGGACTGGGTAATAATCGACCGACTAATCAAATTTGCTCATTTTCTATCGGTTCGTATGGATTTAACCCTAAAGTGGTTGGCTAGATTGTATGTTCAGAAGATAGTGAGATTACATGAAGTGTCGACATCGATTATATCCGACTGAGATCTATTATTCACATTGAGGTTTTAGAAAGCATTTCACGAGGACTTAGGTACCTGATTGCATTTTAGTATTATTTTCCACCCATAGACAGACGACTAATCTAAGCGCGTGATTTAGATCTTGGAGAATATTCTTAGATGTTATGTGATAGAACTCGAGGGAGTTACGAGGATCACCTACAGTTAGTTGTTTTTTCATATAACAACAACTACCAATCGAGCATTCAAATGGCTCCCAATGAGGCCTTGTATGGGAGGAAGTGTAGAACACCTTTATGTTAGACATAGCTTAGCGAAAGTAAGATAGTTGGTCCTGATCTAATCAGAGAAGCTGAAGAGAAAGTCGAATTAATTCAAAGTCAACTAAAGGAAGATTTTGATCATCAAAGTTCAAACGCAAACTTAAAGTATAAGGATATAGATTTTTAAGTGGGTGGCAAGGTTTTCTTAAAGGTGTCACCTTGGAAGAGAGTTCTTAGGTTTAATGTGTAAATGGAAGATAACTCTGTGCATCATCAAACCCTATGAGATTTTTGAGAGAGTTATATTTGTAGCCTACCGATGTGTTCCATGTGTCAATGCTTAGGAGGTATCATTCTGACCCTTCCTATGTCATTTTGTTAGACCAAGTCGCAGTAATTCAAGATATGACCTATGAAGAAAAGCCGATAAAAATTTTGGATTAAGAGGTCAAGGAATTGATGAACAAGCAGATTTCATTAGTGAAGGTCTTATGAGGGAACTATAAGACCAAGGAAGATATGCAACTCTAATACCCGCATCTGTTATACTCAGGTAAATTTTGAGGATAATATTTTTAGGGTTTAAGAGTTATAATGCCCCAATTCCCAAGTTAGTAGATTCGGGCTAACCCTAATAAGAGTTAAATAAACTCATTAGGAATGAGAGAAAACCTTACCCATATATGAAGTGGTTTGGGCTTATTTTGAGCCCATTAAGGTTTAGAAAAGGGTATTTTCAAATTGAAGTTAAATAAGGGAGGATCAAAGGAGCAGATAACCCCTAAACTTTTTGAAAGCTGATTTCTCATTAAAATTGATGATGTATGTGTGCTAGGCTCCCTCTTTTTCTATCATTATTTAATTTATTTCCATCATTCTTTTTCTTCATTTTCTCTCAAGTGGAAGCTAACAAAGAGACAATTTTATATTTCATTCTTCCTAGTTCGAATTGGTGAAGGTAGATTTTGAAATCCTCTACCTTAGAACTATAGTTTGAGCTAACAACCTTAGAGTTTGGCCATGGTTGGGTTTAAGAAGGGTTTTGTGTTTTAATGTTTATGGGAGGCTCGAAATCATTCCTAAGCTTTAGGAATCTCATTCTTCCATTGTTTGTTATAGTAAGGGAAACAAATAAAGGCTCAAAAAGCAAGGAAAAAGAGAAAGTGGTACTTAAGTGAGCCTTGAGTTATTTATTCAGCCTCTAGGTGTAAGGTAACATACTTCTAACTTTTCCTTACTGCTTGTAGATTAGCATTTGTAGTTACAGATACTTGTATATGTATATGAGCCATTTGTGTGCACTTGGGGGTTCAAAGCATGAAAACGAGATTTTTTTTGTTATTCATGTGTAAAGTAATGACCTTTCATGTTCCTTAAACTCTATAAAAGCTTTAAACACCATTTGGATGTATTAGGGACACTTTAGGAGTGTTTTCAAATGTTTTAGATGAGTGAAACAGAGTTTTCAAGGCATAGAGTATCAGTACTGTAAGAATAGTACCGATATTGCTCGTCGTGGATATGCAAAATTCAAAGGGGTTTTTGAGGAGAGTATATGTACCCAATCAAGGAGTATTGATACTACTCAGATGGTATCGATACTTGGGGCCTATATTGATGCTCAATGACTTGATCAGATTCTAGTAGGCCATCTTGGTATCAATACTCATGGGAGTATCGATACCTAGGGTAAAGTATCGATGCCCCATATGGGGTATTGGTACCGAGGCATTTTTCAAAACATTGAAGGTAATATTGGTATTCGATACTTGGGGAGGTATTGATACCTAAGAGGGGGTATTGGTACCCTCGTGAATCTTTTGGCTATAAGGTTAGGTTGAATTGAAAATATGAAAAATGATTATTGGTTTGAGGAAAAACCTTACAATAAGCTTAGAAGTGAAAACCTTAATAATTGTATGATAACATAAGATCTTTATGAGGTAATATTCCATAAGACTTATGCCTTGCTTGATGCTCAGGAAAACATTGAGGATACCCTGTATAGTTTGATAAGGGATTATCCGGATATATCCAATCTAGTGCTTGTGCACTTTAAATGCTAGTTGGATGTTGTGCCGAGAGTAAGTGACTCGGACACATCCCAAATAATCTAGATGAGTATACTAGCCGGACGAGGTACGGATGCTATGTGAACTAGACCTAGTTTGAGGTATAGGGATATGTTGATGCTATGTAACCCATGTCTCGCCTAAAGGTTCTTCATAAGCAAATAGGGGTGTGAGTTCTATGATGATGAGTGACCCCAAGCTACACCAAGATAGTTACATTTGTTGTTGTGACAATTTATGCAAATGTTCATAACGATACTCGTAGCATGCTTATATGTTGGATGCATGTAGAACATGTAGTATAGCAGAGTTATTCTTGTGGAACTGAGCTTGTGAGCTCATCGTATGGAATATGTTTCCGTACACATGTTCTTAGGTTCTAATTGAGGAGCTCATCGCTAGATTTGGGATTCCAGACATATTCTTCTTGCAGATTACGTCTCGAGTATTATAGGGGCATGTGCTATCATAGACTCTTGTTATTTATTTCAGTTGTAAACTCTATATGGATTTTGAGTATACTCATCGGAGCTCCCCCAAAATTAGTAAACCTAACTTATATTTTGTAATTGTATTTATTTTGGTATTACTATTACGTTTAAATGTTGAAATTTGGTTAAATGTTTAAAAAATGGTTAGCCATTTAGGTGGTTATGTGTGACATTCTAATCCTCTGGGCTTTGAATCTGACTAGACTAGGGTGTTAAAGATCTCAAAATGTCGGAGTCCCCGACTTTATAGAGAATCTCATACAATAATGTTTGGAGGATGTGTAGTTAGTGTAGACGTCGAATGGTCCCTTCCACTATTGGACAGTTACGTTAACTTGACAACAATTGTCTGACATGTTCACCTTATATCCTCTTTTACACAAAGAAGATTAGCTTTTAGCACTATTGTTAACCCTCAAGGAGTCATGGAACCTCAACAGAGGTCTTATATGCTTCCTAGTCCACTGGCTCTATGAGGATTATTGTAAGGGAGTTGAACTCTGGCCAATACTAGCTACAGACTCATTTTCTTCTCTTCGGCATACCTTCTAGTTACCTTATATGTTTGACTGGCCTTTTTTTTGCATGCTGCCTATTAAGGCATATTTTAGGGGATTGTGTCGAAGTCTAGAGATGTACTTAAAGACCACCCAATAATCAAAAAGATCATTAATGTTATTTGTAGCTCTTAAGAGTCTCCTCGTAATGTCTATCTGAAGCTCACCAGGTCTCTGGACCACACTAAAATTATTTAACGAATATATGCGAAAGCCCTCCACAGTTACAGCGGTCAAGGAGTCGTACCAATTCTTGGCTCCCCTTCGTAGAGTGGTAGGAAAATTTTACATTTCAACTCATCGAAGAACCCCATTATATCCCTATAGTTATTTGTATTGGGACATGTGCTCAATGGGGCCTTTGATCATTTTATAGATTTCCTTGGACAACTTGAACTACGAGTAGGAAGCTACTAGCACGTGGGGTATGAGACAGGTATGAGAGGGCCCTGCTCTTTTGTAGTCAAATTTCCACTGATGCTATTTGAAGCCAAATGATCATCAATATGCCTATGCATGATCGCTATTTAATTCCTACATTATTGCTCCCTTGGGTCGATGGCTGTTGTCCACCTATGGTCAGGCTCTTGAGAGGAAATCTGTCATCCCTATGGTGGAGAAAATGATATACGACCCAGAGAGGAACAAAAGGCTGGATCTCCAAGTATTCCCTTATTTATTTAGAGTGTTATTTATCCGGGATAAGTTTATATATGTTTGACATTTTGGGTATATTATTAATTCCATTGGTGGCTTGGTGTAGGTATATGAAGGCTCTTCTGTTAATGCAAGCCATAGCCAACAAGCTCATTGATGTGGTGGATAGAATGAATGCAGCTGCACCACCACCAGTAACATTTGTCCCCAGTTTGAAACAGAAGAAAGAGTTGTGTTTGCGTTTATGATTATGATTATGTTTTCTAGGAAAATGGAGCTTCAATAATTTGGTTATCATCATGGATTGTTACAATTCTTAGTTCCAAAAATCATGAAAACTCCATAGAAAACTATATCCCGAATAGCAAGGACGAAAGACAATCGAGTTTAATCATTTTCAAAATTCAAATGTGTCATCTAAACTATTTAATTAACTTGCATGGGTGTGGGTAAACAATGAGAGAACCATTACAAGCTGTGGTGGAGTTGAATGCAGAATTTTATTTTGTTACTTGAGAGAAAAGTCATGGGATTTTATAATATGTTGCTCAATTATTGTCTTGCCAAAGAAGAAAACGATGAAGGTTATTGCCAAGAGGAAAAAGGTCGGAATCGATTTTCTCAAAACTATATATATTATCTAAAGTTCATTGAGATGATTCTACTTTTGTTTGCAATAGATAGTCTCACACTTGCATGTTGAAGATAAATTAACTCAGTTTTGTTGATCGTACATTTTAAAATATGATTTACATAATGTCGTTTGAGCTATTGTTCTATTAAAACTTTAAAATTTAGTCTTTTAATTGTTTCATATGTATTATTGGGCCCTTTTTCCTCCCAATAAACTTGGTTTTTGGCTGCAAATCAACATGATGGTAAGACGGAAAAAAGATTCAAAAAAGTCGAATGCTTCCCTTTACAATTAATTGGGAAATCAAGAAAATCACTGAGAAATGCCATGTTTGAGAAGATCTCTCAAGTCAACTTATTTTAGCAAATTTACTAAACATTGTGCTCATGGGGCAAATTCAATTTCAATCGGCCGATGGATTCCCCAGCTGTATCTTTAATATATATGTGAATTTGTGTTTATTTCACGAGGCTTCTTATGAATTTTTATTTATCCTAAGAAAAGAAGAGAAAAACATCTAGTATCAATGCATTTGTTTTTCCATAAATTTGAAGCTAAAAGTCAGGTATCATCTTCATTAATCATCATTGAAAGTAGGACCAAGTTTACACGCTATGCTCATCACTATAGCTGCTCATTGATCGCGCCGTGTGACTGCTAAAATTGAACGCAAAATATGTGCAAATATACACAGTTAAGCAAGTAATATAGTAGTGAGTGAGTATCATCTCCACATGGATTGGAGGGATTTTTGAGTAAAACTATAGCAAAAGGGTGTCATTATATATATATATATATGGTATGAATAAATGATTGAAACTGATGTGGCAAAAATGGCATGTGTAAGGAGTGTGAGTACAGAAATGTTGTGACAAAAGTTTATGTGAAGTGCTGAGTTAAAAAGTAAAATAATGCTATAGAAAAATAAAATTAAACGTAAGATAATGAAATAAGATTTGACAATCTCACAAAATCAAGCTTCTATAGCGATAAATGGTTGGGTTTGCTATGAACATTAATATTCTGTCTAGAATGGTTTATGTATTCTATGAGTATGTCGTTTGGCAGGATTTGCTAGTAGTGCTACTAAGCTATCTCTAGTAACGAACCTGATAGAAAAATGCTACGGTAATACCTCTCAGTGTGAACTGCAACACTAGCCTATCGAATACGTCTTATCTTTTTTAGTTAATGAGACCCTCTCCTTATCTCTATGGTGGATTAGAACCTCACCATCCTGATCTAGCTCCCTTGCTCATGTTAATCAAGCCTAACTTTCTCCACATTAGGCATCTATACTTAAAAATGGCTAACTCTCGAAAGGTCTTAAAAGACTAAGCTTTTAAAATATAAACAATGAGAAAAAAACATTTAAACATAAAAACATTCATTAACACAAAATAAAAATCATTCACAACAAACCCAAGCCAAATAAGGTTACTTCATGGCGGGGTTAAGCTCATCCATCATCAACGTTAAGTACAAACCCATGTAAAATAAAGAAATGGAAGCACAAGGAGAAAAAAATCCCAAATGAGCTAATGTTGAGATACTTAGAACCACCGCCGTGAGCTGTCTTAGTGAGCTAGCCTTTCTCAAGGTTCTAGTTGCTACCCTTTCGAAGCTCAGCTATGGAGGACACCACAAAAAATAAGAAGAAAAGAAGAAAAATAGGAAATTTGTGTGCAGTTGGCTTCATCTTCTCTCTTAGGTAAACCCTCCAAAAAGCTCCTCTAATTGTAGGGTATCCTTAACTATTTATAGTGGGGGAATTTTATAGAATTTTGTGTCAAAATTCCCTTTGTACCTTAGGTATCATCCCTTTCACGTAAACGGTATGCAAGGATGCCATGTGGTCCTCACAAGGACAGTTGGGTAGGGCATTCGCGTGCAAACATGGAAAGCTAGCAACTCTCATAAAATTTATCTTTTTACATTTTTTTTTGTTCCCAAGAAAGCCATCCAGAAATGCTATGGCATTCACCAAATCTCCTTATCCAGGATGTTACAACAAATCCCTGCTTCTTCCTTAGCTTCTTCACATTCTTATTAACAAAATAGCACAACCTTTCCCATTAATAGCA
Source organism: Hibiscus syriacus (assembly GCF_006381635.1). Classification (NCBI taxonomy): domain Eukaryota; kingdom Viridiplantae; phylum Streptophyta; class Magnoliopsida; order Malvales; family Malvaceae; genus Hibiscus; species Hibiscus syriacus. The sequence goes on from NW_024063471.1 coordinate 18,978,625, forward strand.
CGAGTTTACAAAATAAGATGATGTAGCAAAACACCACCACCATATGCAACTATATGAGCCTAAATACAACTAAATGAAAATGAAATGGGCTTTTAGACAACTAATAACCTAAGTAACAAGGCACAAAATGTAGACTTTTTACGGGGTTATCACACCCCAAACTTAAGCTATTGCTTGTCCTTAAGTAATGGATAGTGATTAAGAGAAGAAAATGTTATGGCAAAGTTCATATCAAGATAGTTGTATGGCATAAAACTTCAGCCCTCAGAAACAATTGGCTTCAACATGCTAGACTAGACAAGAATTCAAGAACTTTTCCCTAACACTGCGTGAGTGTATCCAATCTATGTTTAACGAAGTTAGAAAGATTCTAATCAAGTTATCTATTATGATGTAGTATTTATTTAATCCTTAAGCACAAGTTTACTTCTAATTTTTTTTAGAACTACTACGTGGGGATTCAGCCTATCACAACTACCATCGCACACTCCAGATGAATTGGAGCGAAAATTTCATCCCCGAGCTAGTAGGTAAAGTCATGTTGTGACTACTTTTATTCACTCGTATGCTTATGGCTACCATTTATTAAAGTGGGTTCCCAAGCAATGTAATAGCAAAGAGAAGTGTCCCTCTACAGTTATGTTAAAGCATTTATTAACAATTCAATGTAATTGAAAACATAAGGGAGTCTAATTTAGCCTTTTAAGCTATCATTTATCATTTAAGTTCATTGAAAAAAATTTATGACAAAGCATGTAAGAGTTCTCTCATAAAAAGTTTCTAATTTCCTTAGGCATAGAAAACATACAATGATATACCAAATATTCACAAAGGATCAAATCCTAAAGTTGGTTCTATCAATCTTAATAGTCATTTACATTCAATTACAGCCATAAGAAAAATCATCATCATGGGGCATCATCAATTTATTTCAAAACACTAACTTAAACCTAACTAATGCCATAATAAACAAATTCTACTATCTATCGATGCAAATGCCTAACTATGAATGCTATATCCCCCGAACTTGAAGTATGCAGTGTCCTCAATGCATAAAAACTAAGTTAAAACTAAAAAGGCAATGAGGTACCTTATTTTGGCGGTGGTGTGGACATGCCCGCTTTAATGGGGTGTTGCTTGGTTCCTCCGGTTCAGACTCCTGGAAGACAGAAGCCATCACAACTGGTTTTGGATCATCGAATGTTGGGGTCCTTATACGCCCAGTTGACCTTTTCATTCGATATCTAATTATATGAAGGGGAGTTTGTTGTGACATTTCAAATTGTGGGGGAACTTCATCTGTGGGTTCGTCAACTTTATGTCGGGCATCGTCAGAATGTTCCGGCTGGTGCAGGGGCTCATGATCTTACTCAGTTCCTTCTTCGATTACCGAGTAATGGCATGTAGTTTGTAGTTTGGCTATATCACCAGAGGCTACTCCATAGAGTGCTGCATCATCCTAAGGTGTTGGTAGTATAGAATCAGGAAAGATTGAGAAGTATTTGAATTCCATAAGGATTATTTCCTTAAAATAGGACGAGAGTAATGTATGTCTTTGTTTCACATAGGTGAAAAACATCCTCAAATCACTTGTTAACCTTTCGACCTGTTCCTTATATGCCTAGTAGATTTAACCACGACCGCTAATGAGGGAGAATCTCATCAAACTCATCTTCGTATACTTCCTTCTTGCGGAAAATTGTTGTTATCAAGCTTGGAAAGGCCAAAGGACTTGTCTTTCACTTGAGGCATGCACACATCTCCTCAACTGTTATAATGTTGATATCAATTGGTCGTCCCACAAAAATAGAGTGAAGCAGCAAAATTCACTACATAAAAACGGTAGTATGATGTGATGTGGGCTTCAAACTTGTTTTGAGGAAGTGATTCAAAAGCTTTTATTGGGCTTGAGGCTTGTCCTCTTGACATCATACCGGTTATCTTGTGCACCTCTCCATTTTGTTCCTTGAAAACAAAAGTCCTTCAAGATACATTGATAGGTCTCGTGATTGACCTCTTTAGCAAAATGAGCATGTCGATCGATCACATTCTTGAGCTTAAAGAATTTGTTGATGGCGGTTGAAGCAAAACGAATTGCCTTACCTCTCACAAAGATGGAGTGTTGAGAGAGGTCAGATATATGCACATAAAATTCCTTCACCAATGAAACATTAACATTTCTAGGGTGTCGAACAAAATACTTCCACTTGTGTTTGTTCATCACTTCCATCGCCTCCAGGCTGAATTCATCGGTAAAATTTTCGAGAAAGATAAATCTTTGGTCAAGATAAAATTTTTTATTCTTGATGAGTTGAAAATTTTCTTTAGCTGTATTGTCTTGAAACTTGTTATATGGTAGTTGCTGCGGCGATTGTCTTTTTGAAGTAGCAACCAGCTGCTTGCTTGCCATGAGCCATGTTGACATTCAGAGGAAAATGAAACCTTGAAGGTTTTTAGCTATGGTGTTTTGGAAGGTTCAAAAGAGAAGAAGAAGAAGATATAAACTAAAAGAAGTTCAAAAGAAAGAAAATATAAAAGGTAAGTAGGGGTTTTAAGGGGTTACGTGAGTGGTGGGTTCTGGGAAAACGAAAAAGTAAGGTGTAATTAATGGGGGAAGAAAAATAAGTGATGTAAGACGACCTACACTCCTCCACTAATAAAGAAGGATAGATAACCTTGTTGTTTGTCCGATCAAGGAAAGACAACAGGTATAGACTCATAATTGAAGTAAATCTACAACAAGACAAATAGATGTAGATAAGATAGTTAATAATAAAGAAAATATAGTTATATTTAATGGAAAATGATAAAATGGAAGATCAGAGTGTTGTTTTAGATGTTGATGATAGATGGAAGAATTGGTGAAAATGGATGATGGTGTTAATGTTGATAGCATCTCAAACTTGCCAAAGACGAAACTATACTAGAGTAGCATAACCACGTTCTCTATAAACTTACTTGAGGGGTGGTAAAAGTGATTTAAACCCATTAGATAGAAATATAGGAATTTAAAGTATCAAGGTAAATAGAATGACTTCACAAGTATGAAAAATTGCTAAATTGATATAGTTCTTAAAGAACTTGGAAGAGAGATAAACTCACAAAGATGTTTTTGATTGATAAAAGATGGTGTTTACAAACGAGACCTGCTAAGCTATTTATAGGCCTAAGTACATAGGATGAATACAAAGTGAATGAATGAATAAATGTACATCACTCATATAGGTACATTGCACGCCAATATGGATGAATGTGGAGGCTTTAATTATGTGCATGTAAGTCCTTAATTGCTTTGACTCTTCATGGCTGAATGCATCTCCCCTTAGTAGCCTTAATGTTCATACAAATGCACCCCCTTGGAGAAGGATGGTTCTGCTCCCTTGGTAGCTTGAAGGTAATTCATGAATAGGTGAAATGAAGAGGCTTGGTGCTTCCCTCCTTGTTGTTCATGCATACCACAAGTTCCTCCCCTTTGTGAAGCAACCATTCGGCTTCATACATGCATTTGGACGTGGGGAACAGACTTGCATTTAGTATATCCATCTCCTTGAATGTGAACAAGTCCTTTTAGCTTCCTTGGATGAATACTCATGCCATTTATGAAGGTTCATGCTTCATCCTTGTTCATTCACACCATTAAATGGATTCATGGAGGGTGGAAATACATCTTGGCTCTTCATATGCATTTGGAGGAGTATATATATATGGAGGAATTACTCATTAGCCATCTTGAATGTAAATCCCGTATGAATTTACAGCCTACATTGTCTTCGGTAATTTGGGCATATCTCAAGTTCCCGATGTTGGATTGATGTGATTCAAAGTACGTTGGAAATCTAAGAGATAGGGGAATAAATGTAAAGAATACCTCATAGCCTAACGATGTTCGGAACTTATTCAAAAATGGAGTGAAATTTGACTGACGTGAACTACCACTTGGTTTTATGGTACCTTAAAAACAAAACAAAAAAAGAACGAGTAAATATAAAGAACATAAGATAACTTAAATAACGTAATGTAAAGATTTGGATCATAGATTATAACAATAGTTAAGCATGATTAGAAAACATACTATTATAATCTATGGTGTAGTATGCTAATTAGAGAACATGATCATAAAATATGGAAAACACAACATGGGCTGCAAGCATGATCAAGAATACTAATAATAGCTTGAGGAAATAAATAAGATTATGATTAAATCCTCTTTAAACCACTTTGAACGACTTCAAAGTTGTGAACTTGTTCAGTTTGAATACAGTGCTCAGCAGGATCACATCAGTAAGAGAGATAAGGGAATAAAATAATAAAAGTGGTGGGGTTTAAAAATTAAAAAAATTCAAATTCTTGTATTTTTTCCACCAAAAACTCATGAAAATTAAAATTTAGGGTTTAAACCTCTTTGTCCAAGTTCCTTGCGTTGCCACATGTCCCAAACTTAATAAAATAAAATAAAAAGTAAAACATGGGAAATAAAAAGTTAAAAGAGAAAATATATAAAAATATAATACAAATAAAATTAAGTAAACAATTTATTTAATAACACAGTAGCAATTGAAATGTTATAGAATATTAAAAAGGATAGAGGCTCAAACTCATGCATCTTGAAGGATGAGTGCAAACTTGTCACGAAAGATGGGGGCATCGGTGTAGGCCTTCAGGCGTTGGCCATTAACCTTGAAGATGGTTCTATCATCGATGTTCTTAATTTCGATAACACTGTGATGGTATACATGATATACTTCGAATGGGCCTGACCATCGTGACTTGAGCTTGCCTAGGAATAACTTCAATCTTGAATTGTATAGGAGAACTTGTTGGTCCTCATGAAAATGCCACAGAAAAAGTTTTCTGTCGTGCCATCTATTCATTTTCATAAGCTTGAGCTCGAAATTCCTCTATTTCATTTAGCTCTAGCAATCTTTTTTCTCCGACTAGCTGAGCATCCATGTTGAACATCTTGATTACCTAGTAAGGTTTATGCTCTAGCTCTACGAGAAGGTGGCATGCCTTGCCACAGACAAGCTTGAAGGGTGACATCCCAAGCGGTGTCTTGAATGTTGTGTGATAGGCCAAAAGTGCCTCATAAAGCTTGGAAGACCAATCTTTCCTCTTGGAATTTACCACCTTCTCAAGGATCTACTTGATCTCACGGTTGAAGACTTCAGTCTACCCATTATTCTGGGGATGATATGTCATAGGAATTTTATGTCGTACCCTATATCTTTGTAATGCTTTATCAATTATTTGTTGTCGAAGTGGGTGCCTTTATCACTTATTATGTCTCTAAGTGCTCCAAACCTTATGAAGATGTTCTTGTGGAGAAACTTGAGCATAGTCACTACTAGAAAAAAAAAACCCCTTTAATGACGCTCATTGAACGTCATCTATGGGTGCAGATGACACAAAAATGCGCGTCATTGAAGCCACCGATATAAATTTCAGATGACACACAATTGTGTGTCATAAATCTATGACGCGCATTTATGACACGCATTTAAGACACATTTATGACACTCATTTATGACGTGCATTAAGCATCATTGAAGCCCCCGTCATAAATGAAGATGCCATACATTTGTGTGTCATAAATTTATGACACGCATGTATGACTTACATTGATTGTCATTGAAGCACACGTCATTAAAAAAGATTACACACATTCGTGTGTCATGATTATATTTTGTAAATTATATATATATATATATATATATATATATATATATATTGTAGATTGACAAATAATCAAACTAAATCACATTTAATGCCTCAGAATACTAAATATATATATATTAGATTATATATAAGCAATCCATTTGCATACAATATATTCACATTAAGTTATCAAAAATATTGTAATCATATGTCGATACAAAATATCACAGCATAATAAAGTTCTACTAATATGCCCTCGCCATCCGTGCGTGTACACAAGAAATCATCATCAAGTTCTACTAAAGGGGAGTCTTGTGAAAAATCAAAAGTAGCATGATATTCCAACATATAATCAGTTTCACCATTTGCTCCATACTTGTACATCTTATGTGGTGTGAAGCCGACAATAAACAAATTCACACCTTGTCTACCTAGAAAAAAGAACACAACTTGGAAGATTCATTGCATACTATTAAGTCTGTTAACTAGTTCAGATTCTGCAGAACTTTGATAAGTTAGAGAACTACTAAGTGCAATACAATTCTCCCAAGTTTCAATTCATACCTTCTGTATATCTGATCCAATGGAGTGCGGTAATGATCAAATAGTAGCCAGATACCATATCCAAGCTTCCAGTTCTTCTGTAACTTGTATTTCAGAAGATGCAAAAGAAGGTTGAAATGGTACAATTACGTCAGAAGAAACAATATTAGATTTCCCCTCTGAGAAGAAAAGTAACTGGATTCCGCTGCCATTTCCACCTTGTAGTACTGAAAGTCATATTCCACCCAGAATAATTATATTTCAATTTTGAGTCAGCTTCAATTGAGATCAGAGCAGAATCTCTCTGGTAAAATTGTCACTTTAATTGAAAATAATTGTAACAGTTAAAACTAGTTGCAATATATAGAACAAACACATTCCTAATATGCACATTAAACTTCTGAAAACACCTTCCCTTGTCCAGTATATTTATGCACAAACATGCACTCATGTTTCAACAAACCAAGTGACAGCTTACTTTTTGAAACTCTATCAGATTTTTTCAACAACTTCGTATTTTCAATTTCAATGGAGTTGAGGCTTCTTGATTCTAGTTGTGTTTCATCAACCATCAAGTGTGAGTCCGCAGGTAGCTGAAGAACTCCAGGAATCAATCTGCAATACAACGTGGAGTTATTTAGAAAAGAAAAAGCTGAAGGTTCCAAGGTGCTTTCTTAATGCTTGCAGACATTCACTTCCCCTAGTTGCAGGGATACAATTAAGGATACCTGTTTGTTTGATAATCCTTTTTTGGGGCAAGAGAGGTAGTGTTTAGATATTCCAGTGTGAGAGGCATGAAATTAGTGAAAGGTCGCAAGTGTTTGAAAGTTTGACTAAGTCGAGTGCCAAAAACAGATGTACTTTCTTTGTTTAAACCTATTAGATTTAGTGCCAGTTTCCCAACATCAACATCGTCTACTCGAGTGTGAACCTGTCGATCAGTTTCGTATAATCAAAGATGCGTGTTGAAAGGAAACATGAAATAATTTTACTTTAATGGGGAAGATTTAACAGAAATAATTCAAGTGAATAGGACAAGAAACTGCCACCCAGTAAAATCTCAAGAAAATAAGATGATAGTTGTAGTGGAAAACATTACCTTGGACAAAAGATGCAACAATATGAAATGAGCAGATACACCGTCATTTCTGAGAATCGCTGTAAGATGCCTGAACACAACTTCCCTTATCTTTTTCACCAAATGTGGCATTGGCAGGAAGAACGAAGATTACAAGGAAGAAAGATGAGAAGCATAACAGAAACCTCACTAGATAATAGAAGTATTGAACTGAAAACTAGTCATCCTAAGAAAGAAAAATGCAAAGTAATCCATAAATCTCTCCTGTATATACCTTCAGTATTAGGGAGCCAGGCATAAAGTCATGCATTGCAAGCTTCCTATGTATAATATAGTGCAAGCATGGGACCCGCAACAGGAAAGAGTGGAAAATTTACTTAATAGTCTTGAAACATGCAACACAATAAAAACAAACCAATTCATTACTGCAAGACATTTGCAGGGAAATTGCCAAGCTAATCATGATGTGCATCATCAGTACTGCATGTCAAGCTACAAAATTCCTTACCATATAAAGTGTGATAAAATAGGTACAGGTAACTTGAGACTGAAGTATTTGTAAAATGGTCCTTTTCATCAATAATATAATATCAAAAACTACATTTTCAATATAAAGAACTTTAATTGGCCCGTTATTTAAAGAATTAATGGGACTAAAACAAACTATGCTGGTATTAAAGCCACAAATGCTTCATAGCTGGAAGCAGATGAAGCCTTATTAGGGGCCATATAAACTAGTGCATCATCATAGGAACTATTTGATAACTCATTATTGTCATCCTTCTCAACTGCAAGCTTTGAGTCAAAAGTGAGGACCCCGATAAACTCAAAAACATCATTCAGCTTCAAGTCTGACTCTGGAGAATCATATATCTGCAATAAAAAAATGGAAAATAATCAGCTTTGGTTGAAAAGATAAGAACAAAACCACTCATCTATAGACCATTTTAATATATCTGGATGTAAAAATGCCATGAAACCATTTACCTTTACTAGGCAAGGAAGGTTATCTTTTTCACCAAATTGAAAAGTATTCATGGTGGAAGAAAAGCTTGCAGTTTTAAGATCCATAGGTTCTGGTGAAGTGGAAGGAAGTTCATCTCTCTAGCAAAAAATAGACGGATTAGGTCCATCTTCCTACTGAAGTAGGGGTCAAGATCCCCTCCATTGTTTTTTCTATCCATTACTATACCATACAAGTTTAACCTCATAAAATGAAACTTGCATGTGTTAACATTTTAGATAAGACAGAAAAATGCATATAATGCAACATCATAAAAAGTTTAAGAAGCGGCTTTTTACCATCTTCTTGGTAATTGGAGAACTTTTAAACTCGTCATCGGGAACTTGAAATAAGATACATCATCTAAGTTCAATTATGTAAACTACAAATACATTAAAACCCAATAATAAAGTAACCCAGTAAGTAGGCATTGTTCTTGAGGAGTTCCAAGTATGTTCAACATACCTTACCCTTCACTAGAGAACAATTCAAAGATTCACCAAAGTAAGTTTATAAACAATATTCGAACTAGTTTGGGGTGAAAACAATCACAAATTGCAGGCAAGATCATCACCTCATATTCAGGGAAAAAACATAGAATAGAGACTACCCTATTTTTTTGGTGAACACGACTAGCCTTTTTTTATGATTTTGTAATATGATTGGGCCATCAAGTTCAGAATGAGACACAATGAAATGAATAGACAAATGGTAAGTGGAGAAAGGCCAACCAAATCCATAGGGTCCCCATCTGCATTATCCATCCTACGTCGCTTCTCCCTGCTTTGGGTGACCAATTAGAATCTATATCGCAAGAAGGTTCAGTCTATGAACTCTGCCCTGGAACCTAAAGAGACCAATAAATGAACTACAAGAAAATTTATTAGAACCAAGTTTAAACAAGAGGAAAATGAAACTTAAAACAACGAATTTCCTATCTGATCATCATTTAAACACTACAATTAACCATAAAAACCTTAAAATACAAGAAGAGAACTGACAGGAATACAGTAGAGCAAGTGACGTTCCCAAATACACGTATCAGAAGGTGATTCCATCGTATACTGAGAAACATCCATGATGTTGTTGGTCCACCATAAACTCCCACCCTTTATTTAGCAACAGAAAAGAAAAACAACAAACCCATTAATTCAGATTTTTTTAAAGTGACAATTAAATTTTAGAGCAGCAAAGAAACATACATCCCTGTAAGCGCCAACATAGAATTCATATCCCAACATGTCCTGGATCATGCCACAGTAACAGACAAGACTGTTGTGCTGAGCCCATCTCAACATCTTGGGATTAAGAATGGGAACCTTTGATAGACCCGATTCTTGGAACAGGAAGTGGCAGAAGAGTTCAAGGGCACCTCAATCCTTGTGGTAAATGGAGAAACTAGTGGACTGATACAAAGAGAAAAAGGGAAAAAGAAAAAAAGGGGGGAAGCATGCGTGCGTGAACTGATTATCGAGGAGGCTAGGACAAGAAGCGAGAAAGGATGAAAATAATGAGGGGAAATTAAAAGATGACTTTTACAGATGACACACAATTAAAAGTGTACTCTGTGTTTTTGCTAAATTTTTGGGTTATGACTATTAAATATGACACACATTATTGTAACTCATAAATCGTTCAAATTTTTAAAAACATGACATTTTTTATGACACACATTTTTTACAAGTCATAAATTAGCTTGTGTCATCGTTCGTGTGTCATTAAAGGTATATTTTCTTGTAGTGAGTCTTGAAGTCATTCCTTGGAATTAGCATGGCCTCAACCCACTCAGACACATAGTCCACTGCTATGAGTATGTAGAGATCACCAAATAAAGATAGGAAGGCTATCATGAATCTATTCCCCATACGTCGAAGAGTTCCACCTCCAGAATATTTTGCCATGGCATTTCATGTCTCCTCGATATGTTCCCAGTGCGTTGGCATCGATCACATGCCTTGTAGAAGTCATGCACATCCTTGAATAGAGTGGGCCAATAAAAACTAGATTATAGGAATTTTGTTGTATTCCTAGTTCCACCAAAATGCCCCCCACATGGGGATGTATAGGAATGGAATAGAATTTCTTTCTGGTTTTCTTTGGGGATGCACCTTCAAATAACTTAATTTGTATGTTGATTGAACAAGTAGGTTTCATCCTAGTAATAAAATCGCACGTCCTGTATGAACTTTTTCCCCTGCCTATTTAAATCGGGAGGCAAAACACCACTAACAAGAAAATTAATTATGTTAGCGTACCATGGTATTGCAGTGACAAATAAAATTTTCTCGTCAGGGAAGTCTTCCCTAATCTCTAAGTGTTCATCACATGCTACCTTGTTTTCAAGATTAGAGAGATGATCGACCACCTGGTTCTTAGTTCCTTTCCTATCTTTAACGTACAAGTCGAACTATTGCAATAGTAGTATCCATCTAATGAGTCTAGGCTTGCCTTCTTTCTTGGTCACTATGTATTTGATAGTTGAGTGATCGGTGTGAACTATGACTTTGGTTCCTATCAAGTAGGACCTAAACTAATCAAATACAAATACTACATCAAGTAATTCATTCTCATTGGTTGTGTAGTTTACTTGTTCTTCATTCAAGGTGAGACTAACACAATAAATGATGTAAAAATCTTACCTCGCCTTTTCCTTAGCATTGATCTACAGTTTAATCACTTGCATCACACATTAGTTCGAATATGGTAGTCCAATATGGTAGGACAACTATGGGTACTGAGATCAACTTCTCCTTTAACTCCTTAAATGCGCCGTGGAAATCTTTGTCAAACATGAAAGGTTAATTTTGCTGTAGCAAATGCACAGAGGCTTGGAGGTTTTTGAAAAGTATTTTATAAATCTCCAATAGAAGCCTACATGCCCTAAGAAGCTTCAAATGTCCTTCATGATGGTAGGTGGGGTAGTTTCTCGATTACTTTAATCTTCGCCTTGTCCACCTCGATCCCCTTATTTGAAATCTTTTGGCCTTATACTATGCCTTCAGTCAACACAAAGTGACACTTTTCCCAATTGAGCACCAGGTCTGCCTCTTCACATCTCTAAAAACTCCTCAACCATGTCCAAGAAAATGGCCAACATGCACTTTTAAAAAGTTGATGGGGCATTACATAGTCCAAAGGGTATCTTCCTGAAGGCGTAAGTACCATAAGGGCACGTTAATATAGTCTTCTCCTGATCCTTCGATGCTATAGAAATCTGGTTGTACCCAAAATATTAATCGAGGAAGAAATAGTAAGCTTTTCCCGATTATCGATCTAGCATTTGATTAATGAATGGGAAGTGGAAATGGTCCTTCTTGGTGGCTTTGTTCAACTTTCGGTAATCCATGTATATCCTATATTTGGTAATGGTTCATGTGGGTAGGATCTCATTGTTTTCATTGTTCACCATGGTCATGCCTCTTTTCGTAAGGACGCATTACATCGGGATAACCCACAATGTGTTGGAGATAGGATATATCACTCTAGCGTCAAGCCAGTTAATTATTTCCTTATTTACCATCTTCTTAATAATAGGGTTGCATACAAAATATTGTGCATGCATATCATCGGGCTTATACCTTCAGTTCAACCATAATCCAATTTAGAGGTTTCTTACGTTGTGACAATAAATGAAGCAAACTACATTCTTGGTCAGGAATAAAAGTAAAATAGATAATTATCATCATTGTTTCATTACTACCCAAGTAAGCATATTTAAGATGTGACGAAAAATGTTTTATCTCTAAGGTAGGTATATAGTATAGAGAAGGTTTTGGAGGAATAAATTCCTTAAAATTCAAAGGTTTGAATTGTGTACCTGGTCTAGCATGAGTAAGCTAGACAGCTGCACCTCCGATGGAAATTCCCTGATCTCATCGGTTTCATCTTCGTTGAGTTACGCATAGTCCTCGATTTGCATAAAATTACTGCAGCAAAAGTTTACAGCTTCCTCGTCTACCATCGAGTCCATGTCTATAATGCACTGACACTCGTCAAAATCGTCCATATACTTAAGGGTATTGAACACATTAATGGTTACACTCTGATCGGTCACCCTCATGGTGAATTCACATCTTTCACAATCGATCAAAATTAGTTATGTGTCTAAAAATGGGTGCCCAAAATAATTGGATGCATTGTCATTGACCTCACAATCGAAAATGATGAAATCAGATGGGAACGCAAACTAGTCAACTTTTACCACTACGTCCTCAACTCTCCCTTCGGGTTGGATAAGGGATCGGTCTACTAGTTGAAGGATAGTAGTGGTTGGTTCTGTATTTCCCATCCCAAGATTAAGGAGAAATGACTTGAGAATTAAGTTTGCACTCGATCTAAGATCGCAAAAGGCTCTGCTCACATAGTTATCACCAATAGAACAAGGAATGATAAAGCTTCTCGAATCTTTTTGCTTTGGCGGTAGATTGCTCAGCACAGAAAAACACTCCTTTGCTATAGCATTTGTTTCAACCCTCTCGATCTTCCTCTTCTTAGTAGCAATATCCTTGAGAAATTTTTTGTATGTAGGCATCTGATCAATTGTCTCCAAGAGTGGGACATTGATATATAGTTGGTCAAGGACACTAACAAACTTCTTGAATTGAAGGTCTTATTTTTTTCTTTTTAAACCGTTATGGGAAGGGTAATGGGGGTCTTATCTACTCTGCTACTGGTGGGAACCTCCCTTTGGTTGTAGCATTAATTTTTCCACTACTGGAAACTTCACTTGTGGAACCTTCAAGGTCAATCTTCTCCGAAGGTCCAACATCTTGCACTTCAGGATCGTCTTGCATGATATTAGGGGTTGAATCATCCATTTTTTCTCCCCCAAACTTAGCATCTTGATTATTTTGGGTGCCACTCCTCAGTATGAGTGCACTGTATTGCTCTTTACCATGTGGTTTAGTGACTTCAGTGTCACTGGGAAATCTGACCCACTTGGTTCTCCAAGACTTTCAGGGATGAACTATGACTTCACAACAAGGATTCTTGGTTCCTAATAGTTGTGGAATGATCCTCTTTCAATGGCCTTTATAGTTGCCATGAAATATCAGAGTGAAGCTTCCTAAGAATTTATATTTGATGAAGATGTTGAACCCTTATTGGCATTTTCCCATGGCCTATTCTGTTGAAAACCTAGGGGTTTAGTCATATTCTGTTGTAGCATGGAACTGCTTGAATTGTTATTCCATTGATTTTCCCATGAGAAATTTGGATATTATTGCCAACCAGGGTTATATGTGTTCAAATAAGGTTGTTATTCCTATTAAAATCCCCCACATAGTAGGCATATTCCTTGTTGCCAGGGCATTCATTCATATGATTATTGTCATAGTATAAAATTCATTCAAAATTGTCCACCTTTACCTCCCTTACTTCGCTAAGGCGCTAAAGATTTTTCAACAAGTTGATGATGGCGAACAATTGAGCTAACACTAAGTCCTTAGCATCCAACTCAAAGGTCTCTTGAGAGTTCCTCCCTATTCCAAGCCTTGAAGATGGAAATTGGTAGTCATTGTTTGCTATCTGGTTGAGAATATCAAAGGCTTCTTCAGGTGACTTGTCCAACGAAGTTCCATTTGCTGAGGCATCTAACATCATACATGTAGGAGCATTAATACCATTGTAAACCATTACAACTTACGGCTATTCTTGGAATCCATGGTTGGTTCATTTGCGTAGCAATCCTTTGTATCGGTCTCAACACTCATACATTGATTCATCATCATCTTGACGAAAAGGTGCCATGTCATTTATGAGTTGAGTGTTCTTGTTAGGCAAATTATACCGTCGCAAAAAGTTTTTGCACAGGTCAAACCAAGATTCCATCAATCCGAATGGAACACCACTTAGCCAAGCCCTTGCTCGGTTAAACAATAAATAGGGGAATAACTTTAGTTTCAGCGCATCTTCATGCAACCCTTTCTTTCTAAAAGAATTACACACTTCCAAGAAAGCATGAATGTGTTACCTTGCTTTTTCGTGAGGCACACCACCAAATTGCCCAATCGAGTTCAACATGTTATACATCATCGGTTTAATCTCAAAGTGGGCTACCTGAATCTCAAGAAACACAATACCTGGGCTTAAATCATCCAAGATATGAGCCAAGTGGTCTCTAATAGCTCATAGGTTTGCAACATTTTTTTCATTGGGATTTGCTCCAACATTTCGATCTTCATGATCCTCCACTTGTTCACCTTCTTGATTCTGCAGTCTATAAATGTTTGTTTAATCACATTGAACATGTCTTCTTTGATGAAAGAATTGTTCAATCTCAGATTCAATATGTAGTATTAGTTTTTCTAGTCTTCATCGAGTCATGCAATAGCAAAACCTAAAAAAGATAAACAAAAGTAACAAGTAAAACTATGCATAAAGAAATAAAACAATGTTATAACTAAACTTTAAAACTCCAATTTCCAATCCTTGGCAACGGTGCCAAAAACTTGGTCACGTTGTGTGAGTGCTAAAATTAGATGCAAAATATGTGCAAGTACACACATTCGAACAACTAATATAGTAGTGAGTGAGTATTGTCTCCACAGAGATTGGAGGGATTTTTTAGTAAAGCTATAACAAAAGGGTGTCACTAAATACATACACACACACACATATATATGTGTGTGTGTGTGTGTAATGGTATGGACAAATGATTAAAACTACTGTGGAAAAAATGGTATGTGTAAGGAGTGTGAGTATGGAAATGTTGTGGAAAAAGTTAATGTGAAGTGTTGAGGTAAACAGTAAAATAATATTGTAGCAAAATAAAATTAAACTTCGAAAAATGAAATAAGACTTGACAACCTTACACTATCAAGCTTCTATAGGGATAAATGGATGGTTTGATATGGTGAATAATATTCTATGTCTAGAATGACCTATGTTTTATATTAGTATGTTGTTCGACAGGATTTTCTAATAGTGCTCCTAAGCTATCTTTAGTAAGGAACCTAACAGAAAAATGTTAGGATAATACGTCTCAGCGTGAACTGAAACACTAGCCGATAGAATACCTTATATCCCTTTTAGTCGATCAAACCCTCTCCTTATCTCTAGGGTATATTAGAACCTCACCATCTCGTTTTAGCTACCTTGCCCACGTTGATCAAGCCTAACTCTCTCAATATTAGGCATCTATACTTAGAAAATGGCTAACTCTTGAAAGCACTTGCAAGACTAAGCATTTAAAATATAAACAATGAGCAAAACAACATTTAAACATAAAAATAGTCAACCATTCATTAACATAAAATAAAAATCATTCACAACAAACCCACACCAAATAAGGTTAGTTCATGGTGGGGCTAATTTCATCAATCATCAACATTAAGTATAAACCCATGTAAAATAAAGAAATGAAAGCACGAGGAGATTAAAAATCCCAAATGAGATGCTTTCAAGACACTTAGAACCACCGTTGCAAGCCACCTTAGTGAGCTAGCCTCTCTCAAGGTCCTAGCTACTACCCCTTTGAAACTCAGCTATGGAGGACACCACGAAAAAGAAGAAAAAAAGGAAAAATGGGAACTTTTTGTGTAATCGCATTTCTCTTCTCTCTTAGGTCACCCCTTCAAAAAGCTCCCTAGGTATCATACCTTTCATGTGAAGGGTATGCAAGGTTGGCATGTGGTCCTCACAAGGACAGTTGGGTGCATTCACATCAAACATGGACAGTTGGCAACTCTCATAAAAATATCTTCATCCTTTTTGTTTTTTTCCCAAGAAAGCCATCTAGTAATGCTATGGCATTTACCAAATCTGCTCATCCAGGATGCTACAGCAAATCATTGTTTCTCTCTTAGATTTCTTTACATGCTCATCAACAAAAGAGCACAACCTTTCCCATCAACAACACCAATTTACAAAATAAGGCACTGTAGCAAAAACCACCACCATATGCAACTATATGAGCCTAAATGCAAATGAAATGGGGTCTTAGACAACTAATAACCTAATATTGTGATATAATTACTTCATGGAGCAATCTTTTCTCCTTGACCTAGTTCTTGGTTGTTGATCGATGAAATCTGGACTTGTTTTTTATTCCTAATAAAGTTAGAATCTTATCATCATAGTTCCAAGATTATTTATGATCATTATATCTTTTTTACCTTCAATCTAACACAAATGAGATGTTTGATTCTAAATGATTATTTTTCTACATTTGAACTAGATCTTCAAGAAGTATGTTAAAATATAATGACAACTATAATGATAATATGTAAAGAATTTGTATATTTAATCAATGTAACATTTACAAGTGATCAATATATATTAGATTACAAGGAAACCTACTTATACAAAGATTAGGAGAGTCAAATGTTACACACGGTAAGATTTATACACGGTAAAATTGGATTGAATAAGATTAGATTATATTAAAATGAATAATTTAATCTAATATTTATCTTTTATATAATACAATAAAATAGACGCCAAGATTTTATATTAAAAATCTTTTTGAAAAAATATGGACAAAATATGAAAATTTTCACCAATGTCGAAATTAGAATAATATAAAAATAATTTTTAAAGATCTGTTATCTAACTATAATCCATATTAATTATTTATAAGATATTTATTTGATTATAAAAGAAATGTGTTCAATAAAATTCTACTCGAACTAGGTCTTACTTCTAATCAACATAAAAAATTATAGGTTCATTACTTTCAATCAAAGTAGGTTTCTTATTTTTTTTAAGTTCCCTTTTAATTCAACATTTTCATTACTTTGAGTCAAACATGATTTTTCTTGATTTCTAACCTTCTTTTTCTTTACACAAATTGTGAAAATACTAGGATTTCAACATTTTCATTAATTGGAGTCAAACATGATTTTTCTCAAATTCTAACCTCCTTTTTCTTTACACAAATTGTGAAAATACTAGGATTTCGAGACTAAATCTCACAGTAAAACATTAATGATTGTCACTTGAATATAAGTCTTCTCTAAAATTAATAGTACGAGTACGGATGTACCTTTGACCCAAACTTGATAGATTTCAACATGATCATATACGATCAATTTTTAAATTTAGGTTTATATCGGTTTATATTTAATTATTTTAGGGTGAAAATTGTTGAAAACATTTTGATATTTCGGTATAACAAATTAAGTTAAATGAATTTTAAGATTTTCCAAATGATTTATATTTGATATAACTATTCGAATATCAAAACATTACTCCAAATCTTTCAAAAATCATTTTTAATCCTTACTCAAGTGTAAAATTAAGTTTTAATCTTAAAACAATTTCAAAATAATTTTACAAAGTATTTCGAACCATTTCAAAGCCAAAAATTTCAGATTGCTCAGAGGGAACCGATTCCCCCCCAAGGTGGTACCGATTCCCCCCTGAATGGTTTGGCTCCTAGAATTCCAGTATGCTCAGAGGGAACTGATTCCCCCCATGGGGTACCGATTCCCCCCTTGTATAACGGTCGAAATATTTGAATTTTACACTTAGGGAACCGATTCCCCCACGCTCTAAGCTGTTTTATTAATTGTTTTCACACTAAAACGGCTATATGATCTTCACTAATCATCCCCAACGTTCAGAAGTGATTCAAGGTGTATTTAAACAAGTTCTGAAGCCTTTGATCAAAAAGAAATCATAGAGAAACAAGAGAGGAAGCATCAAACACCAAGTTTGTGCAAATCAAGCCAATTTTCCTTTCAATATTCATTTTGCTTTCAAGAACATCATTTGTAATTATTTTTTAGCGTTCTTTTCTTGTTTTAGAATTGTGCAAACATCTTACCTTGTGAGGTTTTCCTTGTAAGTTTGCAAATTTGTGTATTTCTCTTTGAAAAAGAGTGTGCTCAAGAATTTGGGGTATAATTCTTGAGGGAGCTGTAAGGTTACTCTTTTTCCTCAAAAGAAAGAACAAATTAGTGAATTTGTTGGAAAATCCTTAGTGTGGATAGCTAAGGTAGTGGACGTAGACTTTAATTGATAAAGTCGAACCACTCTAAATCGCTGTGCAATTACTTTCAATTTTCTGCAAAAGCTTCCACCAAAATTTTAATTGCCAATTCACCACCCTCTTGGCCGATTCCGTCAATCGATTAACTCAACAATTGGGATCAGAGCCTCACTCATTTAAAGGTTTAATCGCCTCTTGAGTCAATTCGGGAAGAGTTATATCGATAATCAAAGTCATCAATGGCCTCCGCTTCAAACTTCGACTCTGGTCTTGATTCGATGCCCGTCAACAAGCCTCCTTTCTTCAATGGGGATAACTATGCCTATTGGAAGAATAGAATGATGTACTTCATTCAAGAAAGTGACATGGGAGCATGGAATGTCGTAGAAGAAGGATACTTCAAGCCTCTCACTCATCCAAGATTATGGAGTGAAGGAGAGACAAAAATGTTCCAGCTCAACTCCAAAGCCATTCATATCATATTTTGTTCTCTTGGACCAGATGAATATGGAAGAGTTTCATCTTGTACAACCGCCAAAGAAATATGGGACAAACTTCAAGTCACTCATGAAGGTACCGATGAGGTAAAGAAATCTAAAATTAGTATTCTAACGCATAGCTATGAAAATTTCAGGATGAAACCAAATGAAGATATCAAAGCTATGACGGATAGATTTTCAACGATTGTCAATGGTCTCAAATCATATGGAGAGATCATTTCAAATGAAAAGCTTGTGAGGAAGTTAGTCTACTCCCTCCCAAAATCGTGGCAATCAAAGAAGACGGCAATCATCGAGTCTAAGGATCTAACATCCTTAACTCTTGAAGAGCTAATCAGTTCACTCCTCACTCATGAAATGATGCTTAAAGATGAGGTGGACCTTGATAAGATTGAAGAGACACCAAAGGAGAAGGAGAAGAAGAAAAACATTGGAGTTGCTCTCAAATCCACAAAAAATGAGATTGATTCGGATGAAGATGACGATGATGAGGAAATGGCATTGTTTGCCAAACGGTTCAGAAAAATGATGAGACCTTACCGAGGAAGAAAATTCAAACGAAATGAAGGCCTAAAAAATGAACCAAAAGAAAAGGACCCGATTATTTGCTATGAATGCAAAAAGCCAGGGCATGTCAAATATGATTGCCCACAATTAAAGAGGTTCTGATGAAGAGGAACAAGAAGTAGCAAACTTGTGCTTGATGGCATTCGAGGAAGATTCTAAGGTAACCTCTAACCCATCTGATTTTGATGATTTATCCTATGATGAGCTATTAGAGGAATATAATGGGTTGGCTTCGGATTATGAGAAATTGTTTTTAAAATATAAAAATGATGTTTCAAAATTGAAAAATGAAAATAAACTCATATCCAAAACCAACAACGATCTTGAAAATAAAATCAAAGATTTGCAAATCAAACTGGAAGAGTTTGAAAAGAAAAATTTAGATTTGCAAAATTTACTTTCAAAGGTCAATGATGATCATCAAAAGAAAATTGATGATCTTAAAGCTTCTTTTGATAAAGTTGGAACAAAACGTTTTGAAAGTGGAGAAAATTCAAAATCCAACTTTGTTAGAAAAAGTTTTAAAAACTACAATCATAGAGGTCCCCAAAGAACCTCTAATGGAAAAATCGTTCGAAGTATATGGGTTCCTAAGGAGCTCATTACTACTAAAGATAAGGATATCATACACAAATAGATACCTAAGGGGACTAGGATTTTGGAAACTAATGAATATGGACCCAAAAGAATTTGGGTACCAAAAATTAGAAATTAATCTATGTTTGTAGGAAAAGGAGCATTGCTACAAGGCACGAGAAACAAATTCAAACTCATGGTACCTTGATAATGGATGCTCGAGACACATGACCGGAGACAAAAGCCAGTTCATTAAGCTTAACGCCAAAAATGGAGGAGAAGTGACTTTTGGTGATGATTCAAAAGGTCACATTGAAGGTATTGGTACTATCGGTAATATCTCTTCCATACAAATTAAGAATGTTTTATATGTGAATGGATTAAAGCATAATCTATTGAGTATTAGTCAATTTTGTGATAAAGGATTCAATTTCATGTTTGATATTAATGGTTGTAAAGTTATTGACATTGCATCTAATCAGATTATGCTTGTTGGTCATAGAATAGGAAACATTTACATGGTGCATTTAGATTCTATTGATATGACTAATTTGTGCCTAGTGGCTAAGGATGAACATGATAGTTGGTTATGGCATAGGAGACTAGGACATGCTAGTATGAGTGTTTTGCAACGGCTAATTCAAGGTGATTTAGTTCGAGGGTTGCCTAAGCTTAAATTTGATAATGATAAAATCTGTGATGCTTGTGCTAAAGGAAAACAAAAGCGAATTTCTTTTAAATCCATTAATGACGTATCAACTAGTAGAGTATTACAATTGATCCATATAGATTTTTTTGGGCCAACTAGGACTACTAGCTTGGGTGGAAAACAATATGCATTTGTCTTGGTAGATGACTATTCTAGATATACTCGGGTTCTATTTTTAAGTACTAAAAATGAAGCATTAGAACAATTCATCATGTTTTCAAATGTAATCCAAAATGAAAAAGGTTACTCTATAACTAGTGTTAGGAGTGATCATGGAACTGAATTTGAAAATCTTGGATTTACTGAATTTTGTAACTCTAACGGTATTAGCCATAATTTTTTAGCACCTAGAACCCCTCAACAAAATGGAGTTGTTGAGAGAAAAAATCGAACTTTAGAAGAAATGGCTAGAACCATGCTTTGTGAAAATAATTTGCCAAAATATTTTTGGGCGGAAGCCACAAATACCGCTTGTTATATTATAAATCGAGTAATGATTAGGCCAATTTTAAAGAAAACTCCATATGAAATTTTCAAAAATAAAAAGCCTAACAATAACTATTTTCATCCTTTTAGATGTAAATGTTTTGTTTTAAACAATGGTAAAGAGAACCTTGGCAAATTTGATGCTAAAAGTGATGAAGGTATTTTTCTGCGTTATTCCTTAAATTCTAAAGCTTATCGAGTATTTAATAAAAGAACTTTAGTTGTAGAAGAGTCTATACATGTTGTTTTCGATGATAATCCCCTTCTGATGAAGGACTCTTGTATGAATGATGATGTAGGTATTATAAATACAAATGACGTTAGACATGACGTTCGAGAACCATTATCAAAGGAAGAAACAAAAAATGAGGAAACTCATGATCCTTTTGAGAATCAAACCATTGAAGAAAGGGAAGTATCTTATCCAAGAGAGTACAACTATGTCAAGGATGGTGAAATTATAGGTGATCCATCCAAAGGGGTAACAACTCAATCTTCTCTTAGAAATATTTGTAATTATGTTGCATTTATCTCATGCATAGAGCCTAAGAATATTAAAGAAGCATTAAATGATGAACATTGGATTATGGCTATGCAAGAAGAGTTAAATCAATTTGAGAGAAGTAAAGTATGGACATTAGTTGAAAGGCCTAGTAATAAATCTACTGTAGGTACTAGATGGGTATTTAGGAATAAGCTTGATGAGAGTGGAAATATAGTGAGAAACAAGGCTAGACTTGTTACTCAAGGGTATACTCAAGAAGAGGGCATAGACTATGATGAAACATACGCTCTCGTAGCTAGGATGGAAGCAATTAGAATGTTATTAGCATTTGCATGTTTTCATGAATTTAAATTATATCAAATGGATGTTAAAAGTGCATTTTTAAATGGTTTTATAAAGGAAGAAGTGTATGTGGAACAACCTCCAGGTTTTGAAGATTCAAAATTTCCAGACTATGTTCTTAAATTGACAAAAGCTCTTTATGGTTTAAAACAAGCTCCTAGAGCTTGGTATGAAAGATTGTCAAATTTTTTAATTGAAAAAGGTTTTTCAAAAGGGAAAGTTGACACTAATTGTTTTTAAAGCATAAAGGTAAAGATTTATTAGTAGTTCAAATTTATGTTGATGATATAATATTTGGTTCTACTAATGATGTTCTTTGCCAAGAATTTTCTAAGCTAATGCAAAGTGAGTTTGAGATGAGCATGATGGGGGAGCTCTCATTTTTCTTGGGACTCTAAATCAAGCAAAGAAAAGATGGCATCTTCATCAATCAAGCTAAGTACGTCAAAGATATACTCAAGAAGTTTGGACTGGAAAATGGGAAACCTCATGACACTCCAATGAGCTCTTCAACAAAGCTTGACCTTGATGAAGGAGGTAAATGTGTATATATTAAATTATATAGGTCAATGATTGGATCTCTACTGTATCTAACTGCAAGTAGATCGGACATTATGTTTAGTGTTTGCTTATGTGCTAGATTTCAATCATGCCCTAAGGAATCACATTTACTAGCTGTTAAGAGAATCTTTATATACCTTAAAGACACTCATAGTTTAGGACTTTGGTATCCTAGAGACTCTAGCTTTAGCTTGCATGCTTTTTCTGATGCGGATTATGGATGATGCAAATTAGATAGGAAAAGCACCTCCGGTACTTGCCAATTCCTTGGAAATATGTTGATTTCTTGGTTTTCAAAGAAACAAAATTGTGTTCCATTATCTACTACTAAAGCCGAATACATTTCAGCTGGTAGTTGTTGTGCACAAGTTTTATGGATGAAACAACAATTTTTTGATTATGGAATTGAAGTTGGTACCATTCCTATCAAGTGTGACAATACTAGTTCTATTTGTCTCACTAAAAATCCAATCCAACACTCTAGAACTAAGCACATTGAAATAAGACATCACTTCATTAGAGACCATGTCACTAAGGAAGATGTAGTTCTAGAATTTGTGGATACTTTGCACCAATTAGCGGATATCTTTGCAAAACCTTTAGACTAGGAACGATTTTGGACACTTAGGAGAAAATTAGGTTTGACCAACCTATCTTCACTTAGTGTTTAAAATAATTTTAGCACTTTTAATAATAAATGAAAAATGCTTATAATAGTAATTTTTGATTGCATTCATTGCTATTAGTTAGGGGGGAGTTTATGATTCTTGATGAAAAATTAATTTTATGTTCAAATATCGTTTAAAGATTAATTTAATTGTTTGAACATGATTAATTTTCAATATATGAGTTGCCAATACCACTAGAGGAAATTAATTTAGCATTTTGGGTGTTTAAAATCAGATTTTAGCATTTTGGTGCAGATGGAATCGATCCCCCCATGAGGGAACCGATTCCCCCTTTGAAGGGGAACCGATTCCCCCCACAGGGGAATCGATACCCCCTGGGGTTATGGATATACATGGGCATAACCCTTCAAAACTTCAAACCCTCTTCTTTTCTCTTTGCCGCCTATCACCCTCTATACTCTTAAATCTCAATCTTTGCCTCAAATCAACGTTTTTAATCGGAATTCACTTCAAATATCATCTTCTAAACCTGTTGGAATCATAAAAAACGTGCAAACTTTATCTAATCTCACTCAAATCCGAAATCCTTCAAGGTATTTTTCAAAAACTTCTATTTCATCAATTTATGAACATAGAACTAGTTTTAATTAGTTCTAGGATGAACTTTAGATCGGGCATTGATTGTTTAGTGATTAGAAACTAGATATCACAACTAATTTCATCAAAAACACAAGAATTTTCCAAAAAATTTTAAATTTTCGAAATAAAAAAATTGTGTTTTGATTGAATTATGTTGTTGTTATGAAAACTATACATATATTGTTTCTCAAAACCGTATTTTCAAAAACTTTGCCCATTAGGATTGATTTAGAGAACCTTGAAATATTGAGGACTCAATTGAGTTTTGGGATTGATTGAATTGCATACATGTGTTTTCTAAATTACAGGTTATCCATTCTATTTCGATTTCCTAAACCATGTCCAATCCTAAATGTGTTAGGTCATCATCTAGTCGCTCACACCGTCAACCAAATCCACCTCCAAATCCTTAAAATCCAATTCCTAATCCTAATCCCATTGATCCTAATTTGACTATCCAAAATTTGTGATTCAATCATCCGGGTCCTAGAAATCATCGTTTTTGGTATTATCAATATTTCGACTCTTACAAAATCCGGGAAGAACGTATTCCTTCTCGTCAAGCTATGTTAGATATTAATTTCAAATATCTTCCTCTTTTACAAGAGTGGAAAATTGACAAACTTTTTTATCTTGAACCCATTGTCTACCATCAACTTGTTCGTATTTTCTATTCTAATGTCGTTTGTGTTAAAAACCAAACTGAAACCGAAACCATAGGAATTCGTTCCTACCTCCTAGGACAATTCTTATATATTGACTCGGCTTATATAGCCAATACATTCGGATTAGATAACGATGGTATTTCAAATGAAAAACAAATCTTAGGATCTCGTTATAAAAGAAGGGATAGTGCAAGTGTCTTAGACCTTCATGAACGTTTTCTTCATCTAATGATTTCTTGGTGGTTTCGACCATCCGGAGGTCGTTATTGTACTCTTAGAGCCTTAGATCTTTGGTGGTTACATTGTTTCGAAAACAATATTAAAATAAACCTACCTCAGATTATTTTTGTTGAAATTGTTGAAACCGTAAATCTTGTTCCTAACAAGAAACTATGTTCATCTCTAGTTTACGGTTGCATTTTGAGTAATCTGTTTTCCAAAGCTGGGCTTAGAGTCGGTCTAGATGCCGTTTTTCCCCTTAAGAAACAAAATAATCTTCTTTCCTTAATGAGAGCGGGATGGATAAAGGATAAGGAAACCGGTGAATGGATTCGATCCTCTGCAAATACTCCGGGAGCTAGTTCTTCACGAGCTCCACCAGAAGCTGATGACGATCTCGAGCTTGAGCAATTAATGCGAGACATCGATGAAGCCGAAGATGAGCAGCCCGAGGAGTAAGCACAACAAACGCATCAAATGCCTCCATATTTTCAATCCTTTATGGAGACATTCGATTTCCGATATGCTACCATGGATTTACGCTTTACTTCTATAGAGTCTCATTTATCCACAATGTGAGCTCAACAATAAGAAATTCTTCGGGAGATGCGTGCAAACAACGAAGCAACTAATGCGCGTATTAAGAACTCACTCACGAAATGGCCGCTATGTGAGCTCGTTTTCCTCCTCCTGATCCTGATATGTGATTCTATGTTTTGTTTTAAACTCCAAACTTATTGTTTTAACATTTTGAATATTTTTGGAATGTTTGAATTTGTGGATTTATTGATTTTGAATTTGTTTGGATTTATGAATGGTGAGAACTTATCTATTTGGTGTGATTAAATTTATTCATTATTGCATCATTTACTTCATGTTAGATATATGACCAATTTTGCCATGTCACATTAATTATGAATTGTGATTATGAAACTAATGGCTAACGTTTCTCTTGCTTGTGATCTTAGCAGCTTATACTATATATAATCAATTGGCTAAATGATTTCAAAACCTTGTTTGTCTTTTTGATTTAACAAAAAGGGGGAGAAGTGTTAAATGTGTTTTAAATTTAAATGATAAATGGGAGAAGTGTTAAAGTAAGGGGGAGTAATTTCAAAACTTGATTTCAAAATCTTAAAATTACTAAAATGTTTTGTTATATCAAAAAGGGGGAGATTGTTGAAAACATTTTGATATTTCGATATAACAAATTAAGTTAAATGAATTTTAAGATTTTCCAAATGATTTATATTCGATATAACTATTCGAATATCAAAACATTACTCCAAATCTTTCAAAAATCATTTTTAATCCTTACTCAAGTGTAAAATTAAGTTTTAATCTTAAAACAATTTCAAAATAATTTTACAAAGTATTTCGAATCATTTCAAAGCCAAAAATTCCAGATTGCTCAGAGGGAACCGATTCCCCCCTGAATGGTTTGGCTCCGAGAATTCCAGTATGCTCGGAGGGAACCGATTCCCACCATGGGGTACCGATTCCCCCCTTGTATAACGCTCGAAATATTTGAATTTTACACTTAGGGAACTGATTCCCCATAGGGGGTACCGATTCCCCCCACGCTCCAAGCTGTTTTATTAATTGTTTTCACACTAAAACGGCTATATGATCTTCATTAATCATCCCCAACGTTCAGAAGTGATTCAAGGTGTATTTAAACAAGTTCTAAAGCCTTTGATCAAAAAGAAATCATAGAGAAACAAGAGAGAAAGCATCAAACACCAAGTTTGTGTAGATCAAGCCAATTTTCCTTTCAATACTCATTTTGCTTTCAAGAACACCATTTGTGCTCATTTGTAATTATTTTTGAGTGTTCTTTTCTTGTTCTAGAATTGTGCAAACATCTTACCTTGTGAGGTTTTCCTTGTAAGTTTGCAAATTTGTGTATTTCTCTTTGAAAAAGAGTGCTCAAGAATTTGGGGTATAATTCTTGAGGGAGCTGTAAGGTTACTCTTTGTCCTCAAAAGAAAGAACAAATTAGTGAATTTGTTGGAAAATCCTTAGTGTGGATAACTAAGGTAGTGGACGTAGACTTTGATTGATAAAGTCGAACCACTCTAAATCGCTGTGCAATTACTTTCAATTTTCTGCAAAAGCTTCCACCAAAATTTTAATTGCCAATTCACTCCCCTCTTGGTCGATTCCGTCAATCGATTAACTCAACAAAAATATTTGACCCAACCTAAATTGGGAATAATAGTATAATTAAACTTTATATATTTAAGGATAAAATGATTGTTCGGGTCGAGTTTCAGATCATATGGAGCTTCCCTAAACTTGAGTCGAATTGTGTAACAGGTAATGAGGTGTTATACGTGAGGCCGGTTAGGGTGGGCTAAAAACTCGACCCAGCACATGACCATCCTATGTACGAGATAAATTAATCTTGACATCGATAAAGCCATCATAAATGTCAACTTTTCTCGTAATTGTATCTCCGTGAGCAATATCATGCACAATACAATATCAATCATCTATGTAATTATGCCTTTTCTCATTATGAATCCATGTGACAATTTGAACTCTCTCATTCTTCTCAAATTTGTTACACTCACAAAATTAAAATATTTTTTACTTCACAAAACTGGTATACCCATGTTTGTCTTTTTCAATATGAAATCATTTTCTATTTTATTCAATCACGATATTTTTCATCAGTACATCGTCATCAGGCACATAAGAAGAAGAAGAAAAAAATCTTCTAAAACTATTGAACCTTTCTGAACACAAAATTTGACATTCTTTTCCTACCATTTCATCACAACCAAAGAGTTCCTATAAATTTTCTTAACTCCACCTTCATCAGAGCATATGTATTCTTTTGAATCCAAAGCACTTACAAAAATTAAATTTCTTCTCAAATCTTGTGATTGAGTAAAAAAACTTTCATACTTTATTGTGATTGAAATTGCAACACCCTTTTTTCGTATACGTCACCGAATACGAGACAAAAATGTCACATCGAACATTTAAAACCTTTCTTATTCAAATAATTGAAAAATTCTTGTTTCTTTTAAAATCATCAAATTTAACATCAATCATGAAAAATATTTAATCGTGTAAAATAAAAATCTAATATTTTAGCATTCAAATCAATTTCTTTTTCAAGCAGTAGTATGGTAGCCCAATACTATATCATATTCTAAGATAAACTGCCTAAAAACTACCTAAATAAAAATCCATATTTGTTTTAATAAAATATAACCTTTTCAAAATATAAAACTAAAATTCATGTTCATAACCATATAGTACTTACTAATTTCTATCCATATAAATGATTATAAACCATTTAAACATTTTAGACATATCAAAGCATTTATGGCCTAATTAAATCTAGCCGTATGAAAATGTTACTAACTCTTATACACGTATACATGTCAACTAGAAAATAAAAACAATAATAGGATGCCATTACTGATATTGGTAAGTAGACATCAATAAGTGATGCAAAACTAAGCTCCATACTCAAATCGATCTCCTTTTCCTATATGCGAAAAAAATCACACACTAGGTATACACTTATCAAAGTCTTTTCCTCATCAAATAACCTGTAAAACTATAATACCCATTTCTCGTATATATTTTCGTACTCATGTCACAGGTGTCACATGACTTTTAAAGCATTACCTTATTATAAACCCATAAAATTTTGTTTCTAAGACTAAAACATTTTAATATAATAATAATAAAACATCTGTTAACTTACAGTAGTTAAAATAGTCTTAAAGTTATAACATATTACAATAATCATAAGTCAAATACATTTTAGAGCATTTTCATAAGTTCAATACATCAAAAGTAGACATAATTGTCCTACAATTACTGATGAGGTAACCTTTCATTAATGATATCCGTTGCACTCCTTACTCCGCTAATCTTTGCTATCACCTAAGCGTGAAATCAACACACGCTAAGTATTTACTTAGTGAGGCATAATAATACAAAGAGATGTAACTAAAAACATAAGTATACAATAAATTATAAAAATACAAATTAAATCGTATACATCATAATAATACATAAAATTGGCTTGGTAAACCAAGTTTCTTTCACATAATTTGTGAAACAATATTTGATATCCCCAGAATACCTATCAATACGTATTTTTCCACTTTATCCATATTTTTCACATAAGAGTTTTATTTATCAGAAGCTATCTTAAGATTATCTTGGATAACCTTCACTTTATCTTCCATTTCTTTCATTAAATCTGGGCCAACTAGGACTCGATCTTTTAGCTCAAACCAATTTAATGGTATTCGGCACTTCCTCCTATACAAGGTTTCATATGGGGCCATCTTAATACTCGATTGGTAATTTTTATTATAAGAAAATTCCATTAAAGGAAAATATATTTCTCATGATCCTTTGAATTCAATCACGCATGCTCTTATCATATCCTCCAATATCTGAATAGTTCGCTCTGACTTCTCATCTATCTGCGGATAAAAAGTTATGCTGAAATTCAATCGAGTACCCAATGCCTCATGAAAAGACTTCTAGAATCTTGAAGTAAACCTGGGATCTCAGTCGGATACTAACAAAACAGGTACTCCATGCAGCTGAACTATTTCTTTTATGCATAACTTTGCATATTTATCCATTGAGTAATCTATCTAAACTGGAATAAAATGAGTTGCCTTGGTCAATTTGTCCACAATTACCCATATTGAGTCCTTTTTATTGGGTGCCAAAGGTAGCCCTGAAACAAAATCCATTGTAACGTGTTCCCACTTCCACTCAGGAATGGATATTAGTTGTACCAATCTAGAAGGCACTTGATGTTCAACTTTCACGTATTGACATGTCAGGCACTTTACAACAAACTCTGATATCGCTCTTTTCATGTTGGGCCACCAATAACGACTCTTTATATCTTTATACATCTTATTCCCACCTGGGTGCATAGTCAAAGGACTATAATGTGCCTCGGAGAGAATATCTTTCTTCAATTCTTCATTATCTGGAATTCAAAGTCTTCCACGATAATATAAACATCCCTCAGTCCTGATTTCGAAGTTTTTGGCCTCACCTTTTTCTACTTGTACAATTCATGCGAAACATTTTTCGCAGCTCTTTTATCCGATCCAACATCATCGACTTTAACTTAAGCTCAGCAATCAAGGTACCATCTTCCTTTAACGACACACATGCATCCCAAGCCCGTAAAGCTGCAAAAGTCTTTTGGATAAGTCCATCAACTACCACATTAGCTTTCCTTGGATGATAATCAATGATCACATCATAATCTTTTAAAAGCTCGATCCATCTTCTTTGCCTCAAGTTCAGCTCTTTTTGAGTCAACAAATACTTTAGACTCTTGTGATCCATATAAATATGGCACATCTCCCCGTATAGATAATGACACCAAATCTTCAATGGTAACATGATCGCTACCAGCTCTAAGTCATGTGTTGGGTAATTTCTCTCAAGTCTTCAACTATCTCGAGACATAGGCCACAACTTTCACTTCTTGCATAAGCACACATCCTAATCCGGTATGAGATGCGTCACTAAAAACTACATAGTCTTTACCTGACTTAGGTTGTACAAGCACTGGTGCCTCTATTACAATCCTCTTTAGCATTTCAAAACTTTCTTGGCATTTCTCCGACCAAACAAAAGGTACATTTTTCTGTAACATCTTAGTTAATGGTGAAGCTAACATTGAAAAGTTCTTCACGAATCGTCGATAATAACCAGCAAGCCCCAAAAAACTCTAAACTTTAAAAAAATTCTTTGGAGGTTACCAATCCACAATAGCTTGAATCTTTTTGGGATCTACTCTTATGACTTCTGCGGAGACTATATGGCCAAGGAATGCAACCTCTGCTAACCAGAATTCACACTTGGAAAATTTGGCATACAACTTCTTCTCTTGAAGAGTTTGAAGAACAACTCAAAGATAAGTATCATGCTCCTCTATTGAATTTAAATATACCAAAATATCATCAATAAATACACCACAAATTTATCCAAGTAAGGTTGGAATACTCGATTCATCTAATCCATAAATGCTACAAGAGCATTAGTCAATCTGAATGGCATCACCACAAATTCAAAATGTCCATACCGAGTCCGAAAAGTTGTTTTTGAAATATCCTCCTTTTTAATCTTTAATTGGTGGCATCCTAACCGCATGTCTATCTTAGAGAACACTGCTACTCCTTTCAATTAATTGAACAAATCATCAATCCTCAGAAGAGGATACTTATTCTTTATTGTTACTTTATTTAACTGATGATAATCTATGCATAATCGCATAAAACCGTCATTCTTTTTCACAAAAAAAGCACAGGTGCACCCCACGGAGAAATATTGGGTCTGATAAATCCTTTGTCGAGCAGCTACTGCAATTGGGCCTTTAATTCTCTTAACTCCATTGGAGCCATTCGATATGGAGCCATAGAAACAGGTTCGATACCCGGGTAAACATCAATCTGGAATTCCACCTCACAGTCTAGAGGTAAGCCCGATAATTCTTCTGGAAAAACATCTGGAAACTCCCTAACTGTTGGAATATCATCTAGTCTCGCTACCAATATTCGAGTGTCTATCAGGTTAGCCAGAAAAGTTATACACCCTTTCGACATCATTTTCCTTGCAGTTATTGTTGATATCACATTGGATGGTGATTTTGCTTTTTTGCCAATCATTATGATTTTTTAGCCTTACACATCCTTAAAAAATAATCGCTTCTTGCAAAAATCAACCCATCCATGATATGGAGACAACCAATCCATGCCTAAAATAATTTCAAACTCATTGAAAGGTCATTCCATTAAGTTTACCAAAAACAAAACCCCTTGAATCTTTATCGGACATTTTCTACATACCCGAGTTACCCTTGTACTATGACTCATAGGGTTTACCGCTATCATCTCACTAACAATTGGTTCTAAAGGAATTCCTCTAGTTCTAACCAACTCTTTACTAAATAAGAGTGTGTAGAACTAGGGTCAACTAAAACAAATACAGGCTCATCGAAAAGATTGAAGGTGCCTGTTAAAATTTATGGGTTATCTCGATCTTCATTAGTCTTAATATTATAAATTATTGCTACTTCATGAGTCTCTGGTTACGAGATTGTCTTAGATTATCCTCTGGATCTACCTCTCCCTCTGCTTCTATTTGATGTTGCTACTTATCTCTCAGTTTGCACTGAATTTTCCCTGGATTTCTTAGGACAATTTCGAGTATAGTGACCAGTTTTACCACACTGGAAACAAGATCCACTGAGAAATCTACATACTCCACGGTGAAATTTTCCATATGTCTAACATGGAGTAGTTCTTTCTCCATATACTCTACCCAAGCTAGCATCAAAAGATTACTTATTTTTCTGCAAAGTTGCAGCAGAACCATCTCTATTATTGTATCGGAAACTCCAACCCTTGCCTCTCTTTGCATGATAGGAAGTTGAAGACGTTCCAACTCTTCTTACCATCTTCATACCTTGCTCAGCTGCCAGAGTCTCCTCTTGAGCTCTTTCAATGGCCATAGCTCAGTTTATAATTTCTTGCAGGTTAGGCAAGTTTAAAGCCAACATCATCTCTTTCAACTTAGGCTTCAAACCCTTGACGAACCAATCACATCAAGCTTTGTCATTGCGAACTACCTCAGTAGAAAAACGACTCAGCTTGTTGTACTCAGCCTCGTACTCATGTATTGTTCGATCACCTTGTTTTATATTAAGAAACTTCAGCAGCATCACCTGCCTAAACTGCTTACCAATGTACTTGTTCATAAATTCATCTTGAAAGAACTGCCAGGTCACTTGCTCCTGTGGTGTATACATCGTAGTATTGGTCTACCACACTCGAGTTGATCCTCGAAGTAAAGATACAGCTCCACCCATCATTTCAGAATCTGAGCAGTAAAGACTTTCCAGTATCACCTTAATGTCATTTAACCAAAAATTAGCACCTTCACCCTCTTTTCCCCAAAACTTAGGAACTCCTAAACTTTTCAGCTCTTTTGGGATCAACACTTGCGGTGTTGAAGGAGCAAGGGGAGGAAGAGGAGGTTGAAATTGAGTCAGGATTGCATCGAGAACCTGCATAAAAGCTCCAAATTCTAGCACTGGCATAACATGATGTACCAGTGCACTAGTGTTTTCAGACGGGATCGGATGTTCACTATTAGCTTCATAATTCTCGCAACCTGACCTTCTCTATCTTCTTGATCAGTCACTCTCCACGAATTCATAGATTCTGACATCTTATAGAACATACATAATGATAACACTCAAGTTAGCAAGGAGTGACATGAATCATATTCTCATTACACCATATCAGTAACCTCGACATCTTAGTAGCAGGTAAACCATTTTAAAAATAAAATACACCAAGTTTTGATCGAGAATCGGCTAAACCTATAGTTCTGATACAAATAAATGTAACACTCATTTCTCGTATACATTTCCGTACACAAGTCACAGATGTCACATGACTTTTAAAGCATTACATTATTTGTAAACCCATAAAATTTTGTTTCTAAGACAAACATTTTAATATAATAATAATAATAAAACATTCGTTAACTTACAACAGTTAAAATAGTCTTAAAGTTATAACATATTACAATAATCATAAGTCAAATACATTTCAGAGCATTTTCATAAGTTCAATACATGTCATCTAATTATCAAAAGTAGACATAGTTGTCCTAAAATTACTGATGAGGCAACCTTTGATTGATGATATTCACTGCACTCCTTACTCCGCTAGTCTTTTCTATTATCTACGCATGAAATTAACACACGCTAAATATTTACTTAGTGAGGCATAATAATACAAAAGAGATGTAACTGAAAACATAAGTATATCATAAAATATTGAAATACGAATTAAATTGTATGCATCATAATAATACATAAAACTGGCTTGGTAAACCAAGTTTCTTTCACAAAATTTGTGAAACAATATTTGATATGCCCAATATACCTATCAATCCATATTTTTCCACTTTATCCTTTATTTGCCCAATGTATGTCAAATGAGAGTGCAAGGTACATGCGTTGCACCTAGGTGCCAAAATGGAAATTTAAAAACTCATTATGAATTCCATAGATGCATACATAGTGCAAAAAGTACATATAGTACTAATACGAAAATGCACTATTATGCATTTAACAAAATCGATCAATAATTTTTATACATAATTGTATGTCGAAACGGTAATTCACAAACTCATTATGAATACCATTGTTGCACATCTAGTGCTGAAAGTATACATAGTACTGATACGAAAATGTTTCGTTAAGCATTACACAAAATTGATCGATAACCATTATATACAATTTATGTCAAAATGCACCTATGACTCCCAATGCATATACAATGGGCTTTTAAATCAAAATTTGCTGATTTAACATTTATTTCCAAAGCATCGATAACCATAAAAACAATATAAATGTTCATCTATTCATTTTAGATCAGTTCATACTCTAAAAGTTTTTGTAATATCATTCCCACAAACATTATGAAAACATATCGAAATACTATAACACATACTTTTATCAAAACATTCGAATTTGACTCATCACAAGTCTTCCTTATCTCATATAAGTACAATAAATGCAATCACCTGGTATGCCTCACTATTTTGCCTTAATTGTAGACTGACTAACCAACTACTTTATCCTTGCCATTTTGCTTGCTTGACTCAGGAGTTTGGTTACGATCTACACAAACATCCATAATCATACATACATTACAAATGTTAGTATACTATATAACATCTATACAAAATAATAATACTTAAAAGTACTATTATTTTTGAATTCTATTAAAAATTCATCCTAACTTACAATTCCAGGCTTAATAGTATCAGTACCCCTCCTGTGGTATCGATACCCACTTCAGTATCGATATAATTTTTGCATTCTGGAATCAATTTTCCAATTACAGTATCGATACCTTCCTCTTAATATCGATACCTACACATCAATATTGATACTACTAGCATCAATATCGATATTGTTAATCGTTTTCATCCTCTTTCCTCAAATTTAACTCTATAGTATCGATACTGTTCTTCCAGTACTGATACCTCTACCCAGATTTTACATATTTCACTTCGATTTTTACCACATTTTTGCCTAAATCTCTTACTTATATCTCCAACCATACCATTAAACTCATCATTACTTAATCCAACTAACTTACATCCATAAATTTCCCTATAATCTCCAAAAAAACACTCAAAACTAAGAATCACGCCAATTTTCCAAACATATTTTTAATCACTTCTTAGGCTCCAAATCTCTTATTTGCTTCTTTGCCAATTCAAATATGCCTTTAAACTCTAATAACTAACCCTATTTCATCAAATCACTTAAAAACTCATTTTATTCAATCTCAAATAAATCATTCATCTCTTACTTTTAATCCTCCTTGAACTTTCCTTAAGCCTCTATATTACTTATGGCTTCAAAACCAACCAAAAAAACGAAATAAAAAACCAATTTGAAGGAAATCTTACCTTAGCTATGGAAGGCACGGGATGAGAAGAAGAAGATGAGAGAACCACTTTTAGACTTATCCTCTTATTTCCCCTATTTCTTCACTTAAATATCCTTAATAAAAATGAATATTAAATTCATTTCCCTCTAAAGGACCATAATACATTTCCATTGTTCCATTCTTAATAATTAGTCTTAAACACAATTTCCTAAATCATTACCTATACTTTTCAATTTACTCAATTTAACCCACCAAATTTTAAATCCTTTCACTATGGTCACCGACCCGATATTTGGGGGTATAACAAAAACAACCGATTATATATATATATATATATATATATATATATATCACATATAACAAAATTAGAAGACTCAATGAAATATTTACTTTCCATTGAACCAATCAGCATGTACTTTTCAATTTCATATAAACCATAGCCCAATGTATGATAAATGAGAATGCAAGGTATGTGAGTCACATCGATTGTGCATAATATGCAGTTTAACTGCCACGTAGATAATTTGTATTAAAAATGTCGTGTAGATAATTGGCATCATTAGTGTCATGTAGATGTACATGTACTGTAGAACATAACATGATTGTACCAATAATCAGATATGGTATTTCACGTCTAAACATCATGAAACCCATAAAACATATATAGTGGCACAAAAAATGCACATGTAGTGCCACATAGAATGTACAAATGTGTACCATATAATCACTCCACCTCATGGCATGCCAATTGTACCTAAGACTCTCAATGCACACACAATGGGCTTTATATAAAAATCATATATAATTCATTTATCAAAATTATCCATAGATATGTATATGTCAAAATATTATATAACAATATATTGGGCAAATCATACCCGAAATCATTCAAATACCATTTAGTAAAACATTATGAAAAATATATCATAATATGATTCAAATCTTTTCCTTTAAAATCATCCGAGGTTGACTCATCGCAAGTATTCCTCATTTCATACATATAATAATGTAAGTAAGAATGCACTCACCTAATAAACTTAGCTTGCACACTTTATTTAATGATATAAGCCTCAATTTTGCACTTTTTCCTTAGCTTTTATCTTACTTTGTTCTCAATTCAATTATGATATATATGAATATCATTTATATAACACATACGTTACAAATCACATGTTAGTATTTTACTAACACATGTGCACAATAGGAAATAAATTTCTAAAAATTCTTTCGATAGTTATTCGATACTAATTCTATTTCATACGATTAATGCCAACCTTTACACTTCAAAATACAACTACAATCCTCCAAATATTCATATCAACCTATAGCTCACATAATTATACAATCTAACCATAAAATTGAATTATTTTTAGAATTTATCCCAACATTTCCAATTTATTCAAAATGGTCCCTTGCCATTTAACTTCAAATTTCAAGTAGCTAATAACATATTCAAACATGCCAACCATCCATTTAAACATTATACATCAACTTGTAATCAATTTCCATTTCAAATCCACATTTCCTATTCTTTGTGTTTTGGTCCCCTAACTTTAACAAACTTCAAAAATGGTCCAAAAAGCATTCTAAAGCTTGTAGAATCATCCATTCATCAAAACCCTTGTAAAATTTTTCCATACTTTCCCCATTTTATTTCACCATGACCGAACCTAAGATGTCACTTTATACATGGTCTCCAACTTGATTCGAGCATGAATTCATCTTCTAAACATCATTTCCAATCATCTATAATCAATTCCATATCAAATTTAATTAAACTTCAATTTTATACAAAAGCCCTAACATGGTCAAATGCCTTAAACACCATTTCTAATGGTTTTCAATCAACTTTCAAGTATAGAAATGAATCAACAACATCAATTTAATCACAATTCAACCTTAAAATATGAAAACCTAACCTCCCCTTCATGCAAAAAAAGTCAATAATTCAAGGTTTCCATCATGGAAAACATGGACAAATGGTACAAAATGATAGAGAATTTCAAGTATAACAGTTTTCAATTTCATGTTGTCATCCAGAATCCAACTAAATTAGATTGAAAATTGAAAACGAAAAGTTTCCTTACCCTTGAAGGAGCTCACAACAATGGAGTAAATGAACAAGTTTCTTGATTTTTATATCATAAAAATATAAGCCATGTTGCATCTTTTAATTATAAAATGAATTAAAAATACATTTAATACCAAATTACCATTTTACCCTTGAAATCTCATGTTAGTAACCACGCCACTTGTAAAAAGTACTCATTATATGGTCAAAAATAAACCAAAACATTCTTAACTTCCAACTTTGCCCTTGTACTTTTCTAAAATTACAATCTTGCCATTTTTTATCCAACGATCCTGGCTTAAAATGGAAAATCAACTTAAATCTAATGATCCATGTTAAATTATAATAATTTAAAATATGGAAATCAAATTGTTAACCTTCCTCTACCATCCTTCAAAATACCTCAAAAATTCGATTCAATCTGATTATCCAAAATCTTCCTGGACTTTATCGCTTTATATATACAAACTCCATATAAAAATCCGAGAAACACAAAAAATGTCAGTTTTTAGGTAAACTATTCATTTACGGGGATATAATATATAACTTTTGAAAATTACAACTTAGTCTTTAAAATTTCCCTACATTTACACTTTGATCATTAAACTTTCAATTTATTCATTTTGGTCACAAGTCAAAATTTTGTGTATTACAAAAACCTAATGATATTATGCTACTAGTTTTTGAAAATATAATAATAAATAAATATAATCATAAAAAAATAAAATAGACTGGAAAAAAATTACAAATAGAAGAATAGAACTATCATTAATGTCAAAATTTAAAGAATATATATTTTAGAAATAACTTAGAATCTAACTTTAATATTCTTTTTTTTTATCTATTTATGGAGATAGTTAATTGATTATAAATGAATTTTTTATAAGAAATATACTCAAACTATGTTTTTTTTTTTTTACTTTTTTTGAAATAAAACATAGTTCGATATATTAGCCATTAACGGCACCAGAAATTAAAATGTACGAGATACAATATGGAGAATCCATATCATGGAAAGCAGGAGAGAAAAACATTAACGCAAAATTATATAAAGTATGGGTAGCCAAATTAGCCGATATTCTGATAATTGCCACTTGAAGGTGTCCATGCTCCTTCAACAATCATCATGCTTCCGCCAAGTCATAACCCACCGTTGACATATCCAGTTGTGTGGGGGTAAATTGGCGACCAACGTTCGCAGCGTCACTCTGAATGTGGATCCATGGATGATTCAGTTTAAGTGCTAAACGCAACCTATAGGTTATGGAAAAAGCTTCCGCCACCCCAGCATCCAAAATCCCTGGGAGAGGGATAGCTTGACTTGCAATAACCAGACCATAATTGTTCTTGACAACTATCCCCACCGATGCTTTGTGCTGTGAAGGAGAGTAGGCTGCTTCGACATTAATATTTATAGTATCCAATGGTGGTTTATGCCATACATCAGTGGAAGTGCCCGGTGCCTTTGTCCCCTTCCCAAATATCGCCATCGTCGAATCATATGAAGCCAGAATTGCCTTGCTAGAAATCACCGCTTGCCAATCTGGTAGCAGTCGTCCTTCATGAAGTTGAATATTTCGTTGGTGTCAAACCTGATACTGAAGATACTAATTTTTTTTTTACCCATTTTATTTATTTATTTATTGTTATTATTATTTTATTTATTATTATTATTATTATTATTATTATTATTATTATTATTACAAACAGGCTAAAATCGGGGCCCAATTACAGTTCCAAGCCCAACCCGGATACATCAGGCCCAACATTGACCCAAACATGGTGGCCCAGATCCAGATGGCCCAGTTAAACCCTAAAACCATATTAGGGTTTCCATCTCAGTATCCTAGCCGCCTCAGCATCACAGCCGTTGGATCTGAGAGATCCAACGGCCCACACGCATTCAGCACAAACCCTAGGGTGATGATACCCTAGGGACCACGCGGCGCCGTTTCTACTTCCAGTCGCTCTGCCGCTGCCATGATGCCCCGTCAAAGTTTCCAGAAGATCCATTACAGCCGCACACGTCGCTTGTTTTTTGTGAGTCACCACCATAGGTTTGGTGACTCACTGGCCTTCACTCTTGTGACCGGTTCGAGGCGCATCTCGTCGAGGCTATAAAAGCCTCAACCCACCTATAAAGGAAGGGACAGAGAGGAAGCAACAAAAGAAACTAAAAAAAGAGAGAAGAAAGGAAACTTACCCTTGGAGCCTCGATCATCACCGGAAGCCAAACATCGCCGGAGAACAGAAAATACCAAAGGTATTTTCTTAGATTTACTCTGATTAGGAGTTTTTTAGGGTAAACTAAAGCCAGATTTGGCCTTAGGAAGAGAAGGCCTTTATTTTCATGTAAAACGAAACTTTCCGGCCACCAGAGACGGTGGCCGGCAGCGGGGATGGCGGCGGTATACGGCTGCCTGCCGATGACCGGCTTCTCTCTGGTAAGGGAAGATAGAGAGAAGCCAGAGAGAATTTTTCTCTCTCGGCTTTTATAGAGAAAGAAGGAAAGAAGAAATGAAAAAATGGCCTTAAGGCCGTGTAATATTGGGGCTTAAATACCCCTCCCCGAACGACGCCGTTTTGGGGAGGGTCTGTCTGTAATTAATTAAAAGTTAAACCCCGTACGCAGTCCAGTAACTTTGTAATTTTTTATTATAGTCACTGAAATCAAATTATGAACTTTTTAATTTGATCTCTTAATGTTATTTCTTTATAATTTAGTCACTGACATAAATATTTTAGACAAATAACCGATTTAGTCCTTTAATTCTAATTAATGTTATTTTAATCCCGAGCATGTTTTAATTTATTTTAATTTGACATTCGAATTTAATATAATTTTATTTTAGTCCATAAATTAATAAATGAGTAAAATAACATGTTTAATCCCTGTAATTTTAAATAATTAATTATGAATTAGGTATTTAATGCTATTAGTTTATAATTTAATCACTAATTTAAATTTTTATTTTTTTTTATAAGTTATATATATAGTTTTAATTTTATTGTTAGTTATATGTTAATGTTTACTTTTAATTATTATTACTATTATTATTATTATCATTTAACCATAAATATATATATTTATATAATAAATAATATGTATTTTATTTATTTAAAATCTTAGTTAATTATTTTTAACTTATTTTAATCCTATTTTAATATTTATTTATTTTCCAATATTAAGAAAGGGCAGTCTTAAAATAACTGGATGTCCATTTTCTGATATTAAAAAAATAAATAAATATCTTATTTTATAAATTATATATTAATTGTTTTAATTATTTATTTATTTTTTAATATCAAAGAAAAGAGATGTTTTAAGGCACCTAGAAGTCCTTTTCTGATATTTATAAATAAATAAATATTTTATTTATAAATATATATAACTTAATATATATTTTTCATAATTATAATTTTAAAATAATAGGATTATAAATTAAATATATTTTTAATTTTTAATTTCTAATAATAGAGACAATTTATAATTAAAAAGTACCAATTTTGAGCGTTGTAGGGGTGTTAATCCTTCACTAAACGTAACCGACCACGAATCCCTTTTTATTATTAAAAAGAACAATTTTTTGGTTAAAACGCAGATCAGTTTATCTTTTAATCGATGTTTTCTTAAAAACTCTTTTAAAGGATGATTTTTAGGTATTCGACCTACCTGACCCAAAAGGTCGATGGCGACTCCCAAATTATTTATAAAAAAACATTTATTCACATCACTTTTCCCGCCAAATAAATATTTCTTGCCCGGACGAAAACCGGCTACGACAGCTTGGCAACTCCGTTGGGGACAGTCAGGCTTTTAAAAATCAATTATAAATTGTCTCTATTAATTATAAATTAAAAATTCGTATATTTAATTTATAATTCTTTCTTTTCAAATTTTTTATATACTTATTATTTTTATAGTATTTATATATATTATTTCATTTTATTTGCAAGTATTTTCATTATTTATTTTTCTGTTAGAGTTTTGAACATTTCTCCTCACACACAACACTTGCATTGCATAACATAAAGCTCTATAATTGAATTTGTCCCTTTTAAGTGGGAGTGAAAGCGACGTCTTCGTGAGAATTTATTCTCTGTGTCAGACCTAGCAAGTAACTTTCGGGGTTCATATGCTCTATGTCTTCGTGAGAATTTATTCTCTGTGTCAGGCATAGAGAAGTGTATCCCCTCGAATTGAACTCGATCCACTTTAGTCTGTGATGGATTAGGATTGAGGGTTAACAGCCCAAGGGGGCACTAACAAGGACAATTCAGGTACCTTTATTCTTAGATCTGAAACCCTGCATATAATAAACCCTAGAAACTCTTTCGATTTGAAGCCATGCCGAAATTTTGTCCAAAATAGGTGTACACACAGGAGAAATGAATTCTAATTTTTCTTTTAATTTATTTATTTTCT
Organism: Hibiscus syriacus; assembly: GCF_006381635.1. NCBI lineage: Eukaryota > Viridiplantae > Streptophyta > Magnoliopsida > Malvales > Malvaceae > Hibiscus > Hibiscus syriacus. The sequence continues at coordinate 19,020,217 of NW_024063471.1, forward strand.
TATTGAATAAATTGCATGTGAATTTAAATTATTTAACGTATGAAGAAAGGATGTTTAAATAGAAATATTTAGGTAGACATAATTATCAAATTATTCTTCCTTTATTATGTAAACTAATTCATTTTTTTGTGTTTTATTTCTTCTGTTTGCATAGCATCATACAGGATAAAATGCATTGATCCTCGTGTTAATTGTCTCATTGGAAAACCTTCATCCATGGATAAAAAGTGTTCAAATCAAATAGTTCTAAACTCAGAAGTAAGACAGTGGGCTGAGGATTTACAAAGACAAGGGGGAGACAGTCTGCAGGATGACTATGTATCTGAGTTAACCAGTTATGCTCCAGTTTCGCTAAAAAGAAATGATATGCAAGATTTGCGAGGCATTTGGGAGAGTTGGGACTCAAACAAAAAGTTGCAGTTTTATTAGACTTACAGAGACATCCCATATGTGCTCTATGTCGAAGTTGATGATGACTTACTTCGAGCCCTAATTCAATTCTGGAATCCAGGGTACAATAGCTTCACTCTCAATAAAGAGGACTTGGTTCCTACTATTGAAGAGTACACAACTTTGCTACATATAAAAGGGGCTTTGGAGAATCGAATTTATTCAAGGTCAATTAAAACTCAACCTTTTCGAGTTAAATTAGCAAAGATTACCGGAGTACGAGAGGAATGGGTGGTATCCCGTACAAAACAAAAAGGCGAAAGCGAAGGCATTGCTTGGACCAACATTAAAGAACTTATTCAGAGTCATCCAGACACTAAAGTACGATTCGATCTCTTTGCTTTGGGTATGTATGGTATGGTTATCTTCCCAAAAGTATTGGGATATATTGAAGCTACAGTAGTAGATTTGTTTGAGCAGCTACCAAAAAAGATTAATCCTGCTTCTGCAATTCTAGCAGAGACTTTCAGATCATTAAACGCTTGTAGAAAGCTAGGAGGTGGAAGATTCTCAGGGTGTACCCAATTGTTATATGTATGAATCCGTAGCCATTTCTGGAGGACAGAAAAGGTTTCATACCGGCGCTTTAATACGGACTACTCACCATTGAAAGAATTTCTGGAGCAAGAATGGCCGAAAGAAATTACGAAAGATATGTGGATTAATGCCTTTCGAAATCTGCAAAGCGATGACATTGTTTGGCGAGCCCCGTGGCTAATCCAAAGGGAATTCTTTTACAAATGTGGTTATTACAACTGGATAATACTGCTCGGATTGTGGGGAGGAATTGGATATGCACCACTTCTGGTCATAAGACAGTATGAAGGTCGTCAATTTGTACCTGTCACTGCTGGATTACATTCGTCTGAGTTCGCATTCCACAGCAAAAATTATAAAAGAAATATCATAGAGGCCTTTACAGCTTGGAAAACAACTTTTTGTATCCGAGCTAAAGCAGCAAAAGAAATGCTAACTCTTGATTATGAGGAATGGAGATCTGTCAGGAAAAATGAAAATATCCCTCTACCAGACCAAAATGAGGATATCTCTATGGAAGATCGCATTAAGGTGGTTCCATCAGAGATTGAAATCCTGAGAGCTGAGTTTGAAGCAGAAAGAGAAGGTTGGTCGAGAGAATTAGAGCAAATGAGACGAGATAAAGCTATGTTGGGTATTGACATTAACTTTCATTCATCACAATGTGCAATGTTGAGAGAAAACAAAGAAAAAGTTGATGGTGAATTCAGAACATTAAAGAAAAATTACCAGGAGTTATATAAATCCCAGAAAGCATCAGGACCGAGCCGATCAACAGTACAGATGACCAGAGAATTGAACATCGAGAAAAATCGAGTTGAAGATCTGAAAAGAAAGAATAGCCGTCTACTCAAAAGCCTTGAGAAAGGAAAGCAGAAAATGGAAGATTTTGAGGTTGATAGAAGAGAGCGAATTATAAAACACAAAGTTGAACACCGCGAGATCATGAATGAAATGCAAATAGAAAGGGATCGAGCAAAAGATTTAGAAGAGATGAAGAATGACATCCTTGATAAATTTGAAAGTGAGAAAAATATCATGTTCAAGGGATTTGAATCTGAAATGAAACATCTGATTGCCAAACTTGAAGTCAGAGGCCAAAGGATTGAAGAGTTCAATGTTGAAAAAGAAAAATGGGAGCTGGAAAGAAAGAAATTCAACACCAAACTTGAGGTAGTGCAAGAAGTGGCTAGCAATTGGATGCAAAGATGCAAAAACAAGAATGTTCAAATCCAGAAGCTTAATCAAAGGACGCAAGAAGCACAAACAAAACTTGAAGAAGATCTGGATCAGTCTAGAAACAAAAACTCATAGTTTAATGCTTACATTTTGCAACTTGAAGAGTCATTATTTCAAGAAAAGGTTTATCTAAGACCTAGTGATCTTAAAGAAAGTAATGAGGAAAGTGCTTCATTGCGAAGACACATTAGAGATCTTGAAAAAACTCTGCACAATTGTCAAATCAGAATCACTAAGTTAGAGCAAACCCTAGAAGAAACTAATGAACAATGGCAAAAATCAACTGATTTCTATGTTGAAAGAAGTGAAGAAAGAAGTAATATGGTATTCGAGGCCATGGTACAAATGAGCGAAGTTGCTAGATATGTTGGGGAACTAGTTGTTGAAGCAAAAATAATTGAGCATCACGTTGATCCAGTTTCTAAGTTCGGAAAGAAGGTGTCATGGATAATGAAAGAAATTATAGAGCTTAATAGGAAAGCTACGCCTTATCTGTAGTTATGAACTATTATAAAGAAACTTTTGTATGCCGATGAAAGTTGTTCTATGACAGTTAACTTTTTGGGATCAATACCTTTTGCATACATGCATTTTGCATACATTCATTATTCATTGCATTATTTTCTTTATGTATAATTTTTATTATTAAGATAACATTCATTAATTAAAATTTGAAAAATAATATCAAAAGAATTTTCAATCGCAGTTATTCTGGCCAAAAGAGAAATACAACATCACTATGGTACTAGACAAGCTACTAAGAAAATTATGGAGGATAAAATACAACGTATTGAGGAACAACATAATAAAGAACAAGCAGAGATGAGAATGAAGCTAGAGAAAATTGAAGCCAGTATTGCAAACTCACAAGACAGCAAGATGCAGAAAATAGAAGACATGTTTAAAAGGCAGGCTATCATTGGAAAAATGCATGAAAACCCTGTATCTTTCGACCAAGAACCTATGTATTCTCTAGGTTTCCCACCAGAACCAATTTATCACTTTGGTACTACACCTATACAAATCAATGCCCGCACATCAGCATTTCAAGAAACCAAACCACATGAAAATCGACAAGTGGATCATGCATCTTCAAGCAAAAATCTACTTATATCAGATGTGAAAATAGGAGATTTTAATGCTGAGCATCTAATCCCAGATTTGAATGAGCTGAATGAGAAAGAAAAAATAAATGAAGAATTGACCAGACAGATCAGGAGCTTAGAAGAACGAATGAAATCTGTAGAAATAACTGAATCATTCTATGGGTTTGACGCTAGTGAGTTGAGTTTGGTTCCAGACCTAATCCTCCCCATCAAGTTCAAAGTTCCCGAATTTGATAGATATGACGATACCACGTGCCCTTCATCCCACATTACTATGTTTTGTCACAGAATGGCAGGATATGTGAAAGATGAGAAATTATTAATTCACTGCTTTCAAGATAGTTTGACAGGACCAGCCTTAAAATGGTATACTCAATTGACCAAAGCCAACATTAGATCCTGGAAAGATCTGGCTAAAGCATTCCTAGAGCAGTACCGCCACGTAACAGACATGGTCCCTGATAGATGGACTCTCCAAAATTTGGAGAAAAAGAATAACGAAATATTCAGACAGTATGCTCAGAGATGGCGTGACACAGCAGCCCAAGTTCAACCACCTCTATCAGAAAAAGAGGCCACCGTAATATTTGTCCATACGTTAAAAGCTCCCTATTTAAATCATCTAATGGGGAATGCAACCAGAAATTTTGCAGATTTGGTCATTTCTGGAGAACTCATTGAAAATGTCTTGAAAAGTGGCAAAATTGAATCAAATGAGGGGTCTAGTTCCAAAAGACCTGTGTACCAAAAAAAGGAGAATGAAGTCAACAATGAAAACCCTTACAACAAAGATTCATCGAAAAGTGTTACAATAACCCAGCCAAGGGTTAAGAAAGAAGAAACAAACACTAATCGAGTAGAGTCCAGAGGATCTCGAAAGGAAAATGAAAGGTTGTCTTTTACACCTTTACCAATACCCTATGCTGAGATCTATGATTCGCTATTAAAAGCAGATGTCATACGGCCCTATCCTTTGGTTCCCATGCAACCACCATTTCCTCCATGGTATGATGTAAAGGCACACTGTGTTTACCATGAAGGAATTACGGGTTATTCTATTGAAAACTGTTTGGCATTCAAAAGGGTGGTTCAAAATTTGATCAACACTGGAAAGTTGTAATTCAATTCACTATCTACATCAAATCATCCACTGCCAAATCATGGAGATAAAAACGTGAATGCAATTCAGAAAGAGAACAGAAAGAAAGCAAAAACTGACATTTCTGAAATTAAATCTCCTTTTGTTTGGATATTTCAACAACTCTCCTTATCCGGTATAATTCCATAAGAATTCAGGCCAAAGCATAAAGAAGGCAAGAATTATTGTGAATATCATCAAGAGAAGGGGCATGAAATTCAACTATGTCCTGAATTTAGGGATTTGGTGCAAAAATAGATGAATAACAGAGAGATATAATTCTTTCAAGAAGAACCAGGGAAAAGAGAAGATGATGTTTGCTCATCAGAAGATTCTAAACCTAATCAGAGAATAAGTGATCCTGTGATCATTAAAGTGAAATCATCTACAGTGATTCCTGCACCAACAAAGCCGAAAGTAGTTATCACAACCCCTTTACCATTCTCATACAAGGATACCCGCAGGGTACCTTGGAATTATACTACCAATGTTTCAATGGTAGGAGGATCTGTTTCTATGGAAAAAACAGAAGAGAAAATACAGAATCTGGATTCGACGTCTGAAGCAGTGAGTGAAGTCGGATTTTTTACAAGAAGTGGAAGATGTTACTCTCCCGAAACATCCAATGCATCAGAACAGGTGAAAGCAAAAGAAAAAGCCATGGTAATACCCCAAAAGGTATTTGATGATGAATCCCCTCCAGCATTCAATGAGCCTGTAACAGAAAAACAAGCGTAAGAATTTTTGAAATTCCTGAAACATAGTGAATATAGTGTGGTTGAACAACTACATAAACAACAATCGCGAATTTCTATTCTTGATCTATTGATGAATTCAGAAGCACACAGAAATGCTTTGATGAGAATGCTTAATCAAACCTTTATCCCTGAAGATATATCCCCCAATAAACTTGACAGAATTGTAGGACATATAGCCGCTGACAATTACATAACGTTCACGGATGATGAAATACCTGAAGGCGGAATGGGGTCAATAAAAGCTTTGAATATTACCACACATTGTCATGGTCATGTTTTGCCAGGAGTATTGATTGACAATGGATCCGCTCTTAACTTGATGCTTCTAGTCACACTTCAAAGAATGCCTGTGGATAAATCACACATGAAAAGTTATCAGAATATAGTGCGAGCTTTTGATGGCACTCAAAAATAGGTGCTTGGGAAAATGGAAATACCATTGTTAATCGGACCAGTCGTGTACAATATTGACTTTGTGGTGATGGACATCCACCCTACATATAATTGTTTATTAGGGAGGCCATGGATTCATTCTGCATGAGCCGTTCCTTCTTCATTACATCAGAAATTGAAATTCGTTGTTGATGGACAACTAATATGCGTAGGAGCTGAAGAAGAAATCATTGCGTCTATAACAAGTGATGTTCCATATATTGAAACCATTGATGATGCTCTCGAATGCTCTTTCCGAGCTCTTGAGTTTGTCAATGCAACCTTTATTGCAGAAGGAAGAAAAATTCCATATCCCAGATTGTCTGATTGCACCAAGATGACTGTACGACAGACTTTAGGCATCGGAGCTAAAACTGGGAAAGGTTTAGGAAAGAATCTTCAAGGGAGTTCAGTTCCTGTAAGTATGAAGATGAAGAAAGATCATTTTGGGCTTGGATTTAAGCTCAATTTTCAGCAAAAGAACAAAGAGATGAAAAGAAGATGTGAAGATAGAAAGGCAAGGTTGAAAGAAGAAGAAATCCTTTGGGAACACATGTTTTTCCCACAGTTGAAGACCACATTCATATCAGGGGGAACAATTAATGTAGAACAACAGCTTGTTGAGGCCTTTAAAGAAGAAAAGTTGACGAAAGATCAAAGCATAGTTGAAGAAGCTATGAAAGGATTATTTATCAACATGATCATGAATGACAACAAGACTGGCAAATACTTGGCTAGGATTTGCCCTTGTTTTCTTGGAGAAACACTCAACAATTGGACCGCTGAAGACCTTCCTATAGTTTTTAATATTAACACAAAGTAATATTCAGAACTAATCTTTATGTCTAGCCCAAAAGTATGAAAACTTTTTGTTATCTTGTAAAGGAAATTATATTAAGTTCACCTAATATTAAATATAAGAAATTTTCTTTAAAATTTTTAGATGGCAATCATTCTTTACATTTTCTTACATTTTTATATTTATTTATTTCATAAATTTACTATATTCTTTCGGGAATATGTCCGACTTAAATTTGCAGGTGTCACAATGTTAATAGCATGTTTATTCCTAAATTTAATCGAGAGATAAATTTAGAGCAACCCATATGTCTGGAGGAAATCAATGAGTGTGAGGATGAACTGGAATGTGATGTTCCTACTGAATTATTAAGACTGGTAGAAAAAGAAGATAAACAAATTTTACCTCACAAAGAAGAGATTGAGACTGTGAATCTGGGAACAGATGAAGAAATGAAAGAGGTGAAAATTGGTACTACTCTGACAATCCAGATAAAACAAGAATTGATAAATCTCCTTCAAGAGTTCAAAGATATCTTCGCCTGGTCTTATCAAGATATACCTGGTTTGAGTACAGATATAGTGATGCACAAGCTTCCAATCAATCCAGAATATAAACCGGTCCAACAAAAGCTCAGGCGAATGAGGCCAGAAATGTTGTTGCAGATCAAAGAGGAAGTGATGAAGCAGATTAATGCAGGTTTCCTACAGGCAGCCAAATACCCAGAATGGGTAGCCAACATTGTTCCAGTACCAAAGAAAAATAGGAAAGTTCGAATGTGTGTGGATTACAGAGATCTCAACAAAGCTAGTCCGAAAGATAGCTTTCCATTACCCGACATAGACACCTTGGTAGACAATACTGCAGGACACATATGATTTTCATTCATGGATGGCTTTTCAGGATATAATCAGATAAAAATGAATCCTGAAGACATGGAAAAAAACAACATTTGTAACCATGTGGGGCACATTCTGCTATAAAGTAATGCCATTTGGATTGAAAAATGCAAGGGCAACGTATCAAAGAGCCATGGTAACTTTGTTTCATGACATGATGCACAAAGAGATTGAAGTATATGTAGATGACATGATTGCCAAATCCCGAACTGAAGAAGAACATATTCAAAATTTGAGAAAGCTTTTCCAGAGATTGAGGAAGTATCAATTAAAGCTCAACCCCGCTAAATGCACTTTTGGGGAAACTTCTGGGAAGCTTTTTGGATTTATGGTCAGCAAAAAAGGAATCGAGATTGATCCAGATAAAGTAAAAGCAATTCAAGATCTTCCACCACCCAATACAAAAAAATAAGTTCGAGATTTTTTGGGAAGATTAAATTATATATCTCGGTTCATTTCTCAATTAACTGAAAAATGTGATCCAGTGTTCAAATTACTTCGAAAGAACAATCCTGAAGTCTAGAATGATGAATGTAAAGAAACTTTGGATATTATTAAGAAATATTTATCCAATGCCCCCGTTTTAGTATCACCAATGCCTGATAGACCGTTAATTCTCTACTTGACAGTCTTTGAAAATTCGATGGGATGTGTACTGGGACAGCATGATGAATCTGGAAGAAAAGAAAAAGTCATTTATTATCTGAGCAAAAAATTTACTGATTGTGAAATTCGATATCCACCAATACAAAAATTATGTTGTGCCTTGGTATGGGCTACTCGAAGACTCAGACAATACATGTATATCATACTACTTGGTTGATATCCAAACTTGATCCTTTGAAATTCTTAATGGAATCACCAGCTTTGACTGGCAGAATGGCTAGATGGCAGATGTTATTATCTGAGTTTGATATTGTATATGTCAACCAAAAAGTGGTAAAAGGAAGTGTCATAGCTGATTTTCTGGCCAGTCGTGTATCGAATGATTATCAGCCTTTGAGTTTTAATTTTCCAGATGAAGATTTGTTATGCATATCCATGAATGAAGAATTCATAACAAATGATGAATCTTGGAAGCTTTACTTTGATAGAGCATCCAACGCCCTGGGACGAGGAATCGGGGCAGTGTTAATTTCTCCAGAAAATATTTATTATCCCTTTACAAGTAGACTGGAGTTCTTTTGCACCAATAACATGGCGGAATATGAAGCTTGTGTCATGGGATTGAAAGCAGCTATAGAAAGAAAAATCAAATGTCTCAAGATATATGGAGATTCATCGTTAGTGGTGTATCAATTACGAGGTGAATGGGAAACAAAAGATCCCAAATTGTTGGAATATCGAAATTTTACCCTCGAATTAGTGAAAGAATTTGATAGAGTCACCTTCAATTATCTCCCTCGAGAAGAAAATCAAATGGCTGATGCTTTGGCTACATTAGCTGCTATGTTTCAGGCAACTAAGAAAGTTGATATGATGCCAATCAAAATGCAAGTATATGAAATTCCTGCACATTGTTATAGTGTGGAAGAAGAGGTAGATGGTAAACCATGGTATTATGATATCCTGCAATATATCAAAAATCAAAGTTATCCACAAAATGCATCTGAAATTAATAAAAGAACCTTGAGAAGAATGGTTGCTGGATATTTTCTTGATGGCGAGACTATGTATAGAAAAAGCAATGATCAAATGCTATTGAGATGTTTAAATACCAGCGAAGCCAAAAGCATCATTGAAGAAGTACACAGTGGAATATGTGGAACACATGCAAATGGTCTTTCCATGGCTAGAAAAATAATGAGATATGGATACTATTGGGCTACCATGCACATAGATTGCATTGATTATGCAAGGAAATGCCATAAATGCCAGATATATGCAGATAAGATTCATGTACCCCCATCTCCTTTACATGTAATTACAGCACCCTGGCCATTTTCTATGTGGGAATAGACGTCATTGGGGCAATCACACCAAAAGCATCGAATGGACATTGTTTCATCCTTGTGGCAATTGATTATTTTACCAAGTGGGTTGAAGCTTCTTCGTATGCCAATATTAAGAGGTCAAAAGTCTGCAAATTCATAAAGAAAGAAATAATTTGCCGGTATAGCCTACCAGAAAAGATCATTACAGATAATGCTCTGAACCTGAACAACAAGATGATGACTGAACTTTGTGCACAATTTAAGATCAAACATGCAAACTCAGTGGCATATCGTCCAAAGATAAATGGGGCAGTTGAAGCAGCAAATAAGAACATCAAGAGAATCATTACAAAGACCACTGAAACTTACAAAGATTGGCACGAGAAGTTACATTTTGCTTTATATGCATACCGAACTACTGTTCGAACATCTACTGGGGCAACCCCTTTTTCATTAGTCTACGGGATAGAAGCAGTCTTACCAATTGAAGTTGAGATTCCATCGCTTCGAATTTTGAGAGAAACAAAATTGAATGAATCTGAATTGATCAAAGCTAGATTTGATCAATTGAACCTTATTGAGGAGAAAAGATTGAAAGCTATTTGCCATGGACAGATGTATCAGAAACGGATGATGAAGTCTCATGACAAGAAAGTACATCCAAGAGAATTCCAAGAGGGTGATCTAGTACTAAAAAAGATCTTGCCTATACATAAAGATTTCCGTGGGAAATGGATGCCTAATTGGGAAGGGTCATACGTTGTAAAAAAGGCCTTTTCCGGAGGAGCGTTGATCTTGGCAGAAAAGGATGGAAAAATTCTGAGAAATCTAATAAACTTGGATTCTATCAAGAAATATTATGCTTGAAAAAAAATGAAAAAAAATGAAAAGAAAAAGAAAAAAAAGAGAAGAAGAAGAAGAAAAAAGAAAAAAGAAAAAAAAGGGGGTCAAGATGAAAACCCACAAAGGGCATCTTGTAACCAAAGGAAGGATTTGAGTTGAAAACCTGAAAGGGCGGCTCAAATGCATGTTGATATTAGGCATCTGGAAATTGAACCCTCTTAAGATTTTGATAGTTTGGGGGGAACTTCACATCTACAAGCATTCTGACAACGTTTGAGATCTTTCAGACAAAAGCTTACATCAGTACTCTAAATTATATTAATTTGATTAATTTAGAAATACTTATGCTAATAATTTGTTGAGTCATTTGAATTTTTATCATTCCTATGCTTGCCATAACTTTGAATAAAAATCTATCTATTTATTAATAAATTCTAAGTTTATTTTCTCTAAATTCAATTTATTTGAGATTCAATTTATTTTCGAAAATTCAACTTATTCTTTTATTTGGTAAATGGATTAACATAATAAGTTAAAGATTTCTGAATATCACTTTATGTTAATACTTTTAAAGGCATGGAATACAAAGTAAGTCTTATCAACGTTTACAATCATTGTTAAAAAGCAAAAAAATTATTACCATCATAGAATTATTTGGAAGCGGAACAAGAAGAAATCTGTTCTCAATTGGCAGATCATGAATATAGCCCCTTTTCAGTGTAGCAGCATGAAAATGCTTCGAATCTACAAATTCTGGCTCTACAACGAATAAGTACTGTGATATTCCAGTCCAAACATTAACTGGAGCAAGTGCCACGTTATCATGGTAGAAATAAGGAGGCCCAATAGCATCTTCTGGAAGTGTTCTTTGAGTTATCTGATCTGGTTTGGTATGAACCCCAAAACTAATTATTAGATTTGAAAGATGAATTTGCTCATAGTAGAAATAAGGAGACCCAATAGCATCTTCTGGAAGTATTCTTTGAGTTATCTGATCTGGTTCGGTAGGAACCCCAGAACCAATCATTAGAATTGAAAGATGAATTGCATGATCGTCTTCATTAAGAAGCTTCTTTTCAAGCTTCCTCCGCTTCTTCTTTTTTAAGAAAATCATAGCCCAAGTTTCACCTTTTCTTGTAATTGGGATCATTGTATAATGGCTTCCTATCTTTTACCGGAAGAAGTGTGTCAGCAGCCTTAGCCATTTGAGCAGCACATATAAAATCTGCCAACTCTGCAATTGATGAATCAGGATTATATCTCTATGACTATTGAAGACATAGCATTTGAGTATCCCATTTTCGTCAAGTATAACAGTTTACTCTCCTCATCAAAATCAAAATTCAGGATTTTCTCGGTATCAAAAGAACTATCAATATCTGTGAAATCATATTGAGAGATCACTTCATAATTAGATGAGTAGTTATCAGAATCAACATGTTACATGAGGGCAAACTTTTCAAGAGTCTGTGCCATTGAGTTTTGTTCTCAAGGGGTTTTGTGACATTATATCTACATCTACATTTTTCAAATATGATAGATTCTCTGATTTGAAGAAGAAAGATTTATTGGATTTCTACACAACTGAAGAAATACTAAGTTCACCAATTTGAAATCAAATAAAAATAAACTTAACATTCATGCATCATAGTTAGGCATTTGCAAAAATAAGTGCATTTTCATTCATTTTATCCATGTTGAATTTTGACAGGAATTTCAAAGATTTTAGCAAAGATTTAAATCCATCATTCAATGGATCAACAGTGCCAGTTAGAGTTCATAATGAGAAGAACTCATCTGAAGAAGGAAGAAGAAGTTCATAATGAGAAGAACTTGTTCAACTTTTTGTTTGAATTCATCATTCGATGGATCATCACTTCAAAAGAAAGTTCATAATGAGAAGAACTTATCTGAAGAAGGAAAAAGAAGTTCATAATGAGAAGAGCTTGTTCAACCTTTTGTTTAAATTCATCATTTGATGGATCAACATTGCCAGGTAGAGTTTATAATGAGAAGAACTTGTTATCTGAAGAGGAAGAAGAAATTCATAATGAGAAGAATTTTTTCAACCTTTTGCTCAGATCCATCACTTGATGGATCAGCTTTTCCAGAGAAAGTTCATAATGAGAAGAACTCATCTGAAGAACGAAGAAGAAGTTCATAATGAGAAGAATTTGTTCAACCTTTTGTTTGAATTCATCATTTGATGGATCAGCATTGCCAGGTAGAGTTCATAATGAGAAGAACTCGTCTGAAGAAGGAAGAAGAAATTCATAATGAGAAGAATTTGTTCAACTTTTTGTTTGAATTCATCATTCGATGGATCAACTTTTCCAGAAAGTTCATAATGAGAAGAACTTATCTGAAGAGGAAGAAGAAGTTCATAATGAGAAAATTTTGTTCAACCTTTTTCATGACTTTATCATAGAAGGAGATAGATCAGCATCAACTTTTCCAGAGAAAGTTCATAATGAGAAGAACTCATCTGAAGAAAGAAGAAGAAGTTCACAATGAGAAGAGCTTGTTCGACCTTTTGCATGACTCTATCACAGAAGGAGATATATCATCATCAGCATTTCCACAAGGAGTTCACAATGAGAAGAACTCATCTGAAAAAAAAGAAGTTCACAATGAGAAGAGCTTGTTCAACCTTTGCTAGATTACATCACAGAAGGAGATAAATTGTCATCCCCAGTGGAAAAGTTCATAATTAGAAGAACTAATCCCAAAGAAGAAATTATTCAACATTGCCATCATAATCAAGTGAAGTCAAATGGATAAAAAAAATTATTATCTTTTCGTCTTTGCCCTATTCTTGTTAACATAAGAATGAGAAAAGAGGGGCAGCTGAATATACTAATTTTTTTTACACATTTTATTTATTTATTTATTGTTATTATTATTTTATTATTATTATTATTATTATTATTATTATTATTATTATTATTATTATTATTATTATTACAAATAGGCTAAAATCGGGGCCCAATTACAGTTCCAAGCCCAACCCGGATACATCAGGCCCAACATTGACCCAAACATTGTGGCCCAGATCCAGATGGCCCAGCTAAACCCTAAAACCATATTAGGGTTTCCATCTCAGTACCCTAGCCGTCTCAGCATCACAACCGTTGGATCTGAGAGATCCAACGGCCCACACGCATTCAGCACAAACCCTAGGGTGATGATACCCTAGGGACCACGCGGCGCCGTTTCTACTTTCAGCCGCTCCACGTCACTCCGCCGCTGCCATGATGCCCCGTCAAAGTTTCCAGAAGATCCATTACAGCCGCACACGTCGCTTGTTTTTTGTGAGTCACCACCATAGGTTTGGTGACTCACTGGCCTTCACTCTTGTGACCGGTCCGAGGAGCATCTCGTCGAGGCTATAAAAGCCTCGACCCACCTACAAAGGAAGGGACAGAGAGGAAGCAACAAAAGAAACTAAAAAAAGAGAGAAGAAAGGAAACTTACCCTTGGAGCCTCGATCATCACCGGAAGCCAAACATCGCCGGAGAACAGAAAATACCAAAGGTATTTTCTTAGATTTACTCCGATTAGGAGTTTCTTAGATTTACTAAAGCCAGATTTGGCCTTAGGAAGAGAAGGCCTTTATTTTCATGTAAAACGAAACTTTCCGGCCACCAGAGACGGTGGTCGGCGGCGGGGATGGCGGCGGTATACGGCTGTCTGCCGATGACCGGCTTCCCTCCGGTGAGGGAAGCTAGAGAGAAGCCAGAGATAATTTTTCTCTCTCGGCTTTTAGAGAGAAAGAAGGAAAGAAGAAATGAAAAAATGGCCTTAAGGTCGTGTAATATTGGGGATTAAATACCCCTCCCCGAACGATGCCATTTTGGGGAGGAGTCTTTCTGTAATTAATTAAAAGTTAAACCCCGTGCACAGTCCAGTAACTTTGTAATTTTTCATTATAGTCACTGAAATCAAATTATGAACTTTTTAATTTGATCTCTTAATGTTATTTCTTTATAATTTAGTCACTGACATAAATATTTTAGACAAATAATCGATTTAGTCCTTTAATTCTAATTAATGTTATTTTAATTTTAATTTGACATTCGAATTTAATATAATGTTATTTTAGTCCATAAATTAATAAATGAGTAAAATAACATGTTTAATCCCTGTAATTTTAAATAATTAATTATGAATTAGGTATTTAATGCTATTAGTTTATAATTTAATCACTAATTTAAATTTTTATTTATTTTTTTTATAAGTTATATATATAGTTTTAATTTTATTGTTAGTTATATGTTAATGTTTACTTTTAATTATTATTACTATTATTATTATTATCATTTAACCATAAATATATATATTTATATAATAAATAATATGTATTTTATTTATTTAAAATCTTAGTTAATTATTTTTAACTTATTTTAATCCTATTTTAATATTTATTTAGTTTCCAATATTAAGAAAGGGCAGTCTTAAAATAACTGGATGTTCATTTTCTGATATTAAAAAAATAAATAAATATCTTATTTTATAAATTATATATTAATTATTTTAATTATTTATTTATTTTTTAATATCAAAGAATTTCTTATATTTCTAAATAAATAAATATTTTATTTATAAATATATATAAATTAATATATATTTTTCATAATTATAATTTTAAAATAATAGGATTATAAATTAAATATATTTTTAATTTTTAATTTCTAATAATAGAGACAATTTATAATTAAAAAGTACCAATTTTGGGCATTGTAGGGGTGCTAATCCTTCCTTAAACGTAACCGACCACGAATCCCTTTTTATTATTAAAAAGAACGAATTTTTGGTTAAAACGCAGATCAGTTTATCTTTTAATCGATGTTTTCTTAAAAACTCTTTTAAAAGATGATTTTTAGGTATTCGACCTACCTGACCCCAAAAGGTCGATGGCGACTCCCAAATTATTTAAAAAAAACATTTATTCACATCACTTTTCCAGCCAAATAAATATTTCGTGCCCGGACGAAAACCGGTTACGACATATACAATACCACCAACAATATTCTGAAGTCATTTACGGTCAAGAACGATGATAAGAAGTATAACCAGTCTCCATAAGAGGAATATGGAGCAAAGACATCTGAAGCATTGATTCCAAGAGCAGTATAGATGGGGAGGGTGGCGACATAGTCTCAGAAAGCATGTAAGCTGGTTTCTGTGGAAATTCTGCAAATATGACAACATCCAGACGGTAATCCGGCTAATTGAATACGACTCCCAATCGGTAATCCAGACGGTAATCATTGCCAAGTCAGCAAATGGTGAGGAAGAATACACGTAAGAAAGGGCATTCCAAAATCGATTCGTTTGGTGGTTACATTAGCTGGCTATTAAAGGCAATAGAAGATAGAAGGAAAGCATGAAAAATATTGTTGAAATCTGTTATCCTCTTTCCTCTCTAATTCTCTCTCGTCTTCTCTGTATTTCTTCTATCCTATCTCCCTTCTATCTTCTTAGTTACTGTAATTCTCTTGTGCTTCAGTGAAAATACAGCTTTAGCATCTTCAATTCATATCAGTGTGTTCTTGAGTTCACAACATTGGTGCTTTCGTTGAGAGATTGAGCTATGATGAATGAAACAGAGGCCATTAAAAGTCTGCAGGAGACTGTTGCTCGCCACGAACAACTATTGGGTTCTCTTGAAGCTCATGCTGAGGAGCAGAAGCAAGTAAACGAAAAGACCCATCAAATGCTTCAGGATGTAATGCGTCAAATAACTGCAATCTCAATGCAGTTGGGGCTGACGTTCAATGAACACCCTGAAATCGATGGATCGGAGAAAGTTAAGGCTAAGCAAAATGACTTAAGCATAAATGCTCACTACATGTTCGACGATTTGCCAACACCAAAGAAATATGGCGTTGAAGACCAAACAAATCGAAGCAGTAAGAAAATTGATTTTCCAAGTGAAATAACGAGAATCATAGGTTCATCTAAACCTGTGGAAACAACAGAAATTCCGATTGAAGATCAGAATATTAAATTACAAGAGCAGTTACCAAATGAGATGGGGAACCTACATGTAAGGAGCATCCAAAATCATGTCAATGGCAGTAAGTGTGGAAACCATCACTTTGAATTAAGTTTTCATATCGTTAAGTATCTAAGATTAAATTCTTGGATGTTGTGTGCATCGTATGTTGCTGACAATGGATATAAATTACAGCTTATGGGAGTTGCATATAAGAGATTATCTGTTAGGAATTTCATGTTTCTAATTGTTCATATTTGGGAAAAGTTTAGAGGGATTCATTCATGGGTGTTTCCACATGTGAAGGTGCTGGTTAAGTTTAATGATCCTTCCAAGTTTAGGCTTCTGCTAATGGAAAAGTATATGCCTCAAATCATTAGAATTTTTGAAGTCATTGCCGTCATTTTCATTTCTCAGTGGTTCTTCTTTTGGAAGCTTCATATTGATGTTTATGGAGATGGTGATCAAATCCTTAGCGCTATAATTAATTTTGTTAAAGCTGATGGACTTGTTAAACTTGCAAAACTTGTCGAGACAGTTGTTGAAGATCCTCAATATATCAACTATTTGTTAGCTTGGAATGAAGTGAATGCTCAAAGTGATACGTGTATTGATAAACATTTATCGGCAATTGTTTTTCGAAGAAGTGGGGGGCAAGCTTTATCAGGATATTGTTATTGTGCTAACCTACCAAAGGACTTCGACAACTTCGGATGGATTAAGTATTTGATTGAAATGCAAAACAGGTTACCACCGAGCAAAGATGGTATTAATCATGATGCAAGTGTAACAAGCGATTTGGTTTTTGACAAATTACAACCAAACCGGCAGCTACCACTTTTCTTTCAGAGCAATCCGCAGTTATGTCAAATGTACTTTGGGTCATTCGGTGGTCTTGAATGGATTGAAAGTGTTGCATATAAACTGGATGTGCGCACAACTTCAAGAATTTCCCATGTTGTTCGTATGTTTTCTCTTAAGAAACGTGTGCGATCTATGGGTATGCAAATCATACCACTATTGATGTCAGAAACAATTGATGATAAATACAAACTGTTTCATTTTCTAGCACCATGGGAATTAATGATAAATGAAGTTCTGGAGCCTGAAGTGTTAGTTCAATGGGAGGATCTATGTAATGAGACAACTAATTGGATGACTATGGAGGAGTTTCAGAAAGCAAATTTTACTTGGGACCTTGTGGACAAGGTCTTATTCAGAGATGGGAGTAATGTTATGCATCAGAATTGGAGAAATCATGAGAATATTGATCCAAATTTTGGAGGAGATAGATTGTTGATACAACGAGATACATTGTGGCTAGGATTAGAGTCAAATTTAACTCGAGAACAACAAAGAATGAAAATGCAAGTTGACCATAAGCGTCGAGATAATACCCTGCAAGTGGGTAGTTGGATGTTTTTATGCTTGCAACCATATTGTCGGAGGTCACTTTGGTTTCACAAGCAGCATGATATTGGACCCAATTATTTCAGACTCTACGAGATTCTTCAAAGGATGAGTATTGGGGCGTATAAGCCGAAGCTACATGCATCTCCTCGACTACATCGAGTTGTTCATGCAGCCATGCTTAAGCCATGTCACGACATTCTTCAACAACTGATCACTCCACAACCTCGGCTGGAAAATTCAGGTTCAACATCTGCTTCGAACCTTGAGGACAAGGTTCTTTTCCAAGATGAGGGTATTGTTATGACCCAAGAGCAGTCCATGCCAACTCAGCAAGCACATCAATCATTGCCAAGTCAGCAAATGGTGAGGAAGAATACACGTAAGAAAGGGCATTCCAAAATCGATTCGTTTGGTGGTTACATTAGCTGGCTATTAAAGGCAATAGAAGATAGAAGGAAAGCATGAAAAATATTGTTGAAATCTGTTATCCTCTTTCCTCTCTAATTCTCTCTCGTCTTCTCTGTATTTCTTCTATCCTATCTCCCTTCTATCTTCTTAGTTACTGTAATTCTCTTGTGCTTCAGTGAAAATATAGCTTTAGCATCTTCAATTCATATCAGTGTGTTTTTGAGTTCACAACAATGTTCGATCCCTAAGTTGAGTAGATAAAATATCCTCATGCGCAAAACACTTAGCCCCGAGTACTCGTGCCAATAAACAATTCATAGAATTGAAGCACCGCCACACCTGTTTACCAAGAAGGGCAATGTTAAATTGACGAAAGTTCCGGAATCCAAGGCCTCTAAGACGCTTTGGTTGGCATATGTTTTTCCATTCTAACAATGACCAAACTTGCTCATTGGGACTACCTGCCCACCAATACGAGTAGAGAATGTGTTACGACCGTCGGCGCACCTGCAGCGGAAACAAAAATTCGACGGTCTCACCAGCGATCCAAGTACGCAAAACTGAAATCGAGAGGAAATGATACGAATACTTACAATTGGTTCCTTGAAAAACATCAAAGATAGCAGCGACTAATGGTGATCACGAACAGTTCAAATCGTAAGTCTCCACGAAAATAAGTCTCGGCCTATACTTAGTTCACCATATTGAGAGCAAAATTTACTTTTCCCAAAAACAGTTTTGAGAAAAACGGCAAAAAAACATGGCTGCTAGACCTTACTTCACTTTAAATAAATTAGTTACCCTAACATATTAGGGATTTTAAATTATTTCGAATTAATAAAAAAATCTGATTTAATTAATTCAAATTAAATATACATTAAAGACTTATAATCTGAATTACAATCTTTAATGTTTATTTAAACTCTTATTTAATTATTCCGAATTAAATATCGATTAAAAGAGTTGTAATCAAATTTACATTCTTTTAATGTTTACTTACTATATTAGGGATAATTAAAATCATATGTATATCAAATATATATATTTACTCTAGATATATTTTAGTAACATACAACAAATTGTACATCTTTGCTCATTTCAGTCCTAGGGTGTGACCTTGTAGGTTCTTGTAACGTTAGTAGTAATTATTAGAACAATTCTAATATTACATACAATGAGTGACATCTAGCAATATATCATTGTCACCTAAGTTATAAGAAATTATGATTCGACATATCATCTCTGTGATTAACTCTTTTATGTATTACATCCTTTTGTCCTTTATATCTAGAATAGGCACAAGTCTTGGAATAGTCACACTTGTATAGTCCATCTATTGTTTCTTGATATCTAGAGTAAACTATAATTAACGAATAATTTGTGATATCTCATATCAACTTATTCGAGCATGGCCATGCATTTCTATTCTCACTCAATCAAGTGGTCTGTGATATATTTCCTATTATATAGGAATGACATATCCTATCTTAATCATACACACCCTACTACATATATCGAGATATATTCAATAACAGTCTTTATAGTGCAACCAGTTACAGAGCATGTTTAATTGTATCAAAACATACAACAATATATGTTGGGATAACATTGATATCAAGTCTAAGGATCATACATATAGTCATCACCATGAGCAATGTTATGACCGTTACATAATAATCCAAGACATATGCTCATGGTGGGTCAATCCAATACATTGTTATCTAACAATATAATCATGTATCAATTCTGACATCTCTATGTCAATGACAACTTGTAGTCATCAATCAATAACATGTTAGTCTTAAGCATATTATTATTGTCCATGCCCATAATAATACTTGATTATGGATCTTTTTAATAATAATAATAATAATATATGGACTTTATTATCTTTCAGTTTATGTTAAACACATACATATAACTGAAAATAATAATGGTAGTGTCTTTATTCAATAAAATCGGTAAATAAATGTATTATTACAATCATCATATAATTAATCTTTGGGCGTACTCTAACAAAATGCTCTCCATATTTGAGATAATCCCACCTGGGAGAAGGAAACAACTCATAATGTATGTAAGGAGAGGTTGTCGAATTGACTGAATATACACTACCCAACCCCCAAAGGATAATATATTATTTTTCCATCCATTTACCCGAGTAATGAACTTATCCCTAAGCCATCCAAATGTTGTTGATGTAACATCCCAATCATCGGGTCAGTGGCCAAAATGTAAGAATCTTAAACTCAGCAGTTGAATTAGAATAATTCAATAAGTTCAAGGATTTATAGTTGGAATTTTTGTGTAGGGTTTGAGGGAAATTTTGGTTTAATGGAGAGGGCATTATGGTCTTTTCATATTTAAAGGATAAGTATCTCCTTTATTAAAGGATTGGCACGTGGGATTTGGAGTTATCTGGAAACTCCTTTCTTACTCTCTTCTTCTTCTATCGTGAGCTTCCTCCTTAAGGTAAGATTCTGAATTTTGTGGTTTTCCTTTAATTTTTGGTTGGTAATGGAAGTTGGGGTGTTATATAAGCTTAAGGAAAACTTATATACGATTAAAACAACAAGATAAGTGAATTTGAAAGGATTTTGTAAAATGGATTTTGAAATGAAATTTTGATATGGAGTAGTTTTTGAAGTTTTATTGAGATATTTGACTTGTCAATGATCTAACTAAAGGATTAAGAGTATTATAAGTGATTAAGAGCTTGGTTGAAAACATGGCATGATTTTTTAATGTAAGTGTTTTAGTGAGATTTTGTATGTTAGGGAGTAGTAATTGGAGGAAAGTTGGTTTGAATGAAATAAGTTGTTTAAGGGCTTAATGAGGGTTGATATAAGGGATTTGAGTAGATTTTGCGTTGATTTTCAAAGTGAAAATGGCCATTATGGACTTCGAGTATCGGTACCGTTAGAACAATACCGATACTTCAAGGGATAAATATGTGTATTTCTTAAGGGTAGTATCGATACCAGTTGAAGAGGGGATCGATATTGTGTGGGTAGTATCGATACCAGGGTGATGGTATCGATACCATTTTTTAGATACGATTACAGAACGCCAAATTGGTATCAGTACCTTAAGGAGGTATCTATACCCTTGAAGGGAAGTATCGGTACTGTAGGGGTAGTACCAATACTTCAAGGCATGAAATGGAAAGTAAGGTTTTCTTGCATGATAAGTTATTATGATTGGATGTAAGCGATTCGAAGAACGATATCGATTTTCGATTGTTTTGTGTAGTGATTGAACGAAATCAAATTACGGTCAGCTCGACATATTAGGTACCGATTCGAAGGTTTTAAGGATTTTGATTAGAACTTCAGTGAGGCAAAGGTGAGTGTAACTTCTTGGTTTTGTAACATGATTGAGGAAGGCTTGCGATAAGCCACCTCTTTGTTTTCGATCAAAAACTTTACAATTTTTTTTTATCTTACATTGCAAGGTTTTATCTAATTTATATTATATAAGATGTGTTTTATGATTATATGATTATAGAAATGTGACTTTGAAAAAGTGTGTGAGAGTAACTATGTGAATAAGAAACACTTCGAATAATGATTGAACATAATTATGTGATTAATCGCCCAAAGTATATGTATGAGGATTAGAGGTATAGTTGGCATGCCAAGAGTAGAGGGTTTTATGTGGCACTTCGATGCAAATCTATGTGGTCTTTCCGGACAAATAGGTGGTAGGTGCAAACCTATGTGGTCCTTCGGGACAATTATGTGGTACTTCGGTACAAATTACGAGCTGTGGTGACAGTATTAGTGCACAACCTCAGTGTACTCAAATACCTAGAGTTCTCAGTAGTATACATTGGGCATTTGAAACAAAGCTATAAAAAGAGAATAACACATAAGTATATGATTTTAGATATGGAAAAATAAGTTGAAATGTTACATAAAATGCTTTGATAAAAACCAATAAAGTTTTCGTTTAATAAGTTAGCACTACTAGTATTTGTCTCACTAAGTCATAGACTTAGCGTGTGACTTTTCTCACGCGTAGGTTTGAAGAAAGCGGAAGATTGAGTTGTCGAGGATAGCATACCGTAAAGATCAGATCAAGACAAATTAAATGTAAGTTTTTGTTAATTTTGTAAATTGTTGGCATGTATTATACATTTAATTTGAAATGCTCTGATCTATTTTATAAACTCATATATTTTGTAATTCTGTACTTTATCAAAGCTTTATGTAAATATGAATGTGAAATAATTTTCTTATTTAAATTAAGGTTTATAATCATTATATTGATCAAAAATTGTAAATTGTTCCTATTTGTTCATCACATGTGTTTTGAAAAGTAAATGTGATACATCGGATTCGAATCTGGGTCGGGTACGGGTTAGGGGTGTTATAGTCAAATTATTCCGACCGGCCAGAAAAAGAGTGCCCAAGTAATGTCCCAATAAGAGCACCCAATTCTTGTTGCATTTGATATGAAGTGTTGGCACCAAAGTATAAAGTTAATTTATTGTAGTTAACAAATTGGCTACCATATAGTTGCAACACCTCTTTGATCCTTCGAAATTCATCAGGCGTGTTACGTAGAACAAGAGGCAATCATCTGCATATAGCAGATGTGTGATTCGGGCTGCCTGTCTACAGATACGGAGGCCCCCGATGTGATTGGCGCGCTGCTCAGAATGGAGGAGAGATGCTAGTCCTTGCGAGCAGAGAATAACAGCGGGTCAGCTTATCGGATCCCCCACTCTGGTTTGAAACACTCGGTGAGACTGCCATTCACTCGCACACAGTAAGATACCATCGTGACACACTTCATCGTCAGATTGATCCATTCAATCACAAATCCAAGACGAGTAAGTACATCTCTCAAAAACAACCATTACACCCGATCGTAAGCCTTCTCTATATCCAGTTTCACGACAGCCCCCCGGCTGACTCCCAGAGGAGCCGTTTTCAAATAATAAATCATCTCATGGGCTAAGATGACGTTATACGAAATGACCGTTCCTGGAACAAAAGCACATTGCTGCTCATCAACAAAAATGGCTAGGAGTGACCGAAGGCGATTGAAAATCACTTTGGAGATTATTTTGTAGAGAATCGTATACAATGCAATTGAACGGTATTGCTTCAAATTCTCTGGCAGTGTCACTTTTGGGATAAGGACTAAGACCTTTTCATCAAAATCCGCAATTGCGGCTCTGTCCTCCAAGATATCGATGCATAGGTTGATAATATCTTCCCCCACCAAAGGCCAAAAGGTGTGGTAAAGCTTCCCGAAAGTCCATCTATGCCCAGTGCTTTATGAGGATGAATTTAGAGAAATGCTGCAAGGACTTTGTCGTGTGTGTATGCTGCTGTAAGAGTAGTATTCATCTCCTCCGTCACTATCGGGGTCACGGTATTCAGCAACTCAGGCATGTAGTTCGGTGACGATGAACGGTAAGCATTCTGAAAATGAATGAAAGTTTCTTCCAATATTGAATCATGGTCCTCAATCCTGGAACCATCCTCTTGACTCAGGCTTCGGATGGTATTTTTCCGACACCGTCAAGATGATCGTGCATGGAAATAAGCTGTGTTGGAGTCCCCATGTGCCAGCCATTGTACTCTTGAACGTTGCCTCCAATAAACCTCTTCCCGAGAAAATCGATGCAATAGATCCTCTCTGAGATTACTAAACTCTTATAAACCTATGGTAGTTATGTTGTTTTGCAGCAGGTAATTAATACAACTGCACAACTTAGAGATGCAATCACGATCTTCAATTCGTCGAGCTTGCTGCCACCCTCTAAGTTTAGTACCAACCGATTTTATTCTGCCAATCACCGAATCTGTCGAGGCTCCACAAGCATTTTGAACCCTAGAAACACACTCCGGTTCATCTTTCCAGCATTCTTCAAACCAAAAATAATCTTCACGACGAACCATAGGCGTTGTTGAAGCAGGAGTAGTGTCCAGGAATAGAAAGAAGTGGTCCGACGTGGTTATGAATTCGCTTATCACGGTATATCCAGGATAAAGAGTGAACCCATCCGAACTTCCCACGAATCAATCTAGCCTTTCACAGATATGAGCAGTATTCGAGCCCCCCTTTAAACCAAGTGTACCATCCCCGTTGAGGACGAATGTCCCATAAATAATTCTGTTCCAGGCAGGTTCAGAAAGCTTGCATATCAGCACGTGAGCGACGTCGGCCACCCGTCTTCTCCGACTCAATTAGAATTTCATTAAAGTCACCGCCAACTATCCATGGTAATGAGGAGCGAGGGCTGAGATTATCCAATAACGACCAAGTGGAAGCATGATTACGCCGATCACTATGACCATGAAGACCAGTAAATCGGATAGCTCCCTCATTGGTATGAATCACCGAGTCAATATGGTTGTGGGAGTAGGAGAGTAGATCCACATTTACTGAAGATGACCAATACAAAATCAAACCATAACACCTAGGCGAGCTCGAACAAAGATACATCCAACCATATTCAATCGAACTTTCAAGGATTCCACACGAGGTCTTTGAAGTTTAGATTCACAGAGGAACACAAAATCAGGAAATTTGCGAGCAATCAATTGCTCTAGTGATTGAACCGTGTGGGTTCCCAAGCCCCCGATAATTCCAACTTATGATTTTCATAATGATTGGCAGGGTTGAGACTCAACCGCCGCCGTTACATATGGATTAGAGGAGGATAAATTGACACCCAAAGAGGATCTAGGGAGCTCAGAGGGGCGAGTACGTGCCCTCTTAGGATTTATGCCATCCTCCATAAAAGGAGAAGTCAACGACGATCATTTACCAGTACGACCCCCTTGTGCACGAGGTGTTGGAATAGTCCCCGTAGATTTAGTTGTTGGCATAGGTATAAAAGAAGTATCCATGCTGGAAGATCCATCGTCATCCGACTGAGATGGCCCAGGAGGCCGAACGACCCTGGAGTTAAGCAGAAGAGGCTGCTCATGCTCAATCGGTGACAATTTTACAATACCAACTCCAGGTCGTGCTTGCTGCATCTGACCAGCTGATGGAGGCACTCTAAGCCAGTCCCCAAACTCATCCAGATCCGTAGACAAGATGATAAATTAGGTGCATGATGCCACAACGTGTCCAATAAGACCACAACGGTGACAAAAGTTTGGAAGTCGCTCATACTTTATGTCATCATGGGTGGTGACACGTTTCATAGTATAGTATGATATATAGTATATAGTTACATGTGATATTACATATTAAATATAATTGCATTTGCATGTTATAAATATCATTGCATATATTAGATGGTAGTATTAAATAATTAGTGTGTTTCATATTGTATATTATATAATTAGTATACTATATAGTTCCATATTATAAATAGTAGTCCATTATAAATAGTCCATGTTATAATATTAGCATACTTAATATTTCATTTTTAAATAAGTAAAACCCAAAAAAGAAGTCATTTTCATTAAAAGAGTCCATTACATAGTTTTTTACATATGCCCAAATTAGCCCACACATGTTTACATATATGCATTAAATAAAAAATAAAAACAAAAACCCTAATATCAGAGGGGGGAATTTTGTTGTTTTGAAAAGTGGGGCATTAATTAGTGGTTTATCTTTTAGGTGGTGACATCACTTATCCAAGGCAAAAAGCACAAACAAATCTTCACCATTGATTAGCCTCCATCCAAAGGCTATGAATGCTTCAATCAAAGAGAAACAAACACAAAATGATGAGAGCCATTGATGACGAGATGCATCCAAAGGCCACCATGATGCCACATCATCAATCCACACCAAAGAAACACAAAGCAATCTAAGCCATTGGATCAAAGATGGATCCAATGGACATGCTTCATTTTCTACAAAGAGGCGCCGGCAAGTGTGACTCACGCGCCGGTCCGGTTGTCTTCCCCGGTAAATCACTACCGCAAAACCGCGACGCCGTCGTATCACTCCACCGCCGGTTGGGTTTTGAAGCATGCAAAAATCAAGAAAAAATCGGTTAAAGAACCTTCGTGATTCCGAGCTCATTCCAACCGTTTTTTAGCGGGAATGGTTGGATTAGGAGCCAAAAATCATCAATATAAAAGGAGCTTCAATCATTATCATTAATCATGCAAATAATCACAACTAAGCATCAACCGAAGCAATATTCATCATCATCAAGCAATACTTCGAAAATCTTAAAGAAAGGGGGAGAGGAGAAGCGTTTTTACCTTCGGGTTTGTCTCGTCGCCATTTGTTGCTTATCCTTGGTGGAAGGTGAACTTTCCTTCATTATATATATATATATATATATATATATATATATATATATATATATATATATCGTTTTTTGGGAGGTTCGAAGGGTTTCCGGCCGGCGTTTGAGGCGATGGCCGGCCAGAGTCGAATGGTGGCCAGAATTGGTCGGAGTTCGGTTAGTGAAGAGGAAGTTGGGTTTTGGTTCTTATGAACCGTTGGTTTTAGGTTTGGGGATGAAGAACACTTGGGCAGTATTTGGATGGTGTTCTTGGGATTCTTGGGTTTAGAGAGGAAAAAGCTTGTTTTGATCTAAATATAATATGTTTGGGTTGTTTGGTGGTGTTAGTGGAATATATAAATGAGTTGTTGGGTAAGAACTTTATATGAACTTGGGAAGATGAGTATTGTTTGATCTTGAAAAATAATTTTTGAATGGATTTCAGTGTTTTATGGGATCAAAACTTAAAGCTTGAATTTTTAGATGAATATGATGAATTAAGGAAAAACATGTTAACTTTGGAGATTTTCGGTTGAGAGCATTTTTGGGAGGATGGGATTTTGGAAGAGTGAAAAATGAGGTTTGTGTTAAATTTTTTGGATTTTATAATTATTAATTTTTGGGCTAATTGTTTCATTAAAACACTACATAGTTAGCGTGTTTTTACTATTATATGTGTATTTTCATATATTTTATTTTAGTCACTAAATGTATGTAATTTGTTCCCCAAATTTTAATTGAGTTCGATTTAGTCATCAATTTCATTCCAATTATTTTAATTGTTTGCTTGAATATGTTTAATTGTTAATATTAAATGCCAATTGTCAAATCTCTTAAAATGGTCAACCGTTTAATTGTAGTATCAAACCTTTTAGATTTTTTAATATTTTAATTTGATCACTAATATTTAATTAGTCTTTAAATTTTTTTATTTAAGCCTTAGATTTTAAGTGCTTTAGTTTTAATTAGAGCCTTAGTTTAGGTTCTTTAATTAGAAATTAATAAGTTTAGAGTAATCCTTTTAGGATTAGTTTCTTTAATAATAATTAGAAACAAATAAATAAATTCATAATTTGGTTAAATAGAATTTCTATTTGTTTTTAAATATTGGAAGGAATTGTCTTAAAATAACTAGATATTTATATTCAATATTTTCAAATAAATAAATATTCTATTAAGTGATCACCTTTATTAATTAAATAGGTTCATTAATTAAAATAAAAGGGTAAATGTTTGTTCCTACGTTTAAATTGCTAAGGACAAGTTGTTCGATTAACATCGAATGCTTGGTCTTTATTCTTTAAATCAAGGAACATCCTTATTTTTTTTAATAATAATTTGACTAATTTGTCACTTTTGAATTTCTTTTAGGGTTTAATAATTGATTATTTTTTTAAGGATGACAATATTTTATTATTTCGATTAAAATATAAGAAATAATCGTCTTAATTTTGATTAGGGTTTTATTTTCTTTTTAAATTGAAAATAATAAATATTGTGCGCCTCTCTAAAATTTAAAATGTTTTAGGGAATAAAAGGATCATTAATTAAATAAATATTTAAAAATTTTAATTTTTAATATAGGGACAATTTTATAATTGAAGGTACTAATTTAGACATTGTATGGATGTTAATCATTCTTCAAGCGTAATCGACTCCCAAACCTAATATCTGAATCGATGGTCAAATCACGTCTTTTTAAATTTTATATTTAAAAGGGCGTATCCATGATTTTCAACCTACCTAATCCCAAAGGTTTATAGACTCCAAACTTTTCAAATCTTTTCTACAAATTCGAGTTTTTAAATTTATTTTGATTTCCACCGCTTTGAAAAAGAAGCCGCGACAGTTTAGGAGGCACAAATGGGGTCGTCCGTTAGGCCGATGACCTACGGCGAGACAACGGCGAAGAGGCTTGCATTTATCCAAACTCACCCGAATTCTCAAGTTCACTCCCATTCTGCCTTTACCTGGCCGTAAATCAATTACCAGAGGGATGCCAAGTCCGTTACCAGTCTGAGTTCCCATAGCCTCCGACATCCAACTCAAAGGAACATCGTAAACTCAAACCCATATCAGAAGTTGAGAGAAGTCAAAGTCAGAGATACTATGCTAAGGGTCATACCTGTCTATAGCAAATAAGTCTCAATTGAAAGACCATGGTGAACGCTCCAAGACATACTTTTGTGCTTCATTCATTGTAAACGTAAGCAGAAAATGTTTGTCACTGAGAGTAGATATGTCCGCCAAACGGGATGGTCCCCAATTGCTTCTGAAAACGCGCAGAACCGCATCGGTGTCTACAGGTCCCACAGAAAATAGACACCCAATCATAGTAAGACCCAGAACAACTGTTAAAGATGAAGTCGTAGCCCCGGGTGTTAGAACTGTCCCAATCTCATTAGAGGTGAAGTGAAGACAAGCCAATAGTGTATTGACCTCCTTAGCCAGGTCTATCACAATGGAGTGAAGTGGGAGAGTAACTATATAAAACACCAACAGTAACCAATTCCAAGTCAAGTTTTTTTCAGGACTTTGCGATGTATTGTGGTTGAAATCTACAAGCAACCTTAGTGTCAGTTGGGAGAAAACCACCCAGTGCATGTGCCATGCAACCGTCCCAATCCCAGGTAGGGGATCCCACAGTGCCAACCACAACCCACAAACAATAACCGCTGAAAACTGTCCATAGTTGGAGTAATCAATCACGATCCACTTCTCCAGATTTTCTGGTGGGGACCATCTAGCTAAAGAGATAGGAATCTGTCGGAACCAAACAATCAGTCGCCATCCATTAGTCGACCATTCGGGAGGAATACCGACAATGCCATTCAAACTGGGATTGTTCATGCAACATGAACCCCATGGAATAATGGCTATTGTTTCACCCGATGAAGAACATACCCAAAGGCGTAACCTTGAAGGAAAACCTGCATCAGCCCGAAGAAGATGACGCCAATAGCCGTGACACACCAGAGAAGAAGGGCCGCGAGAGAGCGAGAAAGCAAGCGAGAACATTTTTTATTATAAAATGGGTTGTTTTTTCAACTTTTAATCAACATAAAATAAAATATAATTACTACCTTCAATTAAATTAGAATTCCAACTTTTCTCAATATTTTTAATATTATATCTTTCTCTAATTTGAGTCAAATCAATTTCAGTTCAAACTCCATCTAAAATCTAAATCAATCAAAGGAAACTCTCTTTAAGAAAACAAGCTGATGAAAATCTTAATACATATTCTTTGGACTATTTTCACTATGATTTCTTTCTTTCTTCTTTTGGAATGGAATTTCACTTCCTTTAAATGGTTATATGAATCAGTAGCCGTATGAATGACATATGACATATCTAGTATCTTTCTTTTTCATCTATCATCATCCCCATATCACATGCATACCCTTTATGATCAGTCTCTTAATTTTCTTTCAAATATTCTCCGCCAAAGGACCTTAGTGTTCCACAGGAATCTCAAATTTTGCTTCCCCCCCCCCTAAGCGGTCACTGTTGTGGAAAGTGTAACACCCGTAACCCGTATATTTATATCTATACAGATTACGGATGTCACCCGTATTTTCTAAAACCATTTTACGATTCAAAAGCAATTTAAAATTTATTTTCTTAAAATAGTAAATGATAATATAAAATTATCATATCATAAAAATTACGTTTCGTTGTAACCAATTTAATTCAAAATATTTTTAATTATGAATAGTGAATAGTACCCGAATAGTGAACAGTGAACAATGGGGGAATCGATTCCCTGTAGCAGGGGAATCGGTACCCCTTTTTCATACTGGAAATTTTGGTTTAAAACGGGGTTACTGTTCATGCTACAGTAACTTCCGAAAATTTACATATAAAACTCATAAAAATTAACCTTTCATCACTATAAAAATTCCCAAAAATTTACTCAATAATTAAATTAAACGTTTCCAAATTACATGCCACTATCTAAAATCAAATTTCACAATAGGATGTCTTACTGATATTGAAATATACCTCTTGATGCTTGATGTCGTTCTGAACTCTTTATTCTTATTCTTTGTTTTTTACCTACGCGTGAAAATCATCACGCTAAGTATAAACTTAGTGAGGCAATTAAAACAATATATAGTGCAATACAATTCATGCATGAATTTAGATTTCAAATCCAATGCCATAAAACCATGCTAATAGCATCCTCAATATTTTACCATGATCAATATAATATAAATTTCTTACCTTTTATCCCATAAGCTCATAAGCTTATTTTTACCAGAATACTTACCATTTAAAATTCCATAAGCTCGTAAGCTTATTTTTTTTTCAATATACTTGTCATTATTCCGTAAGCTCATAAGCTTATTTGCATGGTTACTATTATTAACCAATAAAACATAATCCATAGTCAATAAACCGTAGACAATAGCCCAATATAACACCCTGAGGACCCTGGGTATACGAGTAAAATACATGCACCGTAGTGCTAAACCTGCACTAAGCTTACGCCATAGTGCTAATCCGGACAGTACACATAAGGTCGTGCCCACCACCTACACTAAGCTTACGCTATAGTGCTAATCCGGACATAAACCTGCACTTAGTGTCCTTACACACTATAGTGCTAATATAAACCTGCAGCTGCTATACTCTATGGCATGCCAACTATACCCTGTCCCTCAATGACTTACTTGGGCATATAGTCTATTTTATTCAATTCATCCATGGCAAAGTATATTATCAATATTTTGCATTGGGCAGTTCATACCCGAAAACATTCATGGTAAAATATCACATTTTTCATAATCAATGCATTTTGATTTCATACCGTGACATTTAAATGTCATGTCAATTTATAAAAAACATGACATAATATCATGCTGATAAAAACAAGGTTGACTTATCGCAAGTCTTCCTTATGATGTATAAAACATCCATGTGTAATTTCATGCATGTATTGCACTCACCTTGACACTTTATGTCTTTCAAAATATATAAGTCTCACTATTGTCCACAATATACCCTTTTTATACTTGACTTCCTTCAATTGCAAATCAACCATGATCTGTATAAATCATCAATTCATAATAATCCATATGTTAGTATTTTACTAACATAAATACATTCCATCATATCTCCATACTATATTTGAAATTCATCATCTATCAAAATATTTAACTCTTAATAATTCCTTATAACATTGGAACCAACTTTTCCCATTTACTCAAAATGGTCTTCACCATTTTACCTCTTAAATTCTTAATACCAATAATTCCAACATTGAAATTATTTCCATTCAAATGCTTTTACAAAAGCATAAATACATTTAAGTACCCCAACTATGCAATTGTTGTACTTAAATCACCAATCATTTCAATCTTCCCAAAATAATCAATTTCACATTTAACACTCTTTTCAATTCTCAAACAACAATTCCAGCATAGTACATCAATTATACAACACTTATACAATAACCCATCAATTTTCCAGAATTCAGACAACTCGTACTACCCTTAAAGAATCATTATTCTGTAATGATATAGACACTGGAATTTAATTCCGTTTATTCCGTTAAAAACTAGACTCGAATACGAATCTATCCATATAAATAACTCCTTCTAATTCATTATGTACAATTTATGATGAATTTTCAAAGTTCACCAACATAATCTGTTTTGTACAGAATTCTGCTGTCCGACTTTTCTGACCTTTCCTCAGTTAAAAATTCATATATATTTGTATACAACTTGAAATTGATCCCCGTTTATTTTAAACAAAACTAGATCCATATATGAACACAATATATAAAATTTACCTCCAAATTATTTTTATATATTTTCTGGTGAATTTTCGAACCTACTGAAATTCCCAAAATCTAAACTGTTTTTCTTTAACCTCATCCTTATGTTCTTCATCAATAATCATCATCAATTTAACAACCATAGTATAAACCCAAATTTCCAGATTTGGGGATTTTGAAATCAAGCAAGATAATCATGCAATATTGGTACCAAATGATAGTGTTTTTCTCTTATATCACTTTCCTATCTCACAACATAACTCCAATTCCAAAGGAATTAGCTCAAAATTGAAAATGAAATATTTTCTTACCTTCAAGCTTTCTCACGTTCTTGTGCTGGAGAAGAAGAACACTTTGGCATGATATGTTTGATTGATATCATGCTTTTATCCTTTAGTTAATTATTTAATGAATATTAATTTCATTAAATTGGTTAAATACCAATCTAACCTTAATGAAACTTTATAATTACCAAAGAACCTAAATACTTATTCTTATCTCCTTCCAAATCAGAGAAATATCAGTTTTATCATCTTATAATAGTCAAAGATGAACAATTAGTCTTGCACTCTACCGTTTTGCCCATGAATTTTCAAAACTTGCGTTTTAGTCACTAAATTTCACAGTTTCGGTTAAATCTAAAAATTTGCAAATTTCCAGACCAAATTTCTCTGATATAAAATATTAAAAATAATATTTCCAACCATTTTATAACATCCTTCAAATTTTTGTAAAATTCTAATTCGATCGGAATTTACCGATTTCTTACCGGCTTTAACTCTTTCTTTACTAAATTCCAAATCCAACAATATGATTTCTATAAAACTCCACTCTCAAGAGTAAACCATCTATTTATAGAATAAAATTATTTTTAGGAAATTATCACTTAATTCCCTAAACTTTTTCCCCAAATTTTATACTTTGGCCATCAAACTTCCAAAATTTACATTTTGGTCATTATCTAAATTTTTGGGGTATTACAAAAAAGTGTCTCCTATAATTTTGAGTGATTTCAGAAATGGAGGAAGATATTCTGAACCACTGCAGTACAGTGATTAAATAAAGAAACAACTGTGTCAAGGCAAACATTTGATCCATTGCCACAATGTATCTGACATAATGCTCAGTTGATTTTTAGCATTAAAAAAGTGACAGTTATGAGTTATCCTCTATATTCCTTGGAATATATGTATCCTTTTTAATCAAGAGTACCAAATACAATTAGATTTCTTCTCAAATCTACCTTAATTCAAATTTGGTGTTGAGATCGAACAACGAAATTTCATAATTTAGAGATACCAAAATCATGAGCGAATATCCCTTTGAACTCATATTGCTCCATTATTGTTTCATATGAGTTCCAGAGATGAAAGGCCAAGTATTTAGCATTTTATATCTCCCCTGTAGGGAACTGGTTTTTATCCAATGGCACTCACAGTGCTAGTCATTTATTAACATAAGAAACTGATAAGTCATTTATCCAGGTCCCAAGTTTTTAAATAATTGAATTTGGCACATATATTTTGGTGTAGTCTAAATTTTATTATGATTTTGTTAATTTGTTGCTTCAGTTAATCATTCACTGACATAGGAAAGATTTGTTATGATTGTAATTTTTTATAAAAAAATATCATATGATATATTTGACATTTTAGTTGCAAACTGTATAATTCAACTACCCTAAACTCAGTAATAATATGAGCTTGCAGCATTTCAATTCTCAATCATTTTCCAGCCAAAAGCTTTTTCCTACTTTTCTCCTCCCTTTTAGCTAAAAATAATTATATACCATATATGTTATAATGAGAAAGCTGTAGCTTTTTGAAATATTCTTTGGCCAGGAGCAAGTATTCCCAAGGGGTCGTAAGTGGATTTTCTTTGGAAAAAAGCTTCCCATTGTGGGCCAAAATGGGATCTCCATTCTCCTTTTGTAGAATAGTGGGGCAAGTACTGTTTTGCCCCAAAACCACCTTTCTCACATGATTCTAGAATTCTTCTGTTCTGACTTAGGATGTGGTCTATGCCATCACTTCCCTTTGAAGATGGTAATGCAGATGTAAGGAATGCCACTAAATAGAAAACATCTTCTTCTGGTAACACAGCTGAAGTCCTATTGTTCCACCTGCAATTAAGATGAACACTCATGAATATTTACAAGTGAATTACATTTTTTGTTTTTTGGTTTGAATTTCTTACTTTGATTTGTTCACTGGATAGATGAGGATGGGGCCATTGCTTGTATTCGTAATGATATTGCCAAAGACTTGTTGAGAAAAACTGTGGATTTTACTTCTTGGGATGAGGAGATTGAGCCATGGATGTGGAACTTCCCACAAGCCTTTTGACCGGAGTTTGATCTCGGAAATGTGAACCCTGTCTAAAAACTCAATGTATGGGACTTCTGATTGAAAAAGTGTTGACGGAATGTGGCTTAACTGAGATAATGAACTCATAACTTCCTGCATATATAGTAAAAGCAAATGTTTTAGTGATGCATATATAGTAAAAAACATAGCTTATTAAGTTCAACTGGCTCACCTGATTTACTTCAGCCATTTTTTCAGGGTTGAAGTACTTTGCTAATTCTAGGCAGAAGAGAATTCTTCCATCTGACTTGAATTGGCTAGCTCGCACTGGATCCTTTGGGTTGAAGGATGATCTCCAATTATTTAAGAGGCCGGTTCTGTTTATAATCACAAATCCTTCAATATAATCAAATGTGTTCTTTACAGATATTAACCTCTCTTGATCCCTGGAAAATGTGGAAAAATCTTCGTACAGCACTCTAATCAATTTCACCTGTTGAGGAAGAACAATAGTCATAAAAAGTATAAGTTTTCAACTATATTATTCAAACTGTCTTCCATTTTTACCATTTTAGGTGCTGGTTCGAGCAATATCCGAGCCCGTGTTATGATGCCGAACTGACCGAGTCCTCCGAGAACGCTGTAGAACAGATCACTGTTCTGCTTCTCCGAGCAATTCACCACTTCTCCTTTCCCTGCATTCAGGCACAGTCCATCATCTTACAACATGCAGCATTATATCCAAAATATCAGATTGAAAATGAAGACAAATTCGAACAAACCTGTAACAACTTCTAGTTGGTGAACGTTACTGATCTGCGGTCCGTACCGAAACGCCTGTCCACTGATCCCAGCATTTGAAAGAGTACCGCCAACAGTCAAATGGAGGTAGTCCGTCCATGATTTTGGTGACAACCCATGTTTCAGGGTTTCATGCAGGATATTTATCCATAGCTCACCACCTGAGACATCCACATAGGGGAAGTTCCCTGTGTGAACCTTCATTTTAGGGCTTTTAAGTGATTCCATGTTAATCACAACTCCTTGGTGGGCTTGTGCTTGTCCCTGGAGTGAGTGGCCATGCCCTCTAGCAGCAACAGTGAGTCGTGAACCAGGACCCTTATGCCATATATGCTTCACTGTGGTGGCAATATCAGAAACTGACTTGGGGTGTAGAACAGCCAAAGGAAGGAAACTGTACCTATTGCCAAAATCTTTTGCTGCATGGTGAACTTGTTTGAAATCAAAATGACCTGCAATGGCAAGTGTTTTTAGTGAAGAAGGAACGCTGGGAACACAGAGGTTGATTTTAAGGGCTATGTAGATGAGGAATAAGATGATGGAGCTTCTTAAAAAACGCATGTTTTGTTGTAGGGGGTGGAAGATGGAGGCAAGGAAGTGGAGAGTTGAGGTGAGTATTTAAGGGGGGAAGATTTGACCAACAACTATTTCCAGTCCAATCAAACACTAGAATTTTTAAGGTCGATAATTCAAATTATAAGGAATGTGAATAGAATAAATTGGGTTGGAATAATTTTTCACATAAATGAATCTCTAAAAAAAATTGATCTGAATTACTTAATAAATAGGTTACATATTAATGGTTAATTAATTAAAAAAAAGCAAGATTTGGGTGCCTGAGTCAAACTATATCTTCAGTTGTTTAGACTCGGAAACCGTGTGAAGGCTGCTTTCTTTTATTGGGTGGGATAGTTTTAGGAGTTCCTTTAACTTTTCTTTTCGGGTTTCTTCTGTTTATAGAAGAAGCCATCGCACATTACATAAGCCAAGTTGAAGAGACAAAGTCACAAGAAAGATTAAAAAAATCTATGAACTTTTGTGTACAGTTGCAACCATAAAACCCCACCTTTTACACAAGAGACACGCACAAGTCCGTGTCCTGTTAGCATATATGTTTTTTTTTCTTGGTGTATAATGTTTTATATATTATATTAGCTCGTATTTCAGTAATATTTTTTTATGCATGTGAATCATTAAACGATTTTTTAAATTATTATTCTTTCTGTAAGTTGAATGCTTAATTGTTTAATGACCTGCCTCTTACGTGGAG
Organism: Hibiscus syriacus; assembly: GCF_006381635.1. Lineage (NCBI taxonomy): Eukaryota > Viridiplantae > Streptophyta > Magnoliopsida > Malvales > Malvaceae > Hibiscus > Hibiscus syriacus. The sequence continues at coordinate 19,056,551 of NW_024063471.1, forward strand.
GTAATTATGGCTGGGTTAAGAGGTTAACGGGAAGATCATCTTTTAAAAATTTTAAATTTTATATAAAATGGATAAATTTTTTATATTTTTATTAATAATCTATTTTTCATATAAAATTATATAAATTCATTCATTTGATGTAGAATCATATATTTGTACGTAAACACATGCCCAAATCTTCGCTCACTTTGATAAATGATGTGATGAATGTTGGATGAGCAGGCAGTTGATTCATTTGACAGAGATAGCACGGAGACTGGGACACGTGATCTCCAAATGCTTTTACGATGACTTGAAAGTCCAGGATTGGACTGCTCGACTAGCTTTGCAATGCTATATATGTTGTTTTTTTTATGAGAATTCTATGATTATTGTCTGTCACACAATTGGATGTTGACCTTTCTCTAAGCTTGATATTATATTATCCAAATGTATGTGTGGGATTTTAATCTTATGTTTTTGTTTTACATACCTTGTGTGAAATGTAAGGGATATCTTGTCCTATACACTGAACAGATGTAAAAGTAGTTTGAGCTTTTTTCATTAAGAGATTTAAATAGATTTCACACCCTACAACTTGTATGACATTTATATCTTTTAATATTAATATGTATTAATGTTAATATTTTTTTATATATAGGACGTTGTTATTACTCTAGGGACATCCTCCTAAAATAGTATTTGCCTCTAGAATTCATTAAGTTTCATTAAACTTTTGACGTTCCACGTAACTTATTATAATTAAACTTGTTTCAACGGTTATAATTAAAGGCGTGTAAATTCGAATATCGAATTCAATCCGGATTCAAAATTTAGATAATAAAAACAGTAATTCGTATCTGAATATTCGATCCGGATACATCACAACACTCATTTATTTTATTTTTCAAATTAATTTTGTCTATTTATCTATATTTTAAATGCATAAAAATATATAAAATAGTGCATACTAAAAACACCAAATAAAGAAAACATATTTACTTATTAAGTTTTGGGTAACTACTTGAATGACCACTCAACTATATGGTTGGTGTCGATATAACCACCATTTTTAAATTTCATCAACATAACCATTTAACTATTTAATTGATTTCAATATAGCCACCTTCCGTTAACATTTAAAGGAAATGCTTACGTGACAGTTAACAAAATTGATATAATTATATATTTGATCCTCAATTACTTGTACATTCAATCAATTTGGTCATAATTTTAATTTTATTTAATAAATTAATCATCTAATTAGGAGGTGAAACATGTTGACATATGATTATGTCACATGTCACATTTGAAACATGTCAATGGAAGTTTTTTTTTAATTTTAATTTATTTAATTAAAACAAAGATAACATTCAATTATAGGATTAAACTTGGGTCACTAACCTGGAAGGACACACAAGCCATGGGGTTAAATGTTTCATTTCGTTAAGTATTGCAATAAGCTCTATTTATCTTATAATATTATTAATGATAATATTAACACTAATTTTTCGCCCAAAGCCAACATCTCAACCCACCATAACCGCGAAACTCGGTGCACGACCAAGCAAAAAAACAGAAAAGATAAGTTAGATTTTTAGTCCAACTACGACTCTCAACAAACCGAAAATAAAGGAGCGTCTTTGAGTCAAAACGAGACTCTAACCAAACCTAAAATCGGAGTTTGCTAAGCCTATAAATTCATGCAAACGGAAGGGAGAAGAGGGACGAAGAAAGCTTCATGAAAATGGGGTGAAGAGAAGAAGCCAGTACCCAGGGCCAAAATATCTCTCAACATCTTAAGCATGCCCTTTCAATCAGGTATCGTTGCCGGCAATTGACCCTCAACCTCTCCACCTTCTTCGAATCTCATCGTCAATTGACCCTTTGGTTTCCCCATCTCTGGCTCCATACTCATGAGTGCCGAGTTTAACCTCCTTGGCCGTGGAAACTCTAGCCCCTAAACAATAAATCTCCATTTTTTCCCTTAAGCTCTCCCACTCTAAACTCACGGCAGAAACCCCTAAGCCTCCAAGCAAGGAACATAGAAAGTTGATGGGAAATGCAAATGAATTAAAAAAGCTTTTGTTATTCTAGCTTTTGCCAACCCACGTGAAAGTGGAATTCGGGGTAAACTCTCCCTTTGGCCCTTCAAATATTATGGGTAAAATCTTCTCAAGGCCCTCTGGACTTTATACATTTCCATCATGGTTACTAATGTAGTTTTTTCCCTTATTTCGATTTCTTAATTCTATAATAGTTGCGTTTTAGTCACTTTTTTTGTGTTTGGTATTTTGGGCTGATTTTCGAATTTTACCTTATGATTCATCTTTTTTATTTTTAGTCACTGTTTTACATTTAGTTTAATTATCATTTAGTCCTCCATATTTCTTGGTTATTTTATTTATTTATTTTTTTTTATTTGCATTATTATTACTATTATTATTACTAAATTTCATTTATCTTTATTTGTCTATTTTCTTTAATTTTTATTATACTAACATTTTTTTTCTTTTTTTTGCAAATTTACTTTTATTTTATCTAACATATTTTTTTAGTAGTAATTTCAATCGATCAAAGGTAAGTAATTCGAATCGAACATTTTAAATTTTAATTTTAATTTTTAGTTTTTCGCAATTAAGGCAACAAAAAAATTAATTAGTACCAAAAGGGCGGTTCAAGGGTGCTAATCCTTCCTTGACCGTAACCGACTCCCGAGCCCGACACATTTCTGGTAGGCGCAGACCAGGTAAGATGGTGTCCGATCCACGTAAAATTATTTCAAAATGGTCGGTGGCGATTCTAACCCCATTAATTAAAGCCGAAGCCCAATTCCGGGGTCCAACCGAAAGACGGACGCGACAGCTTGGCGACTCTGCTGGGGACAGGTAAGTGAGTCAGGCCGAATTTAATTTCCGATTATCTTTTTTAGCGAAAATTACAAGTTTAAAATTTAATTTATTTATTCGATTCTAATTATTTATCTTTGATTTTTTTAAATAAATAGTTGTACTGATGTTTTTTTATGATTTTAGATTTTTCAAAAATTTCATCTCTGGCCTATACCCGAGCTCCGAACCCTTTTTAAGTGGGGGTGAAAGCAACACCTTCGTGTGAATTTATTCACCCTACGGGCGTAAGAGAATGTATCCTCCCGAGTTTAACTTAGTCCATATGAGCCTGTAATGGGTTTAGGGCTAAGGGTCTGGCAAGCCCAAGGGGGCACCAGCAAGGAGAACTCGGGAATCGATTTTTAGAACCTAAATCGGGAGACTACAAGAGTTAGAGCCCACCCAAAAACTCCATTTCAAAACCTAGGAAGCTTGAATTCTTTACTACTTTATTTTTCTGTTGAAAGCATTTGAACTAGAATTTATGCGGTTAGGACTTGTTTAAAATCAACTTGCAGGATAGAGATCATGTCCGGGTAGGAATAATAAGCATGTGGGGCAGATATCATGTGGGGTAGGACTTTTATTTTCATGGTTTTTTTATCTTTACCTCACTAACTCTTTTCATGTTTGTTTTCTTTTATTTTCTTTTCATCTTTTTGCATCATTCGTTCAAAAGAGGTGTTGATCCACCAAAAATGTATTTTTAAATGTGAATAATCTGTATTAATGGAAAAAGGGGTTATAATACAAGAGATGAAAAGATCAGAAGCCAGCTATGGTCAGAACAAACTTGGAATGGACCGGGTTTGCACCAAGCACGTCAAAAGTCAACTTTTCCAAAACGGGTTGGCAAAGGTTGTAGGGGCAAGACAAGAAAAAAGTTACTGACATGGACGGTTCTTTCGAAAACTACGAGAACAAGATGGCGAAACCCTAGCTAAGTTGGAGACCATTATTGACGAATTCAAGAAACAAGTCGATGAACTTTGGATGGAGAACTCCAATGGCACTTTCGTTAGAAACAAACTTGGCAGAGAGTGAAATTCAGAGATGCAGTCTTTCGAGACCTTTTTTTTGGGGCAAGCAATTCATCGTTTACGCAATTTAGCCAAAAGGAGCCGGAACTGTTCGACAAGGTATTCAACCGGCGACAAAAACGACGGAATACGAATCAACTTGTCAGAGGCTGTTCGGGATCTATACCATCAAAAAGTTTTTGTCTCTTAAGATGTAACACTTTTGTCCCCAATAAGGATTATTTCTAATAACAGACACGTTTTTTTGGATCAATGCCTCGAACATTGAATGCATTATGTATCTAGACATATTTTGCATTTTTTTTTACATTCGCATTAACAAACAAAAGCATGTCTCATCAAAAGGAACACATACTGGATACACCATCTCAAGCGTTGGACACACCCCATCCGTATAACACTCTTTTGAAAAAGAAGCATATGAAGGCCATAATCATTCAAATCGAAGAGAATATGACAAAATTGCAAAAAGAGCTGGAGGATAAGATGGCTCAGAATAATTAAAGTACCCTAGAGTCCATCAAGAAGAACCAAGAGTCCTTGGTCGATCAAATTGTGGCCAAGTTATCGGGTCTCCAATAAGCCAGTATACTAGGGGCAGGTTCATCTGAAAGGGTCACTATACCACCAACCCCACAAGTGGTTCTCTCACCCGGGATCTTACCCGGATTACAAGGGGACTCATCTGCTATCAAGGGGAAAGCCATATCTGGTGCAAATATACAAGCTTCCGCAACCAACACTGACAATCATCCAGAAGACTATCATATCCCAGATTTTGACGAGGAGGATAAGGCAAAGAAGATGGAAGAAAAGATCAGAATGTTAGAAGACCAAATGAAGATGGTCAAAGGGGACTAGGACTATTATGGAGTATATGCAATAGAGCTGAGCCTGGTTCTAGATTTGGTGCTTCCACCAATGTTCGAGGTCCCAGAGTTCAAAAAGTTTGACGGGAACAGTTGCCCCTCAGTCCACATCATTATGTTCTGTCGGAAAATGACAGGGTATGTGGGAAATTACCAACTCCTGATCCACTGTTTCTAGGAGAACCTGTTCGGTTCAGCTATCCGGTGGTACAACCAGCTAAGCCGATCATAAATCAAGACTTGGAAAGACCTGGACAAGTCATTTCTAGAACAATACAAGCACGTTAACGATATGAGACCAGACCGAGTTAAGCTACAAAGCCTGGAGAAAAAGTACAATGAAAGTTTATTACAATATGCACATCGATGGAGGGATTTGGCTGTGCAAGTTCATCCACTCTTGGATGAAAAGGAAACTAGGAAGTTGTTTGTACAAACCCTGAAGGTACCTTACTTCGGGCACCTGGTAGCAATCACATCGAGAAGTTTCTCAGATCTAGTTATGGCTGGTGAGATGATCGAGTTGGCCATAAAAAATGAAAAATTGAGGGAGAGGACTCCAGTAAGAAGCCTCCCATGAAGAACAAAGAGATAGAGATCAACAATGTTAGCACCAACAATGCCAACAAGGATGTTACAATCTCAAGTTCAAAAACCACTGTTGCTGTACCATCCGGTACTTCTAAACGAACTCAGAGAGAACCAAGGAATGAAAGGGAATCGTACCTGACTAATATGGGGACTAGACCTCATAATGTCTTTCGTTAAAAGATTCGCATTAGTCCAATCCCAATGACATATGAGGAGTTGCTCCCAGCGCTAGTTGAGAAGAATCTTGTGACTCTGATTCAATACAAACCTAGAGATGCCCCATATCCTAAAGGCCATGATATTAACGCCATATGCAGCTATCATATTGGGAGCTCAGCGCACACCAATGAGAACTGTGGGGGATTGAAACGTAAGGTCCAAGATCTTATCGATTTAAGAGCATTGACTTTCAATGTGTAATGTGGCATTCTGATCGAGATTCAGATGGGGCATCCATCAGGAATTTTGTTGCATTTCAAGCATAACATCTTGTTTGAACTTTTTTTCTTTCGTACTTCTTATGTGTGAATGTTTTTAAGTCACTTGACGTTCAAGCATTTTAAATAAAATATTTCCTTATGAGGAAATGAGCAAGTTTTAATCTTGAAATCCTTGAATATAACCTAAATCAAAAACTTTTTAATAATTGAGGTTATAAATCTTTGACAAATGAAAAGATTGAACCCTACAAAACAAGGACCACTTTTGATCCATAACATACATACCTACCTCTAAACCAAGTTTTTCGATCTTGATATTTGTCAAAGATTTGCAGCTATCAAAGCTTAAGAGAGAATTTGATTCCTTTTGAACTCTTGTTTTATGATTTGCTTAAATTGTGAAACATAGAAGGAGGCAATATTTTTTCAAAATTCCTTTTGATATTTTTCAAAATTTTGAAAATTCAAAGGAAGAAAAGCATTTTCAAACAAGATAAGTTCTCTAGAAGCATATCTTGAAATTCAACAAATATCTCTCCGAAGCTCAAGATCGAAGCTGAGGCAAATGAAGCCATTTTTTGGGGAAAAATTTGATAGGGGAAGGAAAACAAATTGTATTAGGTTAAGGTTTGCAAGAGTAAACCCTGGTGGAAATGAAGACAAACTGAGTCAGGGATAGATTGAAGACTGATCACGCAATTATTCCCTTCATAGATCAACGTTTTGTACATCGGATTTAAGCATATTAAAGAATTTAAGATCAAGAATCAGAAATTTAAGATTCCAGAATCAAGAAGACTGACAATCAGAGATTGAGATTTCTCTCAAAATCCTAAAATAACATATTTCACATATACATTTTAGGCACACATAAGAGCATTGCATCCATAGCATCGCATATGTGCATAATTTTGCAGATTCATACTTCACAACGAAAGATATTGAACTCGAAAGAGATGCAATTTACAAGTGTGGATTTTAACTTGACAACGAAAGACATCCAATTAAAAGCTCAATTTCACAGCGAAGAATCCATCCACGATTTCAACTTCACGAAGAAGAATATTGTGCCCGAAGAAGTGATTTAGTGTCATAGCAAACATGCAATCCACAGATTTGACTTTCTTAAGTCAACGATTAGAGCTTCTGAAAAGATTTCTTTAACATGCAGGAACAAGAAGATTATCGATCGCCTTTGAGATTGTTTCTCTTGAAACAAGGGGTCGTCTCGCTTGAGACTAATTTACTCAAAACAAAGTTTTGTCTCCTTCGAGACAGTTTCCATTGAAACAAATTTTGTCTCTCTTGAGACAGTTTCCCTTGAAATAAAATCTTTAAATCTGTTTTCCTTGAAACAAATTTCATCTCCCTTGAGACAGTTTCTCATGAAACAAATTTTGTCTCTCTTGAGACAGTTTCCCTTGAACCAAATTTTATCTCTCTTGAGACAGGTTCTCTTGAAACAAAATCTTTGAATCTGTTTTCCATAAAATTAATTTCGTCTCCCTTCAGATAGTTTCTTTTGGAACTAAGTTTTGTCTCTCTTGAGACAGTTTCTTTTGAAACAAATTTTGTCTCTCTTGAGACAGTTTCCCTTGAAACAAAGTTTTGTCTCTCTTAAGACAGTTTCTCTTGAAACATCAATCTTTGAATATGTTTCTCTTGAAATAAAATTTTGCTTCCCTTGAGATAGTTTCTCTTGAAACACAAAAAACCTTTGAAATTGTTTCTCTTGAAACACAAAAAAAAGCCTTTGAAAATGTTTATCTTGAAACACAAAACCTTTTAGTTCGATTACACTCAACTCAGAGGCAAATCAAATTTACAGCATAGCTCAAGGCAATAAGGGCTATATGTCAATAAATTTGTCGAGTACGATTCCATTCAGCTCGATGACACCTCAATCACACTACTGCTCGGTTGTAATCGAGGTTTTCAAGTCGAGAAGAAGACTTGAGTTAACCGTGCCTTAGTGACAAGAAAATGTTTTTCGGTGATATAGTTTAAATCGAGAAAAACTATCTGTCAAAGAAGACTTTTTGAGTTCGATTTCATTCAGCTCGAGGGCCTGTCAACCACATGGTGGAGTCAAAGAACTATTTTCCAGTTGAATTTTTTTAAACCAAGGTCTTTAAACCGAGAAGAAGACCGAAATTGACTATAATTTTACAACGAGAAGTCGCATCCCGATTCAAATTCCGAACTACGACTTCAATTCCAAATCATTTCAAGATGGACTTGACTTCGCAACGGATGAGTCATCCACAGCTCAATTTGACAGGGAGTTATTCTTTCAGAGTCAATTTTTAACTCCATCGAACGAAAATTAGTGTCCTTTTATCTTTGTCCTATTTTTTGTTCCACGAAAAAGGACAAAGAGAGGCAGCTGTAGACACTAATTTTTCGCCCAAAGCCAAAATCTCAACCCACCATAACCGCGAAACCCAGAGCAAGACCAAGCAAAAAAACAAAAAAGATAAGTCATATTTTTAGTCCAACTAAGACTCTCAACAAACCAAAAATAAAGGAGCGTATTTGAGTCAAAACGAGACTCTAACCAAACCTAAAATGGGGGTTTGCTAAGCCTATAAATTCATACAAACAAAAGGGGGATGAAGAAAGCTTCATGAAAATGGGGTGAAGAGAAGAAGCAGTACCGAGGGGAAAAATACCTCTCAGCATCTTAAGCCTGCCCTTTCAATCAGGCTCTCCACCTTCTTCGAATCTCATCGTCAAGACCGGGACCATACCCTTTGGTTCCCCAATCTCCGACTCTATACTCATGAGTATCGAGTTTAACCTCCTTGTCCGTGCAAACTCTAGCCCCCAAACAATAAATCTCCATTTTTTCCCTTAAGCTCTCCCACTCTAAACTCACGGCAGAAACCCCTAAGCCTCCAAGCAAGGAACAAAGAAAGTTGATGGGAAATGCAAATGAATTAAAAAAGCTTTTGTTATTTTAGCTTTTGTCAAACCCACGTGAAAGTGGAATTCAGGGTAAACTCTCCCTTTGGCCCTTCAAATATTATGGGTAAAATCTTCTCAAGGCCCTCTGGACTTTGTACATTTAGTCCTCCATATTTCTTGGTTATTTTATTTATTTATTTATTTTTTTTCATTTGCATTATTATTACTATTATTATTACTAAATTTCATTTATCTTTATTTGTCTATTTTCTTGAATTTTTATTATACTAACATTTTTTTTCTTTTTTTTACAAATTTACTTTTATTTTATCTAACATATTTTTTAGTAGTAATTTCAATAGATCAAAGGTAAGTAATTCGAATCGAACATTTTAAATTTTAGTTTTTAGTTTTTCACAATTAAGGCAACCAAAAAATTAATTGGTACCGAAATGGCGGTTCAAGGGTGCTAATCCTTCCTTGACCGTAACCGACTCCCGAGCCCGACATATTTCTGGTAAAGCGCAGACCAGGTGAGATGGTGTCCTACCCACCTAAAATCGTTTTAAAATGGTCGGTGGTGACTCTAACGCAATTAATTCAAGTCGAAGCCCAATTCCAGGGTCCAACCGAAAGACAACCGCGACATATAAAAAATAAAAAAAATAAAATCATTCAAATGAGAATTCAAACTTAGACCAATTAGAAAATATAAGAGCTCCTAAATCAATTAAATAAATATAATACATGTGTCACCCCCTGATTGGATAGAAAAAAAATAAAAGAAAACAACCATTTGGTGAAGATTAAACAAATATATTTGTTTAACTACTTTAGGTGCTATTATATTTTATAATTGGTCTAGGTTCGAATCTTCATTTGAATGATCTTATTTCTTGGTTTTTCTATCATTAACAATATTATAAGATAAATATAGTTTTTTACAATACTTAACCAAATGAAACATTTGACCTAGTGGTTGGGTGTTCCTCTTCTAGCTAAGTGATTGAGGTTCAAACCCTCTTAAAAATATTGAATGTATAAACATTGAAGATCAAATATGTAATTATATTAATTTTGTTAATTGCCACGTAAGCACCTTCGTTAAAAAGTTAACGTAGGCGACTTCATTAAAACCAATTAAATAGTTAAATGGTAATATTGACGAAATTTTGAAATAGTGATCATATCAACACCAACACCAGAGTTGAATGATATTAGTTTATCCTATATATATATTTTTTTAATTGTTGATGAGAAGAAACATTTGACACAAGAATCATTACCCAAAATATATACAAGAAATATAATTTGAGGGGATAACCTTAATTAACAACAGCTGTAGTGGAAAGGAATGTAGAGAAATACTACAAAATTACCAAACATGCATTTAACCTAAAATTAAAAGTAAAATGCATATTAAAAGTTTTCTAAATAATAACAGTCCAAAAAAAAAAAAACGAATTCAGGTAGCTTTCAAATCTCCCCCTGAAAGGAGATTCCAGGTAGGAGTGTGCAAAAATATTTGATCTAATCGATCTGATCTGTTGATCCGTTAATTCGATAAAAAAATTTGGATATCCGATTCATTTTTTAATTTTTGGATAGTTTGGATCGAATATCAAAAAAAAATCGGATAATCGGATCGGATACAGATCGATGAAATTTCAATTTTAGATTATCCGAAAACCCAAAAAATTGGGCCTTTAGATGATTTTATTCATGCCCAATAATTGGATATCCGATTATTTAATCTGAAATTTCAGATATCCGATTTTTTTAGATCAAATACAGATCAAAATTTTAGTGATACTAATTTTCAGATCGGATAATATCCGTATTCGAAAATGCACACTCCTAATTGCAGGTGCAACAAATTCTTGTGAAATATACAAAGATTGGGCTATTGTCCATTGGGTCTAGGCCTAAAAAGCCCATTTATTTTTGGGTTTTCAGATAATCTAATATTGATTTTTTTCTTGATCCGTATTTGATCAGGCTATTTGATTTCAACAAATATTGGATCTCAAATATCTAAGAAAATGACATTAGATATCCGAATATTCATATTGAATCACTGGATAAGTGAATCAAATTATTTGGATCGATTATTTTTACACACCCTAACTGTAACCATCTTGTTTAAGTTAGTCTATAGATAATCATCTCCATCATAGGCCTGATACTAGTTGTCTTATGATCGAGATATTTATACCCAAGGAAAGGCCAAAAGAGGGCATTCTCTCCACTTTATCTTATTTCCTCACTCTTATTTTCCCCTTATTTCTTAATTTCTATCACAAAGAAACACATACCAATTGTGTTGGTTGTGCATTAAAAGTTAAGAATACTTATCCCACATTAGGAAGAAAATTACCTTTTGGAAAGGAATTTAAAGGGGAAATCTTTCTCTCCTTTAGTGAATGTGGTGAAACAACTCTCTCACATGCGTGCATTGTTGCCTGACTCAATTTGTGGTTGTGGTTGTGGTAATACGTGTGTTGAGGACACGTCCACACGCATTCTATCTATTTTAGAGAAAATACAGTGGGTAAATTAATTTCACTGATATTAAAGCAGAATATAATCTTCTTTTTCATGTGAGAAGAGCAAATCCACCATCGTCCACTATGATATTCGAGTGTATTTTATTCGGAGCTATCGTGTTAACCTTGAGGGACATACGCCTACTACATCGATTACACTTACCGAGGCAAAATCATTTCTTAGGTAGTGGTTTCATACCATGACGAAATTTATTCTTTACCATTTATTTTATTTGCTATTATTATCCTGTAAGTGCTTACGATCTAATTTTACAAAGTGCTTACGATCTAATTTTATAGTATATTTTACCAACAAACGGTTGTTACCTCACTCATCACAACTTTTTGCTTAAATCATAAAAGGTGAATCGTCAACGTCAATGAGATTAATTTGTCCTCATCAACAATTGGTGAGGTGAATACGGACGAACCTCATAACCGAGAGAATCAGTTGGCATCTACCTCAAAAATTAAAACAATCATACTCGCCCTTTGTTTTTCTTCCTAAAATCTATCCAAATTCACATGTCATCTATGGCTAGTCTATTGTAAAGGCAAATAAGAAAAATATTCACAGGAAAAAAATAAGTTGTTAATCTCAATGGTCTATTTTCATTCATCCAACAATCTTAAATATATGTAAAATTAAAATAGTTTTACATTATGTGAGTAGATCCTAATCTTATATAAGTTATAAACTATTTTTTTTAAATCACTTCATGTATTGTTTAAAAACATTTTATGTAGTTTTTTTTAATAGTCTAAGGTGATTATAAGGTAGTATCTATTCAAAAAATTTCTTAATTATTGACAAATCATACACCCTACAGATGTAATTACTCAAACTCAAGACCTATAGAAAGAACAACAGTCCTTCTAACTACTTAGACCACTTGATGCGTTCTTTTATCTAACTTTTCAAATCATACAATTAGAAAGCATACAAGAGAAATTAAATATGAATATGGTGTTATTTTTCTTCCGCTGGTGAGATGTTACTAGAAAGTAAAAACAATTAGATTCCAAGTTTCAATGAGTAAACTTCAACTTTTGAGAGTCCAAACATCAAATACACTCCAAGACATTGCATTAAAATTAACTGCATTTTTTGCATTACTTTTAAGAAACATATACAAGTGATGAAGTGAAATATCCACTTGTTCTTACCTTTGTCTTTTTCTTAAATTCTTGAGTCAATGTTAGTTTATGAGTTACCCACCTTGTTTTGTCTTACAAATAAAAGAAACCGAGTTCACACGGACTATTAATATTGACGGGCCTTCTAACTTCAAGATTGTAACAGTCTAGTGCGTTTAGTCTTATTGGTTTCCATGTGCTGCATTTAAAAAGTGTGTTAGGTAGTTTTTAACTTGTGCTAAGATATAATCATTGAGCCGATCATTTATAATTTACTTTTTGAAGCCATGAAATGAAAGGCAAATCTTAAACTCCGCTCCTCAACATCTATTGGGTTAAATTTATCAATATGATGTGTGTAGTAAGTAATTACATATTATCATAAAAAATTAATCTATATTAAATTGATATAATATAATTAATGTTAATTAAATTTTAATAATCCGATAAAGTATTAACTACATATGTATAGATATCAAAATGATTAATTTTTAATTGATGATGGACTTATTAAAAATTAAGTTTAACATGTTAGGTTATCTAATAGGGTAATGCCGTAATGGTACCAAAGTACATATTTCTAGTATTGAATCTTCATAATAGTGAGAAAAGATTCAAAATTTTAACATCAAGATTCAAGGTTTTCTATTCACGATGAATTCAGGAAAGACATGAATTCCCAAAGTACATATTTCTGGCATTGATGATGGACTTATTACTCACATCAAGATTCAAGATTCAAGAGTAATAATTCCCAAGGTATATATTTCTGATATTAAAAAAATAATATTCATGATGTCCCAATAGTCTCTTTGAAGCGGCTTCACTTCCCTATTATATAAGTGACTTGTGTTGTTCGGCTAACCGAAATACATAGTAGACACTAAAAATATTTCTACTTTTTTCACATTTTAATCACTACTTTCATCATAGTAATAGACTTGATTAAAACCTCTATAGTGACCTCACATGGTTTATGTAAGTGGGTTACTAAAGGGACTCAAATCTTAGGACTTCTATTCAATTAGGTTGGATTTTACTTCGCATAACATCTTAATAATTCATGAGCTTTAGTCTCATTCCTATTGATGTTTTATCAACTTGATCTCGATTAAACCCTTTCATTAATGTATCTACAATGTTATCTTTTAGTCTTACAAAATCAATAGAAATAACTTCAGTTGAGGTCAAATGTTTAATAATACTATGTCGACGACGTATATGTCTCGACTTACACTATATAATACATTATGTGATCTACCAATTATTTCTTGGTTATCACTATATATGATTCATCGTCTTTACATAACACCCCCACAATTTTAAATAGTTGTAGGAAGGTTTTTCTACCTTTCCCAAATCAAACAGTGTATTGTCCATTTCTTGTGTGGAACTTTATTTAAAAGGTAATTATCTAATACAACAACTTTCACCCATATGTTATGTAATAACCCAAAACTTCTTAATATTACATTCAAAGTTTCCTTTATGGTTTGATTGTTTCACTTTATTACTTTATTTAATTGAAGAGAGTACAATGGTTCCCTTCATTAATAATATCAACATAATATTAATCAAATTGTTTAACGTATTCATACAATCATTTTCACCATTTTAATCTTTTTGTTAAGTTGATTTTCAACTTCTTGTTTACAGAGAGTAAATTTATTTATAATTTCATCTTTGCTCATAAAAAATATACTTAATAATATTTTGTGCTATTATTGAAGGAATTAAAATATTTATTTCTTCCTATCGTTTGTCCTACCATTATGAATTTTAAGAACTTGTAATGAAAACTTTATAGTGTCAACATCTTTCGTTTTGTATTTATCAATGTTATTAAAACCGGACCGGACCGGCCGGTTCGACCGGTTGAACCGTGAACCGGTGGCCTGTCCGGTCCGGTTAACTCCCAAAACCGGATGAGCACAGAATCGGTAAAGAACCGGAAGAACCGGCTGAAAACCGGTAAAACCAGGGTGAACCGACTGAAAACCGGTTTGAATCAAACGCTGTCGTTTGTTCAACGAGCCGAGTCAAATTCGAGTATTGCTGAGCTCGACTCGAACTCGAAAACTTTAAAAGTAAGCTCAACTCGACTCAAAAACTCACGAGCTAAAAATTATCAAGTTCAACTCGAACTCAAAATATAATATTAAAACTCGAAATCGAAAAGGCTCGAACTCAAAAAAAAAAAAATTAGAAGTTCGATTGAAGCCTAAAATTTGAGCTCAATTGAAGCGAAAGAATAGTTCGCTTTGTGCTCACCAAAATGCTCCATGATTTTGAATGTCAAATTACCTCTATTATTTATAGAAATAAGTTGGGATGCTCTTCTATGTTTCTTAGCCATGTGATATTGTTTTGTTCTCATATTTTTACTCTTTAAAATTTTGGGATGCTCTTCTATGTTTCTTAGCCATGTGGGATTGGTTTTTTTAAAACAATTAAACAAAATGACATCATTTGTTATGATTTTTTAAGCCCCAATTTTATTTTTTGATTATAGTTGTATAATTATATTTATTATTTAATATGTTTTACCTTAAATATTATGTCGTAGTTGATTTGAATCATTTTGTTTCACTTGATTTTATGGTTTTTAATTTATATATGTTATGACTTGTGATATTTTTATACCTTTTAATATTGTAAACTTAAAAAAAGTGTTACATATATATTAATATTGCTTTGAATATTATGTAAAATTTAAAAAATATATTATTTTATATAAAATCCGGTTCAACCGCGGTTGAACCCGGTTGAACCAGTGAACCAGTACCTTCACCGGTTCAATGTCCGGTCCGGTTTTAAAAACATTTGTATTTATAATTCAATGCCATCCATAATTCTTTAGTCATCTTATAAATATTATACAATTGATATAGTGTATCCTATAATCCATTTAGAATGTAGTTTTAGCATAAAAAAAATCAAAATTCTCCCAAATTTCCACAACAGTGAATGCGTTAACAACGTATACTTCATTTTCTATAACAATAGGAGGATCATCCTATATTTGATCAGATTCAACATGATCAAATAGAACAATATCATGTCTTAAAATTCTATCCATAAAATTCTCATTGTGGATTATGGCCATTGACATAATTGAATTTGATACGAAAACTGATTGGGAATCAAACATCCAAATTTCGAGTTGAGTGAATTGATGATGTTACCTATTGTTTCGTTTAAGACACAAAACTATAATTGGTGATAAAAAAAATTCTAGTTCATTTTGCCATCCGATTTTTTTTAAATGACCTAATTTAGTTAGAAACTAATATTTTGAAACAAAACCTAGTAATTAATTTGTTACTTCCAAACAACTTATGTTATGAATAGAAAAATAAATAAATTCGGTTGGATGACAAGATTAAAATCCTAAAACAATATTATTTAGAGAAGTCAATTAAACCTATTGAACGAAAAGAGTAAAAATCCTTAAATAAATTTATTTAAATCAAGTAAATTTTGTTGAATCAAAAGAAATAGATCCCAAAACATAATTATAGCATGATTTATGTTTACAAACAAAATATAATTTCGGTTTGGTATCATGGTTAATCACAATAAATTTTAGTCATAAACTAAAACCCAACAATTGAGCAATTTTTTAAACGCTAGGAATTTAGTAAAAAAAACCTGAAACATAAATTTACGATCAACACCTTTTTCTTGAATATGTTAAATATAAATATTTAATATAACTAAACCCGAAACAGAATCACCTTATGTTGAAGGGTGATATTTTAATAAATTAAAATTTGAAACAAAAGTAAAATGTCTAAAAATATTGTTAAAAAGAAACATAAAATGTAACACCCTAATCCGACCCTAAGTTCAGAGGATTCGAATGTCACACGGAACCACAGAAGTGACTAACCATTGTTTTGAAATCAATAACCATAGCAATCATTTAAAATCAATAGTTTAAATACAATAATAAAATACTTTTTTTTTATAAAATCAGAGTTCTATGACTCATAATTTAAATAAAATAATACAAATAGAGTTTAGAATCCCAAATACATAAGTAAGGGTCCTATGAATACACATGCCAACTACAAGTAACTAAACAACACTCTGTGAGGAATGTTGGAAGCCCTGTTGCGACGCTGCTCCTCGAACTGCTCGATATGCTAACATGCGAACAGAAACATCCGAACGCTGAGCTTACAAAGTCCAGTAATATAATCGTTAATCTATAGCATCATATGAATCACATAAAAATAAACATGCTAGAAGACATGATAATAAGCAGTAAGTACATGCATGATCCTAATCAAGTGCTACCTACTTAAGACTCGACAGTTCTACTTTTTTAATATAGGTCCACTTCCATTAGTCTCTACTAAGGGCCTCACCATGAGTAAACACATACTAGGTCTATAACCTTAGTATCATCCTACTATGAATCATCATTCAACACACAATAATAGTAACTGATATCACAAGGATGTAAGCTACAACCACACAACAACAAGTAAGCATATGGTGTAGCTCGGGGTCACATAAAATCACCGAACTCACACCCTTATTTGTTTACTAGAGATACATTGAGCAAGACCTAGATCGCATAACAATAGCATTTCCCAAGTACCTTACATGAGGTCCAGGTCACATAGAATAGACACCTTTCAAATATCTTAGGCTAGGTCCGGCTCACATAAAATCGATACTTTACCTGGCTAGTTTACTCCTTAGAGTACGTGGGACACCTCCAAGTCACATAGCATCAGAGCATACATCTAACTAGCGTTTAAGTGTCCTCATACTAATTTGGATATATTCGGATATTTCTCAGACAACTGGACAATCATCACACACACAAGTAACTCGGGTGTCCTCGTTTCTCGAGTGGCAAACAAAGACATAAGTTCTATGGAATCTTACCTCATAAGGTTCTTATGGTTATCAAAAATATATTATTATTAGAAGTTATTACACTAGTAAGGAAGATCACTGCCTCACTTACCACTATTTTGTTTGTTCTATCTCATAGAATGTTAATTTAAGAGCTTAATAGTATTTTGGTGTTTTATGCCTTAAAGGAAACTCATATTCATTACTACCCTCTTGGTATATTACAACTAGCCCAACACTCTATTTGAGGATTAGTTTGTTGACAACGACTCCGTAGTCGCTCTTGTCACAATTCCCATCAGTTCGCCCTTGATGCGGTAGGTAACTTACACATATTTTATTATGGATGTTCATGTAGTACTCGGTTTCCTCTATTACGCTAGTAATATCATTCGTCGTCTCACATGTTGACACATCTTTCGAAATGATCCTTTATTCACGATTACTCAATATGTGTTCAATTAAAGATACTTGGAAGTATTTCGTCTAGTATGGTTACTTTGGTTGTAACCCACTCCTATGAGTGTTTTCTGGCCCCATTTGGCCATTCCCTCCACCATAGACAAAGTTACACAATTACAAATCATCCTTAGCTCTTACGGGCCTTAACGAGGTTAATTCTAACCATCCAAAAGGGGTACTATCACTACTCTACTTGCAATATCGATACCCTAGGGTTAAATATCGATACTCATATGAGTATATGTACCAAAATGGCTATTGGATTGCAAAGTTTTCCCCAGTATCGATACTTTTACCCTCAGTATCGATACCAGGATGCAGTATCGATACTCCCCCTTAGAGTATTGCTACTCCTATTATAAAATGATAAAAAAATTGACCCAGTTCAACCAGTATCGATACCCAAACCCAAAAAATCTAGAATTAGGCTTGGAAAACACTAAAACAAATCCTCCCAAACACTCTAGTTTGGTCCCAAATCAACTTTTAAAGCTTAAGGGGTTTATTTAGGATCATTTAGCACTATAAAAACAAAAACTTTATTCTAAAAGTGTTATCTAAAACAAGAATCAAGTAAAACCCCCAAAATATCCCCAAATACTTAAATCCCCAACAAGCCATCATGTTTAGGAGTTTTATAACATAACAAAGGATTAAAGATATACTACCTTAGCTGATGAATCTAAAATAAAGCTTATTTCTTCAACTACTCTTGTTTTTCTCTTCTCTCCATTTGCATTTGAAAACTCCAAACCCATTTTATCTTACAAAAATAAGAAACCCAAAGTTTGAATCCTTAAAACAATGTTGATGGAAGGATTATAGACGAATTTGAAGTATGAGAAAGGCTCAAGAACTTACCTTTGAGCTATGGAACTTGGAGAAGAAAAATGAAGAAATAAAGAGAAGAAGGAGATTAAAGAGATAAAAACTTTCATTTTTTAAAAAATGGGATAGTCGTACTATAGGTCTATCCCTACCTTTATATAATTTAAAACATACTTTTTGGCTAATTGGGCTTAAATCCAACTCAATTAAGCCCACAACCAGTCCAACAAATCTAATTATGAAATCCTCGAAGCCCACATACCTCTCGGGTAAACCCAAAACTACTAGCTTGGAATTTGGGGTGTTGCAACTCTCCCCTTCTTGAAATTTACTTAGATCGACTAACACTTACTCTTGGGTCAAACAGTTAAAACCTTCCATACACCTAAAATGTTATCCCATTTAATCCTTCATGAAGAAGTCCTTGCAACACGACACGGAATCTTGAACTCGTAAATTTTATCTACGATTTTCTAAAGGGTGTTACATGCGTCAAACCTTAACCAACCTTTGAGGAGCGCAAAACCCTAGAGTCTTACTCTGATCGTCCTAACATTGAATACTTAGAATGTTTCACAAGGACAAACACTTTTTCACGATTCAACTGTTATTGCTAGGCCTTCACTAGCTAACTTTAGTCAGTAGAGTTCACACACTACTTAACCCTATAACCACTCTTACCTGCTGAACTTAAATAACTTGTCATACTACATATCAAGATCCTACTATCATTTTCCATACACGGTCTTGATGTCAACTGCCAAAGATATCACAATAATTCTTGACTTTCTAACACTGATCTTTACGCATCTGTTGTACAACTCTGATTCAATACCCATCTACTATACTTGACAGTTCCTCATTGGCCTTTTAATTTGCGCACACTCTACTTATCAGATCATGCATCTAAGGTACACCATAACTAAAAATCGGCCACTTGCCTAGTGAAACTAGCAACATTTAGCTTTCCTAGGGAGTACACCTCACAAAGCAAAGATCTCACAGCATTGCACATTGAATTAAGGATTCTAAGACTTTACGTCTTGTACTCACTAACGCTTACAACCATTAAGCTATCTGATGACAACTAATGCTAGTCAATTGACTCTTAAGGTGCTTGATCTCCTTTAGTCTTAAACACTAAAATCCACAGTATTACACAATACTACAAACTATTATGTGTTGTATATAGCTCGTGCTCATATATCAATATGAAGACAATAAGGAAGAAGTTTGGGGTTGAAAACTCAAACTCTCACTTAATCATACAAGTAGACTTTTTGTTGTAGTCTGGAGTCACAAAGCATCACATGACTTACACCTTACAAGTCTACTAACGAAGTTACCTTTGATGGAACCTAAACATACTCACGTTAGGAACGTCCATCAATTAACCCTACATAGTTAGCATCTTAGTTTAACTCTTAGAGGTTTTGAGTAACCCATAACATACGATCAACGATTATAATACATGACACTCGACATCCTTAATTCTTTTCTTAGGGATATACATATCTAAATCCAAACTTAGAATTACTTGAGCCCTACAGAGAGTGGTCACATAAACCATTTACTCTCAATGTAGACATACTCTCCTATAATCTCATTCGAATTCTTGAATAACCACCTAAATACTCTCTTATAGAACACAATAGGGTGAATGGTTCTACTAATAAACATCTCCTTAGAGCCCTCAACTCAACAAGAACGATGAAGGGTTATCTGAACCTCATGACTCACAACTCATGATCTTTCACATAACACCCTTAGTACCTAGGGTGAAATTTTAGGACCGTTGTATTGGAACTTACATCCTATTAGCTTACTCCACGCAAGTACTTGAGGGCATATGTGCCCAGTTAGCAACTGAAGTGCCTTGGCACTAGCTGAGAGATATCCTGATATTTCTGGCAATAAGGTGATCTTTATATTGGCAAGAGTAACCTGAGTATTCTTAACACTCTCATAGAGGTCTCTACCTCCAAAACTAAACCTGGGATTACTAAATCTCTGTGGGACATCACACAAATCCTTTACTATCGATACGAAGACGTACCTATAGTCTCGTAGCTAACGAGATCACATGCAAGGATACTCCCTTAGGGAACACATAAGGGTGGTATATTTGACGACTACATATTTCTTAGAGTTAACTTTCAACTCAACTGGGAACAACCATTCATATTCATAAGGTCCCCATACGTATCTAAACTTACACCTCCAAAACCAAAGTAACACTTGTGCTTACAACTTCCCTTAGGCCGACTATTATAATCGAGTTCAACTTTCATAGAGAAAGTATAATTCGAGTCGGGCTTTTCCAAGCGCTTTTAAATTGTTTTGAGTTAACAACGATAATCGTAGTTAATCCGAACAAGGATTGATATTTCTAAAATAGATTTGGGAAAATCAATCACCAAAGAAAAAAGTGAGCTATAAGGATTGAACCTTGCAGACTAAAACTGACATTTAACTAGAGTAAAATCCTATTCAAGGATCGATTGGAATTTGAGGCAAAGTGAAAGCCTGAGGCTATTTTTAATCATCTTGAATTTTCAATTTAAATTTCTTTTCTTTAATTATTTTACTTTCTTTACAAATCTTTCTATTAACCCCCTTTTTACTTTTATTATTATTTTCACCCAGTTCAGGAATCAAAAGCAATCTACATCAACATCTTCTTAAGTCCTAGTTGATCGAACCTTACTCTCTCTATACTATTTCATATTTTCTATTTTATATTTTTGAGATTAAGGCTGTTATTTGACATTAAAATGACGCGTGTCAAATTGGCGTCGTTACTAGGGACTTTAGTAAAAGTTACTGATCTTTGTTTTTTCATTTATGACTAGGGAAAACCAAGACGCATTAGAAGAATTTGATCCGTAAATAGAATCACAATCTAGAAGAATCCACGAACAAACACTTCGAGAGAAAAGAAGATGAAAAAAAGAAAAATTAAATCCTGAAGGATCAACCAACATTGATGCCACACAAGAAGAATCAACGCATTCCATTGAAGCATCATCACACGCCGAATCACACTTTACACTACCCAAAGTTGAAGTTGATGCACAAACACTGGAACCGATGGCTGATCAAACAATTCGCGAGTTAGTCACAACACCCGTGGTTGAAAAACCTCTCTGCATCACCTTCTCTCAAGGAGAAATACCTTTTCAACAAAAAATGGGGCTCTTTCATCTCCTTGCCACCTTTCATGGACTTTTCAGTGAGAATCCACACAATCATCTCATGGAGTTTCATATGTCTGTTATAGTATGAAACCACATGAAGTATTCGAATGCCAAATTAAATTACGTGCATTTCCCTTTTATTTATCTGGTTTAACAAAAGAATGACTTATTTACATACGAATTTAATCAATATATGGTCTGATTTAAATCGTATCTTTCTTGACAGTTCCCAATAGAAAAGGCGGAAAAATTGAGAAGAAACATCTTGGGGATTAAACAAAAAGATGGAGAATCGCTTTACGGCTATTGAGAGCGATTCAAAAAGCTTTGCGCAAGTTGTATGCAACACGAATTAACTGAGAAAATGCTTCTCCAGTATTTCTACGAAGGACTGCTACACTTAGAGATGAAAATGGACGATGCTTCTAGTGGACGAACTCTCGTCAACATAACACCAAACGTAGCAAGGGAATTAATTTCAATGACATGATCTCGAAATTACTCCAATTTCAAATTTGCTCAATATGACCATTGAACTATTTAAATGGTTTTAATATTACCACATGTCGTTAACATTTAATGGAAATGTTTACGTGGTAGTTAACAAAATTGATATAATTATGACATAGGTCCTTGTAAAGTTACATGTTTGCAGCGTTCGAACCTTGCTTTGTTTTCTTCCATTTTTGGTAACTACTTGGATATGATTTATATCCTTGGATTTTTCATTTGATGCAATTTGATCATGATTCTATTTTTAATTTTTCTAATGCCTTAATTTGAGAATTAACTTTAAAATATTTTATTATAATCATGTATTAAATTTATAGATTAAAACCCTAGATTTTATAATTAATCAATTTGATCACCAAGATTAAATTTAATTCTTAATTTTTAATGAGGTCCTAATTTCAATTTATTTGAATAAATTTATTTCACTAATCAAATTGTGACACATGTCACAGTATAATAAGAGGATTTTTTAAATTTTAGTTTAATTAATTTAAAAATAAAAATGTGGCACGTGTCACCTTTTGAATTGAAGTGAAGATACAAGAAGATGAGTTTTGACAGGAAAAAGAATCCAACTTGGGAAATTATTAAAAAAATAATTTAATATTCAAATTATAATCACAATAAAAAATATTTAGGATTCAAATTATAAATTTATCTTTTGATTTTAAATTGTACTCGTGAGTTCGGTTATGTCAAATAATTTTTAATATAATTATATATATAATCATTAATAAATAAATATTAAATAAATAAATTTAATTTAAAAATATTAAAATCTTAAATTTATTCTAAATAATATATTAAACTTTTTTTAACAATTTAAGTGTTATCATATTCTCAATTAGCCTAGATTTATGTCATAACTTGTCTATTTTTATTTTTATCGTTAACTATAATATATAAAAATATTTTAATTGATTCTTAAATATTTGATTTAGCCATTAGTTAAGGCTTTGCTTGGTTACTAACTAATATTGAGTTTAAATGCAATTAGGTTATTTTAGTTTTATTTTTCTGCCTGAACCTGAACAAGTTATATAATATATGTATTATCTTGATAACAAGTGTGAGAATTGACTCAACGATTAATTCTAAAATCTAAGGTATTTAATCTATAAATTTAATACACGACTAGAATAAAAGATTTCAAAGTTAATTCTCAAATTAAGGTATTAGACAAATTAAAAAAAACATAATCAGGATCAAATTGCATTAAATGAAAATCTAAGGAAATAAATCATATACAAGTAGTGACCAAAATGGAAGAAAATGAAGCAGGGTGCCAACGCTGCGAATACGTAACTTTACAAGGACTTGTACCCTAATTATATTAATTTTGTTAACTGTCATGTAAACATTTCCGTTAAATATTAACGGCAGGTGGCTATATTGTAACCATTTAAATATGTTAGTGGTCATATTGACACTAATTTAAAAATGATAATCATTTCGAGAACAAGCCCATAGTTGGATGGTCATTTATGTAGTTTACACTTATTATTATTATTATTATTATTATTATTATATTTATTATTACCATTATTTTTATTACTATTCTTATTATTATATTACATGTATACAATCATATTATGATTTAAATTTTGTATTTATAAGTTCGTTTAAAACTTAATGTAGTGTTTTTCTATTGAGATGATAATTGAGATGGTTTACAAAATTAATGACTCAATAGTTTTTTTTTGTTAAAAAAGGTACAAAGGGCTTCTTAACTGCCTGTTTTATCAATATTTAGAAACTTCTCAGCTTCCTTGGGGGCATTCTACAGAACGATTGTGCTCCCCTGAATTCTCCATGTTTGCTTGGTGATCATATCCGCTGTTTGATTGGCCTCCCTAGGTATGTGATTCAGTTCAATCTTCTAGTTTTTCTTTAATAATTTCTCTATGTGCTGCAGTATAGTAAGTTTCTTGTGTTTACTCGATTTGTTCATGACGTGGTTGATGGCTTCTCTGCTGTCATACTCTAAAATTACTTTTCTTTCTTCCTTCCTCCGCATAAAGCTTCTCCCGTGTTCTGCCGTTTGGTTCCGTCAGTATTAACCTTGCAGTATCCTCGGTCTGGTTTCTACCATTTGTATCGGTTGTTATTTCGGATTTGGGTATTTTCGATTTTAGAACTTTCTGTATTTTGAAGATCTTAGGTATTTCTTATGGCTTGTTGTATTATAGAATCTCTTTCGATCATTTCTGGGTCAAAAATCACCCGATTTCTTCTTTTCCAAATGTACCATATAACAGAGCTGAAGAATGTAGGCCAGTTCTCATTTTTTGGCGATGGGGATTGGGTTGTTTCGATATTCTCAATGATCCACTCCTTGATGCTGCTGCTCAAAAACTTATTCATTTTCTGGCTATCTACTAGTTCAGTCCAAATCAGTAGACTTTTTGGGCAGAATCTCAATATGTGATTGATATCTTCTGTCTCATAATTGCACATAGGACATCTTTCATCATTTGTCATATGCCTACGGGCTCTTTCAGCGTTGGCCAGTAGTCTGTCATTTCCTATAAGCCATAGAAAAGTTTTAATTCTGGGGATATTATTATGCTTGGCAATGGTGCACCAGATTTTTTCCTCCATCGAATTTATATTTGCTATTTTCTTGTAGGCAGATTTGACTGTGAAGACTCTTTTCTCCGAGAGAATCCAGCCTGGAGAGTCTACAATGCTTTCATCTACTGGAGGAGGAACAACTTGCATTTTATAAATGGTTTGTTCTGGGAGTAATCTATCAAGCTTGTTCCAGTCCCAGGTACCATTCTGGTTGATCATTTCCTTAACTTTGGATCTGTCATTCTCTACTTCAATTGGTTGGTTGCATAGTCTAGATAAAGGGCCATTGTTATCAAGCCATATGTCTTGCCAGAATTTAACTTGATTTCCGTTTTCAATGTTCCAGCAAATATTCTGTTTAAATTCTGTCCATGGGCTGCATATGTTGTTCCAAAGAGCTGATCCTCCCTTCTTTATTAACTTATCAGGAAGTATCTCTTCCATCTTGTATTTGTTTCTCATTACCTGCACCCACAAAAGATCATTTCTATTAATAAGTTTATAAGCTAATTTGAAAAGGAAAGCCTTGTTTTGGATTCTTAGATTCTTAAGTCCTTGTCCCCCTTCTTTGATTGGTTTACAGAGCGTGTCCCAGTTCACCATATGTATTCCTTTCTGTTCATTA
Source organism: Hibiscus syriacus (assembly GCF_006381635.1). Classification (NCBI taxonomy): domain Eukaryota; kingdom Viridiplantae; phylum Streptophyta; class Magnoliopsida; order Malvales; family Malvaceae; genus Hibiscus; species Hibiscus syriacus. The sequence continues at coordinate 19,082,022 of NW_024063471.1, forward strand.
GAATGGCCCCAGATAAAATTTCTGGTAAGTCTCTCAAGTTCATCACAAGTTCCTTTAGGAAGTAGGATGGACTGCATGGTATATGATGGGATTGAATTGAGCACTGATTTAGCAAGAGTAATTCTTTCTGCTATTGATAATGTCTTCGCCTTCCATCCTGAGAGTCTGTTCTTCACTTTCTGGATGATATTGCTATATGTTCTTTTATTGATTCTGTTGTGTAACAGTGGAACTCCAAGGTAATTCCCAAGATTGTAGACTTCTTTGATGCCAATCGCATTCGTAATGCTGATTTTTGTTTGAACCTTAATATTTCTAGAATAATAGATATTTGATTTCTGCAGATTAATTTTCTGCCCCAAGCTGTTGCAGAATTTTTGGAGAGTATTCTGAATAGTCCCAATTTGGGAGTTGTCTGCTTCCGCAAAGAGCATAAGATCATCTGCAAAAAAGAGGTGAGAAATGTTAGGGCCATTTTTTGATAGTTTAATTGGTTTCCACCTACCTTGTTCCACAGCTAATGTAATTTCTTGCACTAGTCTTTCCATGTAGATGACAAACAGGTAAGGCGAGAGGGGATCCCCCTGTCTAATTCCTCTAGATGGTTTAAAAGGCTCCGTAATTTCTCCATTCCAATTGATTTGGATTGTCGTGGAGGTAATACAATTTATAATAGCCAGAATAATTTTAATAGGGAGCCCCAACTTCTCAATGCTAGCTTTAATAAAGTTCCAATCTAATCTCTCATATGCTTTCTCCAGATCAATCTTGATGGCTAAATACCCCTTCTTTCCTTTCTTTTTCTTCATAGTGCGAATCACCTCCTGAGCTAGGATAATGTTGTCAGTAATAACCCTACCTGGAACGAAACTAGTTTGGCTATTAGAGATGATAGAAGGAAGAATAGGTTTAAGGCGGTTAACAATGACTTTGGTTATAATTTTGTAGGTGATCTGACAAAGGCTTATAGGTCTAAATTGGGTAATTCTATCAGGGTTATCTACCTTAGGGATTAAAAACAAGCACGTTCTGTTTAAAGCTTCTTCAATCTAACCACCATTGAGGCAATGTTTGACTAGATAGCAAACCTTTTCTCCAACCGTGTCCCAATTTTTCTGGAAAAAACTAGCATGAAATCCATCAATTCCTGGAGCTTTTAGGGGGTTCATACTGAATAGTGCATCTTTAATCTAAATATTATCGAAAGGTTTATCAAGCCAACTCCATTGTTCCTGATTCAAGTTAGGAAAAGGTCTACTATTCTCAAGAGAATGCCTTACTAAAGGGTCATTTGTGAAAAGATCTTCATAATATTTCTTCACATGAATTTTGAGCATTTCTTGGTCTTCGCACCAATTATCAGAATCTGTTTTGAGGGTAGTTATAAGTTTTTTTCTACCCTTAATAATAGCACATGAGTGAAAGTACTTTGTATTTTTGTCTCCATGGGTAATCCATTTACATCTCGTCCTTTGAGCCCAAAGAAGTTCTTATTGTCTAAGAATTAAGTCAAGTTCAAGCTTAAGATCATCTTCAAGAGTTGACAGTCTGGTAGAGTTATAACATCGAAGAGTTTTATCAATACCTTTAAGCCTAGCAATTAATTTTTTCTTCTTCTGGTTGATATTACCGAAAACTTCATTATTCCAAACCTTGATGCTTTCCTTGAGATGATTTAGGCTTTCCATAAGGTTATCATGTTTTACCCATTCTTTTTTAATAAACTGCTCAAAGTCAGGGTGGTCCATCCAACCTACCAGGAATCTGAATTGATTCTTTTTATTCCCTTTGGGGTTGTTCATGGTATGCAGAAGAATAGGGCAATGATGTGATCCTATTCGGTCAAGGTGATGAACTCTAGTATCTGGGTATAATTCTAACCACTTTATGTTCATAATGCATTTATCAAGTCTCTGCCATAATATTCCACGTCTCCACGTAAATTCATCACCCTGGTACTTAACATCTATCAAATTGTTATTGAATATGAACTCTTGGAAGTGCTTACTCCCACCTCTGAAGCAATTGCTACCACCAGTTCTCTCATTGGGCTTCAGGATACAATTAAAGTCCCCTCCTAGTATCCAGGGTTCATTATTGCTAGGTTTGAGTTATTCTAGGAGATTCCATAGCTTACATCGAATGTTGGGGCTGGGACTAGCATAAATTGCTGTAAAATAGTTCCAGTAGTTACTGCTACTATCCTTAATGTGCGCATGAACATACTATTTAGAAATACTTAGTATTTTAACTTTAACCGAATTATCCCAAAGTATCCATATACCTCCACTGTGACCCTGAGCTTCGATTCTGAAAGAATTAATGTAGCCCATATTGTTGATAATTCTGTCAGCTCTCTTGCCACTAGTGTGCGTTTCCATCAAGGCAATGATCTTGGGTTTGTGCACCTTCACACAATCTTTGAAATGTCTTCTAAAGGAAGGTTTACCAACCCCTTGAGTGTTCCAAAAAAGAATCTTCAAAATTATTGAGGTAATTGGTAGGTGCTTTGTGGCACCTCTTTTTCCTTCTGTTTTCCTTCTTTGCTCTTCTCCAGATCAATTTGCTTCATCATTTGAGCTTGATTGGTTATAGGAGTGCTATTATCAGGAGGAGCCAAGTTCTCCGAATTCATGGTATTTTCTTGGAACCATTCCGACAGTAAATGAACGTTAGGACTAATAGTAGGTTTAGATTTTCTAACTTTAAAGCTTTTTTTGGTAGTGTGAAAAACTTGTTTTGACTTTTTGTTGAAGTTCCATCTAGAAGTGAGATTCTGATTTTTATTTTCATGAATGGTAATTGCTGTATGTATTCCTTTTCCCACTGTAACTATGTGTTCACTGATTTGAGCATCCTCATTCACTGTGACCTGGATCCCTCCAATATTCACCTCCTTAGTATTATCTTTACTCTCAACCATTTCACTATCAGTGGTAGGGACCTCAACTAATCTATCATCAATTTCAAGGTTAGTGTGAGTATTTTTTTTCTGGGTCCGGTCTGTAATATCAGTTTGAGCTGCTGTGTTCTTGTTTCTCATTATTTCTCTCTCTCTCCTTCTGTTCTTCATCTTATCTGTTGCAATGTCAGTTCTTGTAGCAGGTGCTTGTATATCCTTTTCATTTCTTTGATGCTGGTAAGCTTTATTGCTTTCCCTGGATTCTTCCTCTAAATGTTCTTCCTGTAAGGGGGTGAATCTTGATCCTTGTCTTGATGATCCTTCAACCTCTTTGTTTCTGATTTGAGTTCTTTGCAATCTACTGTTTCTTCCTCTTGGTTGAACAACCATCCAAGGACCAAAGGGATTTTCTTTATTTATTTCAACATTGGCTTGTTCTTCAATAACATTTTTACTGTTGGATGTATCCATCTGCTTCTCTTCTTGGTTGATTTGACAGACTTCTTTTGCATGTCCATAGGTACCACAGTTGAAGCAGATTTGTTGCAGACCTTCATATTCAATCTTTTGGATGAAGTCATCAATTCCCACACATAGAATAAGAGGTTTGTTTAGGTCGATAACAACTGCAATTCTTGCAAATTTTCCCCTCTCTCCAACTTTAGTATTGTAGTCTATTTTGATAACTCTTCCAATTGTATTCGCAATTTTACTGATTACCATTGCATTGTAATATCTGTATGGTAGCCCAGGCAGTCTCAGCCAGGCTATGACTTGTGAAGGATGCTTTTCAGATGTGGTAAAATTTCTCGACCATGGTTGTACAGTCAGGTAACTTCAATATATCATCCAAGGGCCATCAGTGAGCACTCTATTATAGTCTTCCATGTTTTCAAACTTCACTAGATAGTAGTCATTATCAAGATCTATTAAGTTTAAGTTACCTATCGGCATCCATAAGGCCTGGATTCTGTTTAGCAGCGCTTTATACCCAATTTTCTTTCCCAACAGTCTAGTGATAATGACATGTTTCATGTTTCGATCAATCAGATCATGGATTCGCTTTGAGAAGCTTATTCGAGGAAATTCTCCATAACTGTCCATGGTGACGTCTCCTTCTTGGAATACTATCTCCTCTTCAGTCATCTTGATTGGGGGGTTCAGATTCGATCCCTTGGCAGCCATGGTAGCATAGAAGATTTTCTTAGGACTCTTGAGATGTTTATTGGTGGTAGCTCCTTCTTCTTGGGAATCATCTTCAGTCTGCATATTCTCTGTTTGCTGAGTTGATTCATCATCTTCTATTGTTAATTCTCGATTCTTTACTTTCTTTGTGGCTCTTTGATCTTCTTGGATGCTATTGTTGTTCATCTTCTATGAATGTGAAATGCGTAATCGATTCAAAATTCTTGTTTGATATGTAATGTGTTATATTTAATGACTGACGCAGTAGTTAATTGTGTATTTATAAGTTCGTTTAAAGCAATATAATTAAATTAAGATATTTCAAGGGACCGTGTTCAAAATCGAGTAAATTATATTTTTCTTTAAAAAATTAATAAAAACATCTTGTTTTGAAATAAGTTTACTTCATTGATTTAATTTATTTTTAAAATTTTATTTTAAAGATTTTGAAATTAAAATCGAATTCAAACTTGTTTGAAAACAAAAAAATACATATGACTATCTTAATTTTAAATTGTGGTAGAAGTTCTTTAACTTTTCTCACGCATAATAGGCTTTCAAACCTATTTTCCTTACTCTGGTTTTTAATCAGTCTTTTTTTTTTAATTTTAATTTTAAATCAATTTTCAAAAAACTTTTATAATTGATGATTTTATAGTTGTTCGATCTCATCTCAATACAAAATGATTGATAGAGGCATCCTCCTATTAAAATACGAACTATATTAGAGAAAAATATTTTAAACCTAAAAACGATTCAGAATTATTTCATATTTTTATTATTAAAATAATATTTTATTTTTATTTATCAAATATATTTTGTACTTCTAAAAGTAAGAAATAAAATATATATTGAAAATAAAAAAATTAAAATGTATTTAAGAAATTATTTTTGATTAATCTTGGGTTAATATAAGGTTTTATTGATTCAAAGATGAGACCTGACATTAAATACTCATATTCCTGCATACGCGATGCTCGAACCCAAAATTTCAAGAAATAATAATATTACTTTAACCACTATAGTCGTTTAGTTTGAACATGTTTTCAGAAATTAAATGTTTTAATATTGAATAAAAAATGACAACAAAACATGAATTGCTAATGAATCCGCAATAGGAAGTGGCAACAAAACCATGGCTCGCTTGCATAAAAATGATGCGGCAATTCAAAATGGCAACAAAACTCCATGGGCACAGTACTATAGTGAAATATTTACAACCCATAATAGAGTTGATTTCAATGAATTTCTGGATCATCAAATCGCTCGCTAATGTCATTATCATGGTTGTTGGAATAGCTTCAAGGCAGTGTATCTACCTTTGTTTCATCAGAGCTCAGTAGTCAATTGATAAATGTTAATTGCACTTACCAGTCTATATGATATGGCAGCACACACCACACCAACATAACGTGGTTCAGACATGTTGATATTGACTCCTCTGAAAAACCAAGCACATGTGAATTGTCATTTTAGAGGACCCGAAAGATAAGTCCTAAATAATTTGGCAAAAGTTTCAGTTTCGACAGGATGACAGTAATGTTCCTTATTCTAAAGAATGAGGTTTTAAAACTACATTGTATGGGTACAGGAAGGTACAATATAAAAAAATAAATTTTAAAAATTGTAATTTGAAAATTTGTAATTATTACAAAACCATCTATTAGTAGGGATGACAATTTCACCCGCAACCGACGGGTTCCGACCCGATCTGACCCAATGGGGTCGAATTTAAAAAAAAATTGGGTTTGGGTCGGGTTGGGTCAGATTTTTTAAGGGGTGAAGTCGGGTCAGGTTGGGTTCGGGTGGAGGGTAAAAAAACTTCGATCCGACCCAACTTGAGGATAATAATGTAATTTGCTTTAAAAAATTATTTTTATTTTACTTAAATCCTTAATTTGTATCGGCTCGGCTCAAGTCGGGTCATATTTATCTCTAAATAATTGGGTTAGGTCAGAGTCGGGTGGAGGGTATATATTTTTCGGGTCGGATCGGGCCAAATGTATGATATAAAATTTGCGGGTTTAGTTGGGTTTGGGTGAAGGGTGCATATTTTCGGATCGAGTTGGGTTGATCAACCTAACCATAACCTGACTCGTTGCCATCCCTACGTATTAGACATGTATTCAGCTTTCTTCATACACTATTTTCGTTAAAACAAACATATCTTAAGTTTTCTAAGTCTGATTATGTAACGCCCGAAATTGTTTGGGCTGACCTGAGTGGGTTAAGGATAAACTCATGAGTCCATCATGAAGCTTTTGGCCAAGGTTGAGATTGTTTGGGATTAGATCAAGCCTAAATGAGTTTAAAAAGGGTATTTTCCCTTGATATCATAAGAGGAGGGACCAAGAGGGTATTTAACCCTTTTGTTGGTGCAAAGATTGAATCCCTATTAAATGAGATTATGTCACACATTGAGAAGGCTCCATTTTATTGTCTTCTTTTTCCTTTCAAATGTTCATCTTGCAACTCTTTTAGCTAGATCAAAGGTGGAAACCTTCTAGACCAATATTCCAAGTACGAGTTTTTTATGGTAAGAAGTGTAATAGTCTCCCCTTGAGTTTCTCTTCAAGCTCTTCACCTTAAAGTTTGGCCATGGTTGCGAAGGTGTGGATTTTTTAGGGGCTTTGAGTTTTTAAGTTTAAGAGTGATTCTAGTCTATCTTTAATATTTAGGAGTCACATTTCTATCTCTCCTAAGTCCTTTTATGGATAAATAATTTGTTTCCTTTCTTGTGATTAGTGAATGAGTTGGGTGGCAGCTATAAAAGCAAGGGTAAAGAGAAGTTAGTGCTTAGGGTGAGCTTGTGGTTGTTCCTCTAATAGCTAGTAGTAAGGTAAAACAACTATAACCCTTCTATAATACTTATAGATCAACATGTGTAGTTGCTAGCTTGTATGACTGCATGAGGCATTTTGGATGCATTTGTGTTCATGAAAGGGATAGGATATTTTAATGTTGTTCATGCATAAATAAATGACCTTTTATGATCCTTGAACCTACATAAGCTTTTAATTACATTTGAAGGCCTTGTAAGGACCTTTAGTTTGAGTAAGTGTGTTTTACTCATGAAAATATAATTTTTTTTCTGGGTAGTGTCGATACCTTGTTCATTGGGTATCAGTATCATAAGGCAATTGCAAATTTAGTAGCCAAAATTGATACCTCTACTAAGGCAATTCTAATACTACAAAGAGGGTGATATCGATACTCTAGGTATGGGTATCGATATTGGGGTATTTTTATAAACAATCAAATGTAAATTTGATATCGATACTCGAGGCAATATCGATACCACAAGAAAGATTAGTACCCGATACCACGAGGCTAAGTATCAATATCATCGTGAATGCAAAGGCTAGAAGCATTGATTTAATTAAAGGACTCGAAAATGGGTTAGGGTTGATGATAACCTCTTAATAAAAGCTTGTAAATGAGAACATTAACAATTGTGTGATAACGTAAGATCATTATGAGGTAACATTCCATAAAACTTATATCTTGTTTGATGCTCGGGAAACAACAAGGACACTTGAGTTATTTTTGTATGATGATTATTTAGTCGCGTATGGATTATCTGGATATATCCAATAAGTGCAAGGGCACTTAAGATTCTAGTTGGACATTACTCTGGTGCTCCATAAATCAAACATGTCTCATATAGTCAAGAGGATTAGACTAGCCGAGTGATAACTTTCTAGAATAGTTATTATTTATGACTTTTTTACATAGGTTGAGCTTGAACTTTAGCATCATTAGGATCATTTAAAGTTTATTTTATCATATTTTACATCATTTGCATATTGATAGTAATTTTATATCTTTTGTGGTATTTTATGATGTTCTCCTTGTGACATTGCTTGATGTTGTAGATGTTGTTGTGAATCGATGCTAGACTAGATTACTGAGCAGATTCTGCAACAATTAACGAGTCATCAGAAGATTATAGACTTTTCTAGAATATGGACAATTGTCATATTAGTTGTAATATGACTGAAAATCAATGGAAAATTAGAAAATACCTGATTGGTTGAAGCTTTGACTAATTCGACCTATAAATGGAGGAGGATGTCACCCTTTTTCATGCTCTATTCTTCTCCATAATATTTTTACCAATTTTATTTCTTTAAGGAAGCAGCCATGATAGATTAAATCCATTACCAGGGAAGGTATCAAGTAGACATGGTGTAGCTCTTAGAAGTGGTGTCTGATTGATTGTGTTTTATCTATTCTTTTTATTTTAATACGCGAGAAGGGAAAAATATTTGGTTTAAGTTGAATGTTTATTTTAAGATGTTTTGTTACATTGGATCTTATTTTAATATATACTATGGATGCATGTAGGGATGGGCATTGGTCAGGTCGGGTCGGATTTTTGACCTATCAGACTCCGACCCAAAAAATATTACTCTCCACTGGGGGTGCTTATTGAGCGAGTTGATCGTGAGTTTGACAGCGCTCGACTCGTTCTCATTAAAAAAATTTGTTGGTTGACTCGACTCGTTGCTCGTTACGTTCGTTAAAATTGTGCTCTACTCGTGCTCATTAAAAAAATTTGCTGCTAAGCTCGACTCGTAGCTCGTTATTTTTATTATTTATTAATAAATTAATAATTATTATCTAGATTTATTTTGTGAATGAAATAATTTTTAAGTAATTACTAAAAATATATTTTAAAAAATTAACGAGCTGCTCGCGAACTTATTGAGTCGAGTTAGACTTTGCTCGGCTCAGCTCGTTAAGGTCTCAAAACGAGTTCGAGTTGAACCAACTGGAGTCAAAAGTAGCTTCCTCGTCCTTATGATTTTGCCAAAGCACTTTGAGTAGAGGAATCGTCTTGCTATGCAGTTATTTGATTTCTCGAGCCAAAATTTGTACTGAACTGTCTTCATAAGTCAAATCTAGTTGGATCTCAATTTCCTCTAGTGCAATGACATGTGAAGGATCCGATCGATACTTTATAAGCATCGACACCTGAAAAACGTTATGAACTTTGTCTAACTCTGGAGATAATGCTAACTTATAGGCCACCGATACGCCTCTCTTTAAGATCTCATAGGATCTAGTGAATCTTGGGCTTAATCACACATACCCTCAGCATATCCTCTAATATCTGAATAGTCTGCTCTGACTGACCATCCGCCTGTGGAAGAGAGGTTGTACTGAAATTCAATAGAGTATCCAAAGCTTTATGCTAAGAATTCCAAAATCTTGATGTTAACGTTGGATCTCTGTCAGATATTATCGATACTCGCACTGCATGCAGTTGAAATATCTCCTTTTTATACAACTCTGCATATTTATCCAATGAATAGTCCATTCGCAGTCGAATTAAATGTGTCAATTTAATTAACCAGTTAACTATCACCCAAATGAAATCCTTCCTATTTGATGTCAAAAGTAGCCCTGTAACAAAATCCATAGTGAATCTTTCCCATTTTCATTCTAGAATAAGAATTGATTGTAGCAATCCCGAAGCCACTTAATATTCATCTTTTACTTGTTGACATGTCAAGCATGTAGCATCAAATTTAGTGATGGCTCTTTTCATACTCGGGCACCAATATCGATTCTTTAAATCGTGATACATTTTGTTATTGCTTGGGTGTATAGTCAAATGATTATAATGTGCCTCAGAAAGAATGTCTTTATTCAACTCATCATCATGTGGAATGCATATTCTTCCTCTGTAATACAAACATCCATCGTACTTGACTTCAAAGTCTTTAGTCTTACATTTTCCACTTGTGAAATCTTTTCCAAGCATCTCTCATATTTCTTTTCTAGCTCTTTTATCCGATATAGAAGCATTGGCTTTATCCTTAATTCAACCAACATTGCATCGTTTTATTTTAAAAAAAAAAATAGTCGTACATTCATAGCTCTCAAAGCTGCAAAAGTTATATGACTAAGTGTATCCACTACGACATTTGCCTTCCCTAGATGATAATCAATGATCAAATCATAGTCCTTTAAGAGTTCTATCCATATTCTCTGTCTAAATTTTAAATATTTTTGAGTCAACAGGTACTTTAGACTCTTATGATCCGTGTAAATATAGAACCACTCACCATACAAATAATGACACCAAATCTTTAGAGTAAGTACTACTGCTGCCAACTAAAGATCATGAGTGGTATAATTTATCTCGTGCAACTTTAGTTGTCGGGAACCATAAGCTACAACCTTACCTTCTTGCATAAGTACACAACCTAAACCATTATGAGATGCATCGCTATATATCACAAACTCTTTACCAGATTCTGGTTGTATCAACACTGGTGTTTCCATTGAAATCATCTTTAGAGTTTCAAAACTCTCTTGACACTTCTCGGTCCAAATAAATGAAACATCTTTTCAAAAAAAAAAATTGGTCAAAGGAGAAGCAATCATAGAAAAATTCTTCATGAACCTTCGATAATATCCAAAAAGTCCTAAGAAGCTTCGAAACTCTGTAACATTCTTTGGGGGTTTCAACTCCACTATCACCTGAACTTTCTTAGGATCAACACTTATGCCTTATGATGTGACAACATGACCAAGAAAAGCAACTTCTGATAGTCAAAACTCACACTTTGACAGCTTGGTATATAACTTTTTCTCCTTAAGTATCTCGAGCACAATACAAAAATGTACATCATGCTCTATCTTTATCTTCGAGTACACCATAATGTCATCAATAAATACAACCAAAAACTAATCCAAGTAAGGTTGAATACTTAGTTCATCAAATCTATGAATGTTACCAAAGCATTTTTCAAACTAAACCGCATCACCACAAACTCGTTGCCCATACCGTGTTCTGAAAATCGTCATTGGAATATATTCCTATTTAATCTTTAACTGGTGATATCATGATCGAAATCAATCTTATAGAAAACTATTGTTCTCTTAAGCTGATTGAACAAGTCATCAATCCTCAGAAGAGGATATTTGTTCTTGATAGTCACTTTGTTTAACTGCCGATAATCTATATATAATCGTAAGGATCCGTCTTTTTTTTTTCACAAACAACATCGGTGCATCCCAAGGTGAAACACTCGGCCTAAAGAATCCTCGATCTACCAGCTCTTGCAATTGAGCCTTTATTCTGTTAACTTGGTCAAAGTCATTCGGTACGAAACCATAGAGACATGATCAATGCCTTGATAACCATTAATCTTGAATTCCACCTCTCGATCTAGAGGTAAACCAGATAATCCATCTAAAAAGACATCTAGAAATTCCCGAGTTGTAGGATTATCATACAATCTTACTTCAAATACTAGAGTATCTATCACCTTAGCTAGAAACACTATGCATACTTTTTACACTATTTTAATCGTAACCATTGCTGATATCATATTAGTGATGATTTCGTTTTCCATCAATCACTAAAAGTTCCAATTTCTCTGCATCTTTCTAAATTAATTGCTTCTTGCGACCATCAACCCAACCTTAGTGCAGAGACAACCAACCCATGCTTAATATGATCTAAAACTCATTAAATGATAATACCATTAGATTCACCTAGAACATAGGCTCTTGAATATTTATCGAACATTTATTCTCTGTCCGACTCACACTTGCACCATGACCCATAGGTTTTCCGCTTAATATTACCAGAAATCAAGTCGAATTGAATATCTATATTTTATAATTCCCTATTTAATTCTTAAGGTAATATGTATAACTTTTCCAGATCCATAGAAAATATTCTCAAGCAGTTGAAACATTTTCCATCTTAAATGAAAGTCTAAATGTATATGTCATTCAATAAGAAGAATTGACAATTTGTAGCAATAACTTCATAACAGTTAATGCTAAAATCACACTAGTAAACAAATTTACTCTTTTTCCTACAACTACGAACCTGAAACTTTTCAAATTTTTAAGAATCAATCACAATATAAGCAATAATTCACTATAGCATAGAATGGTTAGACAATCCATTTCACAAATTTACCTTCGTAAGGTAACACTACCAAGTCCATAAAACTTAACATCTACTCTCATTTGAACTCATTATTATTTGTTTCACTAATAATTCAGTTTTCTTTAAACTTTTAGCGGACAACTTATTTACCACTTGCTTATTTCCTCTTACTCAAATCAATAATTCTTTAAACAATTTAATACTTAACTTAAATATTTCTCAATTATTTAAGCTTACCTGAAGAACCTCAGAGTCACCAATAGGTTCAATAATCTCCTCTGGATCCTCATTCGATTAAACTTCTCTTATAATGCCCCAATTTTTTTAATGGATTCCTCTAATGCAAAAACTTCATTAAACACTAGGGCATTCATTCCATAGAAAGGAGGAAAATACCTTATAGCTCCAACTCTTCTAAGGCGTGATACTAAAGTCATGTTGGATCCTTTTGGGTCGATTTCGTTCTCGACCTACCTTTCAACGTTATCTACTTTATTACATTTGTCCTTAGTTTTCGACATCTGAACATAGTCAAAATCATCTATCATTAGTAATTGTAACTTCACTAAATAATAAGCATCATAGTATATATATATATATATATATATATATATATATATATATTATCAGTAAAATTTTGACATCCTAGTAGCATGTATACATTCTTAACAAAATTTAGACTTATTACATGTCCAGAAACGGCTAAACCTGTAGCTCTGATACCAATAAATGTAACACATACAACCCGTATACTTATGCCAATATAAGTTATAGATGTCACATGAATTACTTAAAAAATTTACCAACTCAAAAGTAATTTAAAATTTATTTTCTTCAAATTATAACTGATAATATAAAATATTAAATTACATAAAACTATTACATATTATTTAAAACATATATTAATATATGATACACCTATTTATAATTATAATACTGATTTATACTATCCATAGTGAAATAGAGTAAAATAATTTAGCTTATCCATTACAAACCATTTCCAAAATAGTTCAATAGAGCAACTAGGACATTGATAAGTAATTGCCACTAACTACATCAAAATCACATCAAAGGATGTCTTACTGATATTTTAATATACTCCTCGATGTTTGGTGTTGCTCAGTACTCCTTACTCCTACTCCTGCTTCTTAGCTACACGTGAAAATCATCACACGCTAATTATATACATAGTGAGGCAATTAAAATAATAAATAGTGTAGTACAAATCATGCATGCAACTAAATGTATTTTTCTCATGTAATAAGATCACCTTACTAGCATGCCCAATATTTTACCAAAATCAAAATGACATAATATAAACATAATCATTTTTACCAATAACTATAGCCCGAACATAAACCTATGAAGGCCTTAGGTATTCGAGTAATATATGCAAGTGCTAATACCATAAGGTTGTGCCCATTATAATACACATAAGGTCATGCCCACCATATGACTTAGTCTCCTTACACACTATAGTGCTGCACTAAATGTCTTTACACTCTAGTGCTAATATAAACCTACAACTATTGTACCCTATGGCATGCCAATTATACCCTATCCTTCAACGACTTACATTGGCATATAGTATAATTTATTTCATCCATGGCATCGTATATCCATATAAATAATATTAGGACATTTCATACCCAAAATAACATTCATGGAAAAAAAATCATATTTGTCAGTGATCAATGCATTATGATTCCACACTTTGACATATCAAGGTCATGTCGATATTATTAATAATGACGTAATATCATGCTGATATAAACAAGGTAGACTCATCGCAAGTCTTCCTGATGTTGTGCAAGACATCTATGCATAATGTCATGCATGCATTGCGCTCACCTTGACACTTTAAAATTTTCAAAAGATTTACCTCACTATGATCCCAACTTAATCCATTTTATACTCGATTTGTTTCGATCATAAAATCGATCACGATCTGTACAAAATCACAAATCGATACATATGTTAGTATTGTACTAACATAAATACATTTCCAAAACAAAATCCATAATTATACTTGAAACTTTATTCTCTACCAAAATATTTCAACACTTATTAATTCTATTAATATTGGTACCAACTTTTCCAAATTATACAAAATGGTCATTCACCATTTTATCACTTAAATTTTAAATACGAAAATTTACAGCATTGAAATTATTACCAACCAAGTACTTTTACAAAGAAACAACTACATATGAACACCCCAAACTATTAGAATATTGCAAAAAAATCACCATACTTTCCAAAGTTCCAAAATGATCAAATTTCATATCCTAACTCATGTAAATTCCCAAACAACAATTTACAGCCTAGTACGTCAATTATAGAACAATTACACAATAACCCATTATTTTTCCAAAATTGTCGATTTTATCCTTCAACTTTTCAAAATTTACCAAATGGTCCCCAAATTTTTGTAAGGCTGGTAAAATACTTCCTACATTATTTTCTGCCCTTACATATTTTTTCTAAAATTTTTCTCATCCCTTTATGCCATGGCGAATGCTTCAATGTTAAAAAACTAAGGTTTTCATGATTTTGCTCGTTTATTATTCGATTCAAGCATGGTATAAACCTCTATCCAACCTTATATAATCTCTACAATCAGATCCCTAATCAAATTTCATCAAAACACAAAGTTTCCCCAACTTATAGTTTGACAGAATCTTACAAAAAAATTTCTAGGAAAGTGAACATGTTTTAGTCATCACATAAGCTTGAAAACGAATCTACAACCTCAAAAACATCAAGATTCATAATCAATTCCATAAACTTTATTGTGAACACAAACCCTAGAATTTGGGATCTTTGAAATCAATCAAGATTAGTAATCATAAATGGTACCAAAAGATAGCGTTTCTCATTTAGAATAATTTTCTATTTCACGGCATAACCCGAAATCCAAAGGTAATTGCTCAAAAATTGAAAAACTTTTTCTTACCTTTGGAGGGGTTCACGACTTGGAGAAGAAAGATGAACACAATAACATGAAATTTTAGATTAATTTCATGTTAATTTACCTTTAATTTAAGCCTAAATGTATATTTTATTCATTTAATTGTTAAAAGACCAATTTACCCTTAATTAAAATTAATATTTACCATAAAACCAAGACATCTCAACCTTTTCATCTTCCAAAAGTCAAATATGAACAAAATATTTCACACTTTACCGATTTTCCCTTGCAATTTTAAAAAAAATTACAATCTTGCCACTTTAATCTAACGGTCCTGATTCAACATATAATTAAATCATCAAATCCAATGGTTTATATTATTTTCCAAAATTTTAAAATTTGGAAGTATAATTTTTAAGTCTAATTTATCATCCTTCAATTTTCCCTGAAACTTTTATTCTATATGATTTATCGAATTTTTGTCTCATACTTTTTCGCTTTATAACTTTTAATACAAAATCCGTAAGAAAATTTTGATTCCCATAGAAATGTCATTCTTGAGGTAAAATATTTATTTACGGGGACATATTGTTATTTTCTAAAATTACATTTTTGTCCCTAAATGTTTCCAAATATTATACTTTAGCCACTTAACTTTTAAAATTTTCATTTTGGTCACTAACCAAAAATTGGGTCATTACTCCAACTCTGACTCAAACCTAACCTTCTCCCTTATATAACTAGACCCAATCTGACCAAAACCCAGATTTTAAAAAACAAGTCGACTCTATAGGGTCAGGTTGGGTCGAAACCCAACGGGCTTTGTTCAAATGCCTATCCCTACATGCATGTTTATGTATATTTGTGTTAATTATTTGATTTACTTGTTGGATTATACTAGAGGTTATGTTTTGAAATAAAAGTTGCATATAATCTATGTACACCTATTCCCGTATCTGTCATCAAACATAAGTTAAAGATGTCACATCAAACATTTAAACATATCTTATTCAAAAATAGGTAAAAAAAATTTCTTTTAAATCCATCAAAACAAATATAAAAAATTAAAATAATTTATCGCATAAAATCAAAATACAATAATTTAACATTCAAATCATATTCAATTTTAGGCAGCAACATGGCAGTTCAATAATGTTTCATATAAAGAGTGAAACTACCTAAAAGTTGCCTAAATAAAAATTAATATTTATGTTATTAAAATATAATTGTTACCAGTGTGTAATTCTTGATAAGTGATGTCAAGCTAAGCACCTTACTCTACTCGGTCTCCTTTATATACGCTTGAAAATTATCACACACTAAGTATACATTTAGTGAGACATTATCATAAATAAAGTAAGGCATATAAAAATATAAAATTTCGTGTAAATCATAATAATGTAAGTATCATATAATAACAAATAAACATGTAAAATACACTTGTAAAAGTCTTTTCCCTATCAAATAACCTGTAAAATAACATATCATATATATACAACATGTAACCAAATCAGAAGACTCTATAAAATTGAACCTATCAAAATATATGAGTGCACAATGGTATATAACATCTAACCACATGTACTAAATATATAAGTACACAGTGGTACTAATACGGGAGTGCACGAATGCACTAATACGAGATCGATCGATAAACACTCCACCTCATGGCATGCCAATAGTACCAATAATTCTCAATACAAATACAATGAGTTTTTATATCAAAATCATGTATCATTCATTTTGTAGGAATATCCATAGATACTAACATGTCAAAATATCGTATAAAAGTGCAATGGGGCAGTTCATGCATGAAATCATCCATAAATAATTTAGTAAAATATCCTATAAAATGTAATTGGGTGGTTCATACTCAAATAATTTCCAAATATCATTATGGAAAAATACAATAATACTATTTAAACCTTTTTCATTTCAAAACATTCGAGGTTGACTTATTGTAAGTCTTCCTCATATTGTATACAATAATATAAGTATAGCATTGCACTCACCTGATATACTTAGCTTGAATCATTTATTTAATGATATAAGCCTCACATTTCCACTTTTTCCTTAGCTTTTAGCTTACTTTGTTCTCAATTTTGATCACGATCTTCTTGTACATCATTTACACAACATATACATTTCGAAGTAAATGTTAGTACGTTACTAACATAGGCGCATAATAGAAAATAAATCCCTAAAAATTCTTTCGATGCTAATTCCATTTTATAACATACATGTCAACTTTAACACTAAAAAATATAGCTTCAATTCTCCCAATGTTCAATTAAAAGAATTAATTACATAACCATTTTCAATTTTATAATTTAACCACTAAAATGAATTCTTTAGAATTCAAAATGGCTATATTGGTCAAATTTTGACCATCCTCTATGAGTTAAGTATGATTTGTGGAAGACCCCTCTATTTCGAGTCAAGTTTGGTTTGTAATGTTCCTTGAGTACAATATTCTTCGTCGTGAAGTTGAATTTTGAATAAAACTATAAAAAATCATATACATGCGTGTAAACTCATGAATGCAATGCTCTTAGGCATGCTTAAAATTTAAAAAATTAGATCCTTGATGTGAGTTGAGCTAAGTTGTGGATGAATCCTCCATTCCGAGTTAAGTCAAATTTTTGGATAACTTCCATTTATGGGTTAACTCATGTCGGGAAAATATCTCGAGTGCGATAAATTTTTTCAACAGAAAATATGTCAGTTCAGATATAATTTTTTGTTTCAAGAAAGCTATCTCAAGTGAGATGAAATTTATTTCAACAGAAAATATCTCAAGTGAGATAAAATTTTATTTCGAGAGAAACTACCTCGAGTGAGTTGAAAAGTTTCAAGGGAAAATATTTCAAGTGAGATGCAATTTTTGTTTTAAGGGAAACTATCTCAAGCGAGATAAAATTTTTGTTTCGAGAGTAGCTGTCTCGAGTGAAACAAAACTTGTTTTAAGAAAACTATCTCAAGTGAGATATAACTTTTGTTTTGAAAGAAACTGTCTCGAGTGAGACAAAACTTTTTTAAGGAAAACTATCTCAAGCGAGATGAAATTTTGTTTCGAGTGAAGCTGCTTGAGTGAGACGAAATTTTTGCTTCAAGGGAAACAATCTTTAAGCAAAAAGACTTTTTAAATAGAGACAATAGTTTTGGAATTTTTAAAAAATATCCTTAAGAGGGGAAAAATGATATTAGGAAAGATGAAATTCTTTTAAAAAAATTAAAGATATCCTCAAGAGAGAATAAAATAATCATGATAAAGATAAGATTTTTTTATGAATTTTTATGAAACATTAAGAGAGGAAAATTGATCTTAAGAAAAACAAAATTTGAAAATGTTATCATAAGAGAAAATGATCTTTGAAAATATCCTCATGAAAGGAAAATAATGAATGATGAATGTTCTTGGTCAAGATGTTGTGTCAATGATGCAAGTGAACGCTATCATGAATGATAATTACATAAAGATGCGTGGAAAATTTTCATTCTTAAATTCTTCGATTTTCCTAATTATTTTCTCAATGAGGTGTTCGTAATTCTTGGCTCGCAAAAATTTGTTTTTTACGTCCTAAAAAACTCTTTCCCCCAAGATTCAATTTCTTTGCCCAAACATTGATTATGGTCTTTTATGTCTGAGAGATCTTTGTCAGTTTCCAAGATACATTCCTTAAAGAGACAATCTTATTCGAAATTTTTTTCTTCTCTTTTGTTTTTAAAAATGCGAAAAGTTTGGTGAAGAAACACAATTATGCCTCTTGTTTAGTTGACAATTGAAACAAATTATAAAATATGAGTTCATTAAATATCAAAAGAATTAATTAATTATTGTCGCGATGACTTTTTCGAAGTGCTAAAAATCAGAATAAATTTAAAAATCAGAATTTATAGAAAAGATTTTAAATATTTGGAGTCACCGTCAACCTTTGGGATTATGTAGGTTGAAAACCCGTGATACACCATTTTAAATAATAAATTTAAAAAGATGTGATTTGATCTGCGATTCAGAGATTTTGGGTTCGGGAGTCGATTATGCTTGGAGAATGATTAGCACCACCACAACACCAAAAAATTGGTACCTTCAATTATAAATTTGTCCCTATATTGAAAATTAAGAAATTCAAATATTTTTAAATTAGTGATCTTTCATTTCTTAAAACATTTTAAATTTTAGAGAAACACACAATATTCATCTATTTCTAATTAAAGAAGAAACTAACCCCCTAATCAGAATTAAGGCGATTATTTCTTATGTTTTAATCGAAATATTGAAAAATTGTCATCCATAAAAATTAAAGAATTAATCAATTATTAAACCCTAAAAGAAAATTAATGGTGACAAATTAGTCGAATTATTATTTAAAAGAATAAGGATGTTCCTTGATTTAAAGAACAAAGACCAAGCCTTTGACGTTAATCAAACAACGTGTCGTTAGCAATTTAAGCATATGAACAAACCCTTTTGTTTAAAATTAATGAACCTATTTGATTTTTGGGGTGATCACTGGATAAAATATTTATTTATTTGAATAATATTGAACATAAATGTGTAGTTATTTTAAGACCATTCCTTTCAATATTAAGGAATAAAAGAATATTCATTTTAATCAATTTATGAATTTGTATTTATGTGTCTCTAAATAATATTTCTAAAAGGACTAATATTAAAAGGACATTACTAAACTTATTTGATTTCTAATTAAGGAAGCTAAATTAAGGTTTGAATTAAAACTAAAACATTTAAAATCTACGGCTTAATTAAAGAATCTAAAGACTAACTAAATATTAGTGATTAAATTAAAATATTGAAACACTCTAAAGGTTTTATTTTATAATTAAATGGGTGACCATTTTAAAAGATTCACAAATTGGCATTTAATATTAATAATTAAACAAATTTAATAAAGCAATCAAGGAAATAAGAAAGAAATTAGTGACTAAAATTGAACTCATCCAAAATTCGGAGAACAAATTACAAACATTTGGTAACTAGAATAAAGTAAATGAAAAGCCAGAGACAAGAACAAAAACACACTAAATGTATAATGTTTAATGAGACAATTAACCCAAAAATTAAATACCATAAAAAAAACATAAGCCTCATTTTCAACACTCCAAAAATTTAATTCTCCTCAAATCCTCTCATCTAGCCAAAAATCAACCCGCAAAAACCTCTCAACACCTTCAAACATTCAACCTTTGTTCTTCACATATTCATCCAAGAAAAAGTTCAATGCATCACAAACATCTAACATCGCCCCCAAAATATGATTTTAAAGATCAAACTAACCAAAACCCCAAGAATATTCCCATATTTATCTTCGAAAACAAAATTTGATTCTCCACTAGCACCTAAAACATCTGAAATCTTGTTTTTCAAATATCAAACAAACCAAAACCCCAAGAACCAAGACCTAGTATTCTTATCTACCTAAACTACAACCATGGTTCATTGGAACTAAAACCCATCTTCCCCAACTTATATTATTCAAAATCGAAAGCATGACATTTATTCCTCCACCAAGTTGACCCCGGCTGAACACTCCGACCATCCATCGAGCCCCGCTAGTCATCTGATCACCACAAACTCGATTGAGGCAAATAGAAAAAAGGAAAAGAAGGCTAACCAAAAACTGAGCTTTTCTCGATGATGCTTATCTTCTTCGACGGTGGTAAATGTCTTTCTCCTCTCTTTTCTTTACTAAAAAAAGCTTATTATCTTGATGATGGATTCTTTGTGGATAATGCTCTGTTATTACCTCTAATGATGAACACCTTTTTATATTAGTGATTTTATCTCAGATTTGTAATTCCCACTCAAAAGTTGTTGAAGAAACGATTTGTAACAACTTGAAATTTAAGAAAATTTGCGTATTTTAATTTTTTGTATTTTTTATGATTTTTTTATGCCTCAAAACTTGACCGGTGGTGGTGTGATATGTCGATGATGTTATAGTGGTTTATTAGGGAAGATAACCATATCGACGCGTGTGACTCATGTGCCAGTGATACATCGGTGCACTCCCCAATCGATGGTGACATTGGTGGTGTCCTAGCCTCATTGGAGAAGATGAAGCATGGCCATTGGATCCATTCTTGATCCAATGGCTTAGATTGCTTTGTGTTTCTTTCACAAGGATATGTGACATGGCATCATGGTAGCCCTTGGATCCTTTTCCTTATCAATGGCTCCTATCACTTTATGTTTGTTTCACTTGGATTGAAGCATCCATAGCCATTGGATAAAGACTAATCAATGGTGGATATGATTTGTGGTTCTTTCACTGGGATAAGTGACATTATCACCTAAAAATCCACTCCAAATTAAAATACTTTGACTTTTCAAAGTAAAGACAAAATCTCCCCCCCAAAATCCTTTCAAACCGGCGGCTAGAGTGTAGTATTTAGGCTTTTTTTTGTTTTTTGTTTTTGCATATACTTGTAAAAAAACATATATTGGCTACTACATTGGGCCTATGTAAAAACTATGTAATGGACTACTTATTAATGCAAATGGACTCTTTTTTGGGTTTTTATTATTTATTTAAAAAGAAATAAATGGGTTATTTATTTATAATATGGACTCACCTAACATGCAACTATATAGTATACTAATTATGCAATGAAACTATATAATATGAAACATGTAATAACCATCTAATTTATGCAATTATTATTTATAACATGCAATTATTATTATTAATATCTAACACATGTAATTATTTAATACCTACAATGGACCATGTATTTATACTAATTATAATATCTAATATAATATGCTATATTATTTATAACATGCAACTACATGACATTAACGTGGACTACATGAAACTATTATTATTATATGATATATCTAAACTATATACTTTATACTATAATATGATATGAAATGTGAAACGTGTCACCACCCGGATAAAATGGGTGATGACAACTGCTCCTCTTTGCTCATTATTGTGGAACGAGAATGAAGTAAAGACAAGAAATACAAATTTTATCTGGCTTATTACAAATCACAAGCTCCAGATCCATCTGATATGACCCCTTCACTCTCTGATAAAAAAGTCAACTCCAGAATCTCAGCAGGCTCTCCTATATTAACTCCTCATTTTCAAAATGCTCGAACATAACATACGAGATCTCCTATATGAACCCTTCATTCTACCACAATGACTTAGTCTAGGTTGAACAAGCTCTCCTATATAAACTCATTCATTCTGTAGAAATGTTGATTCCCTTCATTCTGTGATGAAATCGAGCAAAAACACAATGCTAATCAAACTCCTTATCTGAATAATCAAGCAAAGAGATAAAGTTGACCAACCTCCCTCTATGATGGTATCGAGAAAAAATGAGAATGTTGTTCCAACTCATTCTATAAAGAAAAAGGCACCATATTGACGCTGATTCAACTCATTCCGTGAAGAATCAAGCAAAATGTTTTCACTAATCCAACTCATTGTGTTAAAGATCAAGTGAAAGGCTGTCATTGACATAACTCCTTCTGTAAAGGATCAAGTAACATGAAAAATGTTGATCCAACTCCTTCTGTGAAGAATCAAAACAATTGCCAACACTGATCTACCTCCTTTTATGATAGAATCGAATAAAATAAGGTTATGCTGATTCAACTCCTTCTATTAAGAATCAAGCAAAATGAAATTATTGATTCAACTATTTCTGTGAAGAATCAAACAGAATATCGACGTTGATCTACCTTCTTCTACGATAGAATCGAGCAAAATAAGGTTATATTGATCCAACTCCTTCTGCGAAGGATCAAACGAAAAATTGACGCTGATCCATTGTCTTCTGTGATGAAATCAAGCACCAAAAATAGATGTTAGAACTGAACAAGCTCTCCTATATGGACTTCTTCAACTTCCAACGAGCTTCTGAAAAATGTAAGGATGCACATGTGTTGAGTTCTTCATCGAACTCCAGTTCCTGTTGGGGAATGTCTCATTTGAAAATCTTCATCCCTGTCAAAATGTTAGAATGTTTGAAATGAATGAATGAACATGAATTTTCCTATTTATATGCCTAAACATGAATACATGATGTCAATTATATTAGGACTCTAATTTCCACTAACACATGAGCCTTTTCTCTTCTTCTTTGCTCAGCCTTCATCTTCATAATCCTTGTAAATTTCCAACTTATGGTTTCATCTTATAGTTTCATGGTTTCATCTTATGTATGGAATCAAACCCTTCTATGTCTTCCCTTCGGATTCCTTCCTCTTATCTGCTCTAAAGCGCCCTTTCAGGTTTTCACTTAAGATTCATTTTTCTCAAATCGCCCTTTCGGGATTTTACTTTGGCTTTTTTCTTATATTTTTCTTTCTTTCTTTTTGGTCTTTCTCTTTCTCTTTTTTTAGTCTTTGTCTTTAATTTTTTTTCTTCTTGTAAAATGTAGTCTTTCTTATATGCCCCAGATACATCAATTTGATGAGAATATACTCCAACGAGAACTTAAATGTCAAACTTGATTTCTCCATTCCAATTTTTAGGCTCACAAAGCTCCTCATTTAATAGGCTCAATGGACACTCTTCATCACTAAACACGAGTGTCAAAATCTTAAACTACTTTTGATTCCCTGTACTCCAAAGATTAGCTCAAAGTAATACCAAGAAATCTTATGTTTTTATATATTCACCATATTGACTCACTCGAATAATTAACAATTTAAGGGATCATAATGGTCTGAGACACGACTTACGAGTAAATATACTATGTTACTTTTTTTATCACCTTCTGGCTCACATACACAAGGCCAAACTTTGACAATAACATTTTCCATCGAGCCATTATCCCAATCAAGGTTGGAGATTCTATCAGGAACTTCAAGGGATCAAGTTTGGAAATCAACCATATAGTATGATACAACATATATTATCGGAGCCTTTTGGTCGTCCAAACAAGAACACAACATAATTTCTAAAATTGTAGATATCTTGACTCACAATTAGTGAATTTTTTACTCAACTAGTAGACCGCTCTTTCATTCTTCCTAGACTTATCATGTTTCCCCAGCACATAACCCATTAAATTCTCAAACACCGTCATGTACAGAATTAATGGTCTGCCATGAACTAGTGCTACCAAGATAGGAGCATTCGAAAAAGACTCCTTGACTAGCTTTAGAGCCTCTTGACATTCATTATTCCAACATCCATGATTATTCTTCCAAAGTAGTTTAAATATTGGGTCACACCTTCCCAAGAACACTCAAACTTCCTTTTGTACACGAGGAGGCAGAAGATTATGAATTACTTTTACTTTGTCTGGATTAATTTCAATTCCCCTTTGACTGATTATGAAGCCTATGAGCTTCATGACGTTACTCCAAAAGTACACTTTCCCATATTAAGCTTCAGCTGGTATTTCCTCAATCTTTGAAATAACTCTCTCAAATTTTCAAAATGCTCTTCCTCAGTCTGGGATTTAACAATCATATCATCCACACACACTTAAATCTCTTTGTGAATCATGTCATGAAAAAGGGTCACCATGGCCCTTTGATATGTTGCTCCAGTGGTTTTCAACCCGGATGTCATCACCTTATAGTAAAACGTTGTAATACCCCAAATATCAGGTCAGTGACTTCATTGAAAAGATTTAAAATTGGATAAATTGAATAATGATAAAAGATAGAAAATGATTGGAATACTTTTTAAGACCAATTTGTATAAATGAATGAATATAGAGGGTATTTTGGTCCTTTAAGGATAAATGAATTTAAAATTTATCCCTTATTAGGGATTTAAGCAAACAAAAGGAGAAAGTAAATCTAACATATTCATCTCTCTTTTCTTCTTCTTTCCCATGGAAGAACTCTACTCCATAGCTCAAAGGTAAGATTTCATTTGGTTAGTTTTTCCTCTCGTTTTTGGTTGGTTTTGAATCATTGAGGGTTATAAAGGCTTAAGGAGATGTTAAATAAGATTAAAACTAAGAGATAAATGAGATAGTTGAGATCAAATAAAATGGGTTTTTACATTATATATTAGTATATTAGTGTTTATTGATGATTATTAGTAGTTTTGACTTGACAAAGTAGTAAATGAGATATTAGAAGCATCAAATGAGTTTAAAAACAAGTTAAAAATTTGGGTGTGACTTTTAGAATCAAATGATCTTGAGGGATACTAGATGTTTTAAGTACCTAAATGAAGGAAAGTTAGTATGGAAGAGTAGAGAAAAGTTTAATAGTATTGTTGGGAGTAAACATAAGGAAATTTGACCAAAATAGGGTATATTTCGGGGTCAAAAATGGAAAATATGGGTAAAGGTATCGGTATTGTTCTATTAGTACCAAACCTATAGGCTAAAATGGGATGAATTTACTAAGTATTATCGAAACTGATTCAATCAGTATCGATATCGAAGGGAAAGTATCGATACCATTTAAAACAGAATGCAAAAATAATATCGATACCATAACATTGTATCAGTACCATAATATGTAGTATCGATACCATGGTATGGGTATCGATACTGAGGAGCCAGAAATTGTAAGATAGGCTGATAATGTTGTAGAAAGTTAATAATAGGTTCTATTGAGTAATATTTAAGTGTAATTGTTAGGAAATATACTAACAAGTGATATTGTACTTGTAATTAATGGATGCTTGAGTATATTGAAATCAAGCTCCCGAGACAAGTAAAACAAAAGGAAAAATCAACTTTGCATCTTGGATATAATAGCCAGGTAATCCAGGTGAGTGTATTTAATTGTGTAACTATATGTTGTTCTAATCATATATTTATGATTGTTTAATATGTATGCGATGATAGGCACTAAGTGTGCAAATCCATGGAATTCATCATGAGTTGATGAATAACCGTACAAGCACTATGTGTGCAAATCCACGAAATTCATCATGAGTTGATGAATAACCGTACATGCACTATGTGTGTGAATGCACAAAATTTATCATGAGTTGATGAATAACCGTACAAGTACTATGTGTGAAAATCCACATAATTCATCATGAGCTGATGAATAACCGTACAAACACTATGTGTGCGAATCCACGGAATTTATCATGTGTTGATGAATAATCGTATATGCACTATGTGTGCGAATCCACGTAATTCATCATGAGTTGATGAATAACATTACATGCACTATGTATGTGAATCTACGGAATTCATCATGAGTTGATGAATAACCGTACATGCACTATGTGTACAAATCCACGAAATTCATCATGAGTTGATAAATAATCGTACATGTACTACATGTGCAAATCCACGAAATTCATCATGAGTAGTTGAATAACCGTACAGGCATTATGTGTACAAATCCATGAAATTCATCATGAGTTGATGAATAAACGTACATGCACTATGTGTGCAAATCCATGAAATTCATCATGAGTTGATGAATAACCGTACATGCACTATGTGTGCAAATCCATGAAATTCATCATGAGTTGATGAATAACCATACAGGCACTATGTGTGCAAATCCATGGAATTCATCATGAGTTGTTGAATAACCGTATAGACACTATGTGTGGAAATTCACGTAATTCATCATGAGTTGACGAATAACCGTACATGCACTTTGTGTGCAAATCCACAGAATTCATCATGAGTTGATGAATAACCGTACAGACACTATGTGTGCAAATCCATGGAATTCATCATGAGTTGATGAATAACCGTACAGGAACTATGTGTACAAATCCACGAAATTCATCATGAGTTGATGAATAATCGTACATGCACTATGTGTGCAAATCCATGGAATTCATCATGAGTTGATGAATAACTATACATGAACCATGTGTACAACCCCCAGAATTTATCATGAGTTGATGAACTACCGTATAGGCAATACGTGTGCATTTTAATAAATGAACATGAATATGAAATTGGTAAATTACCATGTTAGCACTAAGAGTGCAAATGTATAAGGTTTTTAATAAATTATAAAGAGTTAATTGATATTATAAATAATTATTAGAGTAGAAACTAGTCCAAAATAAAAGATTAATGGCCTAGTTGTGCATTTGATAGAAAGGTATCAATCATGCCAGTTAGACGAAAGGTTAAATGCCTTTGAGTAAAAGATTAGATGGATAACAACGCATAATGGTGTATAAAATGCATGAAAGGATGCCATAAATGAAATATATAATGGTGTATAAAAGGCATGAAAGGATGCCACAAATGAAATGTATAATGTGTATAAAAGGCATGAAAATATGCCGTAAATGAAATGTATAGTGGTGTATAAAAGGCATGGAAGGATGTATAAATGAAATTAATAAATAATTACTAAAGAATAATAGGAAAAATGTAGATAAAGAAAAGTATGTTGGATATACTAAGAAATGTTACGATGATAGTATGAAAGGAATTTTGTTTAAATAATAGGGACTTATCTAATCCTTATGGATGATACGGAGTAGTTCAAAAATAAATAAGAATGATATACTTATGTATATAGAAATGTTTCTTTACAATTATATGACTCACTAAATAAGTATTTAACGTGTGTTGATTTCACGCGTAGCTCAAAACAGAGTTTAGCCGAGTAGGGAGTGCAACAGTAGCTCAGATATCATCAATTAAGGTTGACCCTCATCAGTAAAAGTATGACAATCATGTTTATTTTGAACAATTGCTGGCATGTAATCGAATTTAAAGAAAACTGCTCTTTAATGTATATAAAGTGGAAATTTTGGTAGTATATTTCGATTATTGTTTTATGATTGTATATAAATGTTTTAATTAAAATTTTTGAAACAAACTTTTAAGGGTTTTCAAAAGAAAAAATGTTTTAAAAGTGATGTGACATATATATCTCATATACATAAAGGTATACGAGAGATGGGTCTTACAAACATGCCCCACATGGTCACAAACATTGTTTTCTCCATCTCTTATGGATTCATCTTTATCTGATTATACCTCGAGAACTTATCCATTAAAGAGAACTATGAATGTCTAGTGGTGTTATCTACTAATGAATCAATATGGGGAAGAGGGAAATTATTCTTTGGGCTTGCTTTATTTATGTCCCTATAGACAACACACATACGTACTTTTCCATCTTTCTTCAACACAAGGAATATATTAGCTACTCATTTAGGATATTTAGCCACTTGAAGAAAACTTGCATCAATTTATTTTCTCACTTCCTCCTTAATTTTCAATATCATATCTAGCCTCGTTCATATGAGCTTTTACTACACTGGCTTGCACTTAGGCCTTATCGGGAGCATGAGCATCACTATGGCCGTGTTTAGCCCTGGCATATCTTGATAGGACAAGGTAAAGATATCCCTAAATTCTTGCAACAAATTTATCAAACTCTACCTTGCCTCGAGCGATAAGATTGTGCTAATCTTCACGTCTATTTTCTCTTTATCAGATCCCATATTCATAATCTCGACCTCTTCTTTATGAGGAAAAATTTGCATATCTTATTTTTCTATTAGTCTTAATAATTCGTTCGAAACTTCACATTCTACCTTATTTTGACACCCATTAATATCTTCTAAACATAAAAGCCGCTCGAGATCAATCTCATCATTAGTAACATAAACGTTCATGCTACTAATATTGGGAAACATGAGAAGAAAAATATAGAACGAATATATACTTTGGATAGAGAAAAAAATAAATAAAAGAAAATACAAAAAATGAAAATTATAAAATGCAAGAAAAATGATTGTCACTTGAAAAATGAATGGAAATATCTTTTTATTAGAAAAAAATGAGTAATATCAACATGACTTCCCATTACAATAGATCCCTTGATACTCGCGGGTACAAGCACAATGATTGGTTCTGAGTATTACTTTGAGTTAAGTCTAAAAATTATAGGAAGATCCTCTACAGTCCATTTGTTTAGCTTTTCTCATGGAAAACACAGACGAATACCATCTAGATATTTCTCTGGCTTGCTGCATTATCCAACCATCTTGATTCTTGAACCCTTCATGGCATCATCAAGCATTTCTTCATGCTACATTAACTCTGCCTCTCTAATTACACTGACTAATTACTTCTCAGTGTCATACATTCCTCCAGATCTGAAAATGTATTTCATATATGGGAGAGATATGCGTTCCCAAGGAATATCCTCACCTCTTAACCGAACATTTCTTGCCTTCATTCTTCTTTTTTGTTTTCTTATGGTACTGTTGATTATTGGGCTTGAATCCTAGCCCGAAGCGTTCTCTTTACAATACAACAAGTTTTTGACACAGAGTTCCATATAGACATTTTCCAAAACCCTTTCCAATCTTCGCTCCCCTTCCTAAGGTCTTACACACGATCATCTTCGTACAATTAGACAATCGAGGATGAGAAATTTTGTTGTCCTCAATGATGAAACTAGCATTTACAAACTCCAGATCATAGAAATAACATTCCAAAGCATTTTCATCTGGATCAATGTAAGGAGCATTGGTAGTTACCAAAGCAATAATTTCCTGCTAAGCTTAAAGACTGATTAATCTCTTATCAATTACAAACTTCAATTTTTGGTGCAGAGATGAAGGCATTTCTCCTGCAGAATATATCCACGGTCTTCCCAAAAAATAACTATAAGTTGGATTGATGTCCATAACCACAAACACAATATTATAGACAACCAGGCATATCAATAACGGAACACCAATCTTCCCTATGACATCCCTCTAAGTACCATCAAAAGCTTTGACAATAGTTTGATATGCCTTCATATGGGATCCATATACCGATAATATATAGAGAGTAACCATTGGCATCACATTAACTGTAGACCCATTGTGAATCAAAACTCTAGGCAACACATGAACATTACAATGGGTAGTGATATTTAAGGCCTTTACAGACCCCTGCCTCCCTCTGAGATTTCATCGTCAGTAAAGGTAATATAATTTTCTATAGCAATATGCCCCACTATTCGATCTAGCTTTTTGGCAAATATGTCTTTTGTCATGAAAGTTTGATCCAACACCTTTAATAGAGCATTTCAGTGTATCTCAGAGTTCATCAACAAGTCTAACACCGAGATTCATGCTTGTTGCTCGTGCAGTTGTTTCACCATGCTATATTCATTGTGTTTCAGAAATTTTAAGAACTCGTGTCCTGAGCTTCAGTAACAGGCTCATTAATCCTTTGCGGAGGCTCATACTTGAATATCCTTTGAGGTGGCGGTGCTTTTGCATTACCTTTCATCTTTTCAGATTTCTTTGATGTTTCAGGGGAGAATAACATTTTCTAGTCCTTTTAAAGTGTCCAACTTCACTTATTACCTCAACGGGTGCATTTATTTTCTTTTCAACGTCTATTTCTCTCTCTTGTAGTACTTTTGGTCCTTCTACTGACTTTACCCACTCTGCCATGGAGATATTAGTGGTATAGCTCCACGGAACCTTTCGTTTGTTTTTGGATGGAAATGAAGATTGATTAGAAATCACTATTTTTGGTGTGACGAGTATTGGATTTATCACTTTAGGCTTCACATTTATAATAATTGGTTTCACAACTCTATATGTGGGCTAGCTGAGCTCTGATGTACACCGATCAACTTATATTCTTTCATCAATTCTCAAAGAACTCAATCTCTTTGTTGCCCATCATCGATTGAATCAAAACCCTAAACTCCTGGCAATACTAAATCGCATGTCCTTCATCCTGATGGAACTTACAAAATAACCCACTTTCAGCGTGATAGGAAAACAAACTCTGCTCAAACAAACCAGCACCCACTAGCTGTTTAAACACCTAGTCAAGCAGTGACCTGATCTCAGACACATATTTTTCCTTATTTTCTTGCACTCTTTTTGTATGGTATTCACCCTTTCTCACCATGATTTGGCAATGGATTCTTTGTGACGTTAGGGAAGTTGAATTCTAACATCACTTTTATCAATCAAATTATGCACCATCTTTTTTTAAAGCCAAGCAGTTTTCAATCGAATACCCCAAAATATCAACATGATACTCACACTTGCGTTCTCATCATACCATCTTGGATAAGGTGGTTGGAACGACTTGAGTTGGTATGGACGAACCATATTTTCCTTAAACAATGATTCATGTAATTCAGCGTAAGAGCACAGAATTGGTGTAAATCAATTTATCGACCTCCCTTCTCTGCTGACGATACTCACCCTTACTAATATTGGCATTTTCCCCATGATATTTCATAGTAATCGTTGTATTCTTCAAATAGCCTTTGTTGCAAGCGGTTGTGGTGTTTACTTCATTATCTCTCTTTTCAAACAGATTTTTTCACCACCATCAATTTTTCAATTTTTTATAGTCGTTTCTATAAATTCACTTGAGATTAAACGAACCTTTCAAATTATGAAGGAGAAGAACTGAGCCAAATCCCTCCATCATTGGGCGTATTACTGAAAACTCTCAATGGGTTTTTTCTCCATATTCATCAGGCCTACCTGATCGGGTTTCATGTTAGTAATGTGTCTATATTGTTCCAAAAATGCTCAAGATAAGTCTTTCCATGACCTGATATTGGTACGACTTAATTGCACATACCACCTGGATGCAGAACCGATGAGGCTGTCTTGAAAACAATGAATGAGAAGTTTTTCATCTGGTAAAAATCCAACCATCTTACAACAGTACATGGTAAGGTGACCAGGCGGAAAAATGGTTCTATTGTACTTTTCAAACTCAAGAGTATTGAAATTGTGTGGGAGAACCAAATTAGGTACCAGGATGAGCTCTCTGGCATCCATACCTTATTCATTGATGGACTTTATCGCCTTGAATTTATCTTTGAGCTTCTTATAATGATCCTTTTATTGTTTAGTTAACCCAGACTTAGCCTTTTTTTTAGTCTCACTAAGTAGATTGAAATCAGGGATTTCATTATCGAGGTACTAAACATTGTTATTGAGGCGAAAGGGATGCGTTGCAAACGCTCTAGTAGCATTAATTCATATTCTCCTCCAGTAACATGTTTTCGGGCTAATCCCTCACATGAGCTGATGAACCATGATCAACCGGGTTATAACCTTCTTTTTTAGAGTCTACCACAAGTAATGCAACAATTTGATCTACCACATATTTTTTGGACTGGGCACGTGGTCCCTTAAGTCATTTTGGATGTTTTTCAGCTAGGTTTCTAGGCGTTTCTGAGCCTCTTCAAGTTTTTTCAATTTGTATTCCATGTTCTCTTTGGCTTTTCCCCGATTATTATATGAGTGAGAAGTACTTTTACTAGGAGCCATAATATATTCGAATAAAATCTTCAATTTATAAAAAACTTTTAATGAATGAATATAAATATAAACGTAAATGAATATTGACAAAGAAATGATAAAAATGCAAAATGCATGAATGCGAGGTATCGATCTCAAAAAGCTAGTTATCATAGAACAACTTTCAAAATGTAAACAAAGTCTCGTGCATAATGGTTTCTCTGTACAAGTACTTCCTAGCCTTTCTACTTAACTCCTCGACTATTAAACACATTACTCTCTTCATTCTTTCTAAATTCGGGACGAAGTAATGCCCCACTATTTTAGCCTGAGCAGCCAACTCTCCCAAGTATCGAGCGACTTCGCTCATCTGAATCAGCGCCTTGATGATGACACGCTCCCTAACAACATTTTGATCCTCGTAGGTGTCAATAACCTCTTATCGTTCATCGCAAGCATCACTAACAGCGTGCTCTAAGTCAGAAACTTGCTCCTGACAATGTTGCAATTCTTCGTCGAGGACTTAAACTACCAACATAAAGCAATCATCTGCTCAAGGCTTTACTGATATGCCACGGCTCTCAGAACAAATCATGTTCCAGTTGCGTGATGTACCTCATGAACTCATTGTTCTCGGCTTCACAATGAGCCAACTGCTCGTCACTAATCTCCTAAGCCTATTGTATCCTCGGATTCATACTGGCAATTCGGCTAGCATTATCTTGGTTCCTCTGGATCTAAGTACGAGTAATTCCTCTCTTTATCCAGAGCTCAATCTCCTAGCATTTGCTCTAGAGATCTAATATCACTATCTCCACCTCCACGTGCTCGATCCTCTGTGCCCTGACGTCAAGCTATACCAGTAGCTAACACACCTCAGCCTCAAAATCTTTCAGCACACTCATTTTCACTTTCTTTGACTCTAACTTGGTAACTTGATCATTCATATTTTAAAGTTCTCTATTCAAACCCTATATTTAGCAACCGTATTCCTTAGATTTTATGATTCGACATCTTATGTTCTCTTCCAGCTCCTCAATAGTCTTTCCCTTGTGCTCATCTTTAGTCTCTAACTCTCGAACCTGATGCTTTTTGACGTTCAGCTCTTGAGTCCACTGCACCAAATTTTTACTGGATTTTCGTTTTCTGTAAACTATGATAGCACTTCCTTAAGTTCTCATGATCTAACTTGAGCAGATATTTTCTTTTACGCATCATCTCAAATTGTAGTGCGTGGAAATTCACATCGAAACCTGCCAAATATCTTTCATACTCAAGTTGCTCTAACTTTGCAACCCATTTGTTTTTCTTAACTGTAAAATTAGCTTTAATGATATCGACCTCTGATGGAACAACCAGAATAGTTTTCTCTATATGAACGACCTCACTTAAGTATGGAAGAGGAACCCTCTCATTTATTCGAGCATTCCTCCACTCCTCATTTGGCATCACCATAACGTTAGCTAGCTCTACTCGAGTGTGAAAAATGTTCTTTCAAGACTTGGCTGCCTCAAGAAGGTTCTTTTTATAGTCGTTTCCATGAAAAAAATCATAGGTTAAAAGGCCTCAAGTAATCGGAACAAACTGGTGACCCCAAAACTGCCTCATCGCTAACAATTATGTGTATCCAACGGCTCCCCCAAGTTAAAGTAAAACAACCCAATCTCTGTCACTAACTCTAAAAAGAAACTCAAACTGAACCTACCACAGAGCACACCAAACAACATCTGAATCCTGGAGATTTCGGAGTGCCCTCATCCAAGTATCTTTACCGATTCGTGGCCATTTTTGCTCCAGATATTCTTTTAAAGGCGAATACTGGGTGCTAAAATTATGGTAAAACAACTTCTCGGTTTTCTAGAAGTAATTGTGAATCCATGGGTATAACAGTTGGGCACATCCCAAAATTTGACTCCCTCAACTCTTCAACAAACATTAGGGATTGAAAAGTTTAAGCCAAAATAAAGAAAGCTTGGTTTAATTTCCTCGATAACTGATCAAACAAATCCATTACATTTGCCTCGATGTATCCTAAGACCTTCGAAAATATTATCAATCCATAAATTCGCAAGGCTAACAGGTTCAGTTGAAATCACTCATTCGGATGATGGATCAAGACTTCTTTAATACTAAGTCAGGCAATGTCTTCACCTTCACCCTTATGTCTGGTCCGAGACATGATACAGTCTTCGTGCACTTCGACATTACAGTCGACAACATCATGTTGATTGGAAGAATCATGACCATTCACCATTGTTTCAATTCTTCTCATGAACATATCCTTATGATTCACATCAACTCTTTCTGCTCTTTTAGCTTTTCGAAAGACTTCCTTTAAGTAGGTGGATAGTTTATGCTTCATACCACATAATCTCAAAAGGATAAAGGAAATTGTCATCAACAATTACTCCATGTATATGAATCAATGTTCCGCAAAATAAGCCATAATTAGAAAATGAGAAACTAATAACAAAATAGGGTGGATGTTTAATGGTTGTTAAATTCTCTAGAAAATTGAAAATGCACTTGGAATGTCAACGTACACAACTCTTGGCACTTTAAGTGACACTTTTTTTTTGAAAATTCAAGTAACACATCTTTTAAAACTTCAAGGGACATATCTTGTGGATCACCAATAATCACGTTCATTGGTTCTTCAAGAGACATGTTTCTTCATTCTTCAATTTGAAAAGACATGCCTCTTGGATTATCATTCAAAACAAAATAAAGAATAAAAAAGGAGTTATTAGATAAAACTTATTCTTCATCATTCTTTTCTTCTCTACATTCATTCTTTTTCCTTTCAACTTATGCATCTTCAACTTCAACTTGTCTCACATCTACCACTTCATTCTTAATCTTCTTTTTAACTCCAATTATTTTTATTTCTTCAAATTGTCATTCTTCAACTGGACTCTCTTTAAT
Source organism: Hibiscus syriacus (assembly GCF_006381635.1). Taxonomy (NCBI): domain Eukaryota; kingdom Viridiplantae; phylum Streptophyta; class Magnoliopsida; order Malvales; family Malvaceae; genus Hibiscus; species Hibiscus syriacus. The sequence continues at coordinate 19,117,049 of NW_024063471.1, forward strand.
TTTCTTATTTTCCTTCATATCTTCGATGATTCTCTTCAAGTGAGTTTGATCTTCTTAGACTTGGTTTGAAGACAAGGTTGTCAAAGTGATCTTCTTTTAGTTGTAGATGAAAGATTATCGATTAGTTAAACCATCATGCATTACTCTCTTATCAAATTGCCAAGGTCGTTCGAGAAATAGATGTCTTAGATTCATGGAAACAACATAACAAAAGACTTCATCTTAATATCTTCCTATTGTAAACGACACAATTGCTTGTTCCACGACTTCTACTTATTCATCTTCGTTCAACCCTTGCAAAATATATGGACTGGAATGTTTGAATGTTGTAAGGCCCAATTTATCTACCATGTATTTTCTTGCAAGATTTGCACAACTTCCATCATCTATAATCACAAAAAACATTTTTACCATTCACATGGCATCTAGTGTGAAATGTACTCTCTTTGCTTATTGTCCTCCAATGCTTAAGAACATGAAAGATAACAAGACATTGTTAGTAGAAAAATGAAATTTGTAAAAGGGACCTTACTAAATATGCTCTCAAAAACCTTTCTAGTTACTCCAAAGAAAGAATAAAGGCACTCAACATCTCATGTTTGCACTATGGACATTAATGACTTTTACTGTCCTGTTTCGATATCCCCCTCAATATGCCTTTTACCACTCTTCATCTTTTGCAGAAGTCCTAAAGAGAATTGTCATAACTTTCTTAGGTCTTGGTAGATGATAGCGTTGACTTCAAATGGGTTAAGGTAATCATAAACAAAAATAATGAAATAGGGTGTTTAGAAGTAAGAAAGAAAAGAAGAAAGGGGGTTCTTACAAGCAAGCACTTAAAACTTCATTTTTTACCACAATCAAAGGTCTTAATGACTTAGCCTTGTGATGAGAACCTTTATTGATGTTGAGGTGCTACTCTTGCTTTTCTTTTGTTTCCTTTGGTGCTTCACTTTGTTTTGGCTTTCACTTTTTGATGAATGGTGAAGCTGTCTTAGTTGTTTTCTTTTTGTGGATGAATGCACATTGCTTGGAATATTTTATTCTTCTTTTGTAAGTCTTCTCTTTTTACACGTTTTCTCTTCACCCAAAGCTCTGATACAACTTGAAATAAGACACACTTTTATTTGATTGTGGTTATAGTTAATGAACAAGCACCTACAAAAAGATAGGCTAGATAGAATGGTTTGGTGGTTGATGAAATGGTGAAATAGTTGGGCTATTATGATGATATGATATATTTTGGTTGCAGAAGTGATTTGGGCACGATGATGGGTTTATGAAACAAATGGAAAAATGTGGATAGTATCTCTAAAAACTAAGGAATCAACTAGGCTATAAAAAGAGCCTAACACCAATCCATACAAGTTGTTCTAGGAGTGGTAAATAGGACTTGGCCCTGTGACTATAGATTTAAGAAACAAAAGTATCAAGATGAATATAAGGGGTTGATGCCACAGACACCTAAGTACTTGATAAGTCTATAAAAGTTCTTAAATAAATTAAAAAAAAGAGGATAACCTCACAATTATATTGATAATGGAAAGGGAATAGATTAAAAAATGTCAAACTAATGTCCTATTTATAGTTTTCAAAGGGTTTATGCTGAATGGATACATGATGGTTCGACGAAGGTAGGAATTCTTTTGAAAATGCATGATTTTCAATAAGAATACATATATTTAAAGGCCAAATAAGTAAGTGTTGGTTTGACAAAAATGATGAAAGATCATGCCTTTGGATGAAAAATAAGGTGTTACATTGTTTTAGAGCCCTTTTGAATGCTTAGGCCAAATAGCTGCTTTCTTTTGATTCTTTAGGAGCCTATTTGATGTCACATGGAGTGCACATGCTTTTTTTAATACACATGACAATCCACATTAAGTAAATGATTCCATATTATGTAGTATTATTCTCCATGCCTTGGTTTGTTAAGGTCTCTGCCACTTGATGTAAAATGTACACATGAAATGTGTTTAGTTCTATGCTGGAGTCTTAGGTATCTAGCTAGTGTAGTTAACTAGCTAGGTAGCTACTAGGTAGTGAAGGTAGTTAGCTAGGTACCTAGCGACACTCCAACTGCCATGAGTCCTCAGCTCAGCTACTTGTTCCTCAACTGCTCTACAACTAGTGTCAGCTCCCGTTCAGCTCATTTAACTACTCCCAAGCTAGTATCCTTATTCATTGAGATCTATTTAGCTAATTTAAGCTATCCTTTGATATGTTTGATCTAGCACGAGCTGCCATAGGTTGAGTTAGCTATCCATGTACTATCATAGCCTTCCTTAGCATCCGATATACTTATATTCACATTGAAAAAATAATATAAGTCATGAAACAATGGGAAATCATAGAAATACATGATGTCGCCTATGTATATGATATATAAGCTAGATATGAGTGCATAATCTAGAATGAGCTAATAAATGATGCATAAACATATCATAAGCTAAGTAAAGATGTGTATGAATGCATTATGCTAATCAAAGTAAAGAATGAACATATCATAAGGACTAAAACTTTCATAACTATGCTTAAAATAGTATTCATTAAATAAACTAAGTATAAGATAAGATAAGATATTCTAAGCATGGTATGTAGTATAATGCATGTAATCAATATGTTTAGCATGATATAACAAGGATTCATAGCATAGTATATGGACATGGCATATGTAACATAGCATGAAGCATGACATAAACTATATGTAAGATAATCATATGATGAAGTAGATAGAAGATAAAGTAAGGTAGGACTCCATTAGATTGAGCTTTGTAGATCTTCGAAGAAGTGAGCCTATTATAAAGAAAATTGTTACTAGATAGGATCATATCAGAAGTTAAGGGTAGGAATTTAACACCTCAGAGAAAGGGCAATATCATGTTAAGTGTAGACATTAATTTTTCACCATATTATTATTATTATTATTATATATATTATTAATATTATTAAATTAAATATTACAAAACCCTAAACCTATTTACAAGGCCCGTTTAGTGCTAGCCCAGACTAAAAGGAAACCCTAAACATTTAGGGTTTCAACTAGGGTTTCTAAACCCTAGCACTTCAGCCGCCGCTGCTTCCAGAAGCTTCTGCCAGGTGCCTCCTCCAGCTGCTGCCGATGCCTCCCAAGCCAGATGGTCCAACCAGCCGATGCCGATGCTACAGTGCCACGCCACGTCCCGTAGAAGCCTCTAGAAGAGCCCGTCACCGCCCCGTGTCAAAGCCCTATGGTGAGTCACCACCATAGTCCGGTGACTCACCTAGGGTCGCCCTTTTCGATCGGTCCGAGACAAGAATCGTGGTGGCTTATAAAGCCATCACCTCACCTGCAAAAGAAAAGAGGGGGAGAGGACCACAAAAACGGGGCAAGAACGGAGAGAACAAACACGGTGAGAAAGACGAGGACAACAAGCAAAGATAGAGGAAAAAAAGAGACCAACAACCAGCAAACCAAGAAACGGAAAATAAACGAGAGAAGGGGAAGAGACTTACCAACATCGTCGAAGCTTCCACTCGCCACCATACGCCTCTAAAGCACTCAAAAACCGGAGGTATAAACTGTAGATTTGCTCCGATTAGGAGCTTTTTAAAGAAAATAGAGGTCGTATTTGGCCTTAACAGATCGAGATATGTAATCTAGGATAATTTGGGAATTTTCGGCCACCGGTGGTGGTGGCTGGCGGTGGAGCTCGTGGCGGCGTGTGGCTGCCGGTGGCTTCCAGAATTCCCTCAGACGAGGGAAATATAGAGAGAGATGAGAGAATTCTCTCACAAGAGAGAGAATCAGAAAGAAAGAAAAAGAGAGAAATGGCCTATGAAGGCCGATTTTAGGGTATTTACACCCTCATCAAAACGGTGTCGTTTTGATGAGGGGCCTGGGCGTAATTTCACTAACAGCCAAACCACACGTGCAGTCATCCTAGTTTGTAACCTTTTCAATTTAGTAACCAAAATTGTTTTTTTGTACATTTTAATTTTGTCTTCCAATTTTATTCTATTATATTTTAGTCATTACTAGCTTATATTTATATTTAAGGTAAAATAACCTATTTAGCCCATATTAATTTTAATAATTTTATTTTTATCCCGTATAATTAAATAGGTAAAATTAGACTATTAATACCTAGTATTTTATAATACTTTGAATTAGACACCTTAATTTTATTAATTAAACATTTTAATCCCAAATAAATAGTTAAGGTTAAATTATGAGGTTATGACATAGATTTCTTCAATATTTTGAATTAGTATATTTAATTTTAATATTTTATAATCTGTAATTTTAATTTTAATTTTGATCATTATTTCATTATCATTTATATATCTAATTTATTATTTTAATTATTATTCTATTTATCATTATTTTTAATTATATAAATATATTTTATTAATATTTATTTATTTTCAATATCAAAGAAAATGGCACTCTTAATATAACTGGATGTCCTATTTTGGTATTTTAAATAATTAAATATTATGAAAATTATAATCTAGTTTTGTTTAAATTATTTTTAGGAAAAATTATTACATTTTCAATATTTATTTATTAATATAGACGAAAAGAGCTGTCTTAAAGCAACTAGAAGTCATTTTCTAATATTATTAAATAAATAAATGTTATATTTACAAAACTCTCTATATATATTTTTTTAATATTCTTCCTTAGAATTATCCAATTAAAATATGAAATAACAAGATTATAAATTAAATACATTTGAATATTTAAATTTCTAATAATAAAGACAATTTATAATTAATAAGTACCAATTTTGGGCGTTGTGGGGGTGATAATCCTTCCCCAAACGTAATTGACCACGAACCTTTTTTTTTATTATTAAAAAGAAAGAATTTTTTGTTTAAAACGCAGATCAATTTATCTTTTAACTGATGTTTTCTTAAAAACTCTTTTAAAAGATAATTTTTAGGTATTCGACCTACCTAATCCAAAAAGGTCGATGGCGACTCCCAAAACATTTTTTTAAAAATTAAAATCATTTAATTATTCATTTTATTTCATTTTTATTTTTCCCGCCAAGTAAAAATTTCGTGCTCGGACGAAAAACGGTTACGACACCTTGACGACTCCCCTAGGGACAGTCAAGCTTTGAAATTAATTATAAATTGTCTCTATTACTTAGAAATTAAAAATTCATATATTTAATTTATAATTCTTTCCTTTCAAATTTTTTATACACATACTTATTATTTTTGTAATATTTTATATATTCTTCTTTATGATTGTTTTTATTTTATTTAAAGGTGTTAAATTTCATTTTTATTTAATTATTTGTTAGAGGTCTGAATATTTCTCCTCACACACAATACTTGTATTGATCAGAGGGTTCTTCAGCTTTATGGCATAGGTTGCTACACTGATATCCAAAGGTAACCCTGGAAATAAATGATCAAGTGAAGGGAGACCAAGTTCACCACTTTGAAGTCGAATGAAGATTGCATCAACATTCATGCATTCATCAAAACATCATTTACACAATAGGCAATGCATTACATTGATATATCTGAGTGCATGATGTATTCAAAACATCAAAACATCAAAACATCAAAACATCAACAAGAAGATTCATGATGAAAAATACCTTACAAGAAGAAGGTAGAATTCAAATCAGATCAGGAGAGGAAAACATCTAAAGAATAGATGGACGCAATCCACAAATGAAACATTATTTTTAAATGGGTCATGTTACCCAATCAATAAATTATTTCAATGAGAAAACACTTTCCAAAGTTTCTCATTTAATCTTTTCTAAAAATGAAATTGTTGAAATAGTAAGAAAACGATTTCCATAGTTTCTTACTTAGTAAAGTACTTCTCACATCTGTAAGCCCTTTAGAGCATGATGTCTTCAAAACCTTCGGGTCATCTGTAAGCCCTTCAGTGCATGATGTCATCAAAACCTTCGGGTCATCTGTAAGTCCTTCAGTGCTTGATGTCTTCAAAACCTTCGGGTCATCTGTAAGTCCTTTAGTGCTTGATGTTTTCAAAACCTTCGGGTCATCTGTAAGCCCTTCAGCGCTTGATGTCTTCAAAACCTTCGGGTCATCTGTAAGTCCTTCAGTGCTTGATGTTTTCAAAACCTTCGGGTCATCTGTAAGCCCTTCAGTACTTGATGTTTTCAAAACCTTCGGGTCATCTGTAAGCCCTTCAGTGCTTGATGTTTTCAAAACCTTCGGGTCATCTGTAAGTCCTTCAGTGCTTGATGTTTTCAAAACTTTCCGGTCATCTGTAAGCCCTTCAGTGCTTGATGTTTTCAAAACCTTCGGGTCATCTGTAAGTCCTTCAGTGCTTGATGTTTTCAAAACCTTCGGGTCATCTGTAAGTCCTTCAGTGCATGATGTTTTCAAAACCTTTGGGTCATCTGTAAGTCCTTCAGTGCATGATGTTTTCAAAACCTTCGGGTCATCTGTAAGCCCTTCAGTGCATGATGTTTTCAAAACCTTCGGGTCATCTGTAAGTCCTTCAGTGCATGATGTTTTTAAAACCTTCGGGAGCTTTTTGATGTTTTGTAAAGCCTCCGGGTCATCTATAAGACCTACAGTGCCAGATGATAAGACATTTGGAAAGAATGTTTTCAACCTTTCCATCATACTCAAAAGAAGTCAAATGAAAAAATTATTGTCTTTTTCGTCTTTACTCTATTCTTGTTAACATAAGAATGAGCAAAGAGGGGCAGCTGTAGACATTAATTTTTCACCATATTATTATTATTATTATTATTATTATTAAATTAAATATTACAAAACCCTAAACCCATTTACAAAACCTGTTTACTACTGGCACAGACCAAAAAGAAACCCTAAACATTTGGGGTTTTAGCTAGGGTTTCTAAACCCTAGCACTTCAGCCGCCGCTGCTTCCATAAGCTTCTGCCAGGTGCCTCCTCCAGCTGCTGCCAACGCTTCCCAAGCCAGATGGTCCAACCAGCCGATGCCGATGCTACAGTGACACGCCACGACCCGTAGAAGCCTCCAGAAGAGCCCGTCACTGCCCCGTGTCAAAGCCCTATGGTGAGTCACCACCATAGTCCGGTTACTCACCTAGGGTCACCCTTTTTCGACCGGTCCGAGACAAGAATCGTGGTGGCCTATAAAGCCACCACCTCACCTGTAAAAGAAAAGAGATGAGAGAACCACAAAAACGGGGCAAGAATAAAGAGAACAAACACGACGAGAAAGACGAGGACAACAAGCAAATATAGAGGAAAAAGAAGAGACCAACAACCAGCAAACCAAGAAATGGAAAATAAACGAGAGAAGGGTAAGAGACTTACCAACATCGTCGAAGCCTCCACTCGCCACCATACGCCTCTAAAGCACTCGAAAACTGGAGGTATAAACTATAGATTTGCTTCGATTAGGAGCTTTTTAAAGAAAATAGAGGTCATATTCGGCCTTAGGAGGTCGAGATATGTAATCTAAGATAATTTGGGAATTTTCGGCCACCGGTGGTGGTGGCCGGCGGTGGAGCTCGTGGCGGCGTGTGGTTGCCGGTGGCTTCCAGAATTCCCTCAGACGAGGGAAATATAGAGAGAGATGAGAGAATTCTCTCACAAGAGAGAGAATCAGAAAGGAAGAAAAAGAGAGAAATGGCATTTGAAGGCCGATTTTAGGGTATTTATACCCTCATCAACACCGTTTTGATGAGGGGCATGGGCGTAATTTCACTAACGGCCAAACCACACGCGCAATCATCCTAGTTTATAACCTTTTCAATTTAGTCACCAGAATTATTTTTCTGGACATTTTAATTTTGTCTTCCAATTTTATTCTATTATATTTTAGTCATTACTAGCTTATATTTATATTTAAGGTAAAATAACCTATTTAGCCCATATTAATTTTAATAATTTTATTTTTATCCCGTATAATTAAATAGGTTAAATTAGACTATTAATACCTAGTAGTTTATAATACTTCGAATTAGGCCCCTTAATTTTATCAATTAAACATTTTAATCCCAAATAAATAGTTAAGGTTAAATTATGAGGTTAGGACATAACTTTCTTCAATATTTTGAATTAGTATATTTAATTTTAATATTTTATATTCTGTAATTTTAATTTTGATCATTATTTCATTATCAATTATATATCTAATTTATTATTTTAATTATTATTCTATTTATCATTATTTTTAATTATATAAATATATTTTATTAATATTTATTTATTTTCAATATCAAAGAAAAGGGCAGTGTTAATATAACTGGATGTCCTATTTTGGTATTTTAAATAATTAAATATTATGAAAATTATAATATAGTTTTATTTAAATTATTTTTAGGAAAAATTATTACATTTTCAATATTTATTTATTAATACAGAAGAAAAGAGTTGTCTTAAAGCAACTAGAAGTCCTTTTCTAATATTCTTAAATAAATAAATGTTATATTTACAAAACTCTCTATATATATATTTTTAATATTCTTCCTTAGAATTATCCGATTAAAATACGAAATAACAAGATCATAAATTAAATACATTTGAATATTTAAATTTTTAATAATAAAGACAATTTATAATTAATAAGTACCAATTTTGGGCGTTGTGGGGGTGCTGATCCTTCCCCAAACGTAATCGACCACGAACCTTTTTTTTATTAAAAAAAAGAATTTTTGTTTAAAACGCAGACCTGTTTATCTTTTAACTAATGTTTTCTTAAAAACTCTTTTAAAAGATAATTTTTAGGTATTCGACCTACCTAATCCAAAAAGGTCGATGGCGACTCCCAAAACATTTTTTTAAAATTAAAATCATTTACTTTTTCATTTTTATTTTTCCCGCCAAGTAAAAATTTCGTGCCCGGACGAAAAACGGTTACGACATTGAGGATATCAATACTATGTGTTTTGATGTTGGCCATAAATGATTTTAAGAGAAAAATCAAGAGATTCTTCAGTTTCGTTGGGGACAATATGCAAAAGGTATAATTTCACCACTTGTTAAAGGTCTATAACCTCGATTCTTAAAAGAACTTTTAATCTAGTTGATATTAAAGAACTTCAAGATTAAAATTTTCCCATTGATCGTAACCTTAAAAGGTAGAACTTTATTTTTTATGTTTGAATAACAAGTGACTTACAAACTTTTAAGAAAGAAATAAAGAACAAAAAAAAGCAATTTCAAATAAGATAAAATGCATGTTTGTCATGGTAAATGCATCAAAATGTTATATTTCTCCTCAAATGTCCATGCTTCCAAATCAACTAAATTTTAGACCTTGTGCTTTAATGCCCTATAAATTTTAATAGTTTGTCCTGAACTCCCTATGTGGTAGTTGCATATAACATTGACATCGAACCCTTTAGGATACAGGGTTCCTTTAGCTTACATTGAACAAGAGTTAGAAGATTCTTCTCAAAAAGTGTTGAGAGTAACTCCTCATATTTCATTGGAATTAGATCAATTGAAGTCTTCTCTTGAGTCTTCTAATGATATTTGGTTCCATGATTAGATGAATTGGATCCCATCATGTAGATCTGGACACCTTTCTTAGCATCAGTTCTGATAGTCCCCTTTATCTTACCATTTATCATATCCCTTTCAATAATTTCTCTACATATGAAAATGTTAGAGAAACTCTTGGTAGTAGATCTTAACACATGTAGTATATCTTAACATGTGTTCAATGTAGGGTGACTTTATTTTGTTAATAAAAAAAGTAGTGAGCCATCTTTCAATCATTGGAGCATGCACTTGGACTGTGACATCTCTCCATCTTTGTGTATATTGTATAGAGCTCTTATTACGCTTCATTTCCATGCTTTGAAAACTCACTCGATCAAGTCTCATGTAATTTACATGTCTATATTGTTCTAGGAAGGATTTGGTTAGATTATTCCCTGACTTAATAGAGGCTCTATTCAACTAGTTACACTAGCAGATAGCCGATCCTATCAAGCTTTCGAAGAAACAATGGATCAGAAGTTGGTCATTCACCACATATCCAGACATCTTTCGATAAAACACAGTGATTTGAGTTGAGGGGAAATTGTTCCCGTTGAACTTTTTGAAGTGTTGGACCTTAAAATTAGGTGGCATGATTAAATCTAAAACTAGGCTTAGCTCCAAATCATCAACCCCATACAGATGATCTTCTCCTTTCACAACCTTCTTGTGATCCTCCAATTTTTTATTTTATTCTATATTTTCCTTGACCTATCCTCCTAATCTAGGTCCAGGACACGGAAGTCTTTGGGGTTATTATGAGGATTTGTTATTGAAGTTTGCCCCCTTGTGGTAGAAGAAACTCCCTTATACCCTTAGAAATTTCTATATACGATCACTAACTTTTTTGGTGGTGGTGCCACTACTTCTTCAGTCTTGCCATGATTTGGTCAACCAAAGCAGTATGATTTTTTGTGATGTTATTCATGTTGGTTTTGCGATTCTATTTTATCTCTTTCTGTAACTTAGCAAAGTTATCTTTCATTTCCTTTAGCGTAGCCTCCATTTTCTTTGCTTTAAGGCAGGTGTTTTTAGGATGTGTAATGGTATCAGTCGATATCCTTTTTCTGTTACACAATCTTTCATTTATTATTAATTAATCTTCTTAATATGCATGTATGCTATAGTGCAAAAACTTAAAAATAAAGTTAATGCAATGCATTATGTGATGAATGCAATATGCAATCCAAGAACATGAACTGATCCAAATAATATTACATCATAGAACAACTTTCATTCAAAAGAAAAATCTCAAACGTCATAAATAGTTTCATTTTAGATACGGCCTAGACCTTTTATCTAAAATCTCGTTTCTCATCGGCCTGAATACTTTTAGCTAGAACCTTCATATATCGTTGTACGCTACTAATTTATTTAGTGTCCTTCACCATAATATGGGTTCGTAAGGTTTTGTTCTCTTCACAAATGACCCTTACGTCTGTCAACCAATATTGAGCTTTCAATTTTAGAAGAGACTCCTCAAGTTTCGAATCAAATTAATTGTTACTAAACCGAGTCTTATTTGACATAAATGACTTGAAATATAGTGTAGACTATCTCCATGCTCAAACTGTGTTGCTTATGACCAATCACGCACCTTTAAATATAGAACTAGCTACTGCCGAGACTCTTGATACATTTGTGAAAACTTCCTAATTTGATAGAATTCCCACGAATCAAATCCTCTTATAATATGATAATGTGATGCAATGAACAAAATAAATCAAACAAAGTAAAATAAGTAATATAAAGTAATGCTAGTAAATCTTGTCATGCATGTTATCTACCCTTTTGATTAAAAATAGAATCCTGCCCACACATGATTTCTACTACATACTTTTATAAGTCCTAATCACATGATTTTTGGTTCGCATTCTTTTTACAAGTAAAAATAAAAGGAATAAGGGTAGAGGTTGATTTCTCTTTTGTGTACACTTATTAAGGAATTCCATATGGGTTTGGCGTGGTTTCGATTCGGGTATATTTCCATGTTTTATTATATACATGGTTTTGACTCTAAGGTTAAAGGTTCTCAAATTCTTGTTGGTGCCCTTTCGGCTTGCCAGGCCCTTGATCCTAAACCCGTCACACGCTTATATGAATAGAGTTAAATCTGAGAGGATGCACATCCATATGCTTGACACAGAGAAACATATCCACGATGGCATAAGGTTTGGACCTTGAATGTTACTTGCTAGGCTTGAAACGGGGAAACATTTCCTACGAAGGCACCACTTTTAACCCCACATAAAAGGGATAACATGGGTATATGGTTTATGTCATGCAAATGTTGTGAAGGTGTGAGGAGAAATCCACCATACTTTACCAAACAAAAACATACAATCTTTATAAACAAATGCAGTCCAAACAATCTAATAATCTGAAAGTTATGAATACACACATCAGTACGAACAATCACAAGTATGGATATGCCATTAGGGTTAAAATGAATGCAAAAAAAAAAAAAACATAACCAAGGGGATCAAAAATTAAATTAAGATGAATTCATAATTTTCATTGCAATGACAATAATTAATTGAAAAACTACCTGACTTTTTAAATTACCTAGCGAAGTCATCAAGTTGTCGTGAAGTCCTAAAAATAGAAAATAATTTTAAGGTTTGTTTTAAACAAAATTGGGTTTAAAAATAAAAAATAATTTCAGGGAGTTACCACCAATCTTTGTTTAGGGTATGATTGGATCACCTAAAAAAATAATGCCATTTTAATAAAAGTTATAATTTTAAAAATTATTAAAACAACTTTTAGGTCTACTGTCCATAAAAATGAGTTTAGGATTCGATTACGAGTGGGGAATGATTAGCACCCCCTCAACGCCCGAAAATCAGTACATGGTCGATTAATTATTGTCTTTGTAATGTAATTTTTTAATTCAAACTTTAAAGTAATTAATGATATTTTTTACTTAAATAAATACAAAGTTATTTAACAAGTTAAAATTATAGAGTGAAAAATTAATAACTCGTCACATTTAACTAGAGAAAGTTAACCACCTAAAATAAAGTAGGACGACATGCCTCCCTTTTTCCAACTAAAGCGGTGAACTATCAATATTTCTTCTCAAGAATTATAAGTTAAACTGACAACACATTAATATTTCAAATCGAGGGGAAATACTATTTAATATAAAGTAGAACAACAATTTTCCCATTTTCGAAAAGAAATAAGAAACATTGTATATTCGAACGTTGTATTAATTAACCTAAAGGTCATGCAACAAACAAATATTTTTTTAATAAAAGTGACTGAGCCTTTTAAGATAGATAGGAAATGTTTAAATATTTATAATTAATAAGACTAAACCACAAAATAGGATTGAGTGGTTTATTGATGCAGGGGGATCCGAGACAGATGATGCTGAGCTGTCAGATTGCACGTTGATGGCGCTGAGATACCATGAGTTGGCAGATCAGCGCAAAGGCGAGAATTGATTGTGACATGTTCCTCATTGGGGTCGTTTTGAGTCGTTTTGAGTATGTTTCAGTCTTTTGGCCATAACTTTGGCTACAGGTGTCAGAATCGCGCATAAGACCCCAATCCGGAAAGCTCTTTTCGACGCGCACGCTCTCTACATCGAGCTACGCTCCATGTGGCCTTTTTTCAACCTCAAATTCTGCCGTTTTCCCCTCCGAATCACTAGATTTAGTTATTTTTTACTATTTATGGTAATATTTCGATTGTTAATTAGGAAGTCAATTTAAATCCGATTTAGGCCGGATTTTTGGGAGATTGCTTATTTTATTTCGAATTTCAATTTAGAGTGATTTTCGGGATTTTGCTATTTTTGGCAAAATTCGAATAAAGACGATTTTTTTGCTATAACAGTCCGGCTTGTGGACTGCTTTTTGGATGGTTTTTGATTTTATAATATTTTATTAAACCCTAGAAACTTTTTTTTCTCTGGTTTTTGGGTGAATTTTCTCTTGTGAATCGTCTGTCGGAGCTAGCCTACGGGATAATCATTATTCTGTCTGGCGTCATTTATCCTCATTAAATCTAAATATAAGAACATTTCATTTTCTACCATTCTGATTAATTTTTAAATTTATCATTTTATTTTGTTTCATCGAAGGATACTAATTTATTTTAAATTATCAGAATTGGACTATCAGGTGGGTTAGGAAAACCCTATTCGTTAAGTTAGAATAAATATATATTACCTTTTAATTAATTATGAAGAAGTGTCAAGTAATGCAAATGAGGCTATGAAAATATAATGTCATGCAATTAAACAATATACTTCATGAAAAAATAATTACAAATTCAAAACAAGCAAATTAAAATTTAATTAAAACATTATGATTACATAACAAATAAAAAATTAAAGGCATAAATCATAAGAAATTAATAATGAAAGACTAAATTGTAATTTAAAGCACACGTTGACTGAATTTCATTTAAAATAAAATTAAGAGAACAAATTACAATGAGTAAAATCAAATTATACGCAGTAAGGACCAAAATGCATTTTCCAGAAAACCTGATAGGCTCATAGAGAGAATTTACCCTAAATGTTAAGAAAGCATTGGTCAAGTGGGTTTAAAGACCAAAATTATTGGATATGGCTTTTTCACGTTTCACTTTCCAGAAGGAGGATTTGTCGCTGATGGTAGCTACTACCCATATTCTAAATAATTTTCGATTGTCGGCATCCGTTTGAGCCCAAATTTTAAGGAGAACATCTCGACATCCGGAGCAAAAATCTTGTCACTCTTTTGTGATAAAGTGATCCAAATGGCGTAGATCGACGTTTGAATTTTCAGTTTTTTTGTCGATATACTTCCTCCGCCATCAGATCGATTTGGTGTTTAGAAATGTTGTTAATCTCATAGCTATGGAGCTTCCCACCGTTCGTATAACGCTCTTCATCTTTTCTTTATCTTTTTTATTTGGTTGCTTCGATTTCCTTTTAGATCTTATCATCGTTCTCATTTTTTTGCTTTATAGACTAGGTTTTATAACCTGAAGAACTTTCATTCTAAGAAGATTCGAAAATCTCTTCTTTCCATGCAAAGGTATTTGAGCATCCCTTAAAATCTGCTTCTCTGACCGAAAAAATGATTCTTGGAACCCCTTTAAAGATTTTCATGAATCTTTCCATAAACTAATTTTTCATTTTCATTGTTGATGACCTTCTTGTGTTTGTAATATGCATAATAAAACAAACAATGCATTAATATTCTTTTTGGTATTTATTTAACCATATTCAAAGTAAATTCAGAAAGAAAAAAACAGGTGTCTACACATATACAAAACATTCTGATGCCGTAAAATTACTATAATATTATGATTCTGATGCAGCCACAATAATGCAACAACTAGCAAAATTATCAAAGGCAGACTTCCAACCCAGCTTCAACATCAAAATTACTTGAATCTCTATTGAAGGAGTACATTTAAAGGACTGAAGCAATGAATCAAAGGACTGAAGCCTTGATCCAAAGCCAGTCAACGTCGTTGGGAGCATTGGAGAATCAAGTTAGATAATTCACCAATGCATTGAGCAATAGACCACAAAGGGCATTGTCGATTGACACTGAAGTTCCTAAAGCACATGGGAAATGTCATTGTAATAAACATTACAAATCCATCACAAGACATACGAGACTCCAACCTGAGAAACCAACTGAGGAAAACAAAAAGAAAGAGCATGAGAGGTCTGGAAAAACAATCAAAAGAAAAGGAGTTGGAAGTAGAAATTGAGACACCAAATGTTGATGTCACAACAAAGGACGCAGGATAGAGCATTAATTTTGGGCCATTGCCACCAACAATACCAACAACACTGCAACTTGTGATGCCACCACCATTGCTTGTGCAACTGAAACCAAGACCTATACCTTCATTTTTACGACAATTCAAGAAGACCAATGAGGAAAAATAGTTTAGAAATTTCATTCATTGATGTCCTAAAGCAATTGACAACTGACATTCTATCGATTGATGAATTGGATTAAAGTCTTAATTACAACAAGTTAACGAAGGAAGTGCTTTTGAAGAAGCAAAGACTTGGTGAGTTTGAAATCGTTGGACTCATTGAAGGATGTAGTGCTATGGCTAAAACTAGATTTCCACCTCCGTTAAAACATATAGGTAGTTTTACTATTCTTTGCATTATTAGTGATCAATTTGTAGGTAGATCATTATGTGATTTAGGCTTCAACATTAATCTAATGTCTTTGTCTATTTTTAGAAAATTTGATAGTGGGTAAGCAAGGCCTACCACTGTGACGCTTCAACTTTTTGATCATTCCACAATACATATCAATGGCATAGTTGATAATATGTTAGTTTGAGTGGAAACATTTATTTTTCCAACCAACTTTAATATTTTAGACTGTAAAGCTAACAAAGATGTCTCGATCATACTTGGTCGACCGTTCCTTCATACAGGGAGAGCATTGATTGATGTTGAAAGGGAAAACTTACTATGCGTCTTAATGATGAAAACATTATTTTCAATATCTTTAACAATGTTACATATGATGATGATAAATGCTGAATGTCATGCTATTGACATTTTGGATGTCATTGTACACAAATATAGGGATGAGTTCCAAAAAATTGATGAAGTTACTAGTAGTGTTGTGAATAGAGTAATACAAGGAACATAAAGAGACTGATGAGGTGGAAGGGAAATACATGCACTAGTTTGAGTCATTGGACCTTCCGAATAGGCCTATCAAAATTATTTATCTCTCTATTAAAGAACCACTCATCCTTTATTTGAAACCCCTTTTCGATCATTTAAAGTACACATTTCTTAGGGAGAACAAGACTTTGCATGTTATTGTTATAGTAACGCTCAGTGCATCACAGGAAAAAATGCTCAATGTTCTGAAGCATCACAAGAGAGCAATTGGTTGGAGCATAACTAACATAAACGATATTAGTCCAACTTTTTGCAGGCACAAAATTTTGTGGGATGATCTAAACAACAATTTTCCTGAGTAGTAAAGAAGGTTAAACCCAATCATGAAAGATGTTTGTATGAAGGAAATCATCAAGTAGCTTGATGTTAGAGTCATCTATTCTATTTCTAATATAAATTGGGTAAGTCATTTTAAATGTGTGCCAAAAAAGGGTAGCATGAATAATGTTTCAAACGAGAAGAAAGAATTAGTGCCTACTTGCACCAAGGCTGGATGGCATGAATTGGTTTGTTAGTATTATTGAGTAGTATTACTATTGGACATAGTTACATTTTATGCATGTAGTTACTAGAGGACAAGCAAACACATAGTTTTGGGGTGTGTTAACTCTCTAAAAGATTTATTATTAGGGTCTTTTTACTTAGGTTAAGTTTAAACTTTCACATCATGGACGAGGAAGAGGAGGACCAAAGCTATGAAAAAGAGGCACAATAATCTTTTGATTTGAACGATGATAAAGTTTATAGGAATGCAAATGTAGAGGAAGAAAAAGGATCTCACTGCTGTCAACATTCTCAAAGAAGTTATTCAGAGCATTTTGAAAGAAGGCAAAAAAGATTTAACTGAGGAGGATTTTGCTATACCACTAGGCGACACTACGAGGGTGCTGGGCAAAACCATTTTGCAATTACTTGCCACCAATCCCTAGGAAAAAAACTAATGCAATCAAATTGCTAACTCGATCCCTGCTACTTTTGTGGCCACTACTAATACATCTCCTGCAAGCAATAAGAAAAAGATGAAGATAAAGGAGAAATTCACTACCAAGAACATCATTTTGCCAGCCCAAGGAAAACCCCAAAAAAGACTTGTTAGGGGAGTATTACTTCTCTTCTCCCATTTACTTTTATTCATATTTTATTATTTTACTTTTACATTTATTGAGGATAATTCACCTCTTAGGTTTGGGGGTGTTGTCCAATTGTGTTGTTTATATTGTGTCATTCATTTATGTTGTGCATTTTTTCATTTTTTGTGACATGTTGAATTTTTTTCGATTTATCTGCATTTTTTTCATATTGTTTAGAGCATTTAGGATGTTGCATTTATGATGTTCCATGTATGATGTTTCCATGTTAATGAAGTTTTTAATAATCTTTCGATGATGTTCGATATTGAGAAAAATTGAATTGTGAAATACTATTGGAGTATTTTAGATTCTTGTTAGGATTAGGATCCATAGAAATATTTTTACACAATAGATGTATGTATACCCGTGTGACCCCGAGCTATACCTTGATTCCATAACTATACTTTTTAGCATGCTCTTTTGGTGAATTCATCTAGTATATTTGTGTTACTTGTGTGTATTGTGCTTGTGAGAAAAGTGTTCGATATTTGTTTCTATGGAAAGGTTCTCAGGCTCTAATTCAGGGAGCTCATCATCAAAACACATATTCTAGACTTGATCGAGTACTAGAGTATGTCTCAAGTATTTTAGTGGACATATATTTCATGGATCTTATGTGTATTTGAGTCGTAAACTCTATTTTGGTAAACTATTGTATTTTGAGGTATACTGTTAGGAGCTCCCCATTTTGTAAACTATACAAACTTATGTGTTAAACTTATGGTTATGTTATAATTTCCACGATGATGGATAATTTTCAATATTATTGATTTAAAAAAATGGTTGGTCAATTTGAATATTCTATGAAATATTCTGATCCTTTGGATTTCAGGTTGGAATAGATTAGGGTTTTACATTAGTAGTATCAGTGTGTTTGGTTCAATCCTTCCTAGGACCAGAAGTAAGAGTTAATAAGTGTCAACGATGTACATGCCACTAAAGTTAAAGAGTAATTAAATGTTTGTAATGGTGATATTGACTCCCTTATTTTCCTTGAACCACTTCATTTATGGCTGATGATCCCGTTCATAACTTTGAGGGTCATGACAAAAATCGTGCCTTGCTAGTTGCGAAAATCGGTGATGAGTTCATATTAAACTTTGAGGATAAGGGTATCCCAGAGGACGCATGAGTTGAGAATGCTATATTCTTTAGAGACCTTAGACTAGTGTTGAGACACCTAGTTAGAGCCCTCTTTAGAATATCCGCTGCACTTGCACTGCTAGCTCCCCATATAGCCTAATAGGAGTCCCTTTTATAGATCATTCTCTGTTATAAGAGCATTCACTTCTTCTATAGGGATGATGATCCTGTAGCTACTGATAAATGGCACCGCGAGACCCTTTGCACCCTCCTACAGTTACTTCTTTCACTGAGGAAAAGTTGGAGTACGTCACTGCCCTATTGAAGGGTGATGCCATAAATTGGTGGGAAAAATAGAGATAGATTTAGAGCCCAAGAGGTTGAAGTGTGAGTACTTATTGTCTGAGTTTTGACATAAGTACATTCGAGAAGCTCACACCAATGATCTAAAAGACCAATTATTCTACCTAGGGCAATCGATCTGTCTATGTGTATGAGTCGGAGTTTGTCTGCTTGAGCTGGTATACACGAGTTAGTGGTAATGGAAGAACATCATTGTATGAGGTTTGATAATGACTTCCACCTTGATATCCTCACTCACTTGGCTGCCAACCCTCACAGATTTGATTTAGACGACTCGTCAAGCCAATATGATAGAGAGAGTCTTGAGTATGAGGAATAAGTTGTCAAGTACCTTTGTGGGGCATATTGGTAAAGCATCAAATTGTTTTAGACCTTCTCAGATTTTGTTCAAGAGTGCTAGAGACTTTGAAGATTCCATAGGTCTCTACCTTCACAGTTTTAGAGGTTAGACATGGTTTAGTACGTCGTCACTGATCAAAAGGCCATATGAGGCCTTCAGTTTCATATTTGTTGGTGAGAAATGATGGATCAAGCCATACTATATATCCCCTACATGTTGACAGTGTGGTAGGAGACATTCGAGAGAGTTTCAATTGGACTTCATCAGTGTGCTACAACTGCAGGTCACTCGTTCATTTCATTATAGATTACCTGAAAGTAGGGAGTAGGACAGTGTAGACTAATTAAAGATTGACTCAGTTAGTTCATAGGGGTCAATGATCCTCCTAGGGAGGTGTGTTTCAAATTCAGGATAGTGAAGTAGGGGATCAATATAAAGGCCTAAGGCTAGGGTTGCCTTAAGGCACTATAGAGTCAGTCTTAGGATGTGTGTTAGGCAGTCGATGTTATATTTGGTATATTTACCAAATTTGATATTGTGGTTCCGCTTTAGTAAATCTAAGGTATGCCAATTCTTATATTTATTATGAACTTTCCCAAGAGTGGCATCGCTGTCGATGACCTAGAGTTTAAGGTCTGAGTTTCAAGTCTTTTAGGGCTAGATGTATTGGTAGACAAGGTGCATCATAGGTGTTTGATAGAGTTCATGGGTCAGATCTTTTTAGTCGATTTGTTGGAGCTATCATTCCAAGAGGTTGACATAGTCTTAAAGATGGATTGGTTGTCTAAGCACGACGTGAGTCTGAGATGTAAGGCTAGGCAGCTCAAGCTTCAAAAAGATGATGGTACCAAGATTGTAATAGCTAGCGAGGAGCTTAGTCGTACCTCTAGAATTATTCTGCCTTAGAGGCCCTTAATTTACTAAGCAAGGTTTTTAAAGTGTTCTTAGCCAACGTGGTAGATACTCGAGTTTTGGGTTAGAAACTCAAGGATATTTGTACTGTGAATGCATTTTTTGACATGTTCTTAGAGGTTTTTTGTGGTAACCATCAGATAAAGAATTAGAGTTTGGCATTGAAGTTATGCCAAGATCTTCGTCGCTATCTATTGCTCCCTACCGTATAGTGCCAATAATGTTAAAAGAGCTTAAGGCTCAAATTCAAGAATTGTTCGAACGAAGATTCATCTAACCTAGCATCTCACTATGGGAAAAACTGATATTGTTCTTTAAGAAGAAAGACAGAAAGATAAGGTTGAGCATTGACTACCATCACTTGAATAAGTTAACCATGAAGGACCGATATATGCTTTCAAGGATCGAAATTTATTTGACTAGCTCAAAGGAGTTAAATTCTTCTTTAAGATTGACTTGAGGTTGGGGTAATATCAACTAAAGTTTAAGGAGAGTAATATCGTAAAGATAACTTTGAGGGCTTGATATGATCACTATGAGTTTTTAGTAATATCATTTGGACTCACGAATGCACCAGGCGTGTTCATGGATCTGATGAATAGAGTCTTTAATAGTACTTAGATAAATTTTTGATGGTATTTACTGATGACATCTTAGTGTACTCACAGTCTGAATAGGACTACAAGCATCACCTTCATGTCTTACTTCAGACAGTGAGGGAACACCCATTATATGCTAAATTTAGTAAGTTTCAGTTTTGGCTACCCAAAGTATCCTTCTTGGGTCATGTTGTGGATGTAGATGACATCCAAGTTAACTCTCAAAAGATTTATCTCATAGTTGAGTGGGAACTACAATGGATTGTATTTGAGTTACACAATATTTTGGGACTTAACGTATATTACCATTGTTTCATCAAGAGGTTTTATATAATTCTCTGTAAATAGTGTTTAAGTTAAACTCTGAATCCTAACTTATCTCTAAAACTCTCTCTTAATTTGTTGAAAAGATGACTCCTATCTTATCTAGGTCTCTAATTCATGTATATAAAAATCCTCTTGTGTACTATGCAATTGTTCTTTGAATAAAAATAATTTTAGAATAAAAACAATTTTAGAATAAAAAACCCCATATTTACTAGAACAGGAAAACTTTGTTAACCATAGCTTAAAAATATGTTTCTACATGGTATTAGTCACTGGCATAGAAACCAACCTTCTTTCCAATGCGTTCCTTCCAAATGTGAAATCCTTTGCAGTACCGTCCTCTTCACAACATCGCCCATTCGCAGTGCCGTCTTCCTTATTACACAACCAAAATAGTGTCGCTTCTGTAGTAGCGCTGTACTGCTCTTTTCGTGCCTCCAGTCCAGCGCTGGCCTCATTACAGTAGCAGCCCTTCCTTTTTCACTGTTTGGTACTTATTCTGTAGTTGTTGGTAACTGTATGGCTAGCACTGTCTCCTCACTGCACATACCATTCAATACTCATCCTACTGTCGATCTCCTCAAATCTCTGATTGTCATTTATAGCAGTGTTCCCTACTAGTTCACGACATATCCCAAGCTCTTAATTCCTCGGTAGAAATGGCATATCCTTCTTTGTCCAAGTTTTTCTGCACTTTTAGTAAAGGTAGTTCTCCTTTTACCTTCTTATCCCCTTCACCAGGGTATGTCTTTTGGATTGTTGAATCCAGATAAAGTGATCGTAGGACAGGAAACTTCAGTTTATTTTCCACATTTCACAAAAATGGTATCTCATGCAGTATTCTTAATGCTGATGGCTCCCTACCACCGGTTATGGGCAGTGGCTCAAGTTGTATTAATAGCCACATTACTCTATCTAATGTTCTATTTGTTCCAAGTTTGGCTTGCAATCTTCTTTCGATTGGAAAATTATCTGCCGGTTTGAGTTGTACATCTCATTTTACTCGTGATTATTGTGAATTTCAGGATTTGACCTCAGGGATGATGATTGGCAATGTTAGGCGTCGATGTTAGGCATCGCGTGGACTCTACATTCTTGATGCTCATCCTTATACTCTGTTTCCCAACCACTCACCTGCACCATTTATCTCTTCTTTTGTTTTAGTTTCTCTCACAGATGCAGCTACCGACATTGTGTTATGTCATTTTAGGTTAGGTCACCCAAGTTTTTCTTATCTTGAAAAATTATTTCCCAAATTATTTATCAATAAAAATTCCACATCATTTTCTTGTGACATTTGTTCTCTTGCAAAACACATTCAGAGTTCTTATCCTCATTCTTCCTCTCGCTCGCCTAAACCATTTTCTTTAATTCATAGCGATATTTGGGACCTTCACGGGTTATGGGTTTACATGGAATTCATTGGTTTATTACTTTTATTGAAGACCACTCTCGTACCACTTGGACCTTTCTTATGAAGGACAAATCTGAGTCTTGTACCATCTTCAAACGATTCCACAAAATGGTTTAAACACAATTCCAAATATCCATTGGCATCCTTAAATTTGATAACGGTAGAGAATACCTCTCTCAGTCATTGGGATACTTCTTCCAAGAAAATGAAATAGTCCACCTCACTTCATGTGTCGACACTCCACAACAAATTGAGGTTGTCACACTTAAAAATTGTTCTCTGTTTGAGGTAACCTGAGCATTATTTTTTCTTTAAATGTTCTGAAATACCATTGAGGTGAGGCTCTCTTAATAGTTAATTTTCTAATCAATCATTTGTCTAGTAAGATTCTTGCCTTTAAGTGTCCACGGGATATCATTTTCACTAAATTCCCTCAATTCAAACCTTTTACCTATTATATTCCTCTTCGTGTCTTTGGTTGTACTGTCTTTGTCCATGACCACAATCCTCATAAATCTAAACTTGATCCTCTGGCAATTCAGTGTTTTTTTGTTGGTTATTCATCCTATCAGAAAGGTTATTATTGATACTCTCATTCTAAAAAAAGGTTTTTTACATCTATGGATGTCACTTTTCAATAACATAAATCATTCTTCTTAAAAACTGAAATCTAGGGGAAGAGTGAATCTGAATTTCAATTTTTACCGATTATTACTGAGTTACCCATCTTTCCATCTTCGACTGAAGAAACTACTAAACCACAACCTTCTAAAACCACCACATCTGATAATGAAACCAATCCATTAATCCCATCGACTCTCATGAAAAACCTAAACCATCCACTGATATTCTCATATATAAAAAATGACCCAAACAAGCCCAACCTTCTACACCTCAGCCAATGCATTGTCAAGAGCTAGAACCGAGATTACATCTATCGACAGACAAAGGAGATAGTGACCAAATTAAGTTGGTTGTGGTAATTGATACCATTGAGTTACCAATTGCTTAAAAAAAGTGAGTTAGACAATGTACAACTCATCCTATTAGTAAATTTGTTGCTTATGGGAAACTAATGTTAGGTTTTAAGACTTTCACAGCTCAATTTGATCATATTTATATTCTAGAGACCATAGATGAGGCATTAAAAAGTCCTAAGTGGAAGAAAGAAGTTGAAGAAGAAATTTCATCTCTAGAAAACAACAAAACCTGGGTCATTGTTGATCTACCTAAAGACAAGAAACCAATCGGCTGCAAATGGGTCTTTACATTGAAATTCAAGGCAAATGAAAAAAATTGAGAGATATAAGGCGAGACTTATGGCAAAAGGGTTCACTCACACTTATGGAGTTGACTATCAGGAGACCTTCGCTCCAGTTGCAAAACTCAACATGGTTCGAGTTCTATTATCCTTGGTAGTGAACAAGGATTGGATACTTCACCAGCTAGACATAAAAAATGCATTTCTCAATGGAACTCTTGAAGAAGAGGTCTATAAGAAAGTTCTACTAGGTATTCATTTGGGAAATAACCGGGTATGTAAATTACTAAAATCCTTATACAGTCTAAAACAATCACCTCGAGCTTGGTTTGATAGATTCACGAAGGTAATGTTACAAGACAACTACAAACAATGTCAATATGATCACTCTATTTGTAAAAACTACTCCTGATATGAACAAGTCAATCTTGATTGTCTACGTTGATGATATCATTATCAAGGTGATGATGACTTGGTAGAAATCGAGAAGTTGAAGACATTACTAGCAAAACAGTTTGAAACCAAATATTTGGGAACTCTGACATATTTCCTAGGCATGGAGGTAGCGTGATCACGAGAATGAATTGTCATAAATCAAAGAAATTATATTCTAGACCTACTTTCTGAAACTAGAATAACTAATTTTAAGCCCTCGGAAACTCCTATGGAAGTTAACTTGAAATTGAGTAAAGATAGAAACCCGATAAACAAGGAGCATTATTAGAGGCTGGTTGGTAAACTCATTTCTCTATCTCTAACTAGACCTGACATTGCTTTTCCTGATAGCATTATTAGCCAATACATGAATGATCCAAGAGAAAAACATCTGTAGGTAGTTAATTGAATCTTAATAACTCTAAAAATGACACAGGGACATGGATTGATTTTCAGAAAACATAAAGACAGAAAAATTAAAATCTTCTCAAATTCAAGCTGAGCTGGAGAATTAACATATAGAAGGTCAACCACGGGATATTGCTTATTTGTGTGGGGAAACTTAGTTGCATAGAGAAGGAAGAAACAATCAGTAGTCTCCAAAAGTAGTGCAGAAGCATAATATAGGGCGATATCACTCAGAATGTGTGAAGGAATTTGTCTATAAAGACTTCTAACTGAACTAGAGATGTGTGACAACAACAATTTTGGAATTCAAAGTGACAACATATATGCGATAAGCATTGCAAAGAATCCAGTGCACCATGAAAGAACAAAACATGTGGAGATTGACAGACTCTTTATTGCAAAAAAAGTAAATAGTAGAACTGTGAAACTAAAATACATCCCTTCACAGAACCAGCTAGCTGATGTTTTGACAAAGGCACTTCCAAGGATTACCTTTGATGAAATCACATTCAAGTTGGGTCTTCACAATATTTACTCCCCGTCTTGAGGGGGAGTGTATGTAGTGTTTAAGTTAAACTCTGAATCCTAACTTATCTCTAAAACTCTCTCCTAATTTTGTAGAAAAGATGACTCTTATCATATATAGGTCTCTAATATATTAAATGGTTTAGGATGTGTTTTGAGGTAAGAGGACAAGGTGGTTGCATATTCATCTTGATAGCTTAAACCATATGAACGCAACTATCCCACCCATACTTGAAACTTGCCATTATGGTCTTTGCCTTAAATATTTGGAAACACTACCTATTTAGGGAGAAATGCTTACTTAGAAGGAATTAAACTTGAGACAACAATGTTGGGTTGATTTTCTAAGAGACTATGAATGTGTTATTTGTAACACCTATATCTTGTAACCTTTCTGTACACGAAATACAGATGTCACATCACTTTTAAAATATTTCCCCTATAGAAAAACTCGTAAAATTTTGTTTCCAGATTTTATTAAATCATAACATTTTTTATAAAGCAAAACATTAATTGAAATATGATAAGAGGTTCTATTTAAATACAACTCAGAGCATTTTTCTTTCTTTAATTACATGCCAACTATTTTTTTCCAAACAAACCAGATTGTTATCGTTACCGACGAGTCAACCTTAATTAATGATATTTGTTCTACTGTTACACTCCTTATTTGATTTGTCTCTTCTTTTACCTATGTGTGGAAACAACACACGTTAATTGCTTACTTAGTGAGGCATAATATTGTAAAGTAATCTTTATGTATATGTAAGTATGTCATTGATTTAGTTTGTAATAAATCATATATTCTTTAAGGACCCTATAATCCTCCTCGGTTAAACCATAATCCATTCACAATTATCTTAATTATTTTTAGTATGTCTAGCATACCTATTTTTCTTTATTATAATTTATCTCTTTAGTCATTATTCTTTATTTTCATTGAAAACATCCCTTCATACTTATAATGCACCATATGCATTTCAATTGTGGCATCCTTTCATGCCGATAATTCACCCATATGCATTTCAATTATGTCATCCTTTCATGCCGATAATGCATCCATATGCATTTCATTTATGGCATCCTTTTATGTCGATAATGCACCCATATGTATTTCAATTATGACATCCTTTCATTCCGATAATGCACCCATATGCATTTCATTTATGGAATCCTTTCATACCGATAATGCACCAATATGCATTTCAATTATGGCATCCTTCCATGCCTATAATGCACCCATACACATTTCAATTATAACATCCTTTCATGCCGATAATGCACCCATATACATTTCATCTAACTGGCATAATTGACACCTTTCTGTCAAATGCACAGCTAGGTCCTCAAAGGAACTTAGTCTTTCATCTAACTGGCATAATTGACACCTTTATGTCAAATGCACAGATAGGCCTCAAAGGCACTTAGCCTTTCATCTAACTGGCATAATTGACATCTTTCTGTCAAATGCACAGCTAGGCCATTAATCTTTTATTTTAGAATTGTTTCTACTATAATAATAATTCATAACATTAATTAACTCTTTCAAATCATTATTCAATCTATGGTTTATCCCTATAGTTCCAATGCAATAATTCCACAATCTTCCTATAATTTACATGGGTTCCACCCACAATATCAATAAAGTAATTCATGTAGTTTCTTAGTTTATGCACGTAAAGTTCTTATATGGAAATTCATAAAAAAATTTATGAATTTCTTAACTTTTTGCATCTGAAGTGCCCATATTGAAATTCATAAACAAATTATGAATTTCTTAACTTTTTGTACTCAAAGTGCCCACACGAAAATTCATAAAAAAAATATGAATTTCTTAACTTTTTGCACACTCAGTGCCATTTTGTAATCACCATACATATTTAATTCAATCATACATCTATGACTACCGTAACATATATGCACATACTAAATGTACTCACCTGTATTGCCTCTCTAATGTATCCAAAATGAAATTTGACTACTCAGATAGGAGTTTGATTTCGATCTACTCAAGCATCCAACAAAGACATGTACAATATTAATTGTTTGTATATTTCCTAAAAATTATGCTTAAACATTACTGAAGAGTACTTATTATTAACTTTTCTATAACAATATCAGCATATCTTACAATTTTTGGCTCCTCAATATCAATACCCTTATCATGGTATCGATACTACTATACTATGGTACCGATACTCTACTATGGAATCGATATCATTTTTGCATTCTATTTCGAATGGTATCGATACTTTCCCTTCGGTATCGATACTTCCCCCTTCGATATCGATACTGATGTACTACTCAGTTAATTCATTCCATTTTAGCCTATAGTATCGGTATTGTTCTATCAGTACCAATACCATTACCCAAAATTTTTATTTTGTAACCTGAGACATACCCAAATTTGGTCAAATTTCCTTATGTTACTCCCAACAATACTATGTAACTCTTCTTTACTTATCCATACTAACTTTCCTTCATTTAGATTAAAACATCTAGTATCCCTCAAGATCATTTGATTTTAAGAATCACACCAAAATTTCTAACATGTTTTTAAACTCATCCAATGCTTCTAATCTATTATTTACCTCTTTGACAACTTAATTCTACCAATAAACACTCGTATATTAACATATCATTTCAAAACTCATTTTCTAAATTCTCCATTATTTCCTCTATATCATAGTTTTAATTCCATCTAAACCTTGCTTAAGCTTCTATCATACTCAAGGCTTCAATAACCAACCAAAATTGAAAGGATAAACTAACAATTTGAAAACTCACCTTTGCTATGGGGGAGAGCCTTTCCACGGGAAAGAAGAGAAAAGAGAGAGATAGATTACTTTCCTCTTTTTCCCCATTTTAAATCCCTAATAGGGATATATTTTAAATTCATTTCCCGCTTAAAAGACCAAAGTTCTCTCTTAATTTATATATTATCACAAATTAGCCTAAACACTATTACAAATGATTTCCTCATCTTTTACCATTTAATCAAATAAATCCTCACATTTTAAATCTTTTCAATAAAGTCACTTACATGATAATTGGGGTATTACAATTCTCCACACTTAAGAAAATTCGTCCTCGAATTTAAAGACTTTATGTGTTTACCACAACACTTCAAGTAGAGAAATCGTTTTGTTATGCATTTTATGGATTTCTCTAGTCCAAATCTGTATTGGTTCTTTTTCATAATTCAATTTTAATCGAATCTCCATTTCCCAAAGTACCAACATGCAATGGATTTGATTGATCATTAATAACAAATGTCACATGAAAACATTATAGGTCTTGTCCATTTCGGGAGACAAAAGCTAATTGATAAAATCTATCAAGGTTCAATAATTCTCGAACTCAGTCCAAACCGCAATACTTCTTTCTAACACGATACTTTCAGAAATTTTTTATCACTTTCTTACTATTTAACTACTTTTGTCTTTAGATCAGCATAAGACTATAGTAATTAGCACAATTATAGCACCGCTCACTATACAATTAATAACATTAAATCTTTTAAGGTACTCGACTACGACTGACTCTATATCATGCATAGATAATTCCTATTGTAAGTCTTTAACTTTATTGAGGCATATGCCATAACCTTACCTTTGTTCATAAGTTCACTTCCTAAACTGTTGATAGATGCATTAGTAAAACCCACATAATCTTTACCCAACTCAAGTTGTATAAATGTTGGTATCTCTGTTACAATCCTCCTTATTATTTCAAAACTCTCTCTTGACCCTTTTTCGTTCTACAAAAAGACATATCTTTCCTTTAAAGTTGGTTAGCAGCAAAGAGAACGTCGAAACGTTTTTCACTAACCTTCGATAGTAAACAACAAGCCCCAAAGAAATCCAAACTTCGGGATTATTCTTTGAGAGTTTCCAATTTACTACAACATGAGTTTTTCTTAAGATCTACTGTTATACCTTATGTCGAAACAACATGGTCAAAGAAAACCAACTCTGTTAACCAAATTTTTACATTTGACTAATTTGGTAAACAAGTTCTTCTCTCGAAGAGTCTTATTTAACTGCCAAAATCTATGTATAACCACAGATTTATCTTTCTTTTCGCTAATAACACACATACTTCCCATGATGAAATACTCAAGTTGATAAAACTTTGATCAATCAACTTTTATAATTGAGTCTCTAATTCTCTTGACTCACTTAAGTCATTTAATACTAGATCATAGAAACATGTTCAATACCTTAATAACTATTAACCTTGAATTCCACCTTTCGATATGGAGGTAACTCAATAAATTTACCTGAGAAGATAACTATAAATTCCCAAATTTTTGTAAAATTATCCAACAAATCTACTTTAATTATTTGAGTATCTATCACATTAACCATAAAAGCTATATCTATATATATATCTTTTTGACATCATTCCTCACAATCATTATCGATATCACTTTAAGTGTCGATTTTACACTATAAACTAAAATTTCCATAACCTCTGCATCTTTATGAAATAATCATCTCTAGAGACAAACAACTTATATTCAATATGATTTTAAGTCATCAAATGATAATTTCATCAGGTTCACCAGGAACATAGCCCCTGTAATCTTTATCAATTGTTTACTACATGTTCAACTCATCTTTATATCATGATCCATTAGGGTTTTACTACTATCATCTCACTCAAGATAAAGTTAAATAAAATAATTTTATTTTAAAATCTTTTATTTCCTTCTGGAGAAAATCTGTGTAACTTTCCAGATCCATTTAAATATTTTTGAGTAAGGGAAACATTTTCTCTCTTGACTATGAAAGTCTAATTATTCACATCATTAAATAAGAAGACTTGACAACTTTGTAGAAATAACCTCATAGTAGTTAATGCAAAAATTACTCTAGTAACCAAATTTACTCTTAAACAAATTTATAAGCACTTGATCCACTAATAATTCATCTTTTTATAGGCTTTTAGCGGTCGATTTATTTACCGCTTACTCATTTCCTCTAACTCAAATTAACAACACTTTGAACAATTTAATGTTTCACTTAAATATTTCTCTATTAATTAAGTTTACCTAAAAAATCTTGGAATCATCACTAGATTCAAAAATCTCCTCTGAATCCTATCCGATTCAACTTCTCTTGTAAATTGTTCAAATTTTTTAATAGATTCCTCAAATGCTAATAAAATTCTCTTGGGTCGATTTTGATCTCGACCTTCTTTTCAATATCATCTACGTTCTTACCATTGTCCTTGGTTTCCGCCATCTATTAGGACATACCTAAGAATAACACTCAAGTTAATAAGGAGTGACATCAATCACCCTCTAATTGACACCATATCAGTAACTTAGACAATATTAATGGCATGTAATCCATTTTACATTAAAATACATTCGATTTCAGCTGAGAATCGGCTAAACCTATAGCTATGATACTAATAAATGTAACACTCATATCCCGTATACCTTTCCATACACGAAATACAGATGTCATATCACTTTCAAAATATTTCCCCTTTAGAAAAACCCGTAAAATTTTGTTTCCAGATTTTCTTAAAACATAACATTTTTTATAATGCAAAATATTAATTGAAATATGATAAGAGATTCTATTTAATTACAATTCAGAGCATTTTTCATACTTTAATTACATGCCAACTAAATTTTTCCAAACAAACCAGAGTGTCCTATAGTTACTGACGAGTCAACCTTAATTGATAATATTCGTCGCTACTGTTGCACTACTTATTTGATTTGTCTCTTCTTTTACCTATGCATGGAAGCAAAACACGTTAAGTATTTACTTAGTGAGATATAATATTGTAAAGTAATCTTTATGTATACATAATTATGTCATTGATTTAGTTTTTACTAAATCATATATTCTTTAAGGATCCTATAATCCTCCTCGGTTAAACCATAATCCATTCACAATTATCTTAACTATTTTTAGTATGTATAGTATACCTATCTTTCTTTATATTTTTCTTTATTATAATTAATCTTTTTAGTCATTATTCTTTATTTTCATTGAGAGCATCCTTTCATACTTATAATGCACCATATGCATTTCAATTATGGCATCCTTTCATGCCGATAATGTACCCATATGCATTTCAATTATGGCATCCTCTCATATCGATAATACACCCATATGCATTTCATTTATGGAAACCTTTCATGTCGATAATGCACCCGTATGCATTTCAATTATGGCATTATTTCATGCCGATAATGAGCCCATATGCATTTTATTTATGGCATCATTTCGCGCTGATAATACACCCATTTGCATTTCAATTATCGCATCCTTTCATGTCGATAATTCACTCATATGCATTTCAATTATGGAATCCTTTCATGTCGATAATGCACCCATATGCCTTCAATTATGGCATCATTTCATACCTATAATGCACCCATATGCATTTCATCTAACTGACATAATTGACACCTTTCTGTCAAATGCACAACTAGGCCTCAAAGGCACTTAGCCTTTTATCTAACTGACATAATTGACACATTTATGTCAAATTCACAACTAAGCCATTAATCTTTTATTTTAAAACAATTTCTACTATAATAATTATTCATAATATCAATTAACTCTTTCAAATCATTATTCACTCTATGGTTTATTCCTATAGTGCCAATGCAATAATTCCACAATCTTCCTATAATTTACGTTGGTTGTACCCATAATACGAATAAAGTAATTCATGTAATTTCTTAGTTTTTGCACACAAAGTTCTTATATGCAAATTCATAAACAAATTATGAATTTCTTAACTTTTTGCACCTGAAGTTCCTATATGGAAATTCATAAAGAAATTATGAATTTCTTAACTTTTTGCACTAAAAATGCCCATACGGAAATTCATAAACAAATTACGAATTTCTTAACTTTTTACACACTCAGTTCTATTATGTAATCACCATACATATTTAAATCAATCATACATCTATAACTACCGTAACATATATGTGCATACTAATTGTACTCACCTGGATTACCATGCTAATGTATCCAAAACGCAAAGTTGATTACTCATGTACTTTGCCATTAGTTTTGCTTGTCTTGGAAGTTTGATTTTGATCTACTCAAGCATCCAACAAAGACATGTTCAATATTAATTGTTAGTATAATTCCTAACAATTTGTTAAGTTAATCAATCGATGGAATTGGCCAAGAGGAGGGTGAATTGGCAATAAAAATTTTGGTGAAAGCTTTTGCAGAAAATTGAAAAGATTTGCACAGCGATTTAGAGTGGTTCGACTTTCTCAACCAAAGTCTACGTCCACTACCTTAGCTATTCACACTAAAGATTTTCCAACAAAATCACTAATTTGTTATTTCTTTTGAGGCCAAGAGATAACCTTATAACTCCCTCAAGAATTATAACCCAAATTCTTCAAAACACTCTCTCCCAAAGAGAATAATACAAATTTCGCAAACTTACAAGAAAAATCTCACAAGGTAGATTGTTTGTACAATTCTATAACAAAGAAAGAACACTCAAAGATAAATACAATAGAGCACAAATGGTGTTCTTTAAAGCAAAATGAATATTGAATGAAAAATAGGCTTGAAATGCTCAAACTTGAGGTTTGATGCTTTCTCCTTGATTCTTGTTTCTTGTGTTTTCTTGTTATTGATCAATGGCTTTTAAGCTTGTTTAAATACACCTTCAAATATTCTGAACGTTGGGGATGATTAGTGGAGTCAATAGAGTTGTTTAAGTGTGAAAACAATTAATAAAATCAGTTGGGAGCGTCAGTGCATTGATGCATACCCAAGGTGCATCGATGCATCAAGTGTAAAATTCAAATATTTTGGCCATTGGACCCTTAGTGCATCGATGCACTAAGAGTGCATCGATGCATGAAATGCATTCGATGTTTCAAAATAACCAGAGTGCATTTATGCATGGCTGGTCCATCGATGCATGAAATGCATTTGATGTTTTCATAAAACTCTAAGTGCATCGATGCATAGTATGTGCATCGATGCATGAAATGCATTCGATGTTCAATTTATTCCATGGTGCATCGGTGCATCACTTTGAAAAATTGATTTTAGGCTTGATTTTGGTTCAAAATACTTTGTGAAAATTGTTTCAAAAATATATTAAGTATAAAACACAATTTTACACATTTAGTAAGGTTTTGAAATTGATCTTGAAGACTTGAGTAATAATTTGATATTCGAGTAATTAAATCGAATATACTTAGAAAATAATTTGTAAAATCTTAAAATTCAATTATACTTAATTTGTTATATCAAAACATCAAAATGTTATAACAAAAAATGTGTGTAATTTTAAGATTTTCTTTGAAAATAAATTTTGAAAAATTAAGTTGGAAATTACTCCCCCTTACTTTAACACTTCTCCCCTTTAAAACATTTTAACACTTTAACATTTCTCCCCCTTTTTGTTAAATCAAAAAGACTTAAAAATCTATTTAAACAAGGTTTTGAAAAACATAGTCAATTGATATATATATATATATATATATATATATAGCTTAAGATGCTAAGATCAAAGATCAAAAGAGAGATTAACCATTAGTTTCATAATCAATATTCATAATCAAATGTGAATTGGCATAATTGGTCATAATGAACTAATATGATGCAAAAATTAAGAAACATTAAGCTCAAAATAATAAAGTTAAAATCAAACCAAATATATATATAATAATTTCAGTCACCTAAGCATCCAAAAACAAAACTCCTAACAAATTCAACCATTTAAGGATCCAAAATAAACAATCTAGAAACATCAAAATCAATCCTAGTTTTAAAAAACCAAGAAATCATAACAAGGAAACAAATCTACTCCATCGGAGGATCGGGAGGAGGAGGATAATGAGCTCGAACTTCAAGAGTGGGAGCGTCCATTCGTTCACGCATCTCCCGCTGAAACTCAGAAATCTGAGACTCCATGGAGGCAAACCTCAGATCAAATGACTCTAAGAAAGATCGAAAATATGGTGGCGTTTGATCTTCTTGTCAAGCTGGTTCTGGTGCAGGCTTATAGTTTGGTACGTGATCGTTGATATCTTGCATGAGCTATTGAAATTCTAGATCATCGTCAGCAGCCGGTGACGGAGGAGGAGCATGAGCACGAGAGGAGCTAGGAGCAGCTCGTGACAAACTTGCTCCCGGAGTTTGCTTACCGGGTCGAAAGACCCAAAGACCGGCTTCCTCGTCTTGTTTCCAATCTGCTTTCTTCAACGAGGTGAGATTGATTGCGTTTTGGAGAGGAATAAGATTCTCAAGAGAAATATTTAGACCAAGTTTGATAAAAAGGTTACTAAGAAGACATCCATAAACTAATGTTTCGACATGTTTTGAAGGAACAATGTTTATGATATCCATTAGTTGACTAAAAATAATGTGGGGCAGATTTTTTTATTTTATTCTTGAGATAGTGCATCCACCATAAATCCCTAGCACGAAGAGTGAAGTACCTACCTCTGGATGGTCTAAACAACCAAATGATCATCAAATGAAGAAAACGATCATGATGAGAACGTAGAGTACTAACACTAGCGTTTGGAACATAGGGATAATTCACAGTTTCATTCTCATTAAATAAACCTTCATCATCTAACCCAAAATGAAAAGCTATAGTCTCGGGGTCAATATTAATATATTGGCCTAAAAGATATGATCTAATTGTTATAGTCCCACATTGAGTTTGGTTTTGAATGCATACCGCATTGAAATAGAAAATGCGGACTAACTGATGCTAGACGATAGGTTTGAGGTGAAACATTTTATCAAACTTCCAAGTTTTAAGAATCGGAAGGTATTCGAAGTTAATATCTATCATGGCTTGAAGAGAATGAATACGATCTTCCTGGATTCTATAGGATTGGAAAGAATTTATGTACCTAGAGTACAAGTCGTCTCTAAGACGTTCAGGCATATTAAAACAGGATCCTATAAGAGATGTAGGTGGAGGACGAATGGGATTAGGAGGTTGGTTTGAATGAGAATGACTCGATTAAGTTCTAGGGCGTTTGGGGTTAGACACGGTTTTGGAATTGGAAAATGAATGAAACTTGGAATTTGAAACACATGTATGCACAATAATCAATCCCAAAACTCAATTGAGTCCTCAATAATTCAAGGTTCTCTAAACCGAATCCTAATGGGCAAGGTTTTGAAAACTATTTGAAAATAATTTTTGAAAAATCATAATATGTATAGTTTTCATGAAAACAACATAATTAAATCAAAAACATAAAAATTAAAAATTAAATTCAGATTTTTGTTTTTTTTTTTATTTCAAAAATTCAAAAGTTTTTTGAAAATTTGTGAGTTTTTGATGAAATTGGTTGTAAAATCTAGTTTGAAATCATCAAACAATCAATGCACGATATAATGTTCATCCTAGAACTAATTAAAACTAGTCTTAAGATCAAAATATGACAAACTAGAAGTTTTTAGAAAAATACCTTGAAAATTTAGAAATTGACGAGAATGAGATGTGTTGCACGATTTAATGATAGTAGCAGGACTTTGGAATGGAATGAGGATGAATTCTGTTTAAAAAATGATGATTTTGGAGTAAGAGGAGAATTTAGAGAGTGAGAGAGGCGTGCGGCTGATGTGGTGCACCTTCATGGTGTATCAATGCACATTCAAAGGGATGCATCGATGCACTGTTAAGTGTATCGATGCATGAAACACAAAAATGACAAAAATCCATTTTAAACACTCAAAAATGCTAAATTAATTAGCTCTAGTGGTATTGGCAACTAATATATTGAAAATTAATCATGTTCAATCAATCAAATTAATCCTTAAACAACATTTGAACATAAAATTAAATTTCACCAAAGAGCATAAACTCCCCCTAACTAATAGCAATTAATGCAATCAAAAAGTACTATTTAAGCATTTTTGATTTATTCTTAAAAATGTTAAAATTATTTTAAACACTAAGTGAAGATAGGTCAGTTAAACCTAATTCTCTCCTAAGTGACCAAAATATTTCTTTGTCTAAAGGTTTTGTAAAGATATCCGCTAATTGATGCAAAGTATCAACAAATTCTAAAACTACATCTTCCTTAGCAACATGGTCTCTAATGAAGTGATGTCTTATTTCAATATTCTTAGTTCTAGAGTGTTGGATGGGATTTTTAGTGAGACAAATAGCACTAGTATTATCACACTTGATAGGAATGGTACCTACTTCAATTCCATAATCAAAAAGTTGTTGTTTCATCCATAAAACTTGTGCACAACAACTACCGGCTGAAATATATTCTGCTTCAGTGGTAGATAATGCAACACAATTTTGTTTCTTTGAAAACAAGAAATCAACATATTTCCAAGGAATTTGCAAGTACCGGAGTTGCTTTTCCTATCTAATTTGCATCCTCCATAATCCGCATCAGATAAGGCATGCAAGCTAAAACTAGAGTCTCTAGGATACCAAAGTCCTAAATTAATAGTGTCCTTAAGGTATCTAAAGATTCTCTTAACAGCAAGTAAATATGATTCCTTAGGACATGATTGAAATCTAGCACATAAGCAAACACTAAACATAATGTCCGGTCTACTTACAGTTAGAAAAGGAAAATAACCAATCATTGACCTATATAATTTAACATCCACACATTTACCTCATTCATCTATGTCAAGCTTTGTTGATGAGCTCATTGGAGTGTCATGCGGTTTCCCATTTTCCAGTCCAAACTTCTTGAGCATGTCTTTGACGTAGTTAGCTTGATTGATGAAGATGCCATCTTTTCTTTGCTTGATTTGGAGTCCCAAGAAAAATGAGAGCTCCCCCATCATGCTCATCTCGAATTCACTTTGAATTAGCATAGAAAATTCTTGGCAAAGAACATCATTAGTAGAACCAAATATTATATCATCAACATAAATTTGAACTACTAATAAATCTTTACCTTTATGCTTTAAAAACAATGTAGTTTCAACCTTCCCTTTTGAAAAACCTTTTTCAATTAAAAAGTTTGACAATCTTTCATACCAAGCTCTAGGAGCTTGTTTTAAACCGTAAAGCACTTTTTTCAATTTAAGAACATGATCTGGAAATTTTGAATCTTCATAACCTAGAGGTTGTTCCACATACACTTCTTCTTTTATAAAACCATTTAAAAATACACTTTTAACATACATTTGATATAATTTAAATTCATGAAAGCATGCAAATGCTAATAACATTCTAATTGCTTCCATCCTAGCTACGGGAGCGTATGTTTCATCATAGTCTATGCCTTCTTCTTGAGTATTCCCTTGAGCAACAAGTCTAGCCTTGTTTCTCACTATATTACCACTTTCATCAAGCTTATTCCTAAATACCCATCTAGTACCTACAGTAGATTTATTACTATGCCTTTCAACTAATGTTTACAGTAGATTTATTACTAGGCATTTCAACTAATGTTCATACTTTACTTCTCTCAAATTGATTTAACTCTTCTTACATAGCCATAATCCGATGTTCATCATTTAATGCTTCTTTAATATTCTTAGGCTCTATGTATGAGATAAATGCAACATAATTACAAATATTTCTAAGAGAAGATCGAGTTGTTAACCTTTTGGATGGATCACCTACAATCTCACTATCCTTGCCATAGTTGTATTCCCTTGGGAAAGATACTTCCCTTTCTTCAATGGTTGGATTCTCGAGAGGATCTTGAGTTTCCTCATCTTTCGTTTCTTCCTTTGATGATGGTTCTCCAACGTCATTTATATTTATAATGCCTACATCATCATTCAAACAAGAATCCTTTCTCGGAAGGAGATTATCATCGAAAACAACATGTATAGATTCTTATACAACCAAAGTTCTTTTATTAAATACTCGATAAGCTTTAGAATTTAAGGAATAACCTAGAGAAATTCCTTCATCACTTTTAGCATCAAATTTGCCAAGATTGTCTTTACCGTTGTTTAAAACAAAACATTTACATCCAAAAGGATGAAAATAGCTAATGTTAGGCTTTTTAGTTTTAAAAAGTTAATATGGATTTTTCTTTAAAATAGGTCTAATCATTACTCGATTAATAACATAACAAGCGGTATTTGTGGCTTCCGCCCAAAAATATTTTGGCAAATTGTTTTCACAAAACATGGTTCTAGCCATTTCTTCTAAAGTTCAATTTTTCCTCTCAATGACTCCATTTTGTTGAGGGGTTCTAGGTGCTGAAAAATTATGGCTAATACCATTTGAATTACAAAATTCAGTAAATCCAATATTTTCAAATTTAGTTCCATGATCACTCCTAACACTAGTTATAGAGTAACCTTTTTCGTTTTGGATTACTTTTGAAAACGTGATGAATTTTTCTAATGCTTCATCTTTAGTACTTAAGAATAGAACCCAAGTATATCTAGAATAGTCATCTACCAAGACAAATGCATATTGTTTCCACCCAAGCTAGTAGTTCTAAATGGCCCAAAAAGATCTAAGTGGATCAATTGTAATACTCTACTAGTTGATACATCGTTAATGGATTTAAAAGAAACTCGCTTTTGTTTTCCTTTAGCACAAGCATCACAGATTTTATCATTATCAAATTTTAGTTTAGGCAACCCTCGAACTAAATCACCTTGAATTAGCCATTACAAAACGCTCATACTAGCATGTCCTAGTCTCCTATGCCATAACCAACTATTATGCTCATCCTTAGCAACTAGGCATAAATTAGTCATATCAATAGAATCTAAATGCACAATGTAAATGTTTCATATTCTATGACCAACAAGCATAATCCGATTAGATGCAATGTCAATGACTTTACAACCATTAGTTTGAAACATGACTTTGAATCCCTTATCACATAATTGACTAATACTTAAAAGATTATGATTTAACCCATTCACATATAAAACATTTTTAATTTCTATGGAAGAGGTATTACCTATTGTACCTATACCTTCAATGTGACCTTTTGAATTATCACCAAAAGTCACTTCTCCTCCATTTTTGGCGTTAAGCTCTATGAGCCGGCTTTTATCCCCGGTCATGTGTCTTGAGCATCCACTATCAAGGTACCATGAGTTTGAATTTGTTTCCCATGCGTTGTAGCAATGCTCCTTTTCCTACAAACATAGATTAATTTCTAATTTTTGGTACCCAAATTCTTTTGGGTCCATATTCATTAGTTTCCAAAATCCTAGTCCCCTTAGGTATCCATTTGTGTAAGATATCCTTATCTTTAGTAGTAATGAGTCCTTTAGGAACCCATATACTTCTAACGATTTTTCCATTAGAGGTTTTTCGAGGACCTCTATGATTGTAGTTTTTAAAACTTTTTCTAACAAAGTTATATTTTGAATTTTCTCCATTTTCAAAACGTTTTGTTCCAACTTTATCAAAAGAAGCTTTAAGATCACCAATTTTCTTTTGATGATCATCATTGACCTTTGACAGTAAATTTTGTAAATCCAAAATTTTCTTTTCAAACTCTTCTAGTTTGATTTGCAAATCTTTGATTTTACTTTCAAAATCATTGTTGGTCTTGGATATGAGCTTATTTTCATTTTTTAATTTTGAGACATCATTTTTATATTTTAAAAACAATTTCTCATAATCCAAAGACAATCCATTATATTCCTCTAATAACTCATCATAAGATAAATCATCTAATTCAGATGAATTAGAGGTTACCTTAGAATCTTCCCCGAATGCCATCAAGCACAAGTTTGCTACTTCTTGTTCCTCTTCATCGAAATCTTTTTCATCGCTCCATGTAGCCACATGAGCTTTGTGCTTATTCTTTGATTGACCCTTTCTCTTCAATTATGGGTAATCATATTTGACATGCCCCGATTTTTTGCATTCATTGCAAATGATAGGGTCTTTCTCTTTTGGTTCATTTTTTTAGGCCTTAATTTCGTTTGAATTTTCTTCCTCAGTAAGGTCTCATCATTTTTCTGAACCGTTTGGCAAATAATGTCATATCCTCGTCATCTTCATCCGAATCACTCTCATCTTTTTTGGATTTGAGAGTAACTCCAATGTTTTTCTTCTTCTCCTTCTCCTTCGGTGTCTTGTCAATCTTATCGAGGTCCACCTCATCTTCAAGCATCATTTCATGAGTGAGGAGGGAACCGATTAGCTCTTCAAGAGTTAAGGACTTTAGGTTCTTAGCCTCGATGATTTCCGTCTTCTTGGATTGCCACGATTTTGGAAGCGAGTAAACTAACTTCCTCACAAGCTTTTCATTTGGAATGATCTCTCCATATGATTTGAGACCATTTACAATCGTTGAGAATCTATCCGTCATAGCTTTGATATCTTCATTTGGTTTCATCCTAAAATTTTCATAGCTATGTGTTAGAAGACTAATTTTATATTCTTTTATCTCGTCAGTGCCTTCATGAATGACTTATAGTTTATCCCATATTTGTTTGGAGGTTGTACAAGATGAAATTCTTCCATATTCATCTGGTCCAAGAGCACAAAATATGATATGGATGGCTTTGGAGTTGAGCTGGAACATCCTTGTCTCTCATTCACTCCACAATCTTGGATGAGTGAGAGGCTTGATATATCCGTCTTCTACAACATTACATGCTCCCATGTCACTTGCTTGAATGAAATACATCATCCTAATCTTCCAATAGGCATAGTTAGCTCCATTGAAGAAAGGAGGCTTACTGACCGGCATCGAATCAAGACTGGAGTCGACATTTGAAGTATAGGCCATTGATGACTTGATAATCGAGGTAACTCTTCCCGAATCGATTCAAGAGGCGATTAAACCTTCAAATGAGTGAGGCTCTGATACCAATTGTTGAGTTAATCGATCGATGGAATTGGCCAAGAGGGGGGTGAATTGGCAATAAAAATTTTGGTGGAAGCTTTTGCAGAAAATTGAAAAGATTTGCACAACCATTTAGAGTGGTTCAACTTTCTCAACCAAAGTCTATGTCCACTACCTTACCTATCCACACTAAGGATTTTCCAACAAATTCACTAATTTTTTCTTTCTTTTGAGGCCAAAGAGATAAGCTTACAACACCCTCAAGAATATACCCCAATTCTTGAGAACACTCTTTCTCAAATAGAAGATTACAAATTTGCACACTTACAAGGAAATCCTCACAAGATAGATTGTTTACACAATTCTAGAACAAAGAAAATAACACTAAAAAATGAATACAATTGAGTATAAGTAGTGTTCTTGAAAGCAAAATGAATATTGAATGAAAAATAGGCTTGAAATGCTCAAACTTGAGGTTTGATGATTTCTCTTTGATTCTCTCTTGATTCTTGTTTCTTGTATTTTCTTATTATTGATCAATGGCTTCTAAGCTTGTTTAAATACACCTTCAAATGATTCTGAACGTTGGAGATGATTAGTGGAGTCAATAGAGCCGTTTAAGTGTGAAAACAATTAATAAAATCAGTTGGGAGCGTCAGTGCATCGATGCATACCCAAGGTGCATCGGTGCATCAAGTCTAAAATTCAAATATTTTGACAGTTGGACCCTTAGTTCATCGGTGCACTAAGAGTGCATCGATGCATGAAATGCATTCGATGTTTCAAAATAGCAAGAGTGCATCGATGCATGGCTGGTGTATCGATGCATCAAATGCATTCGATGTTTTCATAAAACTCTGAGTGCATCGATGCATAGTATGTGCATCGATGCATGAATTACATTCGATATTCAATTTATTCCATGGTGCATCGATGCATGGATTGGTGCATCGGTACATGACTTTGAAAATTTGATTTTAGGCTTGATTTTGGTTCAAAATACTTTGTGAAAATTGTTCAAAAATATATTAAGTATAAAACACAATTTTACACATTTAGTAAGGTTTTGAAATTGATCTTGAAGACTTGGAGTAATAATTTGATATTTGATTAATTAAATCGAATATACTTAGAAAATCATTTGTAAAATCTTAAATTTCTTTTATACTTAATTTGTTATATCGAAACATCAAAATGTTTTCAACACAATTATAATTAAACATTACTCAAGAGTACTTATTATTAACTTTTCTACAACAATATCAGTATATCTTACAATTTTTGGCTCCTCAATATCGATACCATTACCATGGTATCGATACTACTATACTATGGTACCGATACTCTTTTATGGGATGTATACAATTTTTGCATTCTGTTTTGAATGGTATCGATATTTTCCCTTCGGTGTCGATACTGATTGCATTAGTATCGATACTACTCAGCTAGTTCATTCCATTTTAGTATATAGTATCTGTATTGTTCTATCAGTATTGATACCATTACACAGATTTTCCATTTTTCAACCCGAAACATACCCAAATTTGGTCAAATTTCCTTATATTACTCCCAACAATACTATGTAACTCTTCTCTACTTATCCATACTAACTTTCATTCATTTAGATACTTAAAACATCTAGTATCTCTCTATATCATTTGATTCTAAGAATCACACCAAAATTTCTAACTTGTTTTTAAACTCATCCAATGCTTTTAATCTCTTATTTACCTCTTTGACAAGTTAATTCTACCAATAAACATAAAAAAACACTTGCATATTAACATATCATTTCAAAACTCATTTTCTAAATGCTCTATTATTTCCTCTATCTCATAGTTTTAATCCCATCTAAACCTTCCTTAAGCTTCTACATACTCAAGGCTTCAATAACCAACCAAAATCGAAAGGATAAACTAACAATTTGAAAACTCACCTTTGCTATAGGGGGAGAGCCTTTCCATGGGATAGAAGAGAAAAGAGAGATAGCTTACTTTTTTTTTCTTTTTCCCCTTTTTAAATCCCTAATAGGAATATACTTTAAATTCATTTCCCTCTTAAAAGACCATAGTGCCTCTTAATTTATCTATTGTCACAAATTATCCTAAACACTATTCCAAATCATTTCCTCATCTTTTACCATTTAATAAAATAAATCTTCACATTTTAAATCTTTTCAATAAAGTAACTTTTATGATAATTGGGGTATTACATTATTAACTATCATCAAGGAAAGGTTAATGTGGTGAAAGATGCCCTTAGCCGTAAGTCAATATCTGATCTTTGAGTGATGTTCTTACGGTTATGGCCATTAGTGGTGGACTTTTATCTGAGTTATGAGTCGATCTTGAGTTCATTAAGGAAGTAAATGATCGAAAGATTATTGATGATCACTTGATGACTACAGTACAACAAGTTCGCCAAGGTAAGGCACCTTATTTCGAATGTGTAACACCCCCAACCCGTATTTGACTCAGATCCGAGTCCGACGTGTCACATTTACTTTTCAAAACTTATACTTGTATACAAATATGAAAAATTTCCACTTATATTAAATAAAATTTCATAATTCATATTATTACAAAGAAAATATCTTCAAAACATATCAGAGCGTATATAATTCAAAACATTAATTACATGCCAACTCCTTTCATTAAACAAAATACATATGATTCAAAACTCTTGTCTGATTTGATCATAGTAAAAGAGAGGTTGATATGTCTTGCTCCTATTTTCTCTTTAACCTTCTCGAAACCTACGTGTGAAATATTCACACCTTACGTCGATGACTTAGTGAGACATTAAACTTAGAAAGGAAACTCTAACCACTTAACCATGCATGAACATATCATACAATGCTATCACAGACAACAATATAACATTACATATAATCAAATGTACATATATACATATCTTGTCATTATCATCAATAACCTCATTTCATTATCAATGTTATATTCATTCATACCTTTTAGTTATCTATTCTTACTCTTAACCTTCTTAACTATCATATATCACACATATCACTTCACAAAGAAACAAACATATTATCATATCAAGTTTATTTATATTATTCCTTTATTAGCCCATGTACACATGTGAGAACAAATGATATGTGAGTACATAGAGGTTGTGCACATATGATGTCACCACAGCTCATATAAATTCTCACTACGGGCATGTAGAATTTTTCCTGAAGGATCGCCTAGAAATGTACCGAAGGACCACATATAACACATATGTCCCAAAGGACCACTCCTTAAGAACCATATACATATTCCAATGGACCAAATAAGTGTACTGAGGTACCGCATATGTCCCAAAGGATTACATATATGTCCCGAAGGACCACGTAGAACCCTCGACTCTTGGCATGCCAACTATACCTCTAGCTCTCATGTCACATAACATGGGTATTATCTTTTATATCATTTCACATATTCATATAGACACCTAGATCACTTACACGTAGAACATTTTCATGTAATTCACATATCACATGGCTTATAACTTGTTCTTATGTCTTCTTATAGACATATCACTACAAGAAATTTTGACTGTTTTAACAAAATTATTTATCACTAGAAGTACTAAATTTGTCATGATATATTTATTCTGACCAATTTTATTTGTTACCATGTTTGTTAGAACAACCTTGTCATGTAA
Organism: Hibiscus syriacus; assembly: GCF_006381635.1. Taxonomy (NCBI): domain Eukaryota; kingdom Viridiplantae; phylum Streptophyta; class Magnoliopsida; order Malvales; family Malvaceae; genus Hibiscus; species Hibiscus syriacus. The sequence continues at coordinate 19,161,394 of NW_024063471.1, forward strand.
AGTATATTACGACAAAATTTTGTTTGTTACCATTGTATAGTATTTATTGTAACAATGAAATTTCGTTACTATAATTAACTTATCACAATGAAATATTTGTCACAATCAATTAACTATTTAATCACCAGAAGTACATTTTGTCATAACTAACTTATATTTAAACATCAAATATAAAGGGTTATTGTGACGAAAATACATAAGACAACAAAAATTATTTTGTCGCAGTTGCTATTTCATCACTAAATGTAAGTTACATAGACAAAATATTTGTTAAAATAAAATAATTATTTTATCACAAAAAGTAAATTTCGTCACAATTAACTTAAATTATAACATCAAACAAAAATTATTTTCGAGACAAAAAGACATATTACAACAAAATTTATTTTCTCACTACTTTTATTTCGTCACTAAATATTTTTTATAACTTTTTACTGTGACTAAATAATTTTGTTACAATTTGTTATTGTGAAACAATATTATTTGTCATAATTTTTTATAATGAGAAATTAATATTTGTTATAAATTGTTATTTTGATTAAATAAATTTATCACAATTTATTATTTTGACAAAACATTAGGACGAAATAAATTTGGCATAACTTTTTTTTTTGATAAATTTAACTTGTTATTATGACTAAATCATTTTTTTACAATTTGTTATTGTCAAAGAATATTACTTGTCACAATTTTTATATTGAGAAATTAATATTTGTTATAAATTATTATTTTAATTAAATAAATTTGTCACAATTTTTTATTTTGACAAAATATTGTGACAAAATAAATTTGACAAAGTTTTATTTTGACTAATTTACTGTGAGGTTTATTAGCACTTCCGGTGATGTTACTCCAGTTACTGTCATCGCTAATGCCAGTGCTATCACTTGCACGGCTAACACTAGTCTTTGCGCTCTCAAGTGAATCTGCTGTAACACTTCCCTTTGTACTCTCGCAGTTCCTATCCATGCTGAACATGCCATCACTAGTAACAGCATCACTCCTATATGTACTAGCACAACTATTGAACAATGCTCATTGGAGTCACCACCCCGGTACTGTCAATGCTGCTATGTGGACTTATATTACCACTTGGAGGCAAAGAAGCATCCCAAACACATTCCTTTTCATCTGAATCTGGACGAAGGAGAGAGTTCTCCCTATTTTGTGATGGTCGTGGAAATGAAAACGGAGAAGTGATTGCACCAGGATCATTGGGTTCTTCAACAAAACCATCTGCTGGCAACGGAACAGTACTTGGTTTCTTAGGTGGAACTCTAATTGAAAGATCTTCTAGAAAAGGTCCCTTCACCGACATCTTCTTCATCAAACACCCCAGATCCGATTTCTTCTGAACAATCGGTACATAGACAGGTTTTATCAGATCTGTGTCAACAGGTTCAAGAGGGTGACTAGCTCCTGAAAAAATAAATTGGTCTGCTTTCCTCCAAAGAATCACTGCTGCCCTTACAAGTAATAACATAAAGCATGAATTCTTCGTGTTCAAGCAAAGAATCTTTCCCTTTCCATGTCCTCACAGGTTCAGTCAACTCGAAATCTAGTGAGTTTCCCGAATTGGCTTGACCCGTTTCATCTCTAACCAACACAACTTGCAAATTCAGCACAAGTTTTGCTTCTCTCCCAAAGACGGAAAGGGTGCTCGATACTGAGCTCCATGCAGGCAACCTTCTAGGAAGTAACTTTGATTCAATAGCCCTTTCCATTCCATACAATCTTTAATCTTTACATGGAATTATCTTAATCTTACAGCAGACAAATCCTGCAAAAGGAGGAAGAAACTGAGCTCAATTATTCCTCTAGTTTTCTGGTTGGACTTTTAAAGGCCATCCACTAGACCATTTACTATTACAATATTCTTTTATACATACAAATCAACAATTCCATTTTCATATCTTAGCCAACTCTATTGGCAAACCCAAAAAAGAGGCATTAATCAATTGAAAACAGACATCAAAATGGACACGCTGCCAAACAATCTTATCTACACTTAGTTCACAAATTATACTTTCAAGTTATTAAAAGTAATCGCATTTGGCTCACAACCTATATCAAGCATCTCAGCAAAAACATCATAAGCACGAGTAATTTGGCCACAGCTACACAATGCATCCATCACAATAGTATAGCTTACATATTAGGCTTAATCCATGCCATTTTCATTTCTTTAAATACCCTTTCGGCCTCTGAAATATTACGCGCCCGACACCAACCGTTAAGCAAGCTGGTGTACATAATCACACCAGGTTCAAACTTGTCATTCAATTTATCGAAAAAAGTTTGAGCTTCATCAGCCCTTTTTTTCTGCATAAAATAATAATCAAAAAAGAAAACGCGATCTTATCAGGACAGCACCCGTGATCCTCCATGCGATTAAACGCGTGCATAGCCTCTGCAGCCAACCCGGCCTTCACGTAACGCCTGACTAGAATCGCGAAGGTTTCGAGCAAGATGTCGACGCTTTTGGCTTTCATCTGATCGATGAAATGCCAAGCCAAGCCGAAATGCCTCAATTTTCTAGCAAGGTCGATCATTTCGTTGTACGGGTCAGTAGATTGAAGGAAATCGGATCGGGTGGTGGCCCAATTAAAGAAAGACAGTGTTTGGAGGAAAGGTATGCCATGGCGAACCCCACCGCATCTGTCGATGACGTGGCGTACGACGGAAGGGGAGATATGATGGACAGTTGAGATTTTGGAGAAGTCGAGGGATAGAGAAGGGATGATGAAGTTTGGGGTCGTTGGGGTTGAGTTTGAATCTGGGTTAGGGTTTTTGCGGTGGTGCTCTTTGATTAAGGAATGGAATTGTTCGAAGATAAGGGTTTCTTCGGGTGAAAGGGCGAGCTTACTGGGTCTCCAGGTGAATAAACCCAAGGTCTCATTAGTAAAATTTAATGTTGTTTCATTTAAAGGTTTTAAATTCAAATATTTATATATATGTATGATATATTATTAATTAATTTCATTACCTTTAAAGGTTAAAATTTGATTTTGACTTTTCATAGAAAAACTGCTAGGGAGGTTCGGTTTAGTATAGGTTTAGGGTATGTTATTGTGAGAATGTAGAGTGTTATTTAGTGACAAACCAGTTATTAAAACTTATTTATTTAGCGAAGACTTTTCTTTGGCCTTTTTATTTAAATATCGTCACATATTTTACAGCCCTAACACTAGCCTTGAAAATTGACAACCTTTTCTATATCCCTGAAATAACACTGTCACATATTTTAGTCCTTAACAAAATCTAAATTCAAGGTTCAAATTGAAAAATAAAATATCCACTTCCAAAACTAATACGGACTAGAAAAGGTTCAAGGGACAAGTTGAGGAAATCATTAATTTTAGGGACTTATAAGGATAAAATAAGTTCAGAGACCAAGATGTAAAAAGTTTCCAAGTTTAGAGATTAAAATCATATTTGATAACATATTGAAAACATTCAATCAACGGAAAATATTTAAAATTTTAAATGTTTTGATAATCTAGAATGAAAATCATTTGATAGATTTTTCTATGAATAATGTAGAGATTACCACGTAAATAAGAACATATTTATTACTTAGTGAACAATATGTTCAACAAATTTTAATATACTATTTTATTTCTTTTAAAGTCATTTATTTTTTAAAATTTATATTTATTAAATAATTTAATTATATTTATAGATGATGTCAGAAAATTTATATTACGATGTCAATTATTTTAAAATGGTGTTAATATTCTTTAAAAGGAATGCCAAATTTATTTTTATTATTTTTATATTCAATTTTATAAAGAACTCTAAACAAATTTGGATGTCAACCGAGACCCAAATCCACTTATTATCTATTTACATTTAAATAAAAATAGAAAACATGCTTTTTAAATTAAATTTAATACTTAACATTTTAATTTTTTATTTTAAATTTTAAATTTATCAAACAACGATTAAATATTGCTTTATTTCGATTCAAAATGATTAAAAAACTGAATGGATAAGAGGGCTGGTTTATTGATTTTGATGGAATTGGAATAACACGTCGAAAATAGCAGGATAAACAAATATTTCTGGAAAATACTCAACGGTTGGTTTCTCAAGAAAATTTAAAGGAAATGTTGTTTCATAGTTAATGAAATTTTCAAAGAAAACGATGTGCAAATAATTAAATAATACAACCCAAATATATGAAGACAGGAGAAGGAGGATTACTTATAATTTTACTTGAGATAATTATTTTATTAAAATATATTATTTAATTTATTTAATTACGATTGTTTGTATATTTCTAAATGAAATTACTTTTAGTTTATTCAATTATGCATATTGATTTATTCAAATTCTTTACTTGATTAAATTATTTACATAAATATAATTAAGAAAAAAAAATTCAAACTAGCTTCGTAAAAAATAAATGAAAACATTTTGATAATATATTTTGTTATTATATTTTATTTGAAAATTCCATTGAATTATATATATCACATAAATTTGATTTTTTTAATATTTTTTTTATAATAATAATAATTATATTTTCTTATTATAATCAAAATGAATAACTACAAACATATTTTTTCATAAAAACTAATATCATTTATTAATTAAAAATAATTTTTTTGTTATAATTTTTCTATAACAATAACTATATAACTTTTACTGTATAACATTTTTTGCACAAAAAATAGGGAAAATGTTTCTGATAGTATAATTTTCATAATGATTAAAATATATAACTAAAAATAATTGATTACAAGAAACTTGAATTTTATTATCAGATGTGATAATTTTTTCTATAAAAATAACTATAAATTACAATTACAAAACCTATCAATATAACTTTTTGAAACAAAAAAAGTGGAGAAAAATATTTATTACAATATATATTATCACTATAATTAAAATTTTTAACTACAAGTATACTTTGACAAAAAATGTGAATACCATTATTTTTTGTGACAATGTTTTTTGTAACAATTATAAACGCTTATAGTTACAAGAATTGTTACTATATGATTTTTTTGGAGCAAAAAAATATAGGGCAAAATTTTTATGACAATGTATTATGTTACTATACTACATTTTTTACACTAAAAAATAGGGGGAAATGGTTTTGATATTATAATTTTTCATAATGATTAAAATATACAAGTACAAAAATAATTTATTACAGAAAACTTGAATTTCATTATTTGATGTGATAATTTTTCTATAACAATGACTATAAATTATATTTATAAAAGTTGTCAACATAACTTTTGAAACAAAAAAAGTGGAGAAAATTAATTATGACAATATATGATATCATTATAGTTAAAATTTATAACTATAAATATAATTTGTCACAAAAACGTGAATATAATTATTTTTGTGACAATGTGTTTTGTAATAATTATTAAAACTTATAGTTAAAAAAATTGTCATTATATAACTTTTTTGGGGCAAAAAATATGGAGAGAAATCTTCGTAACAATATATTTTGTCACTATAATTAAAACATATTGTAACACCCCAATTTAGGGGCTAAATTTAAGAAATTATAAAGTGGTGAATTTAATTGGTATTTTGAAAGAAACGGTGGATTAAATTGTAAAATTTCAAAGTTGGTAGACCGTTTTAAGAAGTGCAGGAAGTTCAGTGACTAAACTCATGGTTTACCCATTTTTTATGGGATGTATTATAACACCCATTTCCCGATTGTTTCTGCAGATTTTTCTCAGTTTTCCCTCTCCAACAACCTTCCTTTCAACTCCGATCTACTCGTCGTCCGACCTCTGATCGACGAATCGAAACCACCATCGTGTTCATTGTCGAACGAGGAACAAAACCCCTCAAACCTTTCGTTGTGAATCATCGTCGTTCGTTGTTAATTTCAGTCGGAAGTATCGTCGGTAATAACTCGGTTTCAGTTGGTTTTTCGTCGATTCACGACGATACGGTCATCCGCTTACGACACCTCCCGTACCACCGTGTTCCTTGCATCGTTCTGAGTCCATCGATATTCTCCGTTTCTCCGTCATCGCTGGCGTGTGGAGGGGTGAGACCGTCAAAGTTTCTGACGTTTTGGAATCGAGCTCTCCACGGTTCAAAATTGTGAACCGAACTTTATAAGTGCCTTAAAATCGCTTAAAATAATTTTTAGGAATTTTTCCGGGAATTTTTCGACACCGTAGAACTGTTCACGCACTGCACACGCCACCCCCCGAGAGTGGGTATCGTCTGGGTGATAATTTAGTAATTAATTTATGTTTGGGTGCTATTTGTGTAAAATTCGGGTGTTAGATTGGTAAATATTTACATAATGTGGCTAATTTGGTAATTAATTTCTATTAGGGTAATATTTGTATAAAATGGTCGACTGTTCACCGTTGACCGGCGTTGACCACAGTTAACCAGAACTTTGACTGGCTTTGACCGGGCATTAAACGACCTTTGACTTTGACCGAGTATACCTATCCTGACATTTTTCGACGTTCCAAATCCGATTCCGTAGTCCGTTTTTCGAAATTCAGACCTGAAGGCCTCAAAATTGACAGTCAAACCCGTTGACTTTGATTTTGACCGAAAATTCCAAATTTTTGAAAAGTCATATTTTATGCTTTCGACGTCCTGAATCCGAATCCGAAGTCTGTTTTGCCAAATTCGAACCCGTTAAGCTGTTTTCACTGATTTATCATCCAATTTAATCCGTTTTTCATAATTAAGCTCCGTTTTTTATGTAATTTCTATTGATATGGATCCGAGGAAATATTGGAAGATGATTTCAAGATCGAGGGTATTCGAATGGAATTTAATGGTCGATCAGTATTGCCCGGAAATCGAGGTAATACTTTACTACCTCTTTATGCTTTATGGAACATGTGAATATTGGTAAATGCATGAGTCACTTTTGTAGAGTTGATTAATTTCTACACTCGATCTGAATACGGTAAAAAGGTTCAGTAATTGATTATGGAGCAGATGACTTTTATAAGAGATTGAGAGATTGCTAGAATTAAATTACAAGTTTTGTGATTAGTGATAAAGGAATCAGTCTTGGATTTGTAACTTATATTTTATATCAACAAAAGTTAAATACGAAAGATACTCAGATGATAAATTATGAGAATACTCTGGTCGGGTAAAATTACGAAAATACCCTTATGTTGTAGGATGATAAGAATTATCCCTGGAAGTTTGTTAATAACTCTGAAAAGGCATATTCATCCGGTAAAAATTACTTATGTGCATAAGAAATGTTAGTTTTGCCTAGGAAATGCAGATAACCGGTTTTTAATCCCAAGAGGGTTTATGTGCGATACTAGAAGTCTGTTAAGGAATCATTTCAAGATTTGAGAATGTTCCGAAAAGAAATTAACCATAGGATATCTAAATTATATTTATTTTTATTAAGAGTAAATACTAAAATTATTTGCTTAAGAAATTACGAAAAAGCCATTATGAGGTAAAATATTCCGAGTTGACCCTGAATGAGGAAGTTCTTTGAGGATTCGTATTTAACTCGATTAAGTACAGATTTGATTGTTAAGACCTTGAAATAGTGCAGAAAAAATTCATGATATTCCGTTTATAAAATCTGAGAAGACATTTGACCCAAAAATATCCGAGTTATGAGTAAATACCTAAAGAACAAATTATCGAAGGGTTCTCTTTTATCAGTATTGTTCGAAGGGAATGAAATAGATGATAAATTAGAATTAAATAATAAGACTGGATGAAAGGAAAAGATTGAAATATCGTAGATATGTAAAATGACCTGAATACCCTTGTAATGGAAATAACTTAAGAATATCACCAAGCTCAGGAATGATTGGATATCCTCGAGCTCTGAAATGAATGGAATAAAATTAAACACCAAAATTACCAAAATACCTTTATGGCCTATATTAAGTAAATGTCTTGGATTAATTAAGGAATCCAAATAAGCGTAGGTGTTGGACTACCTTTAAAAGTTATGGAACACAACTTAAGTGAGCCGATCAACCTTAATGATATGTTAGTACCTGAACGGCATAAATATTACTTGAATGCGTGTTTATATACTCAAGTTTGGTTCGATGATAATTTTGGAAGTATTCAGCTCAGTTCAACTCTAGATCACATTCAACACTAAGAATTGGATATTTGTTTGACAAATCAACCACAAAGACTAAATTGAACTGAATGGAAGTACAATATGTATCCGAAATTCAGAAACGTCTGAATTACTCTGATAAACCTCAAAGTAACTGGAATGGACTTGACTGCTAAATAAGCTAAGTAACCTTAATGACTGAGGATTAAGTAAGTGAATTAGATAAGTATAGAAATTCTGATGAGTTTATAAGATGTACAGTCCTTATGGAACATGAACTACAAATCAAGCACGTCAGTATTTCATAATATCTTAGAAGCTTGAAAATGAAATAAAGACCATTGGAAGATCTATTCAGCGATGATTCTAAAGATGATCTACGGACAAGAATTTGTGGCATTAAATAGTAAATACCCTGGAAGGAAAATAAATCGACCAGTCGACATAAATTGTTAAGGTTCTGAATCTTCGTTCTCAAGTTGTTCGATTATCCGATCAATTGACATGGATGTAAAGGATTCTGAATACCCTTCTGACTACGTACAACTTCTGAAAACTGTCCGAATAAGATATGATCCTGATAATTGACATTCTGAATAACTGATGATTTCGTCAGTTAATGAACTTTTCCAATAGTATTTCTAACTTCCGGTATTTTATCGGTATACTGAAAATCCGTGTTTCTCTGCCTGCTAAGATTATTCAGTACGTCTGAATAATATCTGTAAACTCTAGTATGTTCCCTAATCATATAAATATTTTATCTGATTTCCGACTTGAATTCTGTTATGATACATTACTTGAATACTGTTCTGATTTCTGATCTGGATTCTGTTCTGATATCTGATCTGAATTCTGTTTTGATTTTTGATATCTCCGTTTACCGACGGAGAAATGTTTTATCTGGTGGTTTATTGTTAGAGAAAGATTATATGCAGGCTTCTCGGCTGTGTGCTCAGGGCCTCACTGGTTGTGCGGGGTGTATGGTTCCGGGGAACCTACACAAATAGATTGTGAAAGGATGGGGTGTATATATATATATATATATATATATATATATATATGTTTTAAAATAAAAATCTGTATATTTTTACTGGTTTTACGGGAACACTAGATAACCTATTCTGATCTCCTGAACTCAGTTATTCGAAATATTTATCTGAACTAAAAGCTCATTGTCTATTACCATATGAAATATTAGTAGGATCTCCGACCAGCATAAAAGTCTGTACATGTTCGGAAACAATAAGAAAACATATGTTTATCTGTATCTGCACGTTCTTCAGCATCATCTGGTAGTTCTGTATTAATGAGCTTTCCGAAGCTCACTCTATTACTCAACATTGTAGGTTAAAAGAATTGTACCAGTACAACTATCGTCATCAGTAAGGGAGTTCTTCCGGTGTTGTTTCCAGAGCACGGTATATGTGGTTAGGGGGCATGTAATTGTATTTTGTTTTATATGTGAGTCTGAAAATCTGTTTTAATTTTACATACCGATTAATGATTTTATGAATTTACATGTTTTGATAAAAAGTTTTAAATTTTCCTCTATTTTTACAGGGGGCACTCCGGTGGCCCTAATGTGACACATCAGATCGGATCGGGTTACCCGCATCGATCTGAGGGGCTTACATTTAGTGGTATCAGAGCTATGGTTTGAGTTAAAATATTTCAAGATAGACTGGCCGGTCGAATGTCAAAATATGTCAGATCAGTACATACCCCTAGACTACAATCGTACATCTCTGAGCCGGAACTCCAGGGCTGAGTCCCTATCTGTAACGAGTAAACTGAAGTTTCTATCCGTTAAGGCTATACTTGTACAAAAATGAATACGAGTAACATCTGTCTAAACATTGTAAAGTATCTGATGAGTCATGTGAGAGTTATTCAGCTGAGAGATTCTGACTAGACTCCGGAAATGAAATTTGGATATGCTACTGCTCTATGAGCCTATTTTCATGACCAAGACTGAATTGATTACTCAAGGGGATTTTCGTTCAGATTCTTTTATTGAAATGAGGAAAAGTTCTGATAAGTATGTATGCTCAGCTGGTTAAGGATTAATGGGGTATCCGTACTTTTGTAAAAGCTACTTAAAGATATGAAAAAACTGATGAAAGTTTCATTTCTGCAATAATATGATATGAATGAATTTCGAGGGAAAAATGCTTTTAAGGAGGGGAGAATTGTAACACCCCAATTTAGGGGCTAAATTTAAGAAATTATAAAGTGGTGAATTTAATTGGTATTTTGAAAAAAACGGTGGATTAAATTGTAAAATTTCAAAGTTGGCAGACCGTTTTAAGAAGTGCAGGAAGTTTAGTGACTAAACTCATGGTTTACCCATTTTTATGGGATGTATTATAACACCCATTTCCCGATTGTTTCTGAAGATTTTTCTCAGTTTTCCCTCTCTAACAACCTTTCTTTCAACTCCGATCTACTCGCCGTCCGACCTCTGATCGACCAACCGAAACCACCATCGTGTTCGTTGTCGAACGAGGAACAAAACCCCTCAAACTTTTCGTTGTGAATCATCGCTGTTCGTCGTTAATTTCAGTTGGAAGTATCGTCGGTAATAACTAGGTTTCAGTTAGTTTTTCGTCGATTCACGATGATCCGGTCATCCGCTTACGACACCTCCCGCACCACCGTGTTCCTTGCATCGTTCCGAGTCCACCGGTGTTCTCCGTTTCTCCTTCATCGCCGACGCGTGGAGGGGTGAGACCGTCAAAGTTTCTGACGTTTTGGAATCGAGCTCTCCACCGTTCAAAATTGTGAATCGAGCTTTGTAAGTGCCTTAAAATCGCTTAAAATATTTTTTAGGAATTTTTCCGGTAATTTTCCGACACCGTAACACTGTTCACGCGCCGTACGCGCCACCCCTTGAGAGTGGGTATCGTCTGGGTGATAATTTAGTAATTAATTTATGTTTGGGTGCTATTTGTGTAAAATTCGGGTATTAGATTGGTAAATATTTATATAATGTGGCTAATTTGGTAATTAATTTCTGTTAGGGTGATATTTGTGTAAAATGGTCTACTGTTGATCGTTGACCGGCGTTGACCAGAACTTTTACTGGCTTTGACCGGGCATTAAACGACCTTTGACTTTGACCGAGTATACCTATCCTGACATTTTTCGACGTTCCAAATCCGATTCCGCAGTCCATTTTTCAAAATTCAGACATGAATGCCTCGAAATTGCCAGTCAAACCCGTTGACTTTTATTTTGACCAAAAATTCCAAATTTTTGAAAAGTCATATTTTATGCTCTCGACGTCCTGAATCCGAATCTGAAGTCCGTTTTGCCAAATTCGAACCCCGTAAGCTATTTTTCACTGATTTATCATTTGATTCGATCCATTTTTCAGAATTAAGCTATATTTTTTATGTAATTTCTGTTGATATGGATCCGAGGAAATATTGGAAGATGATTTCAAGATCGAGGGCATTCTAATGGAATTTAATGGTTGATCAGTATTGCACAGAAATTGAGGTAATACTTTACTACCTCTTTATGCTTTATGGAACATGTGAATATTGGTAAATGCATGAGTCACTTTTGTAGAGTTGATTAATTTCTACACTCGATCTGAATACGGTAAAAAGGTTCAGTAATTGATTATGGAGCAGATGACTTTTATAAGAGATTGAGAGATTGCTAGAATTAAATTACAAGTTTTGTGATTAGTGATAAAGGAATCAGTCTTGGATTTGTAACTTATATTTTATATCAACAAAGGTTAAATACGAAAGATACTCAGATGAGAAATTATGAGAATACTCTAGTTGGGTAAAATTACGAAAATACCCTTATGTTGTAGGATGATAAGAATTATCCCTGGAAGTTTGTTAATAACTCTGAAAAGGCATATTGATCCGGTAAAAATTACTTATGTGCATAAGAAATGTTAGTTTTGCCTAGGAAATGCAGATAACCAGTTTTTAACCCCAAGAGGGTTTTTGTGTGATACTAGAAGTATGTTAAGGAATCATTTCAAGATTTGAGAATGTTCCGAAAAGAAATTAACCATAAGATCTCTAAATTATATTTATTTTTATTAAGAGTAAATACTGAAATTAGCTGGTTAAGAAATTATGAAAATGCCATTGTGAGGTAAAATTGTCCCAGTTGACCCTGAATGAGGAAGTTCTTTGAGGAATCGTATTTAACTCGATTAAGTACAGATTTGATTGTTAAGACCCTGACATAGTGCAAAAAAAATCATGATATTCCGTTTATAAAATCTGAGAAGACATTTGACCCGAAAATATCCGAGTTATGAGTAAATACCATAATAACAAATTATCGAAGGGTGTTGTTTTATCAGTATTGTTTGAAGGGAATGAAATAGATGATAAATTGGAATTAAATAATAAGACTGGATGAAAAGAAAAGATTGAAATACCGTAGATTTGTAAAATGACTAGAATACCCCTGTAATGGAAATAACCTAAGAATATCACCAAGCTCAAGAATGATTGGATATCCTCGAGCTCTGAAATGAATGGAATAAAACTGAACACCAAAATTACCAAAATACCCTTATGGCCTATATTGAGTAAATGTCTTGGATTAATTAAGGAATCCAAATAAGTGTAGGTGTTGGACTACCTTTAAAAGTTATGGAACACAGCTTAAGTGAGCCGATCAACCTTAATGATATGTCAGTACCTGAACAACATAAATATTACTTGAATGCGTGTTTGTCTACTCAAGTTTGGCTCGATGATAATTTTGGAAGTATTCAGCTCAGCTCAACTCTAGATCGCATTCAGCACTAAGAATTGGATATTTGTTCGGAAAATCAACCACAAAGATCGAATTGAACTAAATAGAGGTACAATATGTATCCGAAATTCAAAAACGTCTGAATTACTCTAGAAAACCCCAAAGTAACTAGAATAGACTTGACTGCTAAATAAGCTAAGGAGGTGTTTGTTTTTGAAGAGGTAAAAGGTCTGCAATCTACGGACCACATCTAAAGACATCTGCAGCAGAAGAGGTGGACCAAAATTCTACAAGAAGAATATTGTTTGTTTTTTAACCTCTGCAGACTGTTAAAATAAACTGAAATATAAAATAAACTGATTTTTTAAACTTAAAAGATTTTTACAATACTGAAATTTAAATAATTTTAGTTTTATAATACTGAAATTTAAATAATCAATACAACTACAATAATAAATTTTTTAAAATAAATCAATTCATATTTTAAAATAAATCAATCCATATTTTAAAATAAATCAATCCATATTTTAAAATAAATCAATCCATATTTTAAAATAAAATTTTTCATATTTTAAAATAAATCAATCCATATTTTAAAATAAAAGTTTTCATATTTTAAAATAAATCAATCCATATTTTAAAATAAATCAATCCATATTTTAAAATAAATCAATCCATATTTTAAAATAAATAAATCCATATTTTAAAATAAAATTTTCTATATTTTAAAATAAATCAATTCATATTTTAAAATAAATTTTTTCATATTTTAAAATAAATCAATCCATATTTTAAAATAAATTAATTCATATTTTAAAATAAATCAATCCATATTTTAAAATAAATCAATCTATATTTTAAAATAAATTTTTCCATATTTTAAAATAAATCAATCCATATTTTAAAATAAAATTTTTCATATTTTAAAATAAATCAATCCATATTTTAAAATAAATCAATCCATATTTCAAAATAAATTTTTTCATATTTTAAAATAGATCAATCTATATTTTAAAATAAATCAATCCATATTTTAAAATAAATCAATTCATATTTTAAAATAAATCAATATATATTTTAAAATAAATTTTAAAATAGATTTAAATTATTTTTATTTTCCCGCAGACCTTTGAAGACCTTTGAAGACATAAAACCATGTATGCACCAAGAAGAGCTCGCGCAGACGTTTAAAGAGCTTCTGTCTTCTAAAAAACAAACAGTCTGCGAAGCCCAATGTCTGCGCGTGGTCTGCGCGGCGCAGACATAAGAGCTTTGCAGACCTTACACAGTAAAAACAAACACCACCTAAGTAACCTCAATGACTGAGGATTAAGTAATTGAATTGGATAAGTCTGGAAATTCTGATGAGTTTATAAGATATACTGTCATTATGGAACATGAACTACAAATCAAGGACGTCAGTATTTCATAATATCATAGAAGCTTGAAAATGAAATAAAGACCATTGAAAGATCTATTCAGCGATGATTCTAAAGATGATATATGGACAAGAATTTGTGGCATTAAATTGTAAATACCCTGAAAGGAAAATGAATTGACCAGTTGACATAAATTGATAAGGTTCTGAATCTTCGTTCTCAAGTTGTTCGATTATCCGATCAATTGACATGGATGTAAAGCATTCTGAATACCCTTCTGATTACGTACAACTTCTGAAAACTGTCCGAATAAGATATGATCTTGATAATTCATATTTTGAATAACTGATGATTCTGTCATTTAATGAACTTTTCCAATAGTATTTCTAACTTCCGATATTTTATCGGTATACTGAAAATCCGTGTTTCTCTGCCTGCTAAGATTATTCAGTACCTCTGAATAATATCTGTAAACTCTGGTGTGTTCCCTAATCATATAAAAATTTTATCTGATTTCCGACTTGAATTCTGTTATGATACATTACCTGAATTCTGTTCTGATTTCTGATCTGGATTCTGTTATGATATCTGGTCTGAATTCTGTTTTGATTTCTGATATCTCTGTTTACCGACAGAGAAATATTTTATCTGGGTGGTTTATTGTTGGAGGAAGACTATCTGCAGGCTTCTCGGTTGTGTGCTCAGGGCCTCACTGGTTGTGCGGGGTGTATGGTTCCGGGGAACCTACACAAACAAATTGTGAAAGGATGGGGGTGTATATATATATGTTTTAAAATAAAAATATGTATATTTTTACTGGTTTTACGGGAACACACTAGATAACCTATTCTGATCTCCTGAACTCAGTTATTCGAAATATTTATCTAAACTAAAAGCTCATTGTCTGTTACCATCTGAAATAGAAGTAGGATCTCCGATCAGCATAAAAATCTGTACATGTTTGGAAACAATACGAAAACATATGTTTATCTGTATCTGCACGTTCTTCAGCATCATCTGGTAGTTTACTGAGCTTTCCGAAGATCACTCTATTACTCAACATTGCGGGTTAAAAGAATTGTACCAGTGCAACTATCGTCATCAGTAAGGGAGTTCTTCCGGTGTTGTTTCCAGAGCACGGTACATGTGATTAGGGGGTACGTAATTGTATTTTGTTTTATATGTGAGTCTGAAAATCTGTTTTAATTTTACATACCGATTAATGATTTTATGAATTTACATGTTTTGATAAAAAGTTTTAAATTTTCCGCTATTTTTACAGTGGGTCGCTCCGGTGGCCCTAATGTGACACCTCAGATCGGATCGGGTTACCCGTATCGGTCTGAGGGGGTTACAAATATAACGAAAAAAACTATTTTTTTAACTAAAAACTTGAATCTCATTATTTTTGAGACAATTAATAATTATAGCTTATAGTTACAAAACATGTCACTATATGATTTTATTTTTGGACCAAAAATTGGAGATAATCGTTTGTGACTATACATTTTATCAATATAATTAAAATATATAATTACAAACAAAATTTGTCACAATAAATCTAAATCCCGTTATTTGTTGTAACAATTTTTTATGTCCACTACAGCAAAAATGGTTTTTAGCGGCGTTTTTTAGTCCCATAGCGGTGTTTCTAAGCGCCGCTAAAAAAACTTGCGGCGATAGGAAAAACGCCGCAAGAAGCGCCGGCCATTCCAGCGCCGCTAAAGTTAGCAACGTTTGAGAAAAAAACACCGCAATAGGTCAAGCTCTATCCACAAACGCCGCAAAAGGTCAATACCTATAGCGGCGTTTTTGTAACAAACCCTACAAAAGGTCGACACCTAAAGCGGTGTTTTTTGAAAAAACGCCGCAAAAAGTCGAGATTTATAGCGACATTTTTGGAACAAACGCCGTAAAAGGTCGAGATTTATAGAGGCATTTTTGGAATAAATACCGCAAAAGGTCAGATCTATGGTGGCGTTTGGAACTAACGCCGCAAAAGGTCAGATCTATAGCGGCGTTTTTGGAACAAACGCCGCAAAAGGTCAGATCTATAGCGGCGTTTTTGGAACAACTACCGCAAAAGTTCAGACCTATAACGGCGTTTTTGAACAAACGCCACAAAAGATCGAGATTATAATGTCGTTTTTTGGAACAAACACCACAAAATGTTAGATATATAGCGGCATTTTTTGATACAAACGCCGCTAATTACCATTCTTTAATTACAAAAAATACATTTTAATATCATGTAGCTTTATCTAATTAACAACAACCATACATTTTAATTAAGACACAAGTTATGCAGAAAAATACAATGGAACACAAGTCAATGTATAAGCTAATATACAAGCTGTTCGTCAATTGAAAGAAATCATAACATTTCTTTTATATTCCAATGGAAATTACAAGAGGCAATATACAAGCTGTTCCACAATGGAATGGAAAATACAAGAGCTAATATACAAGTTGTTCGACAATGGAAAGAAATCATAACATTCTCCAATATGAAAATACAACAGCAAATAACCATCGACTACCTGAATGACGATAGAGTATGAGGGTGGCATCTGAAGTTTCAGGGTTCCTTTCAGAAAAGTATATCGAACCTGCAACTGAAACACAAGTAAATGTATAAAGTGAGATCCCCATTTAACAATTATCACAAATAAATATGAGCCTTCCCTCATGAAGTCAAACAAATGTAGAAATAGAAAGCCATGTCCAGAAAAAGAATACGACCATTTTGCCTACTTTGCAGAATACAATGGACCGACACTCAATGAGAAGAATGTCTTATACAGAGTAATAGAGTAATTGAACCTACTAGTAAAGTTCAAAGTAGACAGCGTGTTACACATGATACAATCATGAGATAAAGAGGCATTTCTGGTTCAAAAACTTGATGCAGAAAAAAAAAACAAGAAAGTGCGACAAAAATAGGAACGATATTGCCATGTGTCAATTAGGCTTTCAAAAAGCACAAACCTGGTGTATTTCTTTCCATTTGAGAAAGAAGTTGCTTCCTAGGAGTTAAAAAATGTGATCTCGCATTTCGTCATTTGTCACAAGCAGACATCTAAGTTTTACAGCAGCATAAAGCCAATACCTGTAGATAAAAGAATTTTGTGGTCGTGTTCAAATTGCAATGAGTTCTGAATTAAGCAAAACTGTAATATTAAACCAAAATTCTCAGAGTAATAAATGAACCAAACTTTTTTCTCCAATGTCCATACCAGTCATCATTGGAACCATGAGGCGTTGTATAAAGAACACCATTAGCCATCTATTCTTCAACCAGCTTTCTAGAGGAAGGATTTTCCAAGAGGGCTCGCACACGATTATTATGCAGAATGACAAGTGGCCATTTATTCCCACTTATAGTATACATTTCTTTTACAAAAAGATCAAGCTGTTCTATTGCAATTTTTACAAAAATGTACAACAATTAGCAACACAAATTGAGAGGCAGAAGATACAGTGCAATATAAATTTAAAAGACTTGCCAACTGTTGGATATACAACCTGAAGAACACTGAATCAGCCAAGTGTAGTACAGAGTACATTGAGAAAATTCACCAAGTTAGGATTTAGGAGTTTCTACATGTACTTACATTACGTGCATCAGGTTCTCCCATATCAAAATTATCCTTCAATGCCAATGCACGTACCATTGGCCTCGGTAAAATTTCAGGCAGAGGCGCAAAGATGTCATGTTCACTGAGGTCCTTGCACTTTGCATCACAGAGTTGTTTCTTTAACTTTGCATCCTCGCTTTCTGGGGTTCCACTTTGCATCACCTGCATGAATTTCATTGCACTAACATTAAACGTCAATTCTATTGACGACTTAGAGCAAACCTTATACCAGCTTGAATCCAAACCATGCTCAATGCCAAGAAGAATTTCAGGGGACAGGTAGTCAGGTGTCCCAAAAACTGAGTGACGACTACTATCCTCCAATTATTGCTTATGTAGATTACAAGCATCTAACGAAGTTGTTCCATTTGTCTCAGGACCAGATAAATCAATTGTGTTTTTTATTAGGCCAATTTTTTATAGTCCAAAGTCTGTAAGCTGGTAACATAAACAATGATTAGCTTGTTGTCGGTACAATAACATGAGATTAATGAATATTTGCAGAATGAGCAAGACAAACAAATAAGACTTGAGGCCACTGAAGCATGCAAGTGAATTCTGTGTGATGAGCCTTACAGCAGAAGATTTTGTTTGCGGAATTGGACTCCCCCAGCTCCTATAGGAAACAGTCGAACCAATCGAGAATGCAGCTACTGATGTTGTTGGCATCTCATGCTATAGACAGGAAAAGAGTCGCACCAACCTACTATGAAACCAGATATCAAGCAAATAGTCAACAAGCTGCATGACTCACACCAAACCAAAAATGCGTTTCCTATTTTCAATAGTGAACACACAGATAGAGATATTATACCTTCGAATCATAACCTGAAAACAATAGCAAGGTCCTTCTACCATGCAACCAAACGTACCAATTTTGTATTCACTTTCATTTCAAAGCAAAATAAGCCATCCTCGTCTTACACAAAGTCGAAGTCGGACAAGATTAAATCCTAGGGACTGATTAGAAAAATACGAGATCCCATTTTTAGTCGACAAAGAATTACAAATCAATACATATCAGCCTTGAAACCACATAAAACTTTGAAACAAGTTCCATATAATTAGGTTTGAGTTACCATAAATTATTTCTATTAATCACATTCCTAACATTAGTTTCACAAACTTGAAATAAACAATCATGTGAATAGGATGGAATATCCCTTAGCCATAATCCACAAATCTAGAATTTGTGTGAATCCAGAATATTCAATATTGAGGTTCCTCTTTTACAGCATCATTCGAAATCAGCAAAAGTTCATCTTTGCTCCTAGAGATTTTAATCGGGCAACAGAATGAAAAAGAAATCAACACAGTCCATAACATTTCATTTTCACAAGATGACTCAAGGAATATGTTATGATAAAAAAATCATAACATAACAAGGATGAGAAAAAAACCTATGTTTTCCAAATTCCGAGTCCGACGTGACACATTTACTTTTCAAAACTTATACTTGTATACAAATATGAAAAATTTCTACTTATATTAAATAAAATTTCATAATTCATATTATTACAAAGAAAATATCTTCAAAACTGATCAGAGCGTATATAGTTAAAAACAATAATTACATGCCAGCTACTTTAATTAAACAAAATACATATGATTCAAAACTCTTATCTGATCTGATCATAGTTAAGGAGAGGTTTACCTGTCTTGCTCCTTTTTGCTCCTTAACCTTCTTGAAACCTACGTGTGAAACATTCACATGCTAAGTCGATAACTTAGTGAGGCATTAAACTTAGAAAGGAAACTCTAACCACTTAACCATGCATGAACATATCATACAATGCTATCACACACAACAATATAACATTACATATAATCAAATGTACACATATACTGATCTTGTCATTATCATCAATAACCTCATTTCATTATCAATATTATATTCATTCATACCTTTAGTTATCTATTCTTACACTTAACCTTCTTAACAATCATATATCACACATATCAATTCACAAAGAAACAAACATATTATCATATCAAGTTTATTTATATTATTTCTTTATTACCACATGTACACATGTGAGAACTAAAGATATGTGAGTACATAGAGGTTGTGCACATATGCTGTCACCACAACTCGTATAAATTCCTACTAGGGGCACATAGAATTTGTCCCAAAGAACCGTATAGAAATGTCCCGAATTACCACATATAATACATATGTCCCGAAGGATAACTCCTTAAGAACCATATACATATTCCAATGGACCAAATAAGTGTACCGAAGTACCACATAAATCATCCAAAGGATTACATATATGTCCTGAAAGGCCACGTAGAACCCTCTACTCTTGGCATGCCAACTATACCTCTAGCTCTCATGTCACATAACATGGGCATTATCTTTCATATCATTTCACATATTCACGTAGACACGTAGAACATATTCATGTAATTCACATATCACATGGGTTATAACTTGTTCTTATGTCTTCTCATAGACATATGCTCTTATAACTTCTTGTCATATCATTCTCATCACTTATTTTCATATATTTCATATAATCTTTTCATATAGTTTCATATCTCATTGTCACATTTTCCCATTCATTATATCACATGACTTATATCATATATGCATATAGACACATAGATCATAATCATATAGCATATGTATAACATATAACCATATACATATTCCAATCGACCAAATAAATGTACCGAAGTACTGCATAAATTATCCAAAGGATTACATATATGTAACGAAGGACCACGTACAACCCTCCACTCTTGGCATGCCAACTATACCTCTAGCTCTCATGTCATATAATATGGGCATTATCTTTTATATCATTTCACATATTCATATAAACACGTAGATCACTTACATGTAGAACATTTTCATATAATTCACATATCACATGGCTTATAATTTGTTCTTATGTCTTCTCATAGACATATGCTCTTATAACTTCTTGTCATATCATTCTCATCACTTATTTTCAGATAGCTCACAAAATCTTTTTATATAGTTTTGTATCTCATTGTCACATTTTTAACATTCAATATATCACATGACTTATATCATATATTCATATAGACACAAAGATCATAATCATATAACATATATATAACATATACATATCACATAACATATAATACATATCATGCACATTCATATAATTACCTAGTCATAACTATACTTTAATTCATGTATTCCTATATTCAAAATCATAAAAATAGACTTATCACAAGTCTACTTTCCATATATCAATATACCTAATAATAAGCACTCATCTGGCCTCACTAGTCAATATCATTCTCTTATCTTTTTCTCGATGCTTAATACTAGTTGACTTGTCTGGACTTTGCTCTCGATCGATATCTACACAATCATATATATTTTATACATATCAACATTCTAATTATCATAATTTGATCCTTAATTTCTCAGACCAAAAGAAAGACTTAATTCTCTTTTTTACTTGGAGTAGTATCGCTACCCCTTGTAGGTATCGATACTTCCCTAGCTATGGTATCGATACCAAGCCTGGGTATCGATACCCATTTTGCATTCGAAATCCTTATTTCAAAACTCGTACAAATATTGATCTTATGGTATCAGTACCCTTGGTATCGATATTACCTTTCCAGGTATTGGTACCCCATGAATAATTTATAAATTTCCACCTTATGGTATCGATACTCATTCATATGGTTTCGATAACCTCACTTAAATTTTGACCCTTTTCTATTGGAAGTATGGTACTGAATGAACAATACTGATACCCCATGCCCATAATTCATCTTTTTAGCTCGAAAATTCACCCAAACTTATTTATGTCTTATACTAGAACCTCCTTTAAGTCCTTTATGCTTAACTATACTTATTCTAATCAACTTAGATCACTTTAACTCATCCTAATATCCAATATCCCACATACATACTTGAATTCAATAATCAAGCCAATAAATCAACTTGTTCTAAATTCGTTTCTAACACTTTGAATTTCTTATTCTGACTGATGACAAGTCAAATTTAACTTCCAACTTCAATTATTAACTCTTTTCCAAGATTTCACTATAAACCTCTCATCTTTAATCATTTATAACTTAATCATCTTAGAGTTTTAAGCTACCTTAAGCTTCATTTAAGCTTTCTTTTCATCTTAAGAATTAAACCCAACTTAAAAATGAAAGGAAACATTCACTTGAGATCATCTTACCTTACCAATGGAGCCACGGGAAGAGGAGAAGAAGAAAACCAACCAAGACTCTAGAGCTTTCATTCATTTCTCCCCATCTCCACGTGTTGTTGTCCTATATAAAGGGAAAAAAATAAAATCCTTCCTTTGAAAAGACATTTTACCCCTTACTTTACTTAATATTTACTAAACAATCCTCTATAAAATATTACCAATTTAGTCCATGAACTTTTCAATCTTTCAAAATCAGATCTCAAAGTTTCAAAATTTCCAGTTTAGTCACTAGCCCCGATTTTGGGATATTACATGAGGGATGGTGATGTGTTATACTTTTTAGGCTACTGTGTACCAACTGATAAGTAGTTGCGAGCTAGGAATTTAGGTGAAGCTCATTCTTTATAAAGAACCTCATTCTTTATCATCTATTGTACTTGTATTTCCTTCAAACATACGAATCCTTATCTTCTTTACTACCTCATAATTCCATGACCAAAATACATAATCATATCCAAATCCACACCATAGTCGATTAGCTTACCCTGACATCATCTCTAATCCTTTAACTCTAATACATTTACTATCACATAACTTTGTTAATCAACATCGGTTCTCTCAATATAGAACGTAAACCTTCATCGAATCATTCATATACATTCTTTCCAGTCGAAATTAACCCATCAATGATTTACTTAATTTATCAAAATTGCATCCTTTCTCATACACCATACAATTTCCTTTGTTCAAACTCAACATTCCAACTTCCTTTTCTTATAAACTAATCACCGATGTACCCATTCTTAAACTCTTCCGAAACAATATCCACATCACTAAATCTTCTGTTACTCTCATGATAACATCTATTCACAATACTTTAACTCAACCGCATATAAGTAAACTACTTCATCTAACTTCTCCACTTTGAAACAGTGGAGATCCTCTAACTCTATTCGAATGTGTTTTCAATCTTCTGAAAACAATTCATAACATTTACAAAGGCGCTCCCTGCGGCGTCCGCTCTTCATCCTGCCTGGCAAGGGTAGGTGAATTGCTAGCAAGAGAGTATACTCCTTACATTATCATATCAGAAATCTTTCACTTTGTGTTGGCATGTATACTTTTTAAAACTAGTTTGAATTCGGTTTAAGCCTACAATCGGCTAAACCATAGCTTTGATACCATTAAATGTAACACCTCCAACCCATATCCGAGTACGAGGTGTCACATTTACTTTTCAAAACTTATACTTGTATATAAATATAAAAAATTTCCACTTATATGAAATAAAATTTCATAATTCATATTATTACAAGGAAAACATCTTCAAAACCTATCAGTACTTTCATTAAACAAAATACATATGATTGAAAACTCTTGTCTGATCTAATCATAGTAGATAAGAGGTTGACCTATCTTGCTCCTCTTTGCTCCTTAACCTTCTCGAAACCTACATGTGAACTTAGAAAGGAAACTCTAACCACTTAACCATGCATGAACATATCATACAATGCTATCACACACAACAATATAACATTACATATAATTAAATGTACACATATACAGATCTTGTCATTATCATCAATAACCTCATTTCATTATCAATATTACATTCATTCATACCTTTTAGTTGTCTATTCTTACACTTAACCTTCTTAACTATCATATATCACACATATCACGTCACAAAGAAACGAACATATTATCATATCAAGTTTATTTATATTATATCTTTATTACCCATGTACACATGTGAGAACTAAAGATATGTGAGTACATAGAGGTTGTGCACATATGCTGTCACCACAACTCCTATAAATTCCCACTAGGGGCACATAGAATACGTCCCCAAGGACCGTGTAGAAATGTCCGGAAGGACCACATATAACACATATGTCTCAAAGGACCACTCCTTAAGAACCATATACATATTCTAATCGACCAAATAAATGTACCGAAGTACTGCATAAATTATCCAAAGGATTACATATATGTAACGAAGGACCACGTAGAACCCTCCACTCTTGGCATCCCAACTATACCTCTAGCTCTCATGTCATATAATATGGGCATTATCTTTTATATCATTTCACATATTCATATAAACACGTAGATCACTTACATGTAGAACATTTTCATATAATTCACATATCACATGGCTTATAATTTGTTCTTATGTCTTCTCATAGACATATGCTCTTATAACTTCTTGTCATATCATTCTCATCACTTATTTTCAGATAGCTCACATAATCTTTTTATATAGTTTTGTATCTCATTGTCACATTTTTAACATTCAATATATCACATGACTTATATCATATATTCATATAGACACAAAGATCATAATCATATAACATATACATATCACATAACATATAATACATATAATGCACATTCATATAATTACCTAGTCATAACTATACTTTAATTCATGCATTCCTATATTCAAAATCGTGAAAATAGACTTATAACAAATCTACTTTTCATGTATCAATATACCAAATAATAAGCACTCACCTGGCCTCTCAAGTCAATACCGTTCTCTTATCTTTTTCTCGATGCCTAATACTTGTCGACTTGTCCGGACTTTGCTCTCAATCGATATCTACACAATCATACATATTTATACATATCAACATTCCAATTATCATAATTCGATCATTAATTTCTTAGATAAAAAGAAAGACTTAATTCCCATTTTTACTTGGAGTAGTATCGGTACCCCCTATTGGGTATCAATACTTTCCTAGTTGTGGTATCGATATCAATCCTGGAATCGATACCCATTTTGCATTCCAAATCCTTATTTCAAAATTGGTACCGATACTGATCTTATGGTATCAGTACCCTTGGTATCGATATTACCTTTCCAGGTATCGGTACCCCATGAGTAATTTATAAATTTTTTGGCTTATGGTATCGATATCCTCACTCAAATTTTGACCCTTTAGTATTGGAAGTATCAATATTGGATGAACAATACCGATACCCCATGCCCAAAATTCATCTTTTTAGCTCGAAAATTCACCCAAACTTACTTATATCTTATACTAGAACCTCCTTTAAGTCCTTTAAGCTTAACTATACTTATTCTAATCAACTTAGATCACTTTAACTCATCCTAATATCCACTATCCCACATACATACTTGAATTCAATAATCAAGCCAATAAATCAACATGTTCTAAATTCGTTTCTAACACTTTGAATTTCTTATTCTAACTGATGACAAGTCAAATTTAACTTCCAACTTCAATTACTAATGCTTTTTTCAAGATTTTACTTATAAACCTCTCATCTTTAATCTTTTTTAAGTTAATCATCTTATGGTTTTAAGCTACCTTAAGCTTCACTTAAGCTTTCTTATCATATCAAGAATTAAACCCAACTTAAAAATGAAGAAAACATTCACTTCATCTTACCTTATCAATGGATCCACGAGAAGAGGAGAAGAAGAAAACCAACCAAGACTATAGAGCTTTCTTTCATTTCTCTCTATCTCCACTTGTTGTTATCCTATATAAAGGGAAAAATAAAATCCTTCATTTGAAAAGTCCATTTTACCCCTTACTTCTCATAATATTTACTAAACAATCTCTACTAAATATTAGCAATTTAGTCCCTAAACTTTTAATCCTTCAAAATCAGACCTTAAAGTTTCAAAATTTCTATTTTAGTCACTAGCCTCGATTTTGGGATATTACATGAGGGATGGTAATGTGTTAAACTTTTTAGGATGGTGTATACCAACTGATAAGTAGTTGCGAGCTACGAATATAGGTGAAGCACGTAGTAGTCCATTCGTCATTCACCCCAAAAGTAATGAGATGTACCAGGAGCTTCAGTAGTTTTACTAGTGGTTGAGCATGAAGAGAGAAGTATTTGAGTTTGTTTCCAAGAATTTAGCTTATCAACAAGTGATGGTGAAACAACGTGTTTACTTTAGCCTATCCTAATTACAAATTAGAAGTGGGATATAGTGACTATGTATTTTGTAACTAGGCTACCAATAATGATATAGGCACAATGTTATTTGGGTTGTGGTAAATCGTTTAACCAAGACAGATGTTCTCCATGTGAGGATAGAATTTAACTTAGAGATATTATCCTAGTTGTATATTCAAGAGACAATAAGACTTCATGGGTTGCCAAAATTGATTATCTCTAATAGAAATTTTCGTTTCACATTGGGGTTTTGGAAAGTTTTTTTACGAGTCCTTAGGTACGCGGTTACACTTCAACATTATTTTCATCCATAGACTAATGGTTAATCTGAGCGAGTGATCCAGATTTTGTAGAATATACTTCGATGTTGTATCATCAAACTTATAAGTAGTTGGGAAAATCATCTTCCATGATTAGAATTAACGTAGAAAAACAACTATCATTCTATCTTCTAGATGGCTCCTTACGAGCTTTATATGGGCGGAAGTGAAAGACTCACTTGTATTTGATAAAATTTAGTGAGAGGAAAATGGTTGGTCCCAAATTGATTTGAGAGATACGGGAGAATGTTTGATTGGTACATGATCATCTAAGGGAAGACTTTGACAGACAAATATCGTATGTAAACTTGAAATTTAAGGACATTGAGTTTACAGTAAGTGACAAAGTGTTCCTCAAGGTGTACCAATGGAAGAAAGTGTTCTAGTTTGGGCACAAGAGAAAGTTAACTCCATGTTTTATAGGAACTTATGAGGTAATCGAGAGAGTAATACCAAGGACTTATCAATTAGCTTTACTGTTAGAGATAGAGCGCATTCATAATGTGTTTTACATATCGCTGCTTAGAAAGTATCGCTCTGACCCTTTGTACATCATTCAGTTAGAAAATATTAAAGTGAGTTAAGATATATGAGAGGATTCGCTAGAGTTCAAGGAACTAAAGAATAAGAGGATTCGCTTGGTAAAAGTTCTCTGGAAGAACCATAGTGTCGAGGAGGCCATATGGGAGATCGAGGAGGTTATGCAACTTCAGTACCTAAGTCTTATCTATCTATATAAATTTTAAGGAAATAATATCTTTTTAGAAGATGAGAGTTGTAAATCCTCAATTTTTGGCTAGAATTATTGGGTTGACCCGAGTGGGTTATGGATAAACTGAAGAGTTAATCATGAAGGTTTGGGTCAAGGTTAAGATTGTTTGGGCTTAGATAAAGCCCAAATGATTTTAAAAACTGTATTTTCACCTTGATATCATAATATAGGGGACTGAGGGGGTATTTAACTCTTTTATAGGTGTAAAGGTTGAATCCTCATTAAATTGGATTATGTCACATGTTGGGAAGGCTCTGTTCTATTTTGTCTTATTCTTCATTTCAAAAGTTCATCTTACACCTCTTTTATCTAAAGAAAAGGTGGAAACCTGGTAGACCAACATTCCTAGTATGAGTTTTCTAAGGTAAGAAGTTTAATCATCTTCCCTTGAGTTTCCATTTTAGATCTTCACCTTGATGTTTGGCTATGGTGACTAATGTGGGGGTTTTAAAGGGGCATTGAGTTTTAAAGTCTAAGAGTGGTTCCAGTCCATCTTTAATGTTTAGGAATTACACTTGTACTTAAATCTTTATATGGATTAGTAATATGTTTATTTGCTTGTGATTAGTGAAGGAGTTGGGTGGAAGCTCTAAAAGCAAGGGTAATGAGAAGTTAGTGCTTGGGTGAGCTTGTGGTTGTTCCTCCAACACTTAGTAGTAAGGTAACATACCTATAACCCTTATATAATGCTTATAGATCATCATGTGTAGTTGTTATCTTATATGACTACATGAGGCATTTTTATACATTTGTGTTTATGAAAAGGATTGGGTATTTTAATGTTGTTCACGCATAAAGAAATGCAATTTTATGATATCTTAAACCTACATAAGCTTTTAATTACATTTGAGGGCCTAAGGAGGGCCTTGGGTTTGAGTAAGGGAGTTTTACTTATGAAAAACTAAGATAAGAGGTTTTGGTTAGGCCAAGATAAGAGAATTTGGTTAGGTAGTATTTTTATTAGATAAACAATATTATTATTGTTTGTTTGATAGGCCAAGATAAGAGGTTTTGGTTAAGTAGTATCAATACTTTATTCATAGGGTATCCATACCCTGTTAATAGGGTATCGATATTGTTAATAGGTTATCAATACTCGTACCTTGGTATCAATACCATAAGGTAAATACAAATTCTAGAAGCCAAAATTTGTATCGATACTAAGAAAAAATCAATATTATAAGAGATGGTGTACGAATACTCTAGGTAGGGGTATCAATACTGGTATATTTTTATAAACATCAACTGTAAATTTGATACTGATACTCGGGGTAGTATAGACACTATAGGGAAGAATCATATCGATACCAGAAGGTTGAGCATCGATACCATCTTAAAAGTAAAGCATAAAAGCCTTGCTTTGATCAAAGGAATCAGAGATGGGTTAGGTTTCATGGGAACCTATTAATAAAAGTTTATGAGAGAGAACATTAACAATTGTGTGATAACATAAGATAATTATGAGGTAAGATTCCATAAGACTTGTAGTAATACCTCCAATTCTGGGTTAGTAGTTTTGGGTAAACTTAGGTTAGTTTTAGATAAACTAAAAGACTATTTAGTAGTGTTGGGATAAGTTTGGCTTGTTTTGGTTTAGGTTTGAGCCCACTAAGTCTTAAAAAGGAGTATTTTTTATTTGGGCATAAAATGAGGAGGACTATGAGTTTAATTAACCCCTCAATTATTTCCAAGGATGATTTTAA
The DNA here is from genome assembly GCF_006381635.1 of Hibiscus syriacus. Taxonomy (NCBI): domain Eukaryota; kingdom Viridiplantae; phylum Streptophyta; class Magnoliopsida; order Malvales; family Malvaceae; genus Hibiscus; species Hibiscus syriacus. Next base: position 19,190,113 of record NW_024063471.1, read on the forward strand.
TTAAGCAAGGTGATGTCAATGGGAAAAGATTTCTCATGTCTCTTTTTCCCTACTCCTTGTATTCTTCTTCACTTTTAAAACTTCTCATTCCTCTTCTTGTGATTGAAAAAAGGTAAAAACTTGGTGGTCCTCATTTCCTGATTCGAATTTGTAAAAGTAAGAATTGGGATCCTTTCATGCTTCCTTCCAAGCTATTTCTTTTGAGTTTTGGCCATGGAAAACCTTAGGTGATGGTTTAAGATGAGTTTTGGATTTTATGGTATTTAAGTGTTTTTAACTCATTTTAGGGATTAAAAACCATGTTTCTACTCTTTCTAACCCTATAGGAGAGTTAATAACTCATTTTGTTGTTATGGTTAGTGAAAGATGTTGAAGAGAACTCCAAAGGTAGGAAAAATAAGAAGTTTGTCATTGGGTGATCTTGGAGAGTTTTCATAGAGCTTAGGTGAAAGGTAACACACTTATAGATCTTTTATACCATATGTAGGCCCTTACATGTGTTTCTCCCTTTATTGGGTTCATTGAATGTGATTTATATCTTTTTAAGGTGGACAAAGCATACTAAATGACTTACTATTACCCCTCATAACTCTCATAAGACTTGCATAATGCTTAATTGTCTAAAAGGGGTATGTGAGTTGAGTTAGGGTTGTATTTTCGTAGAAACCAGAGTATTTTGGGATTAAGTATCAATAATGGATGAAAAGTACTGATGTTATTCTTCAGGTAGTCAAAACCTAGGTGTTTTTGGTTGGGGGTATCGATACCAATTCGAGTGGTATTTATAATATTCTATGAGTACTGATACGTAACGGTGAAATATCGATACCTCTTTTTGGTTTCAATGCTAGTAGACTATTTTGGTACCAATACTAATAGGAATATCGATACCACGAGGGTATCGATACATTTAATAAGGGTATTGATACCAAACTAGTTTTAAAAACATCGAGACCAATTTTGGTATCAATACCCAGGGTTGTACCAATACCCAAAACTCCACTACTGATACTCTGAATAAGAGTATCAATATTGTTAGGAATTTTATATTCTAGTAGCCCCTTATCGTATTGATAACACATGTTAGTACTAATACCCAAGGGCTAGTATCAATATTAGAGTGCTTACTATCGGTACCTTTGTCTTGAATTGGCTAAGAACCCCATTTTAGTTCAAATTTTTGGGACGGGGATTAAGAGTAATCAGAATTTATCTAATATGACTAAAAGTGAAAAAAATAAAAAAATATTGTTATAACTTGAGAAGATATGAATCAAGACGTCATAAAACTAGTCTATGTGACTCTCGGGAAACAATCAGAACACCCCAATTACTTTAGTTATATGAAGATCATCTTGTGTGGTGGGATATCTAGATATGTCAAGTCAATGTTTATGCACTTAAATCAATAGTTGAACGCAAGCTCCGATACTATGTGACCCAAATGAGTTCTGAGTACTCTTAGTTGTAGACTAGAACAAATTAGGCTCCGATTCTACATGACCTTAAAGGCATCCTAGGTACTAGACAATAAGAGCCTTTCTAGATAAAGATTCCAATGCTAAGTAATTTGGGTCTTATCTAGGGTACCTTAGGTAGGATATAGGGGTGTGAGTCCTGAGGTACTAAGTGAACCTCCAATTACACCATGATACCTACCTTTATCTGTTTGTCAATGTACTTGCATCTTCAAGTTAATACATGTTTGTATACCCACATAATGAATGCACATAGTATTATAGATTTGTTTTTGTAACATTGAGATTATGAGCTCAATGTTCGAAATGTGTCCCTGTCTGTAGGTTCTAAGAAGGTAGGGTCAATGAGGTATGGCTAGTTTGCGACTTCTAGCTTGAATCATCTTATTAGAGTATGTCTTCGATACATATTAGTTGGCATGTAGTACACAGAAACGTTATTTGTATTTGAGTTGAAAATTATGTTTATCAAACTTATGTATTTTGTTTTCACTTAAGGGAGCTCCTAGTTTTTAACAACATATATTAAATTTATATATATGGATTTATGTTTAAAAATGTCAATTATTATTTCAAAGAAAAAAAATTGGGTTAACCACCCCAGTTGTTCCGTATAATGTCTTAGTCATTCGATTTTTGAGTCAGACCGAATTAGGTCGTTACATTTAGTGGTATCAGAGTGTTAGGTTTAGTCTATCCTAGGACCCATGGGTTAGAGTTAATAAGTGTCAATGAGTACATGCCTATAGAGTGTCAAAAGCATTTGAAAATATGGAATTATGATATTAACCTATTTTCCTTTAGAATTTCATAGTAATGGCAGACAATATGCCAAATAAAAATGAAGGTAAATAGGATAGTTATACTTCCTTAATGGGTGATTTGGGCGTCAATTTTTTTTTAGACACGGAAGATTTTGAAATACCAACCAACTTAAGGGTTGATGAAGTGACATTTTTCAAAGACCTGACCCAAGACCAAAAGCATATCGTGCGTGCTATTCTTTGATCCTCCACCACTACACTTCACCATTATACCAAAGGCATATCATGCATGCTATTCCTAGACAATTGATTTCTTTTGTTTTGGGGACGATGATCCCATTATTACAAACCAATGGCCAATGGAGACCTTTCGTACTATTCTTCATCTAGAACTCACCCCAAGGGTAAGCTAAAGTGTATCATTGCAATGCTGAAGTGTGACTATAACGTGGTGAAAGACTGTAGAATTAGCAATAGAGCCAGAGCATCCCACCTAAGAGTACATTCTGTTTGCTTAGCTAACCTAGGGTGACAGACCTGTCTTAGAATATGACAAGGACTTTATCCGCTTGAGCCGTTATGCATCAGAGTTGGTATCTACCAAATAGTTGAGATGTTAGAGGTTTAAGTATGTATTCTATATTGATATCCATACCTATTTGGGTGCAAATCCCCCAAAGGTTTTCACTAAGCTCACCCACGAAGCTAAATTGGTTTAGAGGGTCTAGAATATGAAGGCCAGGATGATATGCAGTTCTTTATGGAAGATTCAAAGAATCTTATAGTAGCTAGGAAAAATTAGACCTTGACCAAGAGAGTCAGAGACTTTCATGGATCTTGGAAGTCCCCCGTTGTACATCCTTAAAGGTCTGGCGACTATTCAGATCGAAGTGCCAAGAAATAATGTGATAACAGACCACTGGCATCAACATTAATGGCGAGAGCCAATAGGCTGACTAGGAGTGTAGTCTACCCTATATATGAGTGTTGTGGTAACAAGCATCTGTGGGACTATCATCAGGTAAAAAAGGCTTACTTCAATTATGGCTCACTCGGCCACTTCCTTCAAGATTTCCATATGAAACTAAGTGAGGTAATGACATTGACTCAAATATCAACATCATATGTTCATAAAGGTTACGAAACTTTGAGAGGTGGTGGTTTCACTTTCGGTCAACATAGTCGAGGTGTTTTTAGGTCTATGACCAGATTCGTATTGAGAGTGGCTTCGAGGCAATAAGTTACGCGTGCTCAGGAGAAGTAAAAAACTAATGATGTGGTTTCAGGTATAATTATAGTTGTTTCCTTCCCTATTACTACATTAGTGGATCAGGAACAACTCATTCTTATATTTGTAGTGACATTTCCTATGAGAGATGTACATCTGCTGAGAACTTAGATATAAGACTCTTAGTCTCAAGTCCCTTAGGGTTAGACGTCTTGGTGGACAAAATCCATATTCGTTATCCCGTAAAATTTTAAGAAGAAACATTTATAGCCAACCTCATGAAGTTACCCTTTAGAGAGTTTAATGTAATATTAGGGATGGATTGGCTAACTGAACACGGTGCAAGCCTGAAGTGTAGAGCCAGGCAACTCAAGTTAAGGAAGGTAAATGTAAGTACGGTGGTAATTTTGGGTGATGATGTTAAATGTATGTCATGTATAATTTCTTTGTTGACATCTCAGAGGTTAATGGATCAAGGTTGTGAAGTGTTTCTAACCCATATAATCGACTGAAGAGTTTAGAGCCCAATATTATAGGGAATTTAAATCGTGCGTGATTTTCCCGATGTATTATTGGAAGAATTTCTAGGATTACCGCCAAACCAAGAATTAGAATTCAGAATAGAAGTTTCGCTAGGATTAGATCTAGTGTCCATTGCTCCCTATCGCATGGCGTCGATCGGGTTGAAGGAGCTTAAGGCCTAAATTCATGAACTTTTAGAAAATGGGTTTCATCTGACCTATCATATCTCCTTATAGAGCGTCGATTTTATTTTTGAAAAAGAAAGACAAATAAATGAGGTTGTGCATCAATCATCGAAAGTTAAACAAGTTGATTGTAAAGAATTGATACCCTTTCTCGATGATCGAAAGCCTCTTTTACCAGATCAAAGAAGCGTATGTGTTCTCTAATATTGATTTCAGGTCCATGTATTATCAGTTGAAGGTTAAGGATGCAAACATTGCAAAAGAATGCCTTTAAAACCCATTGTGGACACTATGAATTCCTAGTGATGTTGTTTGGGCTCACCAATGCCCCGACAACATTCATGGATTTAATGAATCGAGTTTTCCATCGTATCTTGATTAGTTCGTAGTAATATTCATTTATTACATCCTTGTATAATCATGGTATGATGGGGAGCATGACCATCAGGGAACGCCAACTGTACGCCAAGATTAATTAGTGTGAATTATGGTCATCTGAGGTTAGCTTTTTGGGATATGTTGTGGTAGCAAACAATATTAAGGTTGATCCTCAAACAATCTGAGTCATAGTTATGTTGGAACTATTAAGGAATATTTCTAAAGTATGTTACTTTTTAGGCATTGTTGGGTATTATCATCATTTCTACAAAGGGTTCTCCATGTTAGAAGTTCCTACGACTAAGTTACTTTAGAAAGGGGATTTGTTTGAGTGAGTTGCTTTATAAAGGGGTTGCATTTTTTTAGGATGATAAGCTTCAGAAAACCATCAAAAAATTGAAGGTTTTTCTGACCGGAGCATATGTCTTGACTCAATCAAAATCTAGTATGAACTATGTCATGTTCAATGATGTGTCATTAAACGTGTTAGGGTGTGTCCTAATGTAATAAGGAAAGTTTGTAGCTTATGAGTCTTGTTAATTTAAACCACATGAGTGCAACTACCCCACCCATGATTTGGAGCTAGCAGTGGTGGTCTTTGCCGTATAGATTTAGAGTCAATACATATTCAAGGAAAAATGCTACATCTTCAATGACCACAAGAGTATCAAGTACTTTTTCACGTAAAAAGAGGTAAATTTGAGGCAACGTAGGTGGGTAGAGTTTTTAAAGGTTAATCGACTATCACCCCAGGAAAGCGAATGTCATTGCCGATACTCCAGGTCAAACATATATGACTGAGTTGCAGGCATTGCTAATACGACTGAGCTTAACAAAGGATGGGGGATTATTATTATATTATAATGATCAATTTCTTCCGATTAAAATGGATTTTACCTTATAGAAGTTTCCCAATTGTATGTACGAGAGATAGTGAGATTCCAAGGGGTGATAACGTTAATAATATTTTATTGAGGCCCATATTTTACTTTGAGATTTTTGAAAGCACTTCACTAGGCCTTAGGTACATGATTATATTTTAGTTTTTCTTTTCACCCATAGACCTATAGTCAGTCCAGGTGTGTGATACATATTTTAGATGACATGCTTAGGTGTTGTGTCCTAGACCTAGAAGGTAGTTGGGAGGATCATTTTCTGTTAGTAGAATTTGTCTATAACAAGCATTATCAGTCTTGTATCCAAATGGATCCGTACGAAGCTTTGTATGGTAAAAAATGTAGGACTCCTGTGTGATGGAAATAGATTAGTGAGAGAATGATAGTTGGCCTTGAATTAATTAGATAAGCAGAGGAAAAGGTTAGCTAATCTAGTGTATAATCAATAAGGCCTTTGATATGCAAAGGTCGTATGCAAATATAAAATATAAAGAGATCGAGTTTATTGTGGGAGATAAGGTTTTCCTCAAGTTATCACCTTGGAGGAATGTGTTTCGTTTTGGAGGAAAAGGAAAGTTGACTCTGCATCTTATTAGACCCTACAAAGTGCTTGATGGGATTAACTATGTGCCTTATCAACCAACCTTACCACCTGATATGGAGCACAACCACAATGTGTTTCACGTGTCAATGCTTAGGAGGTACCGTTCTGACCCTTCTTACTTTATTCCATTTGAAAAACTTGAGGCAAGCCAGGACTTGTCTTACGTGGAAAAAACTTTAAGGATTTTGGCTCACGAACTCAACCAGTTGAGGAATAAACGAATTACTTTAGTGAAGTTCCTTTGGAGGAACCATAGTACTGAAGAGGCAACTTGGGAAACCGAGAAGGATATGAAACTTCAATATCCACAACTTTTTCATTCACATAAATTTCGAGGAAAAATATCATTTTGCAGGGGAAAATTATTACATCTCGAATTTTAGGTTAGTAGTTTTAGGTAAACCCGAGTGAGTTTTAGATAAACCACAAGACCATTTAGAAGTGTTAGGCTAATTTTATCTTGTTTTTGTTTGGGCTTGATCCCACTAAGTCTTAAAAAGGGGTGTTTTGGTTTGGGCACAAAATGTGGAGGATTAAAAGTGAAATTAACCCTCAATTGTTTCAAAGGTTGATTTCAATCAAGGAAAGTGATGTCAAGGGCCAAGGGTATCTCATATATCTTTTTTCTTACTCATTGTCATCTTCTTCACTTTTAAACCTCTCCCTTTTCTTGTGATTGAACAAAGATGAAAACTTGGTGGTTCTCATTTCCTAATCCATATTTCTGGATGTAAGAAATGGAATCTTTACCTCTCAAGCTTTCTTCCAAGCTCTCTCTTTTGAGTTTTGGCCATGGAAAACCTCTGGTGGGGGTTTAAGATAGGTTTAATATTTTAGGGTTTTTAGTGTTTTAATTTCATTTTAGGGATTAAAAATCATGTATCTAATCTTTATAAGCCTATAGGTGAGTTAATGACTCATTACATTGTTCTCATTAGTGAAAGAAGTTGGACAGAGCTCCAAAGGTAAGGGAAATGAGAAGTTTTTCCTTGGGTGATCATGGAGAGTTTTCTTATAGCTTAGTGTGAGAAAGGAGGCATGGTGGCCAAGAGATGCCCAAAAGGTAAACGACAGTGAATGGAGATGAGAAGCTGTGAAAGAGTTAGCTAGAATTATTAGAGGACATTCTTTTACTCAATGTGAAAATGAATTACAAAATGCTTGGGTCAAAACCCTCTTCTAAGCCAGGCTTTATATAGCCCAAATTACAATCAAATATTAACTACTTATTACTAACAAACTTCCAACTAATTATAGTTACTTCTAACTATATTCTAACATTCACCCTCCTCTTCTTTCCTTCTGAACCTTCTTGAAAAAAAAATTGTTTTCAGCTAGTGATTGCATCAGTGTACCAGTCGTTTGACAGTATCCGAACAACAAATTCACTGTTTTCTTCTTTCCCATCCACACAACATTTATTCACCCAACTTTTTCAACTTACTTGATCTTCTTCAGTAAGATTGAACATGTGCTGGTATTGAGTTCTTTACTTCTTCTTCTATAATTTTTTTAACAGCTTTTGAAAGCTGGCATTGGCTTGATCAATTACTCGGCATATTCCTTTCCTTGAACATATGATCAACAAACTGTACATGTGTTGTTTGAAAATTTACTGGAATCGTTCTTCCTTTCTTTTCCATTTTTTTTTCCGATCAGTATCGATGTGTTTACCTCTCCTTGAACAACTGACCATGTCCATTTGCTCTTTCTTTATTTATTTGGTAGTGGACTATTAAATATCAAAATTATGTTTACTGGAATACTCAGCAACATACCCACGACTATTTGAGAAACTCAATGCTCAACATAAGTCTAAGAGCTTTGTTTCACCAGTCACCATTATTATATACTTACTCTACAGCAGTCACTTTAATCTCTCTTAGTCGACAGACTATTCAATTCAACTCAATCCTTTGAAGCTTTTTCCAATTACTTCAGGATGCAAAATAGAACATTCAACACCAATTCTTCATCTCAACAATAAAGACTAGCAACAATTTTAACAACATACTAATCTTCAGCGAAGTAGTCCATTCATCCAACAAAACACGTGAAAGATAATAGTAAGGAAAAATGATTAAGATAACAACTGAAAGATTCCAGACCTTTAAACAAATCAGTGAGCAAGTATACCGGTGAAGAGTGACAAATCAGATTAAAGTGACGGACGTAAAATAGCAACACCAATGCATCAGAATCAGATTAATAGATCAGAGACGGAGATCAAATATAGAAACAAATCTTCAACGACAGGCATCAGATCTGATGAACAAATACCAAGGAGAGATGAAGAGGCGTAGATGAAATTCATGACAAAAGGCAACGGTGTTTGAATCATTGGCATCAATTTAATCAGACGTGTAACTGAATCGGCAATGAAGCGGAAGAGATGGCCACAAGATCATCGGCTCTGATACCATGTGAGAAAGGAGGCATGGTGGCCAAGAGATGCCCAAAAGGTAAACGACAGTGAATGGAGATGAGAAGCTGTGAAAGAGTTAGCTAGAATTATTAGAGGACATTCTTTTACTCAATGTGAAAATGAATTACAAAATGCTTGGGTCAAAACCCTCTTCTAAGCCAGGCTTTATATAGCCCAAATTACAATCAAATATTAACTACTTATTACTAACAAACTTCCAACTAATTATAGTTACTTCTAACTATATTCTAACACTTAGGTGAAAGGTAACACTCTTATAACTCTTTTATACCATGTAGGTCCTTAAATATATTGTTGGTTTGTATTGGGTTCATTGAGAATATATTTCAATTTGGTTAGATTGTGGTTTTAGATGTTCTTAAGGTAGATAAAGCATGCTAAATAAACAATTGTAACTCCTCATAACTCTCATAAGAGTTGCATAATGTTAAATGGACTAAAAAGGTTGTATGGTTTATGTTAGGGTTGTATTTTATAGAAACCAGAGTATTTCTGGGGTTAAGTATCAGCACTAGACGAACAATATTGATAACTCTCCAAAAGAGTTATTATTTAAGACCAAGGTTGAGCTTGAAGTTAGCATCGTTGGGATCATCTTAGATTATTTTTTACATAATTTATATCATTTGTATCATGAGATTAAGTTAGTGTAAGCTGGCTTGAGTTTAATTTTTTACGTTGAAATTTAGTACGCTGATGTTGTATCATGGATTGAAGCTACAAGTGATGTTGTGCCAGATTGGTTAATAGAACCTACAATAATTGATGACTTATCAAGTGTTTTGAAGAACCTTTTGGAATGAACAACTAAAATGTGGAGAAAAATCATTAGTTGAGGGTCCATTCTCTTAACCTATAAATAGAGGAGCACCATATACCATTTGATGATCAATTCCCTTCACATCTAACATTTATCTACACCACAATCAATCTACAATAATAGTCTAAGTCTATTATTGGGGAATACACTTGCAACAATATACCAACCGTGTAACAGTTGTGGTTGATCGGGGTTCAACCTTATCTTTTTATTATTTACTTGAGAGATAAATACACTTTGCTATATTGGATGATTAATTTTCTATTTTTATTTGGTACTGAACATAAGGTGTTCGGTGAATTGCTTGACTCATGGTTTTTTCTTTAAACTATATGTTTATGATCTACATTTTAATTAGACGTGTTAGAGATAATTGCATCTTATTTTATGTTTATCTTAGTTGTTTTCAGAGATAAAAAATATTGAGATTCCATGCTACTATCGTCCAGTTTTGGTGTTTATGAAAGTAAACAAACTCATATAGAGATGTATGATTCCAATTGTTATGCTTTGTTAACCATTTAATCTATGGTTTTAATGAGAATTAAATTCATTAAGTTAAGTGATAATCACTGTATAACTCATAAATATATTGCTATAGCATAGCCATTATGCCAGCAGATAAGTAAAATAGCATTATAGGTCCATCGGTTTGATTACTTTTTATTTGTTGAAGTATTCATCTACCTTTATTATCATATTTTTTATTTTTCTATCTACTTGTTAGTTTAACAAATCAACAATATATTCTCCTACTCTTACTTTATTCTCTTTTGTAATCTGTTTTTCTCCCTGTGGGATTCGACACTAATAGATTTTTAAGCTACCACTTTATTATTTAAAAGATAGTGTATGCTTGCACTTTGCTATAGCATTATCTTAGCATCAAGTTTTTGGCACCGTTGTCAGGGACCAATGGTTTTAGAATAGAGTTTTTGTTTTATTTATATGTTTCTTTTCTTTTTGTAGGTACTTATTACACTTTAGTATTATTGGTGTATATCCGAAAGTGATAACGAATTAGAGCCATTCGATCCTGAAATTGAAAGGACATTACAGTGTAATCAAAGAGATGCTGATTGTAATCGAGAAAACATGGTTGGGCAACGTAAAGGTAATAATTCTTTACCGTTGCTACCATATACTGATGAAGGAGAATTATTGGCTAGTAATGGAGTTGAGACACAACAATTTTGCAATATGGATGATCGTGATTGGCCTATTTGGGAGCATGTGGTGCCATGAATTGATGATTTACATCCTGATATTGTGTGACGAGAAATTCATTCTACCAATTTTGAGTTGAAACCGATGATGTTTCAAATGCTACAATCTATGGGGAAATATCGTGGTTCTCTCATTGAAGATCCATGAGCATATCTTCGAGCATTTACAAAAGTACAAGATTCATTTCTTTCAGTAAGGAGTTCCTGAAAAAGCCTCGAAACTAAAGATGTTCCCTTATTCATTACAACATAAAGCTAGAGCTTAGTTGAATTTACTGTAGCATCCTGGAATGAGCTAGTACAAGAGTTTTTGATGTAATTCAATCCACCAAATATGAATGTAAAGCTGTAAAATGACTTGAAAACTTTTAAGCAATTAGAAAATGAGAATTTGTATGAGGTATGGGAGAGATTCAATGACTTGCTGCTCAAATGTCCAATGCATGGATTCCCACATTGGACACAAATAAAAATGTTCTATAATAGGTTAAACATACAAACTCGTATGGTGGTTGATGTTTCGTCCAATGGAGCATGATACGATCCAAACTAGCTCCACCTTTCTCCATGACTTGATCACACCATGGATGTTATTCAAAGCTGATTCTAAGGGAGTTCTTCCTTACTTTATCCTTTATTATCTTCTGCATGCATCATTTAATGTTATAGCCATGCTTTCGCTCCTTAAACTATGCTTGAATAATCATATGTTATCATTCACTTGCATACTATAAGATTTTCATGCATAACATATGTTTTAGATTCATTTATTATGTTTGCATATCATTTACATATCATTTACATATCATGATAAGGTTATTAGTTATGTGATTTGAAGAATAACTTAGCATATACACATCTTTATAATTGATTCACATTGTTATATTTTTTAAGTATGTTAAGCATGTTAGAATAGTTTTGCATTCATTTAAGCATAATTCATTACATTCATGAAATGGTAGCATGCTTAATCATTCATTTGTTAGCTCATGTGCATTCATTTTAGCTCATAGGTCTTATATATTAGCTTACATATGTTATACAATGATATAGCATACATAGCTCACAATGTCATAATCATGTACGACAGCAAGGTAATTGGATAATACAAGCTCAATGCCTTTGATTTACCTTGTTTTCCTTGCACATGTAGGTACATAAGAGCATGGCTCAGATTGAGGCATCTTTTTGGAGTATTTGGGATCTATATGCAGATCAAAATTAGCTCACAGACATCATGGCAGCTCATGGAACACAATGGAAAGCTCAACTCAGCTGGAGGAGCTCAAGGTTAGCTAATCTCAGCTAATTGGACTATTTGAAGATAAGTTGTTGAAAGTGACATCAAATTTAGCTGAACATGGTTGAATGTGCTGTAGGAAACTTGGGAGATAACTAATAAAAAAAGGATCCTTCACCACCAGCCTTTGCTTTGATAGCTAGCTAGACACATGCAAGCTTGAAGATAGTTCAACTAATGCCCAAGGTTGCTGCAAATGCTTGGTCTTAATCCTATGCATAAGGATACACCACAATCCTCCTAGAGAACCATGTGCAAGCCTTGTGACCAGCCAGGCCATGTGCTATGTGTTTGCCCCTTTTAGGTGCCAAGATAAATGGCTACATAACCATTCAGCCAAGCATCATTTCTCCTCCAAATTGGCGCCAACTTGAAAGGACTCAAGCCCTATTCGACCATGAGACATGCCCCTCCATTCAGCCAAACCAACACCTATGTTTTCATGTTATGTATTTAATTAATTATGTCATTTTAGAAGGACACAAGGGCTGTTCGAACCACCATGTATCCATTCGTCCATGTCCCTTCAAAATCTATAAATAGGCTAGTCCTCTTCATTTGTAAACACACCTTTCATTTAATATAAGTGAGATTATTCTCTTTTATCAAGACCTTGCAATTTTTATTGACTTATCAAGTAATTTAATTACTTGTGGCGTCAACCTCTTTATCATTGATACTTGTGGTTCCTAACTCCCTATAGATAGTGGGTCCAAGTCCTTTGTTACCACCCCTAAGAAAGATTTGTAAGGCTGGGTCTTTACTCATTGTAGTACTAGTTCTTCCTTGGTCTTTCTAAGATATTATCCTCACCAACCATCCTTTGTTTCATCACCCATACCATAACCATATTAGTATACTTCCTGCTACCATTTCTCATAACATAAATAGCCCTCCATTTCACCATTACATCAACCACTAAGCCATCTATTTGAGCCATTCACTTATGCAGGTTGATTTGCTTCCTTCCTAGATCCATACTCAATTAAAGGTAGAAATACATTACATCAAGCGGTATTCAGAGCTTTGGAGGAAGATAAAGTCTATGTAATGATCATTGATGGAGGAAGTTGTACAAATGTAACAAGCACTCACATGGTGGAAAAGTTGGGCCTAAAGACTTCTAAACAACCTCATCCTTACAAACATCAATGGCTCAATGTTGTGGGGGAAACAAAAGTAACAAAAAAAATTTTTGTTCCTTTCTCCATTGGAAATACAAGGATGAAGTTCTTTGTGATGTGGTGCTCATGAGCGCAAGTCACATTATATTGGGACGACCTTGGCAATTTGACAAGAAGGCTATTCATGATGGATTTCCAATAAGTATTCCTTCCAACATCGAGGTAGAAAAATCGTATTGGAGCCTATGCTTCCAAGTCAAGTCCGTGAATGCCAAGTGACCCTTAAGTCACGTATAGAATAATGAGAGAAAACTAAAGCCATAAAGAAAGCTGAAAGAGAAGTTTTGCAAGAGCAACAAGTAGAACAAGTGGAAACTCATATTGATATGAGAAAAATTGGAGTTGATGAGTGTAGAGAAGAAAGGGAGAATGGGGAACAATATTCACCTAACAACTATTTTCCTCCAATTATTTATTTTGTTTTGCAGGACAATCCAAGAGACATATCATTTCAAGTTGAAGATTCAAGAAACATATCTTTTGAAGATTCAATATGCGTGACTTATGGTGATCCACAAGACATGTTCCTTAACGTTCCAAAGGATACACCACTTGAAGTTCAAAAAAAAATGTACCATTTAAAGATCCAAGAATTGTGAATTTTGACATCCCAAGTTCAATGTCAATCGTGAAGAACATTTAGCAACCAATTGAGTTTTTCATCATTAAGCAACCAACACCCATTAAACATCCACCCTGGTTTTCTATTTCCATTCATCTTGTTAATAGTTTTTCATTTGATTTGTTTTGTAGTAACTTGTTTCATCATTATGGTAAAATCCTACCAACCTTAAAGGCTATCATTTGGAGAGGCACAAAGGTGAAACGACATGATCATTTAAATCATACCAAGGAGTCATTCAAAGAACAATTATCTTCACCAAGCGACGTGATGACTTCAACCAAGAGACAAACCTTTTCACCAATAAGTATGGTAAATTAAAAAGAGGAATTGAATAGATAGAGGACATTTCCCAGCATTATGATGATTCAAAGAATAAATAAAAATGATCAAGTTGGTTCGTAAAGGGATATGACTCTTTCATTCAAAGGACATGTAATGGTTCCCAAACAACCATATTTGAAGCCAAGAGGTTGAACATTTTGTGTGAATCATCTATTAGAGAAAAACATAAGGATTCAATCCTTCCTACATCAAGAAGGTCTTCAATGAGAAACTACTTCTATTTGAGGATAAATCGCCTAAAAGAAGGGGTGGATAATACGATCCAAACTAGCTCCAACTTTCTCCATGACTTGATCACATCATAGATGTTATTCAAAACTGATTCTAATGGAGTTCTTCCTTACTTTATCCTTTATTATCTTCTACATGCATCACTTAATGTTATAAGCATGCTTCGACTCCTTAAACTATGATTGAATAATCATATGTTATCATTCACTTGCATACTATATGATTTTCATGCATAACATATGTTTTAGGTTCATTTATTATGTTTGCATATCATTTACATATCATGCTAAGGTTATAAGTTATGTGATTTGAAGAATAACTTAGCATATACACATCTTTATAAATGATGCACATTGTTATATTTTTTAAGTATGTTTAGCATGTTAGAATAGTCTTGCATTCATTTAAGCATGATTCATTACATTCATGAAATGGCAGCATGCTTAATCATTCATTTGTTAGCTCATGTGCATTCATTGTAGCTCCTAGGTCTTATACATTAGCTTGCATATATTATATAATGACATACTTTAGCTCATGTCATGCATATATAGCTCACAAAGACATAATCATGCACGAAAGCAAGGTAATTGGATCATACAAGCTCAATGCCTTTAATTTATCTTGTTTTCCTTGCACATGTAGGTACATAGGAGCATGGTACACATTGGGGTGGCTTGTTGGAGTATTTTGGATCCATATGCAGCTCACAATTAGCTCACAAACATCATGGCAGCTCGTGGAACACAATGGAAAGCTCAACTCAGGTGGAGGAGCTCAAGGCTAGCTAATCTCAGTTAGTTAGACTATTTGAAGACAAGTTACTGAAAGTGACATCAAATGTAGCTGAATGTGCTGTTAGGAAGCTTGGGAGATCACGGCTAAAAAAAGATCCTTCACCACCAGCCCTTGCATTGCTAGCTAGCTAGACACGTGTAAGCTTGAAGATAGCTCAATTCACGCCCAACTGGTACACATGCTTGGTCTTCATCCAATGCATAAGGCTACACCACAAGCCTCCTAGAGAACCATGTGCACGCCTTGTGACCAGCCAAGCCATGTGTTATGCGTGTGCCTCTTTTAGGCACCAAGATGAATGGCTACATAACTATTCGTCCAAGCATCTTTTCTCCTCCAAATTGATGCCAACTAGAAAGGAATCAAGCACTATTCGGCCATGAGACATGCCCCATCCATTAAGTCGAACCAACACCTATTTTTTCATGTTATTTATTTAATTAATTATGTCATTTTAGAGGGACACAAGGGCTGGCTGAACCATCATGTATCCATTTGTAAACACACGCCTTTCATTTAATATAAGTGAGATTATTCTCTTTTCTCATGTCTTTGCGACTTTTATCGACTTATCAAGTAATTTAATTACTTGTGGCGTCAACCTCTTTCTTATTGATACTTGTGGTTCCTATCTCCCTATAGATAGTGGGTCCAAGTCCTTTGTTACCACCCCTTAGAAAGATTCATAAGGCTGGGTCTTTACTCATTGTAGTATTGGTTCTTCCTTGGTCTTTCTAAGATATTATCCTCACCAACCATCCTTTGTTTCATCATTCATACCATAGCCATATCAACATACTTCCGCTGCCATTTCATATTACATAAATAACCCTCAATTTCACCATTACATCTACCACCAAGCCATCTATTTGAGCCATTCACTTATTCATGTCATTTTTCTTTCTTACTAGATCCACAATCAATTAATGGTAGAAATACCTTACATCAGAGCATTATTGGATAAGACATAAAATGAAGCCTACGATATTCTGGAGAGAATATCGAACAATGATTATCAATACCCGAACACGAGGAACTTGTTTGGAAAATATAATGTTGCAGTAGCGGATTATGACGCTTTAAATTCCATTGCCTCTCAAATCTCAACATTAACAGATTTGGTCAAAAACTACAAATTATGGGGGTATATATGAGGTAAAAACCACATCTAGTCATTCTTATGTTTATTATGGTGATAATCATAATTATAAAGAATGTCTTTAAAACCCCGAATACATTTTCTATGTGAGTAATTATAATATGAATGACAATTCCTATGAAAACACTTACAATGCAAATTACCACAACCATCCCAATTTATCTTGGAGAAGTTAAAATGTCGCCAATCCTCAGCAGTAAGGGAAACTCCATTGCAATGATCATCACAAGGCCATTACTACTCGAAGTGGCCTTCACATTGGAAAACCTTTTGAGGAATCCAAGAATACAATTGATGAGGGTGATAAAAAGCATGACAAGGGAAAGAGCATGGAAATCGAGCTTGAAACACTCACTGCTAGTGTCATAACAAGAGAAGTTAGACAATGTAGTTATTTTGGACCATTGTGAGCTTTAATGCCTACCACATTTACATATACTTCTCTAGCCCCAATCCCACATCAACCAAAAAAGGATTTCTCCACCATTCCCTCAATGATTTAAGAAGGCCAAGGAAGATTAACAATTTATGGCATTCATCGATGCATTTCAACAACTGAAAATCAATATTCTGTTGATTGAAGCGTTGGAACAAAATCTAATCTACATTAAGTTCATGTGAGAACTTATTTTTGAGAAGAGAAAGCTTATTACACTTATCGAGGGATGTAGTGCTATAGGTACAAGCCCATTACCACCTAAGCTCAAATATCCAGGGAATATCACTATTACGCGTATTATTGGATATAAATTTGTAGGAAAAGCTTTATTTGACTTGGGCGCTAGCATTAATTTAATGTCATTGTCAATTTTTAGGAAGTTTAAAGGTAGAAAAGCAAGACCTACCACTATTACTTTGCAACTTGTTGACCAATCTACCATGCATCCCAGTGGCATAGTGGAGAATATCTTAGTCTTAGTAGACAAGTTCATTTTTTTCCACATATTTCATTCTTTTGAATTGTGAAAATAACAAGAGTATTCCCATCATACTTGGCTACCCATTTCTTTCCACCGACCAAGCTTTAATCGATGTAAAAAAGGGGAACTTACTATGCGTTTGAATGATGAACACTTAATGTTTTGAATAATGTTTCTTATGTTGATAATAATGTTGAATGTCGTTCGATTGATGTTATTGATGTGTTTGAGCAGAAGCATTGGAATGAATGCATTAGCATGAATGATGCTACCAACATTGTAACAACAATTGAAGAGCTAGTTGAGGATAATGGAGCTGAGCGCAATTATATGCAATATTTTGAATCATTAAAACTCACTAATAATCTTATTCATGCTCTTAAAACCTGAATTGTCGAGCTACCCACTTTGGATTTAAAGCCTTTACCTGAACATTTGAAGTATGCTTATCTTGGGGACACTGATACCTTACCGGTCATTATTGCAGTAAAGCTTGAAGTATTACACGAAGCCAAGCTCATTGATATTCTAAAACAACACAAGTGAGTGATTACTTGGAGTATCGATGATATTAAAGGCGTTAATCCAATATTTTATATGCATAAAATCTTACTGGAGGATCCCAACAGTAGTTCAGTTGAGCAGCAAATAAGGTTAAATTCGATCGTGAAAGAATTTGTTCGAAATGAGATTATAAAATGGTTGGATGTTTGAGTCATATACCCAATGTCAAACAACAGTTGGGTAAGCCTTATGTAGTGTGTCCTAAAGAATTACGACATTATCGTAGTTTCAAATGAAAAAAATGAATTAGTGCCAACAAGGACCACTATTGGTTGGAGAATCTGTATGGACTATAGGAAACTCAACAAAGCTACAAGAAAAGATCACTTCTAGTTGTCATTTACAGATCAAATGTTGGATCATCTCATCGGCAAAGCCTTCTATTGTTTCCCATATGGGTATAGTGGTTACAAACAAATACCTATAGCACTTGAAGACTACTTTCACCTGTTCTTATGGTACTTTTGTTTTCCGACAAATATTTTTTGGTTTGTGCAATGCTCCAGCAATATTCTAGTGATGTATGATGAAAATGTTCTCTAGCATGATTGAAGATTACTTAGAGGTATTCATGGATGATTTTTCTATTTTTGGGCATGATTCTGATCAATGCCTTACTCATTTCATTGTTGTGTTAAGGCGGTGTGAAGAAACTAATTTGGTTTTATTTTGGGAGAAATACCACTTCATGATGACTGAGGTTACAGTGCTAGGGCATTGTATCTCTAGTCATGGCATTGAATTATACAAGGCTAAGGTAGAAGTTATTGAGAAGTTGCCACCTCCCACTAATGTGAGATTAGTTATAAGTTTCTTAGAACATGCTGGCTTATATCGAATATTCATCAAGGATTTTTCCCATATTGCTAGACCATTATGCTCACCACTAGAATAGGAAATTTTTGTTTGATGATGAGGTGATGAAATCATTTGAAACAATGAAAATGAAATTGGTTATTGCTCTTATAGTTGTAGCACCGGATTATAATTACCCATTTGAGCTTATGCACGATGCTAGTGACCAAGTTGTTAGAATAGTGTTGGGGAAAATGAGAGAAAAAGTCTTTCATGTTATACATTATGTTATTTGAACATTGAACGCTGCCCAGATTAATTACACAACAACCAAGAAGGAAATATTAATCGTTGCGTTTTTCGTTGATAAGTTTTGATATTATTTAGTTAGAACTAAGGTTATTGTTTATATTGACCATTTGCCTTTGAAACATTTGTTTGCTAAGAAAGATACTAAGCTGAGACTAATTATATGGGTGATGTTACTTCAAGAATTATTAGTGAAGTTAAGGATAAGAAGGATTCGAGAATCAAGCGGTTGATCATTTGTCACGATTGGAAGCTGATAGTGAAGATTGAAAAATACTACCAATTCTAGATACATTTCCCGATGAGAGATTACTTGTTGTGAAAGTTTTCCCTTGGTATGTGGATTTTGTTAACTATTTTCTAAGTGGATCTACCACCTGACCTTATTTACCAAGGAAGAAAAAAATTCATGAGATATGTCCGTGTGTACCATTGGGAAGAGTCATACATTTTCAAGCAATGCAATGATCAAATTTTGAGAATATGTGTCCCTGAAAGTGAGCAGCAAAACATTCTGCATCATTTTCAAAGTGCACCTAGAGGAGGTTATTATGGAGACATGTGGAATGTGGCAAAGGTCCTACATTGTGACTACTATTGGCCATCATTGTTTAAAGATGCCAATGAACAAATAATATTTCTTGTCGCAATAAAATGTCAATGCAACCTATTTTAGAGATTGAACTCTTTGATGTATGGGGATTGGATTTCATGGGACCATATCCTTCACCATTTGGAAACCACTTTATCTTGGAAGCTATGGACTACATTTCAAAATGAGTGGAAACTGTAGCATTACCTACCAGCAATGCAAAGGTGGCGCTAAGGTTTCTCCACAAAAACATTTTCACTCTTTTTGGAACTCCCCGGGCATTTATTAGTGATGAAAGTTCTCAGTTCATTAGTACACAAGTTTCTAGAGCATTAAATTTACATAGGGTAAAACATCAGATTACTACATCATATCATCCACAGACTAACGACCAAGTTGAAGTTTCTAATCGTGAGATCAAACAAATTCTCAAAAAGGTTGTTAATCATTCTCGAAAAGATTGGTGTCTACATTTAATAATGCATTATGGGCCTATAGGAAAGCATACAAAATCCTATGAGGCATGTCTCAATATTACCTAGTATATGGGAAAGCGTTCCATTTACCTGTAGAGATGGAGTATAAATCCACACGGGCCTTGAAGAAGCAAACCTTTAATTGAATCATACTGGACAAAAAATGATGCTAGACATCAATGAGTTAGAAGAGTTGAGGAACAACGCTTATGAGAGTGCACAGATTTACAAGGACAATAGTAAAAATGGCATAACATACATATCTTGCACAGGTAGTTCAATGTTGGACAACATGTCTTGTTAGTAAACTCTTGGCTAAAGTTATTTCCTAGAAAGCTAAAATCTAGATGGCATGGTCTATTTGAAGTCATTGAAGTTTTTTCTCATGTTGTTGTGCTAATAAAGAACTTGTTGAATGAAATTAAATTCAAAGTTAATGGGTAACGTTTGAAGCTTTATTACCAATAACAAAGCCTACACATTTCTTCCATCACACTAACCAAACCTTCTAATTTTTTATTTCTTATAGCATTCGATAAGTAGTTTTTTTACATTACTTTAGTCTTAGTTTATTGCATTCATTTTAATTTGAGTTGTTTTCTGTATAGGTTTCTGTTGTAGCTAGGCATTTATCTTCTTTCTTTTTCTTTGGCCAATGTTGTTCAGTAATTGGGTATCAAATGTTTCATACATTGTCGGTTGCATTAGGCAACTGAATAGGGTAATTTTTTAGCAGTAAAAATAAATAAGTTGTACCCCACTTCCTTATTCACTACATCATCACCATCCATATATCTCAATCAACACCATTCATTTAAAAACAATTCATCATTATCCATTTCATCCGTTTAAATTTTCAATTAAAAGTTTTATCCTTCTACACGTAACCCTACACACTCATTTAATCCTCACCTTTAACCTTCAGTCGTTCCTATCAGAACCTACAAATACTTGCATTTTTGTTTTTTCTCTTCATCTTCTCATTCCTTTGTTTCCTTCATCCATCAATGTCATGGAACCAAAGAAGAAGAGTGCAGCTAAAAGTTCTAGAAGGCGACCAACCCCTCCACCAAAAGAGCCTTCAAAACAGTCACTGACTATTTCGAGTGACGGTCGAACGAAGTTTACAGAAGATGAGCAATAATGTCGTTATAACGATGAATTCTTCAATCAAGATTTTTGTTATGAACAAGGGTTCAAGTTCTCCTCAGTGGAAGACTTGCAGTTGTTTGACTATATTATGGACACCATCGCTACACTTCATTGGAAAAAGTTTTGCGAGCATATG
Organism: Hibiscus syriacus; assembly: GCF_006381635.1. Taxonomy (NCBI): domain Eukaryota; kingdom Viridiplantae; phylum Streptophyta; class Magnoliopsida; order Malvales; family Malvaceae; genus Hibiscus; species Hibiscus syriacus. The sequence goes on from NW_024063471.1 coordinate 19,211,243, forward strand.
GGGGATATTGATCAAGAACTAGTTTGGGAATTTTATAACAATCTTACTGATGATAAGAAACCCCTAGTATTTATTTGTGAAAAGATGGTACATTGGTTGGTGAAAACGATTGACATGCTGCCTGGTAAAAAAGATGTTACTTGTGAACATACATCATTCGTTAACAATCTGACCAATATCGAGGTAAAACAAGTCGACATTGATGTTTTCTTACCCAAAAAACATGGGATAAATCTACAATGGGTTATATAATATGAAACATATGAGTCTTAACATACCATCACGGGTATAGTTCACTTTTCTTCATACACATTTGATGCTTAATATACATTATTCATCGATTACTAAGTATAGGATTTTATTGTTGCACCCTATTTTGCCTGACCGACATATTGATGTAAAAAAATCATATATATTGAACTCTTCGCTTGTGCTTAGAAAACTTCAGGATATATATTTTTCCTCTCACTAATTACTTCACTATGTCAACAAGCACAAGTGTCTACCTTGTCTTTTGACAAGGTATATGTCAACCATTATAAATCGTTGTGTAAAATTTTATTTTTCGGTTGCTTCCACAAAATTTCTTAATAGGCCAACTCAACCGCTCTTAATGATTTTGGTTGATTGATATAGCTAACATTAATTTTCTTAAAAAAACTTTAAAAACCCCTAATTCCCTAAATTCTCAAAAATCCAAAAAACATAATCATAATCCCTAAATTCACCAACCATCGTAGTTGATAGTATGTTGTTGTCAACACACTGAAATGTCCTCCTCTCATTGTGCATGTCATTCACCAGTGTCGGTCAATCACTCATCATTCAAGGTTCAAATAGAACACTTCATATTCGATGTTTTGACGATCGATTAGCTCATTATTCTTCAATTTTTGGCAACATGAAAGTGGGGTAATTACTAGTAAAGCTATAGTGACGAAAGTGGTGAGCGATAGTCGTTGATTCAACGAAGACAATTGGTGAAATTAGGTATTTAGTATTTACGGTTTGGGTTTTGAGGGGAATTTGGGAATTTTGAAAATTTTTGATATTTTTTGAAAATTATTATTATTTTATATAAATCATATATATATATATATATATTAATATTATTTATAATATTATCATATTATTTATTATATAGAAATATTATATATATATATTATAAATATTATTTTAGTTTTAAAAAATAAATTATAAATAATCTGAATTGTATAATATGTATATTATATTAGTAAGAATAAAAACAAAATCTTAGGTTAGTTAAGTGGCTAAACTTAAATTTTAACTAAATCTCTTCAAACAAAACAACATCGTTTTGGCTTTTTTAGGCATTAGTCGCGCCAAACGACATCGTAATGGTGAGGCATCCACGTCCGTAACGTCACATCGCAAAGTTGCTATGTCGGCATCATGTTGTTAAATAATTAACGGTGGAGTCGCATAATTGCACTTAAAAGTAAACATTAGTGCTAAAATTGACAAAATTAAAAGGTTAGTGGTATAAGCGAGTTAACGCTTAACGTTTGATGATAGTTGACGTAGTTTACCCATTTTAGTAGTATGAAATCATTGCGAAGATTTTGAATAAAGTTATCTTACTTTTAGTGTAATTTTGCGCTCTCTCTCTCTCTTTAATTTTAGGATTAAAATGATTTAAAATGAAAATATAGATATCAAAATATAATATTTTAGAAATCAACAATTTTTTGAAAAATTGTGAGTTTTGAGGAATTAAATTTTAGTGTTTTAAAAATAGAAAAAATAGAGCAAATTTAGGATAGACCAATATCGACTCGGGTTTTCTCTTTGAAAAGTGTTTCGAAATGTGAGGAGACGCCACCAATCATTTAAGGTGCGATTGGAACACCGTAAAAATCGGGTGATTTTAATAAAATATTTTATTTTTATCAAAATACCGAGTTTTAAAGTTTACGAAAATCCAAAAATCAGGTTCAGGAGTCAGTTACGCGTAGGAAATGATTAGTACCCCCACAAACGCTCAAAAATTGGTACCTAGTTGATTACCCTATATTTAAAATCGGAAATTTAATCGTCTTGAAACCAAATGAAGGATTTGAGTTGAAAACCTGAAAGAGTGGCTCAAATACATTTTGATATTAGGAATATGGCAAATAAAACCCTCTAAAGTATATGGTACTTCGGGATAAATTTCACAACTGTAAACATTTTGGCTATTTTCGAAAGTCCTATAGATACAAGCTCCCCTCTATTCTTCAGGGTTGTATTCAGTTGATTGATTTAGAAGAGTCTGATATTTTAAAAGGAGCTTCACATCTACAGACATTTTGACAACATTTGAGATCTTCTAAACAAAAGGTTACCTCAGTGCTCCAAATTATATCAAGTCGATTGGTTCAGGAACATTCATGCTAATGATGCTTGAGGCATTTGACTTTATTTCTTGATTTATTATCCTTTCCATGATTGCCTTGACTTTGTAAAAATTCTAATTTTATCATGTCAAGCCCGAATTTCGTTTACAAGCATCTTATAAGTAGATTAACACATAGTTCAAAAGAAAGCAAAAGATTTCTTGATATTACTTTGAACTAATCTTTAAATGCAAGGAGTCCAAAGTAACCCAAAACATTGACACTCATGAAAGAGTTTATGTATGAGCTGAATTCATAAGGATAGTTATTCAATCCCCAGTAGAGTCATCAAGCTTTTGTTTTTAAAACAACTTGAGAGTTGAGCCACGAGTTGTTTACCCTATATTTAGGATTTTGGGAAATTATGAGTTCGATCTTATTTTAATTTATAGTTCATTATGATTTTTCAAAAGAAAAAAGAGATTTTCCCTCTGGTAAATGCTTACACTTCTGTGATTTTATTTAAGCTTGTTGCATATCATACCTCTAAACCCGACCTCCAAACCGGTTTACCTAAGTAATGAGAAACATCACACGTCACAAGGACCATTGGGCTTCCTTGTGTGGGTCTGATAAAATATCCCTGGAAAGGATCCTAATTTTCCTATCCGGATATCAGTTTCGAGGTAAACTTTTAGCGGTGTGATCCCCTGAGCTGAACCTGATTCGCAAGTTTGTAATGGGCTAGAATCGGGGTCAACCTTAGCAGGTTGTAAAGATGGCTTGGGAACCCGTTGGTAGAACACAACCTCATGTAGAGAATTTAGTAAACCTACCCCACTAGAGCCATGTGGATAGCCTAAGAGAACTAGAGAACATACGGTTAGGGCTATTAATTTTCTTTGTATGCTTTATTTTTCAATCTTAACTTTGAGTCATATTTAATTATTATTTTTAAGATTACATCTCTTTGACTAATCATTTCAACTGACTTGATTCTTTTTGTTTCTAGTAATAGTGATTTCCTTTAACCTGGTCTTGTTGCATTTTTGCATGAACATGACATATCATTCAAAGGTATTGATCCCTTAAATAACTGATCGTTTAGAATGTTCTTGAAAAACAATGCCTTTCGTTAGGATCAGAAGGATTTCGGAGGTACTCTATGTAGATTGATTTGTGTTAAGAGAGAGTCTACCTACTAAGGAGACGAGCTAGACATATAGGACTCAAGACGATACGACGCTGAAGCCAACAGTTAAAGATCAATAACCATCTCTAAAGATTTTTAAAAGTATGAGACGAAGTAGAAGCTTTGAATATGATTCAGTAGCCAAATGCTTGCATGAGTTGGAAAACTTACAGATGGACCAGATTTTCACTTCCCAGTGTATCGAGACATTTTCGGTTTTTCAAGAATTGTTCCAGGAACAGTTACTTTTGGGATCATTTCGTTGTTTCATTTGCATCTTTGCATTTGCATGTGCATCTTTGCATTAGTATATGCACATTGTACATGGTATACATTGCATCTCAACGTGCATTAATTATGGATCCTAGGAGTAATTGTCTGAAGTTCGAGGCATGATGTTAGCACTGTCTGAAGTTCGAGGCACATCATTGAGATCTGTGGGGCACTAAAGAGCAAGGTCTAGAATCTAATCAACCTAGGAGCATAAACCTTTGATAATGAGACCTCCCGATGCGAACCAAGAAATTCTTTCACCCACGGTGAAACCTTATGGCACTGGCTTTGTCCTTTTTGAACGTGTTTTTTTCCTTTCTTTATTTTCTCAATAAATATTTTGTTGATTGAGCTTATGTCATTTTCCAAATTTATGAGCACAAAATCAAGTTTTAATCTCGCATTTCTTTGAATATCGAATGAACTAAAGGTTCTTTTACTACTTTATTAATTATATACTTTTACAAGTGGTAAGATTAGGCCTTCCATACTCCATCGAAAGCCGAAAGAACCATTACTTGGTTCCTTACCTGAAATAACATATGTTTACTACCAAAAGACCTAACTTTGACATTACCTCCCTTCGAAACAATAAAGTCATGCCTTTATCCCACGAGGCCCCAAAACATGTATTTTTACCTTCACAAACAGAAATAACCTTTCCATGGCATTACCTTTTCCAGAATTATGACTTTAAAGTCACACATTTCCCTTCCTAGACATAGAACCAAAATTAATTTCCTAACCTCAATAAATCCTGTAGGGAATAACGAGGACCTTTCCTACAAGAAAGACAATATAGAGTGTTGAAGATCAAGTTTTTGCAAGAGAATTTGAATAATTGGGGCATACTAGAAGCGAATAGAAGAAGAAGAAATAAAGGAAATCATTGAAATAATTCTAGCATGCATTAATTACACTGTTTTCATGTAAATAAGGTTAATCCTGAATACTCGCCCCCCTGAGGATACCTCTTTTACAAAGACTTCCATGTATGAGATGATGAATGGCTTTGTTTCATTTATCCTTTCATATATATATCCCTTGTTGTCCCCTTTTGAGCCTATAGTATTTTTTCTTCTGATTCAACCCTAACCAAGGATCATCCTCCACATTGGGAGGCAAAAGTGAAGGACATCTGCTCGGATGAGTGAAGAACATCAGTCTAGATTTTGTTACAGAAGCAATCATGATGAAATAAAGTGAGAAATAACAAGATATCAAAAGGTGGACCAAATACGAACCACTCGAAGATCAAATCAAGTTGATAACACAAAGAGAAAAAGAAGATATATAGGAATCAGCAAAACAAAAAAAAATATAGAAAAGAAAGAAAAAATGAAGAAAAAAACAAAAAGAGAAAAAATGAAAAATGAAAAAAAAGAAACAAAGAAGAAAGAAAACCGATCAAATACTTCAAAACGAACGGTTCAAAGATCTAGAATCAATTCGCCAGAATATCAAAGAATACCAAAAGAAAATAAAATAAAAGACACATGAGCAGATTCAAAACGAGCAAAACAAGATTGAAGACAACAGAACGAATCGATGATTTATGGTGCGATTTAAATTTACACAAAATGGGAAGATTTGTTTTTACACAGAATGGGAAAAATGAGAAGATCAAAAATAAAATAAAATAACTTTTCAAATGCTTCTTTTCGATTGCTGAAAATGGGAATGCTATACTGTTTTTTTAATTGGGGGAATCCCTTTTTTACAATCTATTTCTTATTTTCTTCAAATGAAGAGCCCCTTTTTTACAATGATATTGGGGTTTTTATAACACAGTTACATCTGTAAAATCTAATATTTATTATTGTTGTATTTGTGGTTGCTGATGGAGTGAGGGACGGTGGCACAATGACGGTGACAGAGGGTTGGTGGCACAGTGAGTGGGGCAGGAGCAACAACTTGGGCATTGAATGCCCCGGATATTAAGGGATTTGTTTCCCTTTATTTTTTATTTTTTTATTTTAATTTGGGAAAAAAATTGGTGCTTACAATGTTAACTTCTGCAAATTTTATTTTAATCCTTACATTTTTATTTTTATTTCAACTTTTTTTTATTAATCTTTATAAGTTGTAATCAGAAAATTATTATACCTACACCATAAATTTCACAGTATAATAAGAAAATACCTCAAATCGTAAATAAAGACTTAATATTTCAATTCTGGAAATAATTCTAAAAAATATTGTTCTAATCGTGAGTTATTTGAGAGAAGATTTGGATGGTATATGTAGGGCTGAATGAGATTAGCTACATCGTGAGTTATTTGAACTTGATTTGATTATTCAAATCGAATAAATTCGACTTGAGCTCCAATTTAGTCGAATTTTTAACAAGTCAAAGTAAACTACTATGTTCTCAATTCGAAAGGCTCACAAATAACTTAAAAACTAATATATTTAATATTTTATTTTAAATTAAATTGTTAATAATATTAATATTAATATGTTATTTTCATTTTCATAAAAATACAAAATAAATTTTTCATCTACTTAAGATTCAAGTTCGAACTCAATTTTTGAGTTCAAGTCTTTTTATTTTCTACTTAAGGTTAAAACTTTTCATGTACTTAAGGTTTAAGAATATTTGAGTTCAAGTTTTTTCGAGCTCAAGTCGATCTTCAATTTTTTATTTCGAGTCGAGCTTAGAAATTTTATGCTAACGAATGTTCGAATCAGTGAAGTTCAGTTTTAAATTTTTCGAGTCGAGTTCAAGAATACTCGAACTCAATTTGATTGGTTTACAAGGCATATATTCTCGATAGTTTACTGTTCCGGCTCAACCAATAACCAATCAGCACTGGATGATGACTTATTTCTGCCGCGAACTCCAGCAGCACTGGTCATAGTTAATTAATCTCTTCATGGAACCTCTTAGTAAAAAAGGCTCGGCTCCTTTATAATTGTTGATTCTGAAATGGAATCTTTGGTTTGCCATTTGTGGAAAACAAAGAAAATGGCAAAACCTGATGCAATATCGACTGCAGGCCTGGTTGTTTCCATCGACGCAAATACCATAATACAATAGCATCCAATACATATCAAATCAATTATTTTTAATCAAATGGCAGCTAGTATATTATTTAATAGGAAGTCCTTAAGACAACAAATATGAATGAATGCAAAAAATATATAATTCGAGCCTTTAACAGTTTCACTCCCCCCCCCCCCCGCCCCGATCGACACTTCCTGACCGACGCTTCATTCCTTCGATGTATCCAGCAAAAGATGATGATAGAGAAGACGAGATGGAAAAGTTGGGAAACAAACAGCTTAATAAAAAAAACCCATAAATCTTCTTACTCAGGGTGCATCGGACCACTTTCAACCGGTTCTCACAATAGTAGCTGACAACGCCAGTGTAGTGTCAGAGGCGGATGCCAAAAAAATAAAAAAAATTAGGGTGGACACATGTATTAATAATATTAATTTTTTGTATGAGATAGATTCAATAAATTTTAGGATCGACACCATGATTAAAATTAATAACTAACATAAAAAAATTTAAATTTCAAGATGGGCACGTGTCCACCTTGTCTTACACATAGATCCGCCACAGTACTGATCAACCAAGCATGAAAGGGCTTCTCTCGCAATCTCCTGCATCACTGGTTTTCCTTGTCTCGGAATGAATTCAAATCGACATGCATGGTGGTTTTCCTTGTCTCGGAATGAATTCAAATCGACATGCATGGTGCTCCATTGATAGTATCTGGACATCTCAGGTAAAGGTGCTATAATGTGTAATGAATCCCATGTGAAGGTGTTAGCCGGTGTAGAAAATTGAATGAAAGCAACAAATACAATGAATGAATTAATTGAACAACACAAATTGCAGTCCCAGGATTATGTGAACATAAAAGAAAGGAAGGAGAGAAAAGGCATGAAACTAGGTTAGTCTTGAAGAGAGGTTCTGAGGGGGTTCTATTGAAGTTTGATTGACCTGAACTTTGGACTGAAGATTTCTCTTAGGATGAAGAACTTTGAACCTTCACTCTCTACTTTAAATTCATAGAATAAATTTCTTTTTGAATGAAAGCATGTGAACTAGATGTTATGTAGTTATGATTGATTTCTTAAAATAAATCATGTTGGGTAGAAAGCATGTCCAGGTAGGATTGTTATTTAATAAAAACACGTTTGGGTAGATATCATGATTATCTTACCTATACTAACTCATTTTTATTCCTTTTTGGTGTCATTTTTTTTTTTGCATTGCATAATCATGACATAATATAAAGGTGTTGATCCACAAATGAATATCTAATTGGAAAATTTTCATAAATAGAGAAAAAGTTTCTAAATCAAGCTCACTTGAAGATCATACATCAAAGTTGATTGATAGAATGACACTCAAGATTTGAGAGGTGTTCCTTGATCCGAGCAATGATGCAGTCACAGAATCTTGCATTCAACTATTTCACCTTTAATCATCAAGACGTGAGAACGACTTCAGTGCTGCAAGGGCATCATATGAGATAGGCCAAATTTTGAATGGAGCCTTTACACCAGTCCAAGATGTCATAGAGCACTTGAGGGGCATAGTTTTCAAAGAAAAAACTTTGAGATGAAATATCGCCCACTTTAGATCTAGTAACCAAGAAAAGGAATGTCTGTAAAAAAAATGAACTACCTTGTAAAAATAATTTTTTTTTGCCTCTAATGAAACTTGTTCTATGATATCAATCTTTGGGATCAATACATTTTTTCACTGCATTTACATATCAACATTTTACATTTCCATTGCATGTATTTAAGCATTTTTAAATGCATTAATCATGAAAATATGGATTTAATTTGTGGAAGACTTCAACTAAGTGATCCTAATCACGTGACAAAATACTAGAATGGAAGCAAGATTTGAGCAATTGAAGAAATAACTGCAAAAGAATTTGATGAGAATGCAAACACACTAGGAAACCAAATTGGAAGGATAACATAATACCACTATGGATCGCATCTTGGTAAACCAAGTCAGCATGGTTGTAATATCCAAAAATTTTAGCTAATAACCAAAACAAAAATTTTAAAGTTTATTGGCCAAAGTATAAACTTGGGAAAAGCTTAAGAACTAAGTTGTAATTTTTAAAATTTATATATTTTAGTACCGTAAATGAATAGTTTACCCCAAAAATGACATTTTTGTGTTGCTCATATTTTTCATACGAAGTTTGTATTAAAAGTTATAAAGTGATAAAGTCTTGGAAAAATTTGGAAAACCAGACTAAATACGATTTTTGAGATGTTTTGAAGGATGATAAGGCAAGGTTAAAAATGTCATTTCCATGTCTTAATATGGTAGGATTTAATATGGATCTTTGGATTTAAGTTGATTTTCCATGATAAATTAGGATTGTTGGATGAAAAATTGCAAGATTGTAATTTTGGAAACGTTCAAGGGCAAAGTTGGAAGCTATTAATTTGTTGGTTCCTATTTGACCATAGGATGAATAAATTGGACATGTAACATGGAAATAAACATGATATTTCAAGGGGAAAATGGTCATTTGACTTTTAATGTTTAATTCATTTTTAACATAAAACATGACAAATGGCCTTAAATGAAAGAAAAGAAAAGTCAAGAATTGTCTCATATTTTCTCCTTCATTATCGTGACTTCTCTTAAAGTAAGGGAAAGTTTTCTTTTCAAATTTTCAAGCAAATTAATTGGATTTTGGATGCAAGAATTATTTATCATTTGGTACCATTTGTCCATGTTTTCCTTGCTTGAAAACCTAAGTTCTTGAACTGGATGGATGAATGGGATGTTAGGTTTTCATGTTCTAAGGTTGGATTATGATGTAGTTGATGTGGATTCATTTCCATTATTGAAAAGTGATGAAAAACAATTGGAAATGGTTATGCAATGTTCGACCAAGCTAGGATTTTATGGAATTTGGTTTTTGAATTGACATTGATATAGAATTGATTATAGATTATTGGAAATGGTGTTTAGAAGATGAATTCATGTTTAAATCAAGTTGGAAAGCATGTCTACGATGCACTATATGGTTCGACCTAAGTGGAAAAATTAGGGGAAAATATTAATAAAAATTCCTAAGGTTAGAAATGATGGTGAATTATTCTATAAGTTCTGGAATGTTGTTTGGACCAATTTGGAAGTTTGTAAAGATTACGGGACCAAATCCCATAACGTAATAAAATTGGATTTAAAATGGAAACTGATTAGAAGTTGATGAGTAATGTTTATATGCATTTTTGGAATACTTGATTTTGTTATTAGATGCTTGAATTTGAAGTCAAATGGCAAGGGATCATTTTGAATAAATTGAAAATGTTGAGATGAATTCTAAAAGAATTGATTTTAGTGATCAAATGGTGGAATTGGAAATAGTTATGTGATATATACTTTGAATTGGACATTGGGAGAATTGAAGTTGCATTTTAAAGTATTTTAGTTAGCATTGATGTTATGAAATGGATTTAGTATTGAACAAGTATTGAAAGAATTTTTATAAATTTTAATTCTAGTATGTGCCTATGTAAGTATGATACTAACATATACTTTGAAACGTATTTTTTATGTAAATTATACTTGTGTAGATCGTGACCAAAATCAAGATCAAAGCGAGCCAAAAGCTATGGAAAAGTGCAAGAGTAAGGCTTATATTGATTTTAAAGGTTTGTTAAAGAGGCATCAGGTGAGTGCATTCATACTTATATTATTATATATATGTTATGAGGAAGACTTGCGATGAGTCGACCTCGAATGTTTTGAAAATAAAAAAGACTTGAATCATATTATATATTTTCATAATGTTTTACAAAATGACATTTGAACGATTTTGGGTATGAACTGTCTAATGCACTGATTAATGATAATTATTATATATGAGTATCTATGGATACTTTTGATTAATGAAAGTTTTGTGATTTTGATATAAAGCTCATTGTAGGTGCATTGAGAGTTATTTGTACAATTAGCATGCCATGAAGTGGAGTGTTTATTGAACGATTTTGTATTGGCATATTCGTGTACATTATACGCGACACTAGCTGTGCATTATACGTGGCACTATATGTGCATTATAAGAGTTCATGATGTTTTGAAGTTGTGATCTACCATTCTGATTGTTGATTTTCTCTATAGTGATAATGTGCTTTACAGTACTTATGCATATGTCTTGCACTAAAAGATCATATTATCTATGTCGCAGTTAAATTGCATATTGCAAACTCGTTTGTGACTTCGTGTACCACGCATTCTCATTTCATATACATTGGTTATGGTTTATATGAAATTGAAAAGTGCAGGTTGATTGGTTCAATGGAAAGTAAATATTTCATTGAGTTCTCTGATTTGGTTACATGTGATATATATGAAATGTTGTTTTACAGGTTATTTGATAAGAAAAAGACTTTGACAAGTATTTTTTAAATATATATACGTTATTATACGATATTTTTTCCACTATAATTTATATGATATTTTATTTATCGATATGAATTATTTTATTTTAGAAATGTCTCACTAAGTGTATATTTAAAGTGTAATTATTTCACGCGTAGGTAAAGAAAAGTGAGCGAAGTAAGGAGCGTAGTTGGCATCACTTTTTGAGGATCAAATCAGCTCCCTGGTATAAATATGGATATTATTAGGTATAATAGTAGTTTGCATGATTATTATTTTACTAATTATATTTTAAATGTTATTTGGACGAATTTTGAATTAGGTTGTTTTTAGACAGATACACTCTTTATATAAAACAGAAGTGAACTGCCATATTTTTGTCTGAAATCGATTTGATTCAAATGTTAAAATAATATATTTCGATTCAATATTTGTAATGATTGATGTTAAATTTCATGATTTTAAAAGGAACAAAATTTTATCGATTTCGAATAAGAATTTCTTTAAATGTTTTATACGACATCTCTGACTTGTTTTCAATAAAGAATACGGGAAAGGGAAATTACATTTATTGGTATCAAAGTTGTAGGTTTATATGATTCTAGGCCTAAATCGAGTCTGTTTTGAGCATAAATAAAGGTGTACATGCCACTAGGATGGTAATATTACTAATCTGGTAATTATTTGATTTCCTTAATGCCACTTCTTACTAATATAATTTAAATATGTGGTTTTAGATTTATGAAATAGAGGAATCACAATGAGCTACCGAACATGAGGTTCCTGAAGAAACCAATAGTGGGAGCAATGAAGTAAACCATGAGCATCCTATTCAATCCGAACAAGGTGGAGCACCGACATAACAAGGAATACTTGTGCAAGATCAAAGAACTTTCTTTCAGAATCTAAACAGAATTCTAACACGTTTCTAGCCACCTGTTCCTCTGACTCTCTGGGTGTCCATTACAAAAAATTAAAGAGTTTGGGAGCTCTTGAGTTCAAAAGAGAATCTGATGAGGGCCCAGTGGATGCAGAGCTCTAGTTAAATGATGTAAAGATTGATGGTTTTCACTGCACTGATACAGAAAAGTTTGATGGAGCTATGTCACTACTCCTAGGATAGGCTCAAGTATGGTGAACGAACGTAACGATACACGTTCCTCCTAAGCACGTGACTTAGCAATTCTTCTAAGAGGAATTTAAGAATAAATACATAGGAAATCAGTTCATCCGAGAGATGAAATAGAAATTTCATAATTTAAAGCAGTAAAATTGGACCATCTATGAATATGAATGTGAGTTCAACAAATTGAGTCAATTTGTGACAGAGTTAATCCCTAATGAGAAGGCTCAATATGACTGGTATCGAGGGTCTACGATTGAGATTGAAAAAATTGATGTTTGCACTAAATTTGCCTACCTTCCAGGAAGTAGTGAACATAGCTAAAGCGATAGAAAGGGCGTAGATTGAAAGAATGGAAGAGCAGATATTCCATCCATCAAAGATATTGCCAGCATCTACTTTATCATCCTAGTTAAAACAAGGTAGAGGTCCAGGTTCTCGTTATCAAAATAGATATGGATTTCTTGTATATACTCGTAAAGGAGAAAATATTGGAAAATCTAAACAATCTCATACATTTTTTAATGGCACCAGTAGATTTCCTCAGAATGAGCCACGATCATGTGAGATATGTGGTATAACACATCCAGGAGATTGTCAGACTATCATCGGGTTAAGCTTTAGGTGTCTCCACACTGGTCACTTTATTTGGGATTGTCTTACGATGACCAAAGAATTACCATTTTAGACTGAGAGATCTGTTGTTATTTTACAAAGAGATAGAGGAAAGACAAGATCAAGAGGATCATCAGAATCTTCTTCTCATCCTGATTTACGCACACCAACTAAAGTATACAATATTATGAGTGATAAAGATCGAGATAACCTAGTAATCATTGCATGTACATTTTATATGTTTTATAAACTTATATTTCTTTTATTGATCCTAGTTCTATGCACTCGTACATAAGCGTTGCATTAATTAGAGAGAAAGATATTCCGTTAGAATCTATCCTGAGCGATATAGTAACGACTAACCTTGTAGGCTAGAGTGCAAGTGTGAGTCTTATTTATAGAAATTGTCTAATAAAAATTAAAGGAGTTGAGTTTCTAAAGGATCTAATGGAGTTACTTTTATGGAATTCGAGATAATATTAGGCATGGATTGGTATCTCTATATTATGTTATTGTGGACTATCGCTTAAAGCGGTTAATTCTGAAAGACTCGAAGGGTTCCGAGATAATAGTGGTTGGTGAAAGGGTAAAGTCGTTATCTAATGTGATTTCAGAGGTAGCTGCTAAGAAATTAATTGTACAAGGTTGTCAAGCTTTCTTAGGTAATGTGGTGGATACCCGATCTTCATAAGTTAATTTGGAAGATATTCTAATGGTTTACGAGTATCCAAATGTATTTCTAGATGATTTACTTGATTTATCTCTAAATCAAGAAGTGGAATTTAAAATAGATGTGATATCGGGTAATATGCTTTCTTTTAGCCCCGTATAGAATGCTCCGATTGAGCTTTGAGAGATAAAGGAACAATTGCAATAATTGTTAGATCAAGGTTTTATAAGATCGAGTGTATCACCTTAGGGTACACCGATATTATTTGTGAAAACGAAAAATATATTTATGCATAGACTACTACTAGCTAAATAAAGTAACAGTGAAGAATAAGTATCCTCTTCCAAGGATCGATGATCTCTTTGATCAGTTAAAGGGTACATATGTATTTTCTAAGATTGATCTTTGATATGGACATCACCATTTAAAGATTAAAGAATGAGATATTCTTAAGAAAGCTTTCAGGACTCGATATGAGCATTATAAGTTCGTAGTGATGTTGGTCGTATTAACCAATGCTCCTAAATCTTTTATGGTGATGAATAGGATACTCCCACCATAATTGGATCAGTTTGAAGCTATATTTGTTGATGATATTCTAGTATATTCTAAAACAAAGGAACAACATAATCTGCATCTTTACATAATTCTTCAAACTCTCTAAGAGAAAAAGCTCTATGTTAAGTTGTCAAATTTTGAGTTCTTGTTTTTGAAGGTTGAATTTATTGGTCATGTAGTTTTGGCAAAAGGAATAAGAGTGGATCCCAAGAAAGTAAGATATTGTTGAATCGAAAACTCCAAAGAATGTTTCTAAAGTTCAGAGTTCCTTGGGACTTGTTGGTTATTATCGAAGGTTCGTAAAGAACTTATTGATGATTGCCTCCCACTTACCAATTTATTAAGGAAAGATGTGTCATTTATTTGGACTGATAAGTGCCAAGAAAGCTTCGAGATGTTAAAGAAGATATTGACAGAAACCCCATTATTAGTACAACCAGAATCTAGAAAGGAATATGGGTTTATAGTGATTTTTCTCATAATGGCTTGGGATGCGTATTAATGCAAGCAAGAAAGGATGTGGCTTATTCTTCAAGACAACTTAAGATGCATAAAAGGAACTATCCTACTCATAACTTAGAATTGGCAAAACTTGTTTGTCTCAAGTATTTGTTAATTTGTTAACTCAAAAGGAGTTGAACTTGAGACAAAGAACATGGGTATAATTTTTTAAAGATTATGATGTAGTCATTTACTACCATCCAATGAAAGCTAAAGTGGTAGCCGATGCGTTAAGTAGAAAGACATTTCCTACTTAAGAGCTTTGGATGCGTGATTATCTTTGAAAGAGGATGACGCACTGATTGTAGAATTGAAGCTAAAGATCAAATAAAGGATCTTCAAAGAAATGATGAAAAATGTTTGTCAAAGATTGATCAAATGGAAAAAGGCGAAACCAAAGACTTTGAAGTTAAATATGATGGATGTTTTTATTATTTAGGAAGAGTGTACATCCAAATTGATGAGGAATTAAAGAAAGATATTCTTTTTAAGGCACATTATAGTCCTTTGACTATACATCCAAGAGAAAATAAGAAGTATTGCGATTTAAAGAGTCGATTTTGGTGGTTAGACATAAAAAGAGATATAGTTGAGTTTGTTTCTAAATGCCTAACATGTTAGCAAGTAAAAGCAAAACATCAAGTGTCATCGAGATTATTGCAACATATTTTCATTCCCTAATGGAAATGCAAAAGAGTTATAATGGATTTTGTCACATGACTACCATTGACACCCAATAAAAAATATTTAATTTGGGTGATTGTGGATAGATTGACCAAGTCAACGCACTTCATTACAGTTCAAACTGATTACTCCATAGATAAATAGGTTGAGTTGTACATTAAGGAAATTGTTCGATTACATGTAGTTCATATCTCGATAGTATCTAATAGAGATCCAATGTTCACTTTGAGATTTTGGAAATCATCACATAAAGCCATGGGTAGTCGGATTAACTTCAGCATAAATTTCCATTCTCAGACGGATGGGCAATCGAAGAGAACCATTCAGATTCTAGACGATATGCTAAGGGAATGTGTAATTGAATTCAAAGAATTATGGGAAAAGTACTTTCCTTTAGTAGAGTTTGCTTATAATAATAAATTATCATATTAGTATCAAGACGGCTACTTATTAATCCTTATATGGAAGAGAGTGATAAAATCCTCTGAATGGGTACAAGCTCAAGGACCGAGACATTTTAGGCCTTGACCTAATTATTCAGCATAATCTTAAGATAGTGGTCGATCGACAAAAGTCTTACTCAAATTTTAAAAAAAAAGAAGATTGAATATCATGTGGGTAACAAAGTATTTCTCATCACTGTGAAAAAACATGTTACGCTTTAGAAGAAAAGGAAAATTGAGCCCAAGATTCATCGAACTATATGAAATTATGAAAAAAGTTGGTCACGTGTCCTATCAGTTAGTGCTACCTCCTGAAAATGGATAAGATTCATAATGTATTCCATGTGTCGATGCTTCGAAGGTATCAATCAAATTCTTCACATATTATTACACTGGAGGAAATTGGAATTTAGTTAGATTATGCCTCGAGGAAGAACCAGTGAAGATTCAGGCATATGAAGTCAAAGAACTAAGGAACATGACAATACGACTTCTTCAAGTTCTTCGGAGAAATTATAAAGTCGAAGAAGTTACATAGGAAAGAGAATATATGAAAAAGTAGTTTCCTCATCTTTTTGTATCAGGTACGTACTAAAAAATAGAGGAAATTTTTTTCTTAAGGGGTAGAATTTTAATATCCTAAAATTTAGGCTAATGACCAAAATAAAAATATTCAAAGTTTAGTGGCCAAACTATAAACTTAAGAAAAGTTTAAGGACTAAGTTGTAATTTTAAAAAGTTATACATTTTAGTCCCATAAATGAATAGTTTAGCCCGGAAATTCCATCTTCTTATTGCTCAAATTTTTCGTATAGTGTTTGTATTAAAAGTAAAGCGATAAATTCCAAGAAAAATTCAGATAATCAGATCGAATCAAATTTTTGAGGTATTTTGAAGGATGATAAGGCAAGGTTAATAATGTCATTTCCATTTCTTAAAATTGTAGGATTTAATATGGATCATTGGATTTAAGTTGATTTTCCATTATAAACTAGGACCGTTGAATGAAAAATAATAAGTTTGTAATTTTGGAAAAAAATCAAGGGCAAAGTTGGAAGCTATCAATTTATTTGTCATCTTTGACCATAGTATGAATAAAATGAACATTTTCCATGGAAATAAACATGATATTTAAAGGGTAATATGGTCATTTGGCTTTAAATGAATTTTTAATTCATTTTTAACATAAAGCATAACAAATGACCTTGAATGAAAGAAAAGAAAAATAAAAAATTCTCTCATCTTTTCTCCTTCATTTCTATGACTTCTTTTAAGGTAAGGGAAAGTTTTATTTTCAATTTTCTATCCAATTTAATTGGATTTTTTTATGCAAGAATGGAATACAAAATGTTCTACATGAAATTCTCTATCATTTGATACTATTTGTTCATGTTTTCCTTGATTGAAAACCTGAGTTCTTGAATTGGATGGATGAAGAGGATGTTAGGTTTTTATGTTCTAAGGTTGGATTGTGATGTAGTTGAGATGGTTGATGCATTTCCATACTTTAAAAGTGATAAAAAAACAAATTTGGAATGGTTTTTGCAAGGTTTGACTAAGCTAGGGGTTTTATTGAATTTGGTTGTTTGAATTGAAACTGAAATGGAATTGATTGTAGATGAATTGAAATAATGTTTAGAAGATGAATTCAAGTTTAGAATATAAAATCATGTCTATAACGCCTTACATGGTTCAGCCAAGGTGAAAAAAACTAGGGGAAAATATTGAAAAAATTCCCTAAGGTTAGAAATGATGAGTGATGATTCTATAAGCTTTAGAATTGTGTTTGGACCAATTTGGAAGTTTGTAAAGGTTAGGGGACCAAATCGTATAATGCAGGGAAATTGGGTTTGAAATGAAAATTGATTAGAAGTTGATGGATAATGTTTAAATGCATTTTGGAATACTTGTTTATGTTACTAGATGCATGAATTTGAAGTTAAATTGCAAGGGACCATTTTGAATAAATTGGAAATATTGAGATTTAGAATTCATTTTAGTTATCAAATGGTGGAATTGGAAATAGTTATGTGATATATTCTCTAAATTGGATTGAGAGAATTGATGTTACATTTTCAAGTATTGCGGTTATCATTGATGTTATGAAATGATTTAGTATTGAACAAGTATTGAAAGAGTTTTTATAAATTTTATTGCTAGTATGATCCTATGTTAATATAATACTAACATATACATTGAACTTTATGTGTTGTGTAAATGATATGTGCGTAGATCATGACCAAAATCAAGATTGAAATGAGCCAAAAGCTAAGGAAAAGTGCAAGAGTAAGGGTTATACAGTTGTAAAGGTTTTCTCGTGAGGCATCATGTGAGTGCATTCTTACTTATATTATTATATATATGATATGAGGAAGACATGCGATAAGTCAACCTTGAATGTTTTAAAAATGAAAAAGACTTGAATCGTAATATGATATATTTTCATAATGTTTTATTAAATGTTATTTGAATGATTTCATGTATGAACTGTCCAATACATTGATTTATGATAATTGTTATATATGCGTATCTGTGAATACTTTTGATGAATGAAAGCTATGTGATTTTGATATAAAGCCCATTGTACGTGCATTGAGAGTTATTGGTACAATTGGCATGCCATGAGGTAGATTGTTTACTGATCGATTTGTATTGGTACATTTGTGTAAATTATATGTTGCACTACATGTGCATTATACGTGCATTATATGTGCATTATGAGAATTCATGATGTTTTGACGTTGTGATCCATCATTTTGATTTATTGATTTTCTGTATAGTGATGTAGTGTTTTATAGTATCTATGCATTTGTCATGCACTAAAAGTGTATATTACCTACGTGGTAGTTAAACTACATATTGCGCACTAGTATGTGACTCACGTACCTTGCATTCTCATCTGATATACATTGGGCTATAGTTTACACGAAATTGAAAAGTGAAGGATGATTGGTTAAATGGAAAGTAAATATTTCATTGAGTCCTTTGATTTAGTTACATATGATATATATATGAAATGTTGTTTTACAGGTTATTTGATAAGGAAAAGGCTTTGACAAGTCTGTTTTAAATATTTATATTTTATTATATTATATTTTCTACATTATGATTTATATGACATTTTATCTATCGATATGAATTATTTTATTTTATAAATGACTCACTAAGTGTATACTCAAGGTGTGATTATTTTACGCGTAGGTAAAAAAAAGAGTAGAGTAAGGAGCGTAGTCGACATTACTTTGAGGATCATATCAACTCCTCAGTATCAGTATGGCATCTTTTGATGTTTTGATATTTCTAGTCGGCATGTATATTATATTTGGTGTTTGCTCTTATATATAGTAGTTTCGAATTGGTTTGTAGTATTATATATTGACTTAAAATTGATACTATTAAGTATAATAGTAGTTTGCATGATAAGTATTTTACTAATTATATTTCAATTTCTATTTGGAAAATTTTTGAATTAGACAGTTTCATTCTTTATACAAAATAGTATTGAAATGTCATATTGTCGCCTAAAATCGAATTTGATTTGAATATTAAAATATTATATTTTGATTTTACGCGATTAAATATTTTAATGATTGATGTTAAGTTTGATGATTTAAAAAAACAAAATTTTACCGATTTTGAATAAGAATTACTTTAAAAGTTTATGTGAAATCTCTAACTTGTGTTCGATGACGAATACAAGAAAAGGGTGTTACAATGGTTGACCTAATTGTAGGAAAATTGATTGGGCTCAATTTATCAAAAGGTAAGGAGCAAGCTTCCTCAGTTGTGGAGACCCCTGAGTGTGTGATGGCACATGCTACTCCAAAGCTAATTATTTAACCCAAGAAGCTTCTCGGCTATCAAAAAGATAAGAATGAGATCTCTAAGGACTTAAAGGACTAGTGTAAAGACTAGTTCAAACAAATGATATGAAATACCTCCCAAGACGATATGGATGCAAGAGAGTTAGTTTTGGTTTTGGACTTGGTGCTCCCGCTAAAATTCAAATTGTCATATTTTGAAAAATATGATGAAACTGGTTTTCATATGACCCATCTTATGATGTTTATTCGAATGATGATCGGATATATAAGTAGTAATCAAATACTGATACATTGGTTTTGAGACAGTTTGACTAGACCCACTTCAAAATGGTACAACCAACTAAGTCCTACTTAAATCCACTCACGGAAGGATTTGGCTAATGCCTTTCTGGATCAATATAAACACATGAATGATATGGACCCTGATCAAATGATGTTGCAAAACATAAGGATAAAGCATAATGAGAGCTTCTGACAATATGCATAACAATGGAGGGATGTTGCATCCCAAGTGCACCTATCAATGACTGAAAAGGTGTTCATCGACACAATAAAGTCTTCATACATGCTAGGGGTTGTCACTAAGAATTTCTCTGACATCGTCATGTGTTGAGATATTGTTGAAAGAGTTGTCTGGATTGGAAAGATATAGGGTACTAGTAGTACCGACATTAAAAAAGATTTAAGGTCAATATGGTAGGTTCTTATTCAATTAATCATGGGATCAAATCTCATAAGGTGATTTGAGAAAAGAATTTCATCAATCCAAATCCAATGACACATGAAGAATTGCTTTCAAAGTTGGTTGAGAAGAACATTGTAACTCCATCACATTCCAAGCCAAAAGAAACCTCATAGCCACCACATAAGGAGCTCAGGGCATACCACTAAAAACTGTGAGGCACTAAAGTGCAAGGTCTAGAATTTGAATAATTTAGGGGCATGGACATTTGATGAGTGATTGAACATTCTTATGCAAATCAAGATGTCATTGCATACCCATCATAGAGACTTGTTGCATTTGCATAGAAAAACATTGTTTTGTTTGAACTTTTTTGTTCTTTCTTTAATATTTACTTAAATGTTTGTAAAAATGTTTGATGATTGACCTTATGCTACCTTTTTAGGTTATAAGCAATGAAACAAATTATAACCTTGAATTTCTTTAAATATTAAGTGAATTAAAAACTCTTTAAAGGATCGAGGTTGTATTCCATTGATATGTGTCAAAGTTAGACCTTTTGTATCCCGTGCAAAGCCAAAACACAGGTACACAATTATTTACCCCAAAATAATCATGGTCACTACCAAAGAACAAATCTTGATATTGCTTGTATTTGAGGCATCATGGTTATACTCTTACATTTTCATGCACAATCAACCTTGTCATGACATTTTCTTTCCCCATCATTCTTTTACCACAACAAAACTAAAAGGCATTGAATACAAGATTTTCATTTGTGCATGAATCTTCTTGTAAGGAAAATGAAAGGGGTATCCTGGATCATCTTTCTGAGGATAAGTCTGAATAATTGGGACATGTTAGAAGAAAGAGGAAGAAGAAAAATAAATTAATTGAAATAATTCTATCACGCCTTAATTACATTATTTTCATGTGAAAAATAATTAGCCATGAATATCTATCCCCTTGAGGATATCTCTTCAGGAAGGATTTTCATGTATGAAATGATGAACAACCATCTTTCATTAACCCTTCAAAAAATAAGAAAATATATCCATTGTTGTCCTCATTTAAGAATATATTATTTTTCTTTGGATTCAACCCTACCCAAGGATCACCCTCCACACCAAGGGCAAGGTGAAGGAAATTTGATTGCATAAGTGAAGATCATCAATCCGTAGGAAATAAAGTGATAACTAATAAGATACCGCAAGGTGGACCAAGTACAAAGTGTTCAAATATCAAATCCAATCGAAAACAATAAAAGAAGTTCTAAATACAAAAAAAAAATAACTTGCACTTAAATAGAAGTATTAATTTCTTCAAATAAAGAGAAAAAAAAGAATGTGTTCAAATCAAATTTAAGTTTCAAATTTTTCAATCAAGAGGACAAGAAGCACATCAAGTAAGTCAACAAAAATAAAATGACTCATAAATCCTCAAACCACAAGATTAATCAAGTACAACTAGTTCAAAGATCTAGGTTCATGAGAAAGTCATGAAAACCAAAGGTTTAG
This sequence comes from Hibiscus syriacus, assembly GCF_006381635.1. Classification (NCBI taxonomy): domain Eukaryota; kingdom Viridiplantae; phylum Streptophyta; class Magnoliopsida; order Malvales; family Malvaceae; genus Hibiscus; species Hibiscus syriacus. Next base: position 19,233,045 of record NW_024063471.1, read on the forward strand.
AAAATGGAGATGAACTCTGGGGTGAAAACCCATAAATAGGTGGTCTAGAATGATCCAAAAAGAGAGAAAATAAAAGGCATATAGAAAGTAGATTTAAATCAAGCAAAGCAAGATTGAATGCATCAGAACAAATTGATCATTGGTTTAATCACCCTTAAACACTTGTTTGGGCCTATTTATCAATTTCTTTCATGATTGTGAGCCTTTACCTACATTATTTTCTTAAAGAGCCCTTCTAATCATACATAGATTTTTAAATAGAAGAACAATCTTCAGATTTCATTCCACCTCTCAGGGTTAACTTTTATTTGCAAATGGTTTTCTAAAATATTTAATGCATGATAGAAAAAATAATGAAGGGGTTAAAGATGAAAAAATTTGAATGATATATTGAAACCAAAAGAGGATTTGAATTGAAAACCTGAAAAGATAACTCGAATATGAAAATTGTACAAATGTTGTATAAGAGACGGTCCTTAATCTCATGATAAAGCATCGTGCAACATAAAATTGCTCTTGAGAGCTTAGAATCGATAGACGTTTCTAAAAGAAGTGCATAATGGTTATATCATTGAATCAACAAACATCATAGAATTGAAAGTTCTAGATCTTGACTAAATAAGCCAACCTGAAACACTCTACCTTCCCTAATCATCCTAAGCCTAAAAATTACAATTAGTTTTGACACTTATCAAAGAGCTATAATTTTTGAAGGATTAAAAGAGTAATTGATTTGTCTAATATTCAATGTACTCTTGGTTTATAATTTATTTCAATTGTGAACCTAAATTAAGGGGCATTATTTTTCAAAACTTCTTAATTAAACTTTTTCAAACTTTGAAAAACAAAAAAAAATACATTTTCAAGCAAGATGGTCTAGCCTATCTATGGAGTATATCTTGGAAATTGGAAAATGTCTCTTAGACATAGAAGCTCATGATTAGAAATGGGGCAAGAAAAGATGAAATTTTAGGGGCAAGTGTTTTCTGGGACAAAAAGAATAGATTATAGTAAGCCTATAGTTAAAAGCGTACACTTTAGTGTAAAAATGAAGATAACCAACTCATAAAGAGAATGAAGATTGCTTGAGCATCCATTCCTGACCACTGATCAAGAAAACATTCATATACATAGACATACATGTTACATGAATTTGTATCTTTGCATCAAACATTCATCATCACATGCAATATAAGAAACTTGATTTCCTTCTCACGATGATGCCTTTAAAACTTCTCCTGAATTTTTTTCATATACAAGATCATTTTATTCTCTCATGAGGATTACTCCAAAAGCTCACTTTTTCTTAAAAGTAGTTAAAAAACAAAGACATGAGATAAAATTCATATTGACATCCATGAAAACACTCAAGATAGTTAGATTCATAGATAAATTTTATAAATCTTTCATAAAAGAATATACTAAGGAAAACTACATCTTCTTAGAAAGAATGAGCAATGTCATCTTGAACAACAAATTATCTAAAGACACTTAGATCTCCTCAATAAGAAGGAGCAATATTATCTTCAAATCTGAGTTCCATAAACGAATAAGCAATTTATCCAAATACGACTAGATGTCCTCGACATGAAGGAACAATGTTGTCCATAGACTATACCTCCTTAACACGAAAAAGTAATGTCATTATCATATTTGACAACGAGAAAGTCACCCAAATATGACCATATCTCCTCAACACGAATGAGCAATTTTGTTTTCAAAAGTCAAATTATCTCCAGACAATTACACTTCCTCAACGCGAAGGAACTATGTTTTCTATAGATGCACAATCATTCAAATGCATCAAGTTATCCTCAAAATAAAAGAACAAATCATTTTGTCTTTCTTCGGATATTTTCTCTTGAAACATAAACATCGAGATCATTTTTCTCGAAACAAGATTTTTATCTCACTCAGGGAAATAATTTTCTTACCACTTGAGAATATTTTCGTTGAAACACAAACATGGAAATTGTTTTTCTTAAAACCAAAATTTCATCTCACTTGATATTTCTTTCTCTTGAAAATACATGGACTCTAATATGAATACTTGTTCATTTTTCTAAATATATTTGGATCATTTTCATTATATTCATTTGATTAGTTTAATATTAAGAATATATAAGTTATAATAAATAAATTTGATTTCAATGAATTTTTAGTTATATAATAGAATATTCGTATATATATATATATTAAATAAATACTAATGTTTTTATTTTATTTATCAAGTTTACAGGTTAATCCAAATATCAATTACAATATGGGGACCCAAATTACAATAAATTTATTTCCCAGCAACACGTTCAAACCCGAGGCCAATAATCCCAAGTCTGCTAAGTCCAACTAGTAAAGCCCATAATAATTAGGGTTAGTTAACCCTAACTAGAGAGCTCCTTCAGTCGCCATCAACACTAAGGGGCAGTAATCGGTTTACCTAGTCACTGAGGATAAACAATTCATATTTGATGTTACAAACTTAGGGTTTCAAAAATCCTAAGCCTTTTTATCACTATCAACTATAAGAGTCTTTTCAGCTTCCATGCAAGTGCCTTCCCACGTGCCAGTGTCCCCCTTCACTCCCAAGCCTATATGCAATAATTTGACTTTCACCAATTTTGGTCCTCCTTGACTATTTGTGTATCTATTAGTCCCTTCTCCTCTCTATAAGGACCACACAACAAAGAGGAATATCCTCTACAAGAAAATCAAGGCAAAACAATCCTCCTATGCACACAGCTCTCGTCCAAGAAAAGAAAGGGGAAAAAGTTTCATATCCATATAACCCATAAAAATAAATCGAAAAAGGGGAGAATATTTTTTCGAAACCAAAAACCGAAGAGAAAAGGGGGATATCATCCATTCAAAAAATAAAGAGAAACCATTAGCAAAGAAACATAAAAAAGGGGAGAGAAACCAAAAAATGAGAAAAATAGTGGAAAGAGGACTTTCATTCGAAGAAAAAAATGAGAAGTAGAGAAGAAGTCCTTCAAAAATCAAAAACCAAAAGGAATAATTGAAGACAAATGAAAGCTTACCTTTTGTTCGAACATCACCATCATTGTGTCACTGGGTAGAGAAAGTCTCCATCGAATATAAAACATCATTTGATGTGATTTTGACTTAGTCGGTGGCATATATTATATAAATGTCCTAGTTGCTATGTTCAATCATTTTGGAACCTGTTTGTAATGGCTAAACTAAAACTACTTTATTATGCTTTACTATGGTTAGTATTACCCAATACTACTACTATGATGGGACATATTTTATATTAAAATATGTTTAAATATTATGTGACAGTTTTTATGTGACTTAATATTTTATAATAATAATTAAAGTTTGGAAAATTAAAAGAAACAAATTTTTAATCATTTTGAGGTGGAAAATATTTTAAATAACTAATGTGACATCTATAATATGTATTGGTATAAGTAGTGCAGGTCGTAGGTGTTATAGTCTTGTTATTTCTCATTTGATTTCACAAGGATTTGCCCCTGTAATAAAATCTGGATTGATTGTCCTCACTCATGAGATCATATTTCCTTCACATTGCCCCCAATGTGGAGGTTGATCCTTGGTTAGGGTTGAATTAGAAGAAAAATAATTCAGGCTCAAATGGGGACAACAAGGGATATATTTTCTCTTTTTGTGAAGGGATAAATGAAAGAAAGTCATTCATCATTTCATACATAGAAGTCCTTGTAAAAAAATGTATCCCCAGGGGGATGAATAATCATGATTAACTTTTATTCACATGAAAATAAAGTAATTGATGCATGATAGAATTATTTCAATCATTCCCTTTATTTTCGTTTCTTCTTTTTGCTTATGGTATGCTATAATTATTCGAGCTTGTCTTCAAAACTTGATCTATGATATCCCATCTCGTCTCTTCTTGTAGGAAGATTCACAAACAAATGAGAGTTTTGCACTTAAGGCCTTCAGGTTTTATTGGAGTAAAAAAAGATTGTGTCTGAAAAGACGAGGGTGTGACTTTGAAGTCGCATATATGGAGAAAGAAAGTGTTATAAAAAGATCAACTCTACCTGATAAGGTAAAAGTATAAATTTGTTTCTTGAAAAAGGTAAGGGTATGACTTTAGAGTGTCAAATAGAGGTAATGTCAAGGTAAAAAAAATCAAGTGATTGTAGTTTTGGCTTTGAACGGGATACGAAAGGTCTAATCTTGTCACTTGCCAAAGATATATAATTATTAAAAAATCAAAAGAATCTTTAATTCATCAATATTCAAAGAACTTCAAGATTAAAACTTATTTCATTGTTTATAACCTTAGAAGAATGTATAAGTTAAATCTCCGAACATTTTTACAAAATATTTAAGTAAATAAAGAGAGAAATAACAAAAACAAGTTCAAACAAAATAATGCAAATGCAACAAAGCTTCATGGTGGATGGAAATGACTTCTTCTTGATTATCATCAGAATGCCCTATTACTCATTGAAGGTCCATGCCCCTGAATCGATCAAATTTGAAACCTTGCTTTTTAGTTCCCCACAATTCTTAGTGGCATGCCCCAAGCTTCATATCCATGGCCCTTAATTCTTCTCTAGGTACGAACAGGGTGGCTTTAATCTTCCTTCAATATTTTTGTCATGGAGTCCTCCACAAATTACCTCATACTCCAGGATTAATGCATGTTAAAATACTTAAATTAAAACAAGTATGAATGCAAATGTAGATGTAAAATGAAAATGAAAAAGTTGTTAATTCCATAAGTGACCATCATATAACAACATTCATTTAGACAACAAGGTTTCATTACACCAGATAGTCAAAACAAAATTGTCTTCATTTCTTCATTTCCTTGAGTTGTACTCTTCATGCGATCTATCATTGCACCCAAAGTTGTTGGTGTACTTTATCACATTTGATGATGCCTTATTCCCTTAAATTGCTTGTTTTTGAAGAGTCTTCTCATTCTTTATCTGACTTCATCTCCTTAAAAAGCATCTTGGCTTTGGTGTCTTCAAAGGAAGTCTTCAACCAGCTTCAAATTTCTTCATTCATCAAATTCCTTTCTTTATAGATCTTTAGAACATTATTAGATTTCCTGGTTTTTACTACATGGCTAAGAGTTCCATATCTCTTTATAAACATCCTTCTATTTAGTCAATCACTTACGAATTAACACCTTGGATGACATGAAGATGCAAATGCATGAAAAGAAAACCAAAATAAAATAAACACAAAAAAATTAGGTTATTACGCATAAGATAAACATCAAGATAGTAAGTACTATAAGCATCTAATAAAACCTACCCTCACAGGTTTACTACCCATACATGGTGTAATAAATCCTACCCAAACATGCTTTCTACCCACATGCTTTGTTATTCAAAAAAATCCTAACCGCATATTTCTAATTCACATGCTTGTTTGAAAAATAAACTTAATCGCACGATATCTAGTTCTTAGGTATTTATTCAAAACATCAAATTATTCTGCCAAGACTCATAGAAGTTTTCATTGTGTACACTCCTCACGTGATTTCTAAGGGTAGGTCAAGCTCTATAGTCTTGGGTTCACAATATGTTGGGTTTGTCTATAGAGCATGAGGTACTTGAATTGTCCTTTTGGTGCCCCCTTGGGCTGTCATACCCTCTATCTTGGCCCATGACAAGTTTATACGGATCGAGCTCAATTTGTGGAGGTACACTTCCCTATGTCCGTATAAAGGCGCTTACCATCACGAGGACCATAAGGCATGTTCCCTAGGAGCAATTAAATATCCCAGAAGGAGGTGAAAAACATCACGAGAGAGTAGTTTCTCACTCCCACTTAAGTGGGACGGAGTGAGGTTTGAGCATATGTTATGTAAATGCAATTGTGCAATGTGTGAGGAAAAGCGAAAAAACACAATATAAGCAAGCAATACAAAATAGAGTTCTCAATTCCTTTGAACATTTATTTAATCTAAAAACATTACTATTTAGTGGTAAATCAAATTATAAACATAAAATAAATCATAACACCCAAGGGATCTCAAATTAAATTATGGCGAATTTACAATTTTTATTGCGAAGACAACTAATTCAATAATGATATGACTTTTAAATATCCCCAGCATAGTGATAAGCTGTCAAGACGTTGCTTTTAAAATCTAAGTGTTGATTAAAAAAATGGATTTTTAAAAACATTTGCCTCGAGTTTAAAAAACAATAAAATTGGTTCATAGAGTCGCCACCAATCTTTGATTATGATGTGATTGGACACCCAAAAACATATTTTTCATTTGAATAAAAAATATTAATTTTAATTAAAACAACTATTTTACGGCCTGCATTACCAAAAATTAGAGTTCGGAAGTTGGTTACACGTGGGGAAGGATTAGCACCCCCTCAATGCCCTAAATCAGTCCCTAATTAATTAATTATTTGTCTTTGCAATAAAACTTATAATTTTGAATGTAATATAATTTAGCCCTGTTGAGTTAATCGATCGACGAAATAGCCAAGAGGGGGTGAATTGGCAATAAAAATTTTGGTGGAAGCTTTTGCAGAAAATAGAAAATAATTGCACATCGATTTAGAGTGGTTCGACTTTCTCAACCAAAGTCTACGTCCACTACCTTAGCTATCCACACTAAGGATTTTCCAACAAATTCACTAATTTGTTCTTTCTTTTGAGGACAAAGAGTAACCTTACAACTTTCTCAAGAATTATACCCCAAATTCTTCAGAACATTCTCTCCCAAAGAGAAGAATACAAATTTTGCAAACTAACAAGAAAAACCTCACAAGGTAGATTGTTTGCACAATTCTAGAACAAAGAAAGAACACTCAAAGATAAATACAATAGATAACAAATGGTGTTCTTGAAAGAAAAATGAATATTGAATGAAAAATAAGCTTGAGATGCTCAAACTTGAGGTTTGATACTTTCTCTTTGATTCTCTCTCAATTCTTCTTGATTGTTGTTGATCAGTGGCTCCTAAGCTTGTTTAAATACTCATTGTATCACTTCTGAACGTTGGGTATCATTAGTGGAGTCAATATAGATGTTATTGTGTGAAAATAATTAATAAAACAGTTGAAAGCGTATGGCGCATTGATGCATAGCCAAGGTGCATCGGTACACTATGTGTAAAATTCAAATATTTCGACCGTTATAAGACTTAGTGCATCAGTACACTAGGAGTGCATCGGTACACTAATTACATTCGATGTTTCAAACAAGCTAGGAGTGCATCGTTGCATGGTCTGTGCATCGATGCATAAAATGCATTTGATGTTTCAATAAAATCCATAGTGCATCGATGCATGGCTATGCATCGGTGCATAAAATGCATTTGAAATGGGGTGTACATCGATGCATCATTGAGTGCATCGGTACATCCCTTCATGAAATTGATTTTTGGCTCGTTTTTGGTTCGAAATACTTTGTGAAAATTGTTTCAAAAATATTTTAAGTTTAAAACACAATTTTACACTTTAGTAAGGATTGAAATTGATCTTTGAAAGACTTGGAGTAATATTTTGATATTCGAATAATTGAATCGAATATACTTAAAAAATTATTTGTAAAATCTTAAAATTCATTTATACATAATTTGTTATATCGAAACATCAAAATGTTTTCAACAATCTCCCCCTTTTTGATATAACAAAACACTTGAATAATTTTAAGATTTTCTTTGAAAATAATTTTTGAAATCAATTTTGATTTTGCAAAATTACTCCTCCTTTCTATATTCTCCCCCTTTTTGTTAAATCAAAAAGACTCTATAAGTTAAACAATATTTTTGTGAAAAATATAGCTAATTGATTTAAATTTAAAGCTTTAGCTGCTAAGATCACAATCAAGAGAAATGTTAGCCATTATTTTCATAATTCAATATTCATAAACAATATGTAATGGTAATTGGTCATATTTATCTAAAATGTGAATGATGCAAAAATAATAAACATTATGCTCAAATTGAAAATTCAAACCAAACCAAATATATATAAGAATTTAAGTTTAATCATCCACGTCATCAAATTCAAGCATAACAATCCAAAAACATATCAATCCAACAACATCAAAGTGTTTTAACAATAATATCCAAAACATAAATCCTAAGTTTAATCCAAGCAAAAACAGAGCAAGGCAAGGTCTAATCCATAGGAGGATCGGGAGGAGGATGACAACGTGCTCGCATCTCGAGTGTGAGTGCATTTAAACGATCGTTCATCTCCCGTTGTTGAGCCCCCATATTAGTTAGATAGGACTCTATGGATGCAAACCTAAGATCAAATGTCTCCAAAAACGATCGAAAGTATGGAGGCATTTGATCCTCTTGTTGCACTGGCTCGTCATCAAGAACTTCATCGCGAATATCTTGCATAAGTTGTTGAAGTTCAGGATCATCATCTGCTGCCGGTGCCGGTGAAGGTGGAGCTCATGAAGAGATAGCTCTCGGTGTTTGCTCAGTGGATCGAACCCATTGGACAGTTTCCTTATCCTTTTTCCATCCCGATTTCTTTAAAGAAGTGAGATTGAGTTGGTTCTGAATAGGATGGGAATATCAAGACTGGCCCTAAGACCAAGTTTGATAAACAAATTGGGTAACGAATGTTATCTAGTCCAAAATGGGTAACGAATGTGTCGGAGTTAATATAAATGAATTGTCCTAGAAGATAGGATCGAATTCCTATGGTTTTAGTTCGACGTTCGTTTTGGACACATACCGCATTTGAATAGAATATGCGGACTAATTGATGATAAAAAATAGGTTTGAGTTGAAAAAGTTTATCAAACTTCCAGGATTTAAGAGTAGGAAGATATTGAAAATTCAAATCTTCCATAGCTTGGATTGAAGGAATACGCTCTTTCCATATTTTGTATGATTCAAAACAATTATGGTACCTATGGTAGAGTTCTTCTCAACAACGACCAAATGCATTAAAACATGAGTTTAGTATAGTCATATTTGGATCATTCGGATTTGGATTTCGATTGGGTGGAGGAATAAGAGGTCAGTTTTGACTCGAATGACTCGATGACGACCTATGGCGTTTAGGATTAGACATGGTTTACGAAATTGGAATAGGATATGGTAACCTATTAATTTGAAAAACATGTATGTAATATAATCAATCCCAAAACTCAAATGATTCTGCAATAATCAAGGTTCTCTATACCGAATCCTAATGGGCAAAGTTTTGAAAACTATTTGGAAAACAATGTTTGAAAATCATAATACATATAGTTTTCTTGAAAACAACATAATTAAATCAAAAACATCAATTAAAATAATAATTTTAGAAAATAATTTTTTTTATTTCGAAATTCAAAGATAATTTTGAAAATTTGTGTGTTTTTGAAAAAATTGGTTGTAAAATCTAGTTTAGAATCATCATTTAATCAATGCCCAATATTTTGTTCAGCCTAGAACTAATCAAAACTAGTCCTAAGTTCAAAAATCAATAAATCAGAGGTTTTTAGAAAAATTACCTTGAAATTTTAGATTGAGTGGAATTGGATGTAGTTTGCACGATTTTAATGATCGTAGCAGGATTAGAAGTTGAAGAACGAAGAGATTCCGACTAGTATTCCTTGATTTTGAGAAAAACAGAGAATATGGGTTGAGAGAAGGCAAATGGCGGGAGTGTTTGGGCGTTTGGGTTTTTGAAAAATATGAAGGTTTTAGGGATTTAATACACAAAACCCGACGAGTGTATCGATGCACAGTAGAGTGCATCGATGCATATTCAAGGAGTGCATCGGTGCACCTTCATGGTGTATCGATGCACATTCAAGGGATGCATCGATGCACTGCCTTGTGTATCGATGCATTATGCATAAAAATGTCAAAAAAATATGTTTTAAACACTGAAAATGCTAAATTAATTAGCTCTACTGGTATTGGCAACTCATATATTGAAAATTAACTATGTTAAATCAATCAAATCAAATCCTTAAACATTATTTGAACATACAATTAATTTTCACTAAGAATTATAAACTCCCCTAACTAATAGCAAAGAATACAATCAAAAATATTATTTTTATAAGTATTTTCCAAGACTAATTAAAAGTGATAAAATTATTTTAAACACTAAGTGAAGAGAGGTCAGTTAAACCTAATTCTCTCCTAAGTGTCCAAAATCTTTCTTTATCTAAAGGATTTTGTAAACATATTCACTAATTGATGCAAAGTATCAACATATTCTAGAACTATATCTTCTTTAGCTACATGATCTTTAATGAAATGATGTCTAATTTCAATGTGCTTCGTTCTAGAGTGTTGGATGGGATTTTTAGTGAGACAAATAGCACTAGTATTGTCACACTTGATAGGTATGATACTAACTTCAATTCCATAATGTAACATCCCAAAATAAGGTTAGTGATTAAATTGTAAAACTTCAGAATTTGGTGATTAAAGTAGAATAATTGGATAATTCAATAATTTATCTGGAAGGATTGTTAGTAATTATTAAAGGAATTAAAGGGAAAAATGGTCATTTAACCATTAAATAAATTAAAATGTGATATGTTGGGGATATATACGTGGGTAAAAGGATAAGAAGAAAGAAGCAATATCTAGAGAATTCTTCTTTTTATTCCTTAATACGAGATAGTCATAGCAAAAGTAAGGGTTTTCTGATTTGGTGGTTATTTGTTGAATTAAAGGTTAGGTTTTGATCATTAGATGATAACTAAGCTTAAGGAAAGCTTAAGTTGTCTTATAATCAAAAGATGAAGAACTTATAAGAGATTAAAGAAAATAGGTTTTTATATGAAATTATGGAAAAGAGTTGATAAGCTGAATTTGAAGTTAAATTTGACTTGTCATCATGATAATTAAGGAATATGAAGTGTTAGAATTGTATTTAGAACATATTGAAATTTGAGTATGATTCTTGAATTATATGAATGATAGGATTTTGAGGTTAAAGATGATTTTAATGGATATAAGTTGGTTTAAGTAATGATAGTTTGATTTAATGATATGATAGGGGTTTAAAATAGAAGAATTGATGATTTTCGGGCTTAAAATATAATTTATGGGCAGAGGGAACCGATACCCTATGAAGGGGTATCGATACCCCCTCTTGAACGAAAAATTCCAGAATGTCCATGGGGTATCGATTCCCCCTAAATGAAAATTGGAATTTGTTCTTTAATCTGACTTAAGTTATTAACATCAAGTTTAAGGTTTAGGCTTCTGATAGTTGTTTTGAAATGTTATATTTATGTAGATATTGAGTCTAAACAAGTTCCAGAATAATCAAAGGATTAGGATCGAATCAAAGCAAACAAGGCAAATGTGAGTGCATTTTATAGTTAAAGTGTATAGAGATAAGACTTGTGATAATTATATCTCTTATAGTTGAATTCATGATTTTATACTCATGTACATGCATACATATATTATTGTTATGGAGATTTCATGCATAATTTATTATGCTTTAATATGTTATTGAGGGACTGAATATCATTACCAGAGAAACAATCCAGGTATGTGGAATAATGGAAATGATTATATGTGTTACATGAAAAGTGATGAAAGAGATATGAAATGAGAAATGTATTCATATTAAAGCCCATGCTATATGATATGAGAGTTATAGGTGTAATTGGCATGCCAAGAGTCGAGGGTATAGTAGTCCTTTGGGACGTATCCAGTAGTCCTACAGGACGTATATAGTGGTCCTTCGGGACATAATAGTCCTTCGGGACGAATACTGAACAAATGTTCGTTGCCCCATGAGGGAATTTATATGAGCTGTGGTGACAGCATTAGTGACCAACCTCAATGTACTCACGTACCTCTGTTCTCAATAATATACATGGGCAACTGAAAGATAAGTTAAAGTGAAAGTGACACAAGAAGGTAAGTTTCATATATGCATGACATGATTACATATGAAATATAGACATGCATATTGAAATGTCTTGATCAAATGGTAAGAATGCATATTCATGAATCAATTGTTACATGTTCATTTATTGCCTCACTAAGTCTATGACTTAGCGTGTAAGTGATTTACACGTAGGTACCAAGAAACATGAAGAGCAGTAATAGAAGTGACAACAACAACAACACTACTAAAAGATCATAGTAGAAATAATTGACAAAGTAGGTATTTTGTTGTGTATAGAGTGTTGGCATGTAATAAGCGGTTAATTATGAATACTCTGATCGATTTTGTTTTAAGTGGTCTATTTTATGTAAATTAACTTATTTTGTTTTAATGAAAGTTTAAAATTTCCATATTTTTCTTTAAGAGTCAAAGTTTGAAAAGTCAATGTGACACCTCTGACTCGTATTCGGGTCGGGTACGGGTTAGGGTATTACACATAATCTAAAAGTTGTTGTTTCATCCATAAAACTTGTGCACAACAACTACCGGCTGAAATGTATTCCGCTTCAATGGTAGATAATGCAACACAATTTTGTTTCTTTGAAAAACATGAAATCAACATACTTCCTAGGAATTGGAAAGTACCGGAGGTGTTTTTCCTATCTATTTTGCTTCCTCCATAATCCACATCACAGAAGGCATGAAAGCTAAAGCTAGGGTCTCTAGGATACCAAAGTCCTAAACTAGGAGTGTCCTTAAGGTATCTAAAGATTCTCTTAACAACTAGTAAATGTGATTCCTTAGGGCATGATTAAAATCTAGCACATAAGCAAATATTAAACATAATGTCTGGTCTACTTGCGGTTAGATAAAAGCAAAGAGCCAATCATTGACCTATATAATTTAACATCCACACATTTACCTCATTCATCTTTGTCAAGCTTTGTAGAAGAGCTCATTGGAGTGACATGAGGTTTCTCATTTTTTCAGTCCAAACTTCTTGAGCATATAATTGACTTACTTAGCTTGATTGTTGAAGATGCCATCTTTTTTTTCTTGATTTGGAGTCCCAAGAAATATAAGAGCTCCCCCATCATGCTCATCTCGAATTCACTCTGCATTAGCTTAGAGAATTCTTGGCAAAGAACATTATTAGTAGAACCAAATATTATATCATCAACATAAATTTGAAATACTAATAAATCTTTACCTTTATGCTTTAAAAACAATGTAGTGTCAACCTTCCCTTTTGAAAAACCTTTTTCAATTAAAAAATTTGACAATCTTTCATACCAAGCTCTAGGAGCTTGCTTTAAACCATAAAGTGCTTTTGTCAATTTAAAAACATGATCCAAAAATTTTGAATCTTCAAAACCAGGAGGTTGTTCCACATACACTTCTTCTTTTATAAAACCATTTAAAATGCACTTTTAACATCCATTTGATATAATTTAAGTTCATTGAAACATACAAATGCTAATAACATTCTAATTGCTTCTATCCTAGCTACGGGAGCGTATGTCTCATCAAAATCTATGCCCTCTTCTTGAGTATAGCCTTGAGCAACAAGTATATCCTTGTTCCTCAATATATTACCACTTTCATTAAGCTTATTCCTGAATACCCATCTAGTACCTATAGTAGATTTATTACTAGGCCTTTTAACTAATGTTCATATTTTACTTCTCTCAAATTGATTTAACTCTTCTTGTATAGCCATAATCCAATTTTCATCATCTAATGCTTCTTTAATATTCTAAGGCTCTATGCATGAGATAAATGCAACATAATTACATATATTTCTAATAGAAGATCGAGATGTTACCCCTTTGGATGGATCACCTATAACTTCACCATCCTTGACATAGTTGTAGTCTCTTGGATAAGAGACTTCCCTTTCTTCAATGGTTGGATTATCGAGAACATCATGAGTTTCCTTATCTTTCACGTCTTCCTTTGATGATGGTTCGCCAATGTCATGTCTAATGTAATTTGTGTTTACAATACATACATCATCATTCACACAAGAATCCTTCCTCGGAAGGGGATTATCATCGAAAACAACATGTATAGACTCTTCTAACACTAAATTTCTTTTATTAAATACTCGATAAGCTTTAGAATTTAAGGAATAACCCAGAAATATTTCTTCATCACTTTTAGCATCAAATTTGCCAAGATTTTCTTTACCGTTGTTTAAAACAAAGCATTTACATCCAAAATGATGAAAATAGCTAATTTTAGGCTTTTTTTTTGAAAATTTTATATGGAGTTTTCTTTAAAATAGGCCTAATAATTACTCGATTAATAATATAACAAGCAGTATTTGTGGCTTTCGCCCAAAAATATTTTGGCAAATTGTTTTCATAAAGTATGGTTCTAGCCATTTCTTCTAAAGTTCGATTTTTCCTCTCAACAACTCCATTTTGTTGAGGGGTTCTAGGTGTTGAAAAATTATGGCTACCATTAGAATTACAAAACTCGGTAAATCCAAGATTTTCAAATTCAGTTCCATGTCACTCCTAACACTAGTTATGGAGTAACCTTTTTCGTTTTGGATTACTTTTGAAAATGTGATGAATTTTTATAATACTTCATCTTTAGTATTTAATAATAGAACCCCAAGTATATCTAGAATAGTCATCTACCAAGACAAATGCATACTGTTTTCCACCCAAGCTAGTAGTTGTAGTTAGCCCAAAAAGATCTATATGGATCAATTGAAATACTCTACTAGTTGATATATCATTAATGGATTTAAAAGAAGCTCTTTGATGTTTTCCTTTAGCACATGCATCACAGATTTTATCTTTATCAAATTTTAGCTTTGGCAACCCTCTTACTAAATCTCTTTGAATTAGTCTTTGTAAAACACTCATGCTAGTATGTCCTAGTCTCCTATGCCATAACCAACTATCATGCTTATCCTTAGCAACTAGGCATAAATTAGTCATATTTATTGTATCTAAATGTACCATGTATATGTTTCCTATTCTATGACCAACAAGCATAATCCGATTAGATGCAATGTCGATTACTTTACAACCATTTATTTCAAATATGACATTGTATCCTTTATCGCATGATTGAATAATACTCAATAGATTATGCTTTAACCCATTCACATATAGTACATTTTTAATTTGTATGGAAGAGGTATTACCTATAGTACCTATACCTTCAATGTGACCTTTTGAATTATCACCAAAAGTCACCTCTCCTCCATTTTTGGCATTAAGCTCTATGAACCGGCTCTTGTCTCCGGTCATGTGTCTTGAGCATCAACTATCAAGGAACCATGAGTTTGAATCTGTTTCTCGTGCCTTATAACAATGCTCATTTTCGTACAAACATAGATTAATTTTTTATTTTTGGTACCCAATTTCTTTTGGGTCCATATTCATTAGTCTCCAAAATCCTAGTCCCCTTAGGTATCCATTTATTTAGGATATCCTTATCTTTAGTAGTAATGAGTTCTTTAGGAACCCATATACTTCTAACGATTTTTCCATTAGAGGTTTTTCGGGATTAAAAGAAGTTTTAAGATCATCAATTTTCTTTTGATGATCGTCATTTACTCTTGAAAGTAAGTTATTCAAATCGATATTTTTCTTTTTAAATTCATCTAATTTGATTTGAAATTCTTTGATCTTACTTTCAAGATCATTGTTGGACTTGGATATGAGATTATTTTCATTTTTCAATTTTGAAATATCATTTTTGTATTTTAAAAATAATTTTTCATAATCCGAAGCCAACTCAGTATATTCCTCTACTAACTCATCAAAAGAATAATCTCAAAATTAGATGAGTTAGAGGTTACCTGAGAGTTTTCCCCGATGGTCATCAAGCACAAGTTTACTACTTCTTGTTCATCTTCATCGGAACCTTCATTATCGCTCCAGGTAGCCACATGAGCCTTGTGCTTCTTCTTGAATTGACCCTTTTTCTATAATTACAGGCAATCGTATCTGACATGACCCAAATTTTTGTACTCGTAGCAAGTAATAGGGTCTTTCTCTTTCGGTTCATTTTTGAAGCCTTCATTTCGTTTGAATTTTCTTTCTCGGTTGGGCTTCATCAATTTTCTGAACCATTTGGAAAATAATGTCATTTCCTCGTCATCGTCATCTTTATTCGAATCACTCTCATCTCATATAGACTTGGGAGCAACTCTCACGTTCTTATTCTTCTCCACCTCCTTCTATGATTCGTCAATCTTCTTGAGGTCTACCTCATCTTGAAGCATCATTTCATGAGTGAGGAGTGAACCAATTAACTCTTCGAGAGTTAAGAACTTTAAGTTTTTAGCCTCGATGATTACTGTCTTTTTTTATTGCCAAGCTTTTAGAAGAGAGTAAACTAACTTCCTTACAAGTTTCTCATTTGGAATGATCTCTCAATATGATTTGAGACCATTGACAATCGTTGAAAATCTATACGTCATAGCTTTGATATCTTCATCCGGTTTCATCCTGAAATTTTCATAGCTATGAGTTAGGAACTAACTTTATATTCTTTTACCTCGTCTGTGCCTTCATGAGTGACTTGTAGTTTATCTCATATCTCCTTGGCAGTTGTACAAGATGAAACTCTCCCGTATTCATCCGGTCCAAGAGCACAAAAAATAATATGGATAGTCTTTGAGTTGAGCTGGAACAATCTTGTCTCTGCTTCACTCCACGTTCTAGAAGGAGTGGAATGAATGATGTATCTGTCTTCTATGATATTCCATGCTCCCATGTCACTTGCTTGAATGAAGTACCTCATTCTATTCTTCCAATAGGCATAGTTAGCTCCATTGAAAAAAGGAGGCTTGTTGACGCGCATTGAATCAAGACCAAAGTCGAAGTTTGAAGTGGAGGTCATTGATGACTTGATTATCGATATAACTCTTCCCGAATCGACTCAAGAGGCAATTAAAACTTCAAATGAGTGAGGCTCTAGTACCAATTGTTGAGTTAATCAATCGACGAAATAGCCAAGAGGAGGGTGAATTGGCAATACAAATTTTGGTGAAAGCTTTAGTAGAAAATAGAAAATAATTGCACAGCGATTTAGAGTGGTTCGACTTTCTCAACCAAAGTCTACGTCCACTACCTTAGCTATCCACACTAAGGATTTTCCAACAAATTCACTAATTTGTTCTTTCTTTTGAGGACAAAGAGTGACCTTACAACTCCCTCAAGAATTATACCCCAAATTCTTCAAAACACTCTCTCCTAAAGAGAAGAATACAAATTTCGCAAACTTACAAGAAAAACCTCATAAGGTAGATTGTTTGCACAATTCTAGAACAAAGAAAGAACACTCAAAAATAAATACAATAGAGCACAAATGGTGTTCTTAAAAGCAAAATGAATATTGAATGAAAAATAGGCTTGAAATGCTCAAACTTGAGGTTTGATGATTTCTCTTTGATTCTCTCTCAATTCTTCTTGATTGTTGTTGATCAATGGATCCTAAGCTTGTTTAAATACTCATTGGATCACTTCTGAACATTGGGAATCATTAGTGGAGTCAATAGAGCTGTTATTGTGTGAAAACAATTAATAAAACAGTTGGGAGCTTATGGTGCATCGATGCATAGCCAAGGTGCATCAGTACACTATGTGTAAAATTCAAATATTTTGACCGTTATAAGACTTAGTGCATCGGTACACTAGGACTGCATCGGTACACTAATTACATTCGATGTTTTAAACAAGCCAGGAGTGCATCGATGCATGGTCTGTGCATCGGTGCATAAAATGCATTCGATGTTTCAATAAAATTCAGAGTGCATCGATGCATAGTTGTGCATCGGTGCATAAAATGCATTCGAAATGTGGTGTGCATCGGTACATCCCTTCATGAAATTAATTTTTGGCTCATTTTTGGTTTGAAATACTTTGTGAAAATTGTTTCAAAAATATTTTAAGTTTAAAACACAATTTTACACTTTAGTAAGGATTGAAATTGATCTTTGAAACACTTGGAGTAATATTTTGATATTCGAATAATTGAATCGAATATACATAAAAAATTATTTGTAAAATCTTAAAATTCATTTATACTTAATTTTTTATATCGAAACATCAAAATGTTTTCAACAAGCCCCTTTTAAACACATACAAATTAAAACACATTTCTAATGCATACAATGAAATAAATGCAATAAATTAATTATATTACCAACCTTTAATAAGAATAAGGATGTTCCATTATTTAATTAAGAGAACATGATCTTTTTCTAATGTTTTAAGTGAAATCAATTTTAGTATTACACTTAGTAGGATATCCCTTATTTTAAAATCATCGGAAGTGACCTTCTTATACCTTAAGACAATCACTTCACTATAATTTTAAAATGAAAGGGTATTACTCTTAGTCCAATTTTTTGATCGAGTCAAAATATGTTTATGAGGATAACATACATTCAATTAAAGTAAAACCTAGTCCCATAGGCACCAAATTACACATTTACATGATGTCAAGTAAGCAAAATATAAAAAATATTACCCTTCCAATATCCATATACATGCATATACATTTTAGAAAACAGTGGGCAAACATATAAGAGTAAACGCAGATGTACATGTATTTGTGTGTGTGTTTTAATTTATTCAAAACGGGATAGGCACTATACACGCAAGGTATATAACAATAATAAGCTGGCATAGATAAAATACAAAAAAATTAGTAAAATATATGCAAACATATAAGGTTTACGAAAATTAAATGAGTAAATATATGTATAATTCAACATATATACATACGTAGAGAAAAATGAATGGGATTTAAAAAAAATTATCATATATATAGTTAATTAAAACTTAAGCAAATGTTTAAAAAGTAATGTGCATGCACATATAGGGTACAAACGCATATATAATATAAACTATAAATAAAGTAGAGCATACCCCTCCTTACATATACACACACATGTATATGCAAAAATGACTAAAGCAAAACAATAAAAAGTATAGAGAATAAATAATGTGAACAAAAACCTTAATGGTACACCAACAAGAAAAACAAATTTCATAGCATTAGGACTAAAATAGTATAACAAAAAGAATCAGGGATCAAATATAAAGAATCAATAAGTGCAAGTATGGACTAAATCATAACTTAGTAAAAAAACATGTGTTAAAATAAGATAATAAGAAGTACAAGGGTTAAACGAATAATAAAAAACTTCTACAAAAAAAAAGACTAAATTCAAATAGAATCAAAACGCCAATGAATATCGTCCAATAAAGCCAAGAAATTATTTAAGAATTAAGCTTAAACAATATGACTAAAATATAAATGAAGAAAAGATAAAACTAAAATTAAAACAATTAATTTCGGTTAATGACCAAAATGAGAACATTACAGACTAACAAGCTCCTAAGGCACTATTTAACCTTTTTCAATAAATGGGGAAGCCCTAGGTTAAAATGACATCGTTTTGGGTAATGATTAAATACCCTTTTATGGGATTTCAAAGAACCTTAACCCCATTTCCTTTTTTTCCAGTCGAAATTAAAGGAGAGAGGGAGAGAAGAAATTCTCTCAACACCCCTCTCATCGGAGACAAGGTTGCCTCTCATCGACGTCGCTAAATCAGTCACCGGCGATGGTGGCTGAAAAACTCAAAACGAACCTAAAATGCTCCCCTTTTCTTTTTAAACATGAATCTTTGGCCCTTTTTACTTAAATTCGGCTCTAAAATTCTAGATATAACAAAGAGAGCCGAATAATCTACCTTCCTTCGCTGTCAAACCCGTCGTTTGATGAGTTCTCGTCAAGGTATGTTGTTTCTTGCTCATCCACGAAAGCTTTGACCAGATAGATTCTCAATTTGAGGCCTTGAAACCGCGTAAAAGTTTTTTAGTTCTTTTTTTCTTTTTGTTCTGTTCGAATGCCCATTTTTCGGATCGCTCTTCCCCCTTTTTCTCTTTTTTTTTTAATTGATCCCTCTTCCTTTTTTCTGGTTTCCCTTTTTTCTTCTCTGAAAGAGCCCTTTTTTTTTATCTGAACTCAACCCCTTTTGATTTACTCTTTTTTTTTTATTATTGATGCATGCTTGTGGTTTCATGAGAATAGGGACTAGGTTGTAGGGATAAGAGTGTGGCAAACAGATAAGGAAAATCAGGTCTATGAATGCCTCGAATTTTTCGAGATTAGGCTTGATTTGTTGATAATTGTTTTGATATGATTTGAAACAGGGGTGATTCAGCTAAAATGGCGGTGGTGCGACATCAACGGTGACGAGAGAAGCCGAACGAGTGCTCTAGTGGAGGCGGCAGTGGCTCTCTTTCTTGGAAGAGGCGACGGCAGCGGCAGTAGGTGGTTAACCCTAAGTTAGGATTAGCCAATGTGTTAACATGATGGGTCATTAGGGTTTTATAATTTGGATATGCTGTTAGGCTTGCTTTGATTGGGCCATTGGGTCACTTGTAATCTGTAAAAATAAAATAAAATAAATAATAATATAATAATAAAATGGTTTCGACTCGGACAAAAACGAGTGTCTACAACAGACGATGTTGTTGAAGGAATGAGTGTCTTTGCTGCTGTTGGCACAGTGATTTGTACCAGTGATGAAACATGGATCACCGGCTTTCCAAAAGATGATTGGTGTTGCAAGTCCACTACAGGCAGAGCTTCGGAGCATTTTTTATGGATTACAGGTTGCATGGAGTCGTGGTGTTCTACGCATACAGGTGCAAAGTGATAGCCTTCAAGCCATTCAACTGATCAAGAACTCAAATGTTGGGAAAGATTTGCTCCACCTAATCCGAGCGATAGCCACCCTCTGCAATCGTGATTGGTTTATAGAGTTTATTTGGATTCACCGGGACGATGGCATGGCCAAACTCACTCTACCACGTAATTACAATCTGTACTCATTCTCTGTCGCTCCATGGTCCATCGCCCATCTGTTGGAAAGAGAACTCTTAGGTCCCCCATATATCAGAACTGTTATAACTAGGTAAGGCCTTTGCATTTTTCTCAATAAAAAAAATATTGCATAAGTATATATTATATCCATATCATATTGTTCACTTAGAAGAGATCGAGGTTCAATTGATCTTCTATAAAAAAAATGTTGGTCAAGATCTTAGCTCGAGAAATATAAAAAAAAAATGTGTAACAAAAAAGTTCTATTGATAAGGGTGTATTTGTTGGGACGTTTGTAAAACGAAAACTCCATCGGTGAAGGTGCATGTACTCAATTCTATTAACGGTAAACTACACGAGTGACCACTAAACTATTATTTATTTTCATTTTGATCACTGACATTTTGATTTCATCAATTAGACCACCAACTATTTAAATGCTTAAATCAAACCACTGGTCGTTAATTTTTAAATGATGTGGTGACGTGACAGTTAATAAAATTGCATAATTATATATTTGGTCTTTAATATTTACACATTCTATCAATTTAGTCACTATTTTGATTCAATTAAATAAATTTAACCTTCTAATCCGAATGTGCCACGTGTCATTATATGATTGGATGATTAATGTAATTAATTTTAATATTTTAATTAAATAAATTTTCTCACTAATCAGGTGATGATAGGTGTCACCACTTGTGTAAAGGGAAAACATATTAGAATAGAATAGTACTTGGGGGATTCAAACTAGAAATTTGGTCCTTGAGCATGCCTATTCCACTAGGCCAAGCCATCTATTTGTTTTAAATTGCACAATTTTTTATATATTACACACACTAATGTAAGGCTCAAAAATTAAAATGAGTTTAATATTTTTATTCTTAAATTATAGTGAATGTAAAACTTACAAATAAAAATAAGTTTAATATTTTTATTCTTATATTAAACTATTTTTATTTTATGATTTAGATTCTATAAATAATTTTAATATAGTTTTATGTTTTAATATAATTTATATATTATTATTATTTTAAAAAATTATAAAAAAATCATATAAAAATATTAAACTTGTTTTTATTTTTGTGATTTGAATTCTCTAAATAATTTTAATATAATTTATATAATATTATTTAAAAATAATATAAAAAATGTTAAACTCATTTTTAAAAATAATATAATTTATATATATATGTGTGTGTGTGTGTGAAATAATCTCAAACAGAATAGGTAAAAGACTGTGCATGTAACACCCCCAACTCGTATCCGACCCGGATCCGAGTCTGAGGTGTCATATTTACTTTTCAAACATTTTTCTTTACAAATTTATTAAAACTTAAATTTGTGATTCAATAAAATGAATACTTCACATTAATTAAAAATCAATTGGTTCTACAAAACATATCAGAGCAAATTCAACTCAATTCTCTTAGTACATGCCAACTACTTTCAATAAATAAAATACATATAATTCCAAAATTCTTGTCTGATCTGATCATGGTAAAGGAGACGCTCACTTATCTTGCTCCTCTTTGCTCCTTAATCTTCTCGAAACCTACGTGAGAAACACTCACACGCTAAGTCGATGACTTAGTGATGCATATAAAACATATATGCATATAAAACATATGATGTAACTCTAACTCCTAACAATGCATGAACATTAAATACAGTAATATCATATCAAATCATACATATCCATGTACGATCATTTCCATTATTACCAATCTTATCATTAGTCCATATAACTTTATACTCTTATACATAATATTCGTAATCACCATATCATGAATTAACCAAGCAATACACAACATTACATAAATCCTGTAATCTATTTCATATAACAAGTCACATATACATATCACATACAGTATATTTGTTTAATCTCTTTATTAGCTCATGTACACATTTGAGAACTAAATATATGTGAGTACATTGAGGTTGTGCACATATACTGTCACCACAACTAGTATAAGAATCCACTGAGTGGCATGTGAAATCTATGTCCCAAAGGACGTCATCTATGTCCCGAAATACCTATCCATATGTCCCGAAGGACATAGGTACCTATCCATATGTCCCGAAGGACATAGGTAACCCTCGACTATTGGCATGCCAACTATACCTCTAGTTCTCATGACACGTAACATGGGCATTAACAATTATATCATTTCACATATTCAAACATTCATATCACATATCTCTTATCACATGTCTTATCTCTTGTGATAATGTAATCACATAACTTTGTATCACATAGCACATGTCATTTCTTATGAATTCATTTATATCATGTAGCACATATAACTCATATACCTTCTTACATGTTCACATAGGTCATATCATATGGCTCTTATCTTTTCATATAGTTTATGTTTTATTTTCTTATATTCACATAATTCACATACATATCATACATACCAGGCATGTTCACACAAATCATGTGACATGTGCAATAACATACAACACATACATCATGTCAAACATATGCTCATATTAATGAATTCATGCATTCTACTATATGAAATAGACTTGTCGCAAGTCTTACTTCCATTAAACATCATATACTATCCAATATGCACTCACCTGGCCTCACTAGTCAATATTGATCGCATACTTCTTCCTTGCTCGATCTTATTTCGTTGATTCATCAAATACTCGCTTCCGATCAATATCTACACAATCATACATTTGATATGCATGAAGAATTCTAAATTATATAATTCGATCCTTAATAATTCAAGCTAATCAAAATGCTTAATACAATTTCCACTTTGAGTAGTATCGGTACCCCCATGCATGGTACTGCTTAATACAATCCTTACTTAGATTTTATAAATAATTTTAATATAGTTTTATTTTTTAATATAATTTATATATTATTATTATTTAAAAATAATTATAAAAAATAATTCATATAAAACTATTAAACTTGTTTTTATTTTTGTGATTTGAATTCTCTAAATAATTTTAATATAATTTATATAATATTATTTAAAAATAATATAAAAAAAGTTAAACTCATTTTTAAAAATAATATAATTTATTTATATATATTTGTGTGTGTGTGTGTGCATGTGTGTGAAATAATCTCAAAAAGAATAGGTAAAAGATTGTGCATGTAACACCCCCAACTCGTATCCAACCCGAATCCGAGTTCGATGTGTCACATTGACATTTCAAACATTTTTCTTTACAAGTTGATTAAAACTTAAATTCGTGATTCAAGAAAATGAATACTTTACATTTATTAAAAATCAATTGGTTCTACAAAACATATTAGAGCAAATTCAACTCATTACTCTTAGTACATGCCAACTACTTTCAATAAATAAAATACATATAACTCCAAAATTCTTGTTTGATCTGATCATGGTAAAGGAGAGGATGACTTGTCTTACTCGTCTTTGCTCCTTAATCTTCTCGAAACCTACGTGTGAAACACTCACGCGCTAAGTCGATGACTTAGTGATGCATATAAAAGATATGATGTAACTCTAACTCCTAACAATTCATGAACATTAAATACAGTAATATCATATCAAATCATACATATTCATGAACAATCATTTTCATTATTACCAATCTTATCATTAGTCCTTATAACTTTATACTCTTATACATAATATCCGTAATCACCATATCATGCATTAACCAAGCAATACACAACATTACATAAATCCTGAAATCTATTTCATATAACAAGTCACATATACATATCACATACATTATATTTGTTTAATCTCTTTATTAGCCCATGTACACATGTGAGAACTAAAGATATGTGAGTACATTGAGGTTGTGCACATATGCTGTCACCACAGATCATATAAGAATCCACTGAGTGGTATGTGAAATCTATGTCCCGAAAGACGTCATCTATGTCCCAAAGGACCTATCCATATGTCCCGAAGGACATAGGTACCTATGCATGTGTCCCGAATGACATAGGTAACCCTCGACTATTGGCATGCCAACTATACCTCTAGTTCTCATGACACATAACATGGGCATTAACACTTATATCATTTCACATATTCATACATTCATATCACATATCTCTTATCACATGTCTTATCTCTTGTGATCATGTAATCACATAACTTTGTATGACATAGCTCATATCATTTCTTATGAAATCATTTATATCATGTAGCACATATAACTCATATACCTTCTTACATGTTCACATAGGTCATATCATATGGCTCTTATGTTTTCATATAGTTTATGTTTTATTCTCTTATATTCACATAATTCACATACATATAATACATACCAGGCATGTTCACCCAAATCATGTGACATATGCAATAACATACAACACATACATCATGTCAAACATATGCTCATATTAATGAATTCATGCATTCTACTATAGGAAATACACTTGTCGCAAGTCTTACTTCCATTAAATATCATATACTTTCTAATATGCACTCACCTGGCCTCACTAGTCAATGCTGATCTCATATTTCTTCCTTGCTCGATCATATTTCGATGATTCATCAAATACTTGCTTTCGATAAATATCTACACAATCATACATTTGATATGCATGTCATAATTCTAAATGTTATAATTCGATCCTTAATAATTCAAGCTAATCGAAATGCTTAATACAATTTCCAGTTTGAGTAGTATCAGTTCCCCCATGCATGGTACTACTTAATACAATCCTTATTTAGATTCTATAAATAATTTTAATATAGTTTTATTTTTTAATATAATTTATATATTATTATTATTTAAAAATAATTCATATAAAAATATTAAACTTTTTTTATTTTTCTGATTTGAATTCTCTAAATAATTTTAATAAAATTTTATATAATATTATTTAAAAATAATATAAAAAATGTTAAACTCATTTTTACAAATAATATAATTTATTTATAAATGTGTGTGTGTGTGTGTGTGAAATAATTTCAAACATAATAGATAAAAGATTGTGTATGTAACACCCCTAACCAGTATCCAACCCAAATTCGAGTATGAGGTGTCACATTGACTTTTCAAATATTTTTTCTTTACAAGTTGATTAAAACTTAAATTCATGATTCAAGAAAATGAATACTTTACATTAATTAAAAATCAATTGGTTCTACAAAACATATAAGAGCAAATTCAACTCAATTCTCTTAGTAAAAGCCAAATAATTTCAATAAATAAAATACATATAATTACAAAATTCTTGTCTGATCTGATCATGGTAAAAGAGAGGTTGACATGTCTTGCTTCTCTTTGCTCCTTAATCTTCTCGAAACCTACGTGTGAAACACTCACATGCTAAGTCGATGACTTAGTGATGCATATAAAACATATGATGTAACTTTAACTCCTAACAATGCATGAACATTAAATACAGTAATATCATATCAAATCATACATCTTCATGTACAATCATTTTTATTATTACCAATCTTATCATTAGTCCTTATAACTTTATACTCTTATACATAATATTCGTAATCACCATATCATGCATTAACCAAGCAATACACAACATTACATAAATCATGTAATCTATTTCATATAACAAGTCACATATACATATCACATACAATATATTTTCTTAATCTCTTTATTAGCCCATGCACACATGTGAGAACTAAAAATATGTGAGTACATT
Organism: Hibiscus syriacus; assembly: GCF_006381635.1. NCBI lineage: Eukaryota > Viridiplantae > Streptophyta > Magnoliopsida > Malvales > Malvaceae > Hibiscus > Hibiscus syriacus. The sequence continues at coordinate 19,259,364 of NW_024063471.1, forward strand.
GAGGTTATGCACATATGCTGTCACCACAGCTCGTATAAGAATCCACTGAGTGGCATGTGAAATCTATATCCCGAAGGACGTCATCTATGTCCCGAATGACCTATCCATTGTCCCGAAGGACATAGGTACCTATCCATATATCCCGAAGGACATAGGTAACCCTCGACTATTAGCATGCCAACTATACCTCTAGTTTTCATGACACATAACATGGGCATTAACACTTATATCATTTCACATATTCATACATTCATATCACATATCTCTTATCGCATGTCTTATCTCTTGTGATCATGTAATCACATAACTTTGTATCACATAGCTCATGTCATTTCTTATAAAATCATTTATATCATGTAGCACATATAACTCATATAACTTCTTACAGGTTCACATAGGTCATATCATATGGCTCTTATCTTTTCATATATTTTATGTTTTATTCTCTTATATTCATATAATTCATATACATATAACACATATCAGGCATGTTCACATAAATCATGTGACATATGCAATAACATACAACATATACATCATGTCAAACATATGCTCATATTAATGAATTCATGCATTCTACTATAGGAAATAGACTTGTCGCAAGTCTTACTTCTATTAAACATCATATATTATCTAATATGCACTCACATGGCCTCACTAGTAAATATTGATCTCATACTTCTTCCTTGCTCGATCTTATTTCGTTGATTCATCAAATACTTGCTTCCGATCAATATCTATAAAATCATACATTTGATATGCATATCAGAATTCTAAATGTTATAATTCGATCCTTAATAATTCAAGCTAATCGAAATGCTTAATATAATTTCCACTTTGAGTAGTATCGGTACCCCCATGCATGGTACCGATACTTCCCTAACTATGATATCGATACCAAGCTAGGGTATCGATACCCTTTTTACATTCGAAATACTTATTTCAAAAATGGGTACTGATACTGACCTTATGGTATCGGTACCTTATGAACAATTTATAAATTATTTCCTTATGCTATCGATACTCATTCAACAAGTATCGATACCCACACTTTAATAATCACTTATTTTCTCTTTGAAGTATTGGTACTTAATGAACAGTACCGATACCCCTAGCCCATAATACAATTCTTTAACCCGAAAATCTTACTAAACTCAATTAATTCTTCTTCTATAAAATCATTTTAACCCTTGAGACTTAACTATACTTATTCAAATCTTCTTATATCCATATAACACATTATCATCTTCAATAACTCATCATAATTCTTGAAACTAAAAATCTTACCAAATTTCCAATATGTTCTTAATTTACTTCTATCACTTCTAACTTCTTAATAAGACCCTTGACAAGTCAAATTCAACTTTAAAATCCAATTACTCCTTCTATTTCAATAATTCACTCAAAAACGCATTTTACTAAATCTCTTATAACTTGTTCATCCTTGAGTTTTAAGCCACTTTAAATCTTCCCTTAAGCTTTCTTATCACTCAAGAATCAAAACCAGCTTAAACATGAAATAAAACCTTAACATGAGACCAAATTACCTTATTCATAGTGTCACAGAAGAGAAGAGGAAAAAGGTAGCTGAGCTCAAACTCTCCAGACTTTTCTTTCCCCTTTTTCTTCTTAATCCCCACGTGTTTTATACCCCATAAAGGAAAAAATCTTTCTTATGAAAAGACTAGTTTACCCCTTATTTGATTTAATATTTACTAAACAATTCCTCACAAAATATTCCCAATTAAATCCTTGAACTTTTAACTTATTTTGAAATTGAGCACAAAGCTTTCAAAAATTCACATTTCAATCACTAGCTCTGTTTTGGGATGTTACAAATCTCCCCTCCTTTTAAGAAAATTCGTCCTCGAATTTTCACTGCACACATTGATAAGAACATATCTTCTAATGTTCTCATGTTGCTTTCTTTACTTAATCTTTCCTGTTTATCGCTAGTAAACTTACCGTTTTCCTACTCAATTCATCATATACGTCCAACCTTTATAAATCCATATAATATCATTCATTTTATAGACAGTAACTCCAATCCTTGCTCCTCAATATCATAAATCAATTGATTTCTTTCATTATTCTCTAATTGCTTTGCCACATAAACCAAACCTTTACTTACTCCTTAATCCTTGTCTGTATTTACGATACACATATTCTTTTCATATAACTTTACGTACTCGTCCAAAGAATATCACCACTTTATAATAAAAGGTGATAACTTACTTCATTTCCTTATACAAATTTCAATTAATCTTAAACGAAATTTTGATACATCACTTATAACGACTCTTTCTCGTTCACTAAGAATTTAAGATTTTACAACCTCAATATCAAACTTATAATCTATACCTCAATCTTATTCTTGTCATACTGGATCCTTTAAACTCCATCTTTTCCATTTCCTTATCCAAATTTTTTTTCATACATCAAGATCTCCTTATAACATAGGTCATATCTTTTCCCTTATACTCCCATACTCTTTTCATATCACTCATACTTATCCCTGATCATCAATCTTTATAGCATTTTCATAACTCTGATAGTCAACACTACTTGCATAAATCTTATTCTTTGTAAAAGTTTTGTTTAAATCACAATACACATATCATTTTTCATCATCTTAAACTTTTCTACTACATCGTTAGCTTTCTTAATATATGTGAATCCTTATCTCCTTGACTACATCACATCTATATGATCAAGATACATAACCAATCATATCCAAATCCCCACCATACTTGGTTAGCTTAACCTAACATCCCCTTCTAATCCTTTATCTCTAATACACTTACTATCACCTAACTTTGTTAGTCAACCCAGTTCCTTCAATCTAGAGCGTAAACCTTCATCAAACCATTCATATACAATCTTTCCAGTCATAATAACTCATCCTCCATTTACTCAACTTATCAAACATTTACTCTTGCTCATACATAGTACTATTCCCCTGTTTCAACTCAAAACGTTCTAACTTTCTTTGACTTATAAACTGATCGTCGATATACCCATTCTTAAACTTTTCTGAAAACAATAACCACATCATATTGATCTTTTAATGTTCTTAAGGTGACACTTTTCCATCATATTCTATCTTATCCACGTAATAACGAAACTACTTTATATCACATTTCCAATTCAAAACAGTGGAGACCTTCTAATGCAATTCTAACATGGTTTCAACTTTCGAAAATCAATCTTTGCTCTTACAAGGCACTTCCTGAGGTGTCCGCTCTTAACCCTACCTGGACAGGGCAAGTGAATTGCTACCACCATTAGGTTTATCTCTCACTTTTCTTCAAAAATTCTCATAATCAGATTTCTACTATAACATACTAATCTTATTTTATTAGCAAGACATCACACTCCTTACATTATCAGATAATAAATTTTCACTTTATGTTGGTGATCGCTTGTGAATGTATATGCTAAGACAAGCTAATCTGTGTAAGTATACACAATCGATACAAGTAATATAGTAGTGAGTGAGTATCGTCTCCACAGGGATTGGATTAGAAATATCTTTTCACCACAACTAGAACTAATACCACAAAATAATCCTCCTAAGTATTAAGAACTAATATTAAGGAGCTAAGAATAATGATTCAATGATTTCAGACAAGTGTGGTCGAGATAAAGAAATTATGCAGACAGATAAAACAAAATATGTATTGGATTAAATATAATGCAAACAACCTCACATATTCAAACGTGTCACAGAGCACTGATGCTAAACCATTATCTCAGAAACAATTATTTTAAGCTCAAAATGAATTATTATGACTCACTAAACTGCCCGACATGATTACTAAGTATTCTTAGACAGTTGTTATGGCAATACCTCTCAGCGTTAACTATAGATGTTGTCTTAACCTACTATAGCCATTATCTCTTTTAGTCATTTGAAACTCACTCCTTATCTCTAAGGTAGACAAGTTAGAACTTCGCCATCTCGGATTCATTCTTTTGCTCACTTTGATCTCTCTTAATTCTCTAGAATTCAAGAATCCCTAGGCGATCTCTCGATGCTCTTACATTGCCCAGACATGTTTTACCGAAACCCTAGGCGATCTATCGATGCTCTTACAGTGTTAAGGCAAAATATTTAAACTATGAGCAAAACAATCATAAGAAAACATAATTCATCATTCATAAACATAAAATATTGATCAGGAAAAACAAAGTTTAACACCAAGTAAAGCATTCATGGTGTTTTCAAAGATCATCCAAGATTAAACCGTTTAATACAACCCTAAATAAAATAAGAGTTTAAGAACAAAGGAAGAACAAATCCCAAAACCGGGGGCTCTGTCACGACAATCCTGATCAGAACTATGCCTGCCTTGGTGATCACCCTCTCTCGAGGCCTGATCATCGCTCAGCTATCGTCTGGCTATAGAGGACACCAAGGAAGACTGTGGGGGTAGACGGAGGGAAAGCACTGTAGTTGATTGCTCATGCCTAAGGTAAAGCTTTTCTTTCTTCTTCCTTGCCCTCTCTTTTTGCGGCTACGGCTGGTAATTATAAGGAGAATCTCCTAAGGGTTTGCATGATTTTGGAGTTTCCTTAATTAGTCGTTATTAATTTCCCAAACTTAAAAAGGAAAGGCGACTGGCAGTTGTCAGGATATTCAAGGCTTGCTTGCACGTGAAGCATGTCATCCAGCTAGCATGTGACATAGGCGGTTTCGCCAAATTTGCTTCAGACTTCTTCATATAAATCTTGCCTCGGTGAGATAAATCTGCTCCTCACATTCTCATCTGCTCCATTGGCCTTTGCAACTTTTCATTGTCACGACTGAAATGTTCTTCCTCTGTAGAATTCCTGCATAAACATAACTCAAACAACCCCTTCTCCTCAGCAACATCAGTTAAGCCAAATAAATCTTGCCTAGGTAAAACTTATCCACCATAACCTATATGTAACTAAATGCAATGCATACTTTGTTTAGATGAGCAATAACTTAAGTGAAAAGACTAGAATTTAAGTCTTTTTATGGAGTTATCACACCCCCAAACGTAAGCTATTGCTTGTCCTCAAGCAATGGATAATAGCTAGAAGAAAATCAAAAATTTCATGGCAAAGAAGTATCAAGAACATCACCAGGTTTGAGATTTTAGCCCTCAGTAAAAATATGTGGCCTCAACATGTTTGACAGTCATATTAGTCAAGTTCCTTCCCTAATCAGGATTCTTTGCTATTGTGTGTGCGTGATTGTAACCATTCTATGCATAGAGGTAATTAGAAAACTTAAATTAAGCACTTCTAGGTTGTCAAGGCAACAAATTATTCATCAGGCTTAGTTTATACTCCTAGATATTTATCAACTTTTATTCTCTTTATTCATATTTTTTTTATATAGGGGAGTCAGCTCATCACAACTACCATTCCATACTCTAGGTGAAAGGGAGCATACCTTCCACCCCCAAGCTAGTCGGGCAGAGTCATCATGTGACTACTTTCATTCACTCATATGCCTCGGCTACTCTTAATTTCTTTTGGAGTTTTTATTATTCATGCCTTTTCACAGAAGAGTATCCCTTTGTATTTTTTGAATTTTCAAGTTTTTAAACACTAAAGAGTTTTTACCTTATCCCTAGAATATTTTTGAAGTCTCGGCAATTAGAAAGTTCTTTCCTAAAAAAACTACAGATTACCTAGAGCAAAGACAGCCTACAATCGTGTTTATAAGTTTTAAAGGATCAAGCCTAGGGTTGGTTCTCTTCTTCGGATAGTCATTACAATAATTCTTGCCTAGGCAATAAAATTTTGCATTCATCATTGGGCATCCCCAATTCATTCCTAACAATAATCCTAACCTTCTTATGTCATGACAACCAAAATTTTCAACCAATTAACATCAATTACTATTTAACAAAGTATGGCAGAATGGACAACACCTCCCCCAAACTTGAGGGATGAATTATCCTCAATGCATTAAAACTACACTAAATGATGTTATATATAAATGCGAGAAAAAAATGAAAACTACAAAAACTGACTGTGGTGGTGTGGTTTGACTGGACGCCCTTGTGCGGCGTCGTTTGGGAGGGGAAGGGCTCTCGGATCCCGAGTTTACTACTTCTGGCTGAGAAGGAGACGGTTGAAGTATACACCCTACCGTTCTCTTGTATCGCTTCTTGCTGGTCGAAGCTCGGGCTGGAGTGGACTGCTCGATCACGGGAGTCGGTTGTGCTGGAACTGGTGGTGGACTAGGAGTTGTTGTTGGGGCTGGTGGTGTTGATCGAACTGGGTATGGAATAGGATCCTGCTTAGGCTGCTTTTGGTGCTGGCGTGAAATCTTCATCATTGAAGAAGTGGGGTGGAGTATCACTGCTACTTTTGGTGGTGGAGAAGGATGAGGAACTCCTCGGTGTCGCCGTGGCTTTCTTCTGGTACGGGTGGGACATGGGTTGCCAATGGTGGCACATCGGTGGGCACCTCTGGTGGAATGTCTAGAGGGACATAAGATGTCGAGGCATGGAATGTGCTACCGCCCGCATTGTAGTTGAGGATGACACTGGGGAAGGTTGGCAGTCTGATCTTTGTGGCTAGGAGAAACTCCTTGATGAAGGTGTTGAGTTGCATGTCCCTTGCCTTGGCGTATTCAAAGTAAATTTTCACGTGGTCCTCCAGGTGCCCGATCTTTTCATGCGTGTGCGTGACCACAGCGACCATTCTAGTCACGGTAACCGATTTTGCTCCTCGCTCCATACCCTCCTTTGGGTCGTCATCATTGAAACTCATCAACTCGAGGACCTTTTTCTTTGTAATACCCTCCTTGGTTTGATGAAGTCTTCGAATGGTTTCTCAATAACCTTTTTATTTCTGCACAGCGCGGTTATAAGGTTTGAGAATAGAAAGGTTACCACAATTGTTCTTGGTACAATCATGGATCTGCTCAAAGATGATTTCACCCACATCAATCATCCTACTGTATATGATCGAGTGTAACAGTATCAGCCTCTTAACGAGGATAGTGGTGTTGTGGGACGTTGGCATCAGTTTGCCTTTAAGAAAATGGTTACATGGTTTCACATGTGGTTTAAGGATTCGGCGATCTACTCGCTTTCTTGTGGGGGCATTCCCTTCGAACTTGGCCCGCCCAAAACATAAATTCTATAGAACTTCACTTTACGTTTCTTATTCTGCCTCGGCCATAAATCTCTTATACTGGTCATTCACTTTCCCCAACTTAAAGTATCTGTTAAGTGCAGAAGGGGAAAAGAGAATGAGTTTTTCTCGAATATATACCGTGTGGTTGGAGGTGTCTGCAAGGTGGGCATAGAACTCCCTCACCATTACTGGTACTACGGCTTTAGAATTACGAGCAAACTTCTCCCAGATATGCTTCTTTATGACGTCCATCACCTCAGGGCCAAACTGCTCTTCTCCCTCGACTGGAAAAACGAATCGATCTTCCAAATAGACTTGGCGTTGATGAATGGTTTTGAAGCGTGCCTCTGCTTCGGCTATTTGGAAACGTTCGAAACTCTGTCTAGGGGCTGGGGGCCGGTCTCGATCTCACCATTTTTCCTGGCTGATTTTAGTGGTGGCGATGGGGAGGTATTTTGAGAGAAAGAAAAAAATTTCTGGTTTGTAAAGAAAGAAGGAAACATGATGATGATGAAGAATAGTAGGTAGTTTTTCTTAGAAAGTGATGGGTGGTTTCGGGGCATTTTGGTCTTTACACGGTGGAGAAAAGATTTCTCATTAAATGAGAAATATTTGATAAGACATAAATAGGAAGAAAGGATTTATTTCCCTCTTTATTCTACCGCCAAAACACGTACCCTAGGGCTTCTTCTTTTTTCTTCATGCATGCTTCAACTCCCCATGTTACCATGTGTTCCTTGCTCGCCTACAATATGAAAGAAGAAAATAATAAAATAAAACAGATTAAAGCATAAAATAACTTAACTTATTTATGTACAGAATTCATATTTTCGTTGCCTAGGCAACTAATATTTGCTCAATTAAGATAAACAAACTCTTGGGCATCATGTGCCAACGATGCCGGTTTGTCACGCATGACTGGGGTTCCTTTGTACTCCTTAAGTCTCCCGTTCACTTTGAAGATGGAACCATCATTTATGAATTTCATTTGCTGTCATGGACTTGGTGTACGATGAATGGTCCTGACTATCGTGATTTTAGCTTGCCTGGGAATAACTTAAGGAGTGAATTATAGAGCAGTACTTGTTGTCCAGAATAAAATTACCTCAGCAATATTTTTCTGTCATGCCATCATTTTGTTTTCTCCTTGTAAAGGCGGGCATTCTCGTATGCATGTGCTCTAAATCCATCCATCTCGTTCAGTTACAATAGTCTTCTTTCTCTAGACAGCTGAGCATCCATGTTTATCTTTTTGATGGCCCAATAAGCTTTGTATTTGAGTTCAACCAGTAGATGACATTCTTTTCCATAGACTAGCTTGAATGGGGACATTCCCAGCGGTGTCTTGAATGTTGTGTGATAAGCCCACAGTGCTTCATCTAGCTTCGGCGACCAATCTTTTCGACTTGGGTTTACCATTTTTTAAAGGATCTTCTTGATTTCTCGGTTAGATATTTCGGCTTGTCCATTCTTCTGAGGGAGATACGCCATAGCAATTCTATATCGTACTCCATATCTTTTCAGTGCCTTGGTAATCAATTTATTATCAAAATGTGTCCCTTCATCGCTAATGAGAGCTCATGGTGTTCCAAAGCGGGTGAATATATTTTTGTGCAAAAACTTCAACACCGTCTTTCTTAGGTGTTGCAATGGTTTCAACCCATTTTGATACGTAATCCACTGCCAAGAGAATGTACATATCTCCGAATGATGTTGGAAAAGGTCCCATGAAATCTATGCCCCATAGGTCAAAAAGTTCGATCTCCAGAATGTTTTTCCATGGCATCTCAGGTCGTTTCGAGATGTTTCCTGTACGTTGACATCTATCACATGACTTGTAGAATTTATGCACATCTTTGAACAGGGTTGGCCAATACAATCCCAACTGAAGCACTTTTGTTGCTGTTCTCATCCTACCAAAATGTCTTCCATATGGTGATAAGTAGCATTGGAGTAAGATATCTTGTTATTCTTCTTCCAGAATGCACCTTTGGATTATTTAGTCTCCGCACTGCTTGAATAGAAATGGTTCGTCCCAGTAGTAATATCGCACATCATGTCGAAATTTCTGTTTTCCCTGGCTAGATAAATCAAGAGGAATAATACCACTAACAAGAAAATTAACGATGTCAGCATACCACGGTACAACCGTGACAAAAAATATTTTCTCATCAGGGAAATCCTCTTTAATATATGTGATGACAAGATAATCAGGTTTGTTATTTAGCCTATACAAATGGTCTGCCACTTGATTTTCTATACCTTTTCTATTCCTGATCTCTAAATCAAATTCTTGCAGTAATAATATCCACCGAATTAGTCTAGGCTTTGCATCTTTTTTATTAATAAGATATTTAATAGCTGAGTGATTTGTATGCACAATTACCTTAGTGCCTATTAGATATGGCCTAAACTTATCGAATGCAAATACTAATGCTAAGAAATCCTTTTCAGTGGTGGTATAGTTCATTTGAGCATCATTAAGTGTTTGGCTTGCATAGTAGATAACATGAAAAATTTTACTTTTTCGTTGCCCTAGCACTGCTCCGACTGCATAGTCACTAGTGTCATTCATAAGCTCAAATGGTTCATTCTAGTACAGTGGGATAACTATTGGTGTTGCTGAAAGCTTTTTCTTCAAATCTGAGAAGGCATTTAAACAATCATTAGTAAACACAAATGGAAGATTTTGTTGAAGCAAAAGACATAAGGGCTTAGATATTTGAGAAAAGTCTTTTATGAACCGCCAATAGAATCCTGCATGTCTAAGGAAACTGCGTACACCTCGCACATTAGTAGGTGGGGGAAGATTTGCAATTGCGTCCACCTTGCCTTTGTCTACTTCGATGCCATGTCATGAAATTTTGTGTCCCAACACTATTCCTTTAGTTACCATAAAATGGCATTTTTCCCAATTCAGTACTAGGTTGGCTTTTTCACAACGTTTCAACACCTTGTATAAATTGTCGAGGCATCGGTCAAAGTCATCATCCGAAACAGAGAAGTCATCCATAAATATTTACATGCACTCTTCCACCATATCTGAAAAGATTTCCATCATGCATCGTTGGAATGTAGCTGAAGCGTTACATAGTCCAAACAGTATTCGCCTAAATGCATAGGTACCATACGGGCATGTGAACGTTGTTTTCTCTTGGTCTTCGGGAGCTATGGCAATTTGATTATACCCCGAGTATCCATCGAGGAAGCAATAAAATGCCTTTCCCGCTAATCTATCCAACATTTGATCGATGAAAGGGAGGGGAAAATGATCCTTCTTTGTGGCTTTGTTGAGATTCATATAATCCATGCATATGTGCCAGCCCGTGACTGTTCTCATGGTGAGTAACTCATAATGCTCGCTTTTAACCACGATTACACCACCTTTCTTTGGCACGCATTGGACTGGGCTAACCCATGAACTATCGGATATAGGATAAATCACTCCCACATCTAGCTATTTTATTATTTCTTTCATGACTACCTTCTTCATGATCGGGTTAAGCCATCTTTGGGGTTCTATCGAGGTGTTGTGGCTATCTTCAAAATTGATTTTATGCATGCATGTGGTTGGATTGATTCCTTTCAAGTCTGCCATCGTCCATCCTATAGCTTTTCTATGTTGTGACAAAACATTCAACAAACTCTTCTCCTGTTCGGAGGTTAGGTTGGCAGAGATTATCACTGGTAAAGTTTCATCAACTCATAGATAAGCATATTTCAAATGTGATGGTAAAGTATTAAGCTCTAATTTCGGTGCATGTTGTGAAGATGACTCTTGAGATTTAACTTCATTATAATCTAAAGGTTCGAATTTCATACCTGACCTATAAAAAAATCTCAATTGGTCATTTGTCTTTCATTCACATATTGCCTTGGTATCGCTTTCAGGGTGTTCAGTGTGCAGATTTTCGTTGTCGTGGCCATGATTGTTAGAACCGTCTTCTGAAAATATTTCGACAGGGCCAAAGTTTTCTACTTCATGTATTTTTGTTATAGGTTCATGGTACAAATTGTTGTACTCATCGAGCCATAGGGATTCACCTCATCCCAGGATTGCCTTTTCTTCAATCTTATTAATGCATTGGCATTCCTCTGGATCGTCTGCGTATTTCATAGAGTTGAATACATTGATCGTGACACTTTACTCTCACACTCTCATGGTGAATTCTCCCTTTTCACAGTCTATTAGGATTCTGCTTGTGGCTAAGAATAGATGTCCCAGAATGATTGGTGTGTTTTTATCAGCTTCGCAATCCAGAATGAGAAAATCCACTGGAAATACGAATTTATCTACCTTTACTATGACGTCTTCAATTCTGCCCTCGGGTCGCACATAAGACCGATCCGCCAACTGTAGAATGACAGAGGTGGGATGGTGTGATACCCGTCTAGTTTCATGAATATCGATTTTGGTATCAAGTTTACACTTGATCACAAGTCAATGAGAGCTCGTCCGATGAAATCATTACCAATGGAACATCTTATTTTAAAGCTGCCAGGGTCTTTTTTCTTTGGTGGGAGTTTTCTCATTACCGAGAAGATTTTTGTTGCCGTGGCGACACGTTCTACCTTCTTTTTCTTTATAACAATTTCCTTCAGATACTTGGCATAGGAAGGCATTTGCTCAATGGCTTCAAGTAGGGGTACATTGATACACAACTGGTCCAGAACATCAACGAATTTCTTGAACTGGATGTCATCATCATGTTTCTTCAACTGTTGAGGGAACGGTGGTGGAGGTCTCACATCGACTACTGATGGTGCAGGGAAATCGCTGGCCTTGACCATGAATTTCTTGTTATCCGGTTGATGCTTTTCTGAGCCTTCACTTCTTTCTTTCTCTTCATGCGCTTTCTCTTGTTCAGCATTTCAGATTCCTCATCCGGTTGTGTTACGCCTTGGCGAGAATTGTTCAACTGTTCTCCCCCAAACTTGTTATCTTGATCAACTTGTTTTCCACTCCTTAGTGTAAGTACATTGTATTACTCCTTTTCATGATGCTTAGTGACTTCAGTATGTAATGTCGTGGCAATCAGTCCCACTTGATTCTCCAATGCTCTGAGAGATGAACTATGGCTTTGCAAAAGTGTTGTCTGGCTTTGTAACAAATTTCCTTGATTTTTTATTGTTGCAGAATGTTCGTGCATCAAGGTTTTTATAGACGCCATGAAATCTTTTATCGAGGCCATGAATTCCTGCAAGGATAATTCCAAGGAGTTAGTATTGGAATGAGTGTTAGAGGAAGAAGATATACCTTTGTTGTTCTGCCAGGGCTGCTGATGTTGATTCTTAATATGCTGATGGTCAGAATTATTTTGTTGTGGCCTGTAATTGTTGGCTTGATTGTTGTTGTTCCCTTGATTATTCCACGAAATATTTGGGTGTTGTCTCCAACCAGGGTTATACGTGTTCGAATAAGGATTATTGTTGTTCCGATTATAGTTGCCCACAAAATTAGTTGACTCATGGTTTTCAGGACATTCACTCTCATGATGGTTGCCTTGATAGAATAGGCACACATTATTGGTCGCCTTGACTTCTCTTACCTCATTAGGGCGTTGCAAATTTTTCAACATATTGGTTATGGCAGAAAGTTGGGCTGCTACCGAATCTTTGCTTTCTAATTCATATGCTCCAGAGGTTTTTCTGTCGGTTCCCAATCTTGCACTTGGAAATTGATAGTCATTATTTGATATCCTGTTGAGGATGTCAAAAGCTTCCTCGGGTGATTTTTCTAGTAGGGTTCCATTTGCTGAGACATCTAACATCATTGGAGTTGGTGCGTTGACTCCATTGTAAAACATCACCACTTGCATCCAATCATGAAATCCATGATTAACACATTTACAAAGTAAACTTTTATACCTATCCCAATATTCGTACATTGATTCATCATAGCCTTGGAGAAAAATTGTAATGTCGTACCGAAGTTGTGTCTTCATATTGGGATAATTATATCGGAGTATGAAATTCTTGCATAAATCTGCCCATGACTCCATTGATCCGAAAGGAACTCCGCTGAGCCAAGCTTTTGCTCTATCCCGTAAGGAGTATGGAAAAAGCTCCAGTTTGAGCATATCTTCATGTACTTCTTGTTGTCTAAAAGAATCGCATACTTCAAGGAAAGCATGCACATGTTGTCTAGCATATTTATTGGGTGTACCACCAAATTGGTTGATAGAGTTCATCATATTAAACATCATTGGTTTGAGTTCAAAATGAGTGGCTTGTATCTCAGGTTCCACTATGTCAGGATTGAGGTAATCGAGAATTGGGTTCAAATGATCTCGTATCGCTCTTTGTCTTGCAACTTAATCTCCTAAATCTCCCATGTCATTTTGCATTTGATTTAATTGTTCTCTGGTTCTTTGGACACGCAACCTTTGTCTGAACGATTACTCAACTTCGAGGTCGAATGGTTCCAAAGGCTTACCAGCAGATCTCAAGGTCATGCAATAATAAAAACCTATAAAATAAAATAATAAACTACGTTACACTAAATAATTATAAAATGACACAAAGAACTTGTTATGGCTGGAAATTTCGTCAGTTGCCAATCCCTGGCAGCGGCGCCAAAAACTTGATCGCTTGTGAATGTATATGCTAAGGCAAGCTAATCTGTGCAAGTATACACAATCGATGCAAGTAATATAGTAGCGAGTGAGTATCTTCTCCATAGGGATTGGATTAGAAATATCTTTTCACCACAACTAGAACTAACACCATAAATTAATCCTACTAAGTATTAAGAACTAATATTAAGGAGCTAAGAATAATGATTCAATGATTTCAAACACGTGTGGTCGAGACAAAGAAAATATGCAGACAAATAAGATAAAACAAAACAAGTATTGGATTAAATATAATACAAACAACCTCACATATTCAGACGTGTCACAGAGCACTGATGCTAAACCATTATCTCGACAACATTTATTTTAAGTCCAGAATGAATTATTATGACTCACTAAACTGCCTGAAAGGATTACTAGGTATTCTTAGACGGTTTCTATGGCAATACCTCTCAATGTTAACTATAGACATTGTCTTAACCTACTCTAGCCTTTATCCCTTTTAGTCGTTTGAAACTCACTCCTTATCTCTAAGGTAGATAAGTTAGAACTTCACCATCCCGGATTCATTTCTTTTCTCACGTTGATCTCTCTTAATTCTCTTGAATTCAAGAATCACTTTCTAGACAAAAGGCTATCTCTTGATGCTCTTATAATGCCCAGACATGTTTTACCAAAACCCCAGGCGATCTCTCGATGCTCTTACAGTGTTAAGGCAAAATATTTAAACTATGAGCAAAACAGTCATAAGCAAACATAATTCATCATTCATAAACATAAAATATTGTTCAGGCTAAACAAAGTTTAATATCAAGTAAAGCATTCATGGTGTTATCAAAGATCATCCAAGATTAAACTGTTTAATACAACCCCAAATAAAATAAGAGTTTAAGAACAAAGGAAGAATGACTCCTAAAATTGGGGGCTCTATCGCGACAATCTTGATCAGCACCACGCCTGCCTTGGTGATCACCGCTCTGCTATCGTCTAGCTATTGAGGACACCAAGAAAGACTGTGGGGTAGACAGAGGGAAAGCACTGTAGTTACTTGCTCACGCCTAACGTAAAGCTCTTCTTTCTTCTTCCTTGCCCTCTCTTTTTGTGGCTACGGCTGGTAATTATAAGGAGAATCTCCTAGGGCTTTGCATGCTTTTGGAGTTTCTTAATTAGTCGTTATTAATTTCCTAAACTTAAAAAGGAAATGCGACTGGCGGTTGTCAGGATATTTAAGGCTTGCTTGCACGTGAAGCAGGTCATCCAGCTAGCATGTGACATAGGCGGTTTCACCACATTTGCTTCAGACTTCTTCAGATAAATCTTGCCTCATCGAGATAAATCTACTCCTCACGTTCTCATCTGCTCCATTGGCCTTTGCAACTTTTCATTGTCACGACTGAAATGTTCTTCCTTTGTAGAATTCCTGCACAAACACAACTCAAACAACCCCTTCTCCTCAGCAGCATCAGTTAAGCTAAATAAATCTTGCCTAGGCAAAACTTATCCACCTCAACCTATATGTAATTAAATGCAACTAAAAATGATGTGCATACTTTGTTTAGACGAGCAATAAATTAAGTGAAAACACTAGAATTTAAGTCTTTTTACAGAGTTATCAGTTGGCATGTACACATTTTAAAATTCTTTTGACTTCGATTTAAGCCTAAAATCGATAAAACCTTAGCTCTTGTACCATTAAATATAACACCCCCAACCTGTATCTGACCCAGATCCGAGTCCGAGGTGTCATATTGACTTTTCAAACATTTTTCTTTACAAATTTATTAAAACTTAAATTCATGATTCAAGAAAATGAATATTTTACATTAATTAAAAATCAATTGGTTCTTCAAAACATATCAGAGCATATTCAAGTATATTTTCTTAGTACATGTCAACTACTTTCAGTAAATAAAATACATATAATTCCAAAATTCTTGTCTGATCTGATCATGGTAAAGGAGAGACTGACCTGTCTTGCTCCTCTTTGCTCCTTTATCTTCTCGAAACCTACGTGTGAAACACTCACACGCCAAGTCAATGACTTAGTGAGGCATATAAAACTTATGATGTAACTTTAACTCATAACAATGCATGAACATTAAATACAGTAATATCATATCAAATCATAAATATTCATGTACAATCATTTCCATTATTATCGATTTTATCATTAGTCCTTATAACTTTATACTCTTATACATAATATTCATAATCATCATATCATGAATTAACCAAGAAATACACAACATTACATAAATCATGTAATCTATTTCATATAACAAGTCACATATATATATCACATACAATATATTTGTTTAATCTCTTTATTAGCCCATGTACACATGTGAGAACTAAAGACATGTGACTACATTGAGGTTGTGCACATATATTGTCACCATAGCTCGTATAAGAATCCACTGAGTGGCATGTGATATCTATGTCCCGAAGGACATCATCTATGTCCCAAAGGACATCATCTATGTCCCGAAGGACCTATTCATATGTCCCGAAGGACATAGATACCTATCCATATATCCCGAATGACATAGGTAACCCTCGACTATTGGCATGTCAACTATATCACTAGTTCTCATGACACATAACATGGTCATTAACACTTATATCATTTCATATATTCATACATTCATATAACATATCTCTTATCACATGTCTTATCTCTTGTGATCATGTAATCACATAACTTTGTATCACATAGCTCATGTCATTTATTATGAAATCATTTATATCATGTAGCATATATAACTCATATACCTTCTTACATGTTCACATAGGTCATATCATATGGCATTAATCTTTTCATATAGTTTAAGTTTTATTTTATTATATTCATATAATTCACATACATATAATACATACTCACACAAATCATGTGACATATGCAATAACATACAACACATACATCATGTCAAACATATGCTCATATTAATGAATTCATGCATTCTACTATAGAAATAGACTTGTCGCAAGTCTTACTTCCATTAGACATCCTATATTTTCTAATATGCACTCACCTTACCTCACTAGTTAATATTGATCTTATACTTCTTCCTTGCTCGATCTTATTTCATTGATTCATCAAATACTCACTTTTGATCAATATCTACACAATCATACATTTGATATGCATATCATAATTCTAAATATTATAATTTGATCCTTAATAATTCAAGCTAATCGAAATGTTTAATACAATTTCCACTTTGAGTATTATCGGTACCCCCATGCATGGTATTGATACTTCCCTAGGTATGGTATCGTTACCAAGCTTGGGTATCGATAACCTTTTTACATTCGAAATCATTATTTCAAAAATGGGTATTGCCTTATGGTATTGATACTTATTCAACA
Source organism: Hibiscus syriacus (assembly GCF_006381635.1). Classification (NCBI taxonomy): domain Eukaryota; kingdom Viridiplantae; phylum Streptophyta; class Magnoliopsida; order Malvales; family Malvaceae; genus Hibiscus; species Hibiscus syriacus. The sequence goes on from NW_024063471.1 coordinate 19,276,433, forward strand.
AGTATCGATACCCACACTTTAATAATCACTTATTTTCTATTTGAAGTATCGGTACTTAATGAACAGTACCGATACCCCTAGCTCATAATACACTTCTTTACCCAAAACTCTTACCAAACTCACTTAATTCTTCTTCCATAACCTACTTTTAACCCTTGAGACTTAACTATACTTATTCAAATCTTCTTATATTCATATAACACATTATCATCTTCAATAACTCATCATAATTCTTGAAACTAAAAATCTTACCAAATTTCCAACATGTTCTTAATTTACTTCTATCACTTATAACTTCTTAATTAGACCCTTGACAAGTCAAATTCAACTTAAAATCCATTTACTCCTTCTCTTTCAATAATTCACTCAAAAACTTATTTTACTAAATCTCTTATAACTTGTTAATCCTTGAGTTTTAAGCCACTTTAAATCTTCCCTTAAGCTTTATTATCACTCAAGAATCAAAACCAACTTAGACATTAAAGAAAACCTTAACTTGAGACCAACTTACCTTATTCATAGTGTCACGGGAAGAGAAGCGGAAGAAGGTAGCTTTTGAACTGTTGCACTGGAATATCTGGAAATGATAACTCCCCATGAACGGCCTCCTAAGAACTTGCGTATGTAAACACATTATGAGCACTAAGCTTATGAGCTCATTGCCTCACCAATAATTGTATTATACTACATACATTCACTAAATGTTCTTATATATTATGTTGTGGTGGGCATCATAGTGCAGCTAAGAGTTCTGCATCTCAGAGCTCACACACCCCTCTAGCCTACCTAAATACCCTGGGGTATTCTAGGGTGAGATCCAAAACTGCATAGGAAATGTACACCCGACCAACTTACTCCTTCGAGTCTTAGGGCATCTGCGCCTAGCTGGCGATTAAGTGCTTTGGCATTGACTGAGATATCCAACTAACTACCGTATTCTAATAAAGTAACTCGATGTCCTGACTGAGTCCCAAGTATCAAACAAGTCTAGTTTTATGTCATCCTAGTTGTTATTGTTTCTAATTGTTCTGAGTTTAATCATTATTCTCATTTGTAGTTTTATTTCATGGTATTATGAGATCGCTCAATTCTATCCTTTAAACTTTTGGTATTCTTTCCCATAAACTATCTGTGGGTACCGATACTGAGCCACTCGGTATCGGTATTTACCTCTGAGTATTGGTACTAGTATATGGGTATCGATACTATTGACTAATTTAATGGTTGAGAACAAGGGTTGGTATTGATACTATAGTTGGAGTATCAATTCTCCTAATGTGCGATATTGATACTGGCTTAAGTACCGATACAAATTTTAGCTTTGATACTCATTCAACAAGTATCGATACCCACACTTTAATAATCACTTATTTTCTCTTTGAATTATCGGTACTTAATGAACAATATTGATACCCCTAGCTTAGAATACACTTCTTTAACCCGAAAATCTTACCAAACTCACTTAATTCTTCTTCCATAACCTCCTTTTAACCCTTGAGACTTAACTATACTTATTCAAATCTTCTTATATCCATATAACACATTATCATCTTCAATAACTCATCATAATTCTTGAAACTCAAAATCTTACCAAATTTCCAACATGTTCTTAATTTACTTCTATCACTTCTAACTTCTTAATTAGACCCTTGACAAGTCAAATTCAACTTCAAAATCCATTTACTCCTTTTATTTCAATAATTAACTCAAAAACTCATTTTACTAAATCTCTTATAACTTGTCCATCCTTGAGTTTTAAGCCACTTTAAATCTTCCCTTAAGCTTTCTTATCACTCAAGAATCAAAACCAGCTTAAACATGAAAGAAAACCTTAACTTGAGACCAACTTACCTTATTCATAGTGTCACGGGAAGAGAAGAGGAAGAAGGTAGCTGAGCACAAATTCTCCAGACTTTTCTTTCCCCTTTTTGCTTCCTAATCCCCACGTTTTTATACCCCATAAAGGAAAAAATCTTTCTTATGAAAAGACCAGTTTACCCCTTATTTGATTTAATATTTACTAAACAATTCCTCACAAAATATTCTCAATTTAATCCCTGAAATTTTAACTTATTTTGAAATTGAGCACAAAGCTTTCAAAATTCACATTTTAGTCACTAGCTCTGTTTTGGGATGTTACAGTGCAATCTAAAGGCAAATGGATGGCTTGGCCCGATGGTAAAGGTATGCCGAGAGACTCAAGGGTTCCCTGGTTCAAATTCTCCGAGCTCTCTTTTATTCTAATATGTTTTTCCTTTACACTAAAATAAATTAAATTAACCCTCTAGTCATATAGTGACATATGGCACCTTCGAATTGAAGGGTTAAATTTATTTGACTGAATTAAAATAGTGACTAAATTGATAGAATGTGTAAACATTAAGGACCAAATATATAATTATGCTAATTTTATTAATTTACATATCACCACCTTCGTTAAAAATTAATGGACAGTGACTTGTTTGAGGCATTTAAATTGTTGGGTGGTCTGGTTTATCAAATCGAAACATTAGTAGTCAAAATGAAAAATGGCAATAGTTTAGTGGTCACCTGTGTACTTTACCCTATAATTAAATTATTTAATTTTTAAATAAATAATCTTTTAATTATTCAAATTTAAGTTAAAATTTCATTATTTAAATATTTTAAAAACGATTAATATATATATATATATATATATTTCAAAAAAATTAATGTCTCTAAAATATTTTAATATAATCTTTCAATTGTTTTAGAAAAAAATAAAAAAATGTTTTCGTAAATTTATAAAAAAAATATTAATTATATATAATTTTCTGAAAATTAATTAAAAACATGAAATATTTTCAAAATAAATAAATTATATAATAATTTAAAATTAATTTAAATTTATTAAATTTAAACATTCATTAAATAAATAAATTAGTAAATCTAATTTATCATATTAATTTTTTTTTTTACAAAATTACATATACTTTCTTATTGTCAAAGAAATTATAAAATAATATATTTAAGTTTTGATTTAACTACAATAATTGTTAATTGTCAACAAAATTTTTAATTTTAATTATTTAATTTAACTTAAATATGTATACTTGCCAATTGTAAACAGAATTATAATTTAATTTATTTATTAGTTTAATTTGAATAGATATATTTAATATTTTTTTAAAATTTTAAACTAAAACAAAATATAAATAGCATTTAAATAATATACTTAGTTATGAAACAATAGTGATCCAATTAACATACCTAACAATTTGTACGTAGTAAGATTTTATTACAAATACAACAACAACAACAACAACAAAACCCAATTCTCATATGCAATGGGGTAAGGGGGAGGTAGGGTAGTAGGCTGCCCCCAACGCCAGGTTGAGAGTAGCTTCCGTGGAAGACCTCCGGCAGTCAGAAAATTAAAAATATAGATAAGATACAATGCATGTATAAATAAATACATAAATACGTAGTTGTACAATATTCATCTGCAGTCATTAATATCATTAATGTCATATGCGTGTCTGTAATGGGCAGTAATCTTTGTATATGGACAGAAACGTAAGACCCGACTAAATTCAAAAGTGGAGAGAATGATACACAGAATTCAAACGATCGCAATGCCAGTTTTAAGCCTTCAAAAATACCAATAACAGAAACGGATAAAAAGTATAAGTTATGTAAATTATTACAAATGTTGGACATAATTGAATAAGAGTCGGAATTAAAATTAAAATGTAAAAAGATGATTCAGCCAAAAAAATCAATCTCTTTCAAAAGCATGAAACCCATTGCCCATAGATTTTCTTATATCTTTGGTAAAAACGCACCCAATATCCCTGAAATTTTCAAAAAAATAAATAAATGTGGCCTCCATCTTATTTTTTAGATTAATATGGTTATCCAACTCGAAAAAAGATTCAGTGTGATCTTTTGACCAATGGTTTCCGTCAATGACCAACGACTCCGTTAATTTTAGCTGTTATAAATTGGGTAAATGACACCATTCATCATTCAACTATTTCTTCTCTTCTATTTTAGTCACTAAACTCTAAAAATTTTCAAATGCACAAATCCTAGAAACTTCATGGACTAAGGCTATAGTTAACTCATTTTACCCATTTCCCTGACTTCTTCCCTCTTCTTCTCGCCGCCGCAAGAAGTTCAACATATCAAAGTCTCACGATCTGGAAAAAAAATTAAAAGATTAATGTCTAAGTTGGCGTAAAATTTTTATGTTTTCAATATTCCATGCTATTTAAGTGAAATTATAGGCTTAATATAAAAATAAATGTCTGAACTTTACCTCTAAAAATGTTTTGGTGACTAAAGAATTTTTCGTTAAAAATATGTGTCCAACGTTTTTATCGGAACACTTTTAGGTGTCTGCACCATAACAGTCATTAAATTTGATCGTTAAGTAACACGTGTCAAACCTTGATAATTTTGAGAATTTATTTTAAAAATTCAAAATGTAAAAATATTTTTTTATTAAAAAAATAAAAACCCCGTACATAACAGTACCCATTCTCCCTTCCCCTTTCCCCCTTTCCCCTTCCATGGTCCCCGACTAGCCGACCGTGATCATCACCGCCACCATCATTAGCACCGACGTCGACCCCCGATCAAACCACAGTTGACCTCTCACCATAAGTTGCCGCCATTTGTTGTGGAGAAGCGTTCAAAGGTTCGTCGAATTTTAAGTCACTGTTGATGTTTTTCGTCAATTCTACAGATCCCGACAACTATAAGCCACGCCGTCACCACCATTCAAACCACCGTGTAATTTCGCTAAAAATCCATCCTCGTCGTCACTTCGTCGGTGCTCCTCTGGCGCTTAATCGTGGAGATTACGATTTTAAAATTTTAAGGATTTGGATATTGGGGATTTTAGAGATTTAGGAGATTTGGGTAATAGTAAGGGTGAAAATTGGTCGATGAGTGGCCGACGACGGTTGGTAACAGGTTGAAATGAGAGATTTTAGTTTTTTAGAGTTTTTTTGTAATTTCATTAAAATTTGGGGTTATTTTGTAAATAAATTAAATTTTTTTTAATTTTTTTTCCTTTTTTAGTTAAAATATAATTTTTTATTAATAAAAAATTTTAAAAATTTTAAAAATAATATATACCTAAAAGTGTAACTGAGAAAATGTTATGCATCATTTTTTAATGAAAAATTCTTTAGACACGAAATTGTTTTTCAAGCTAAAATTCAAACACTTATTTTTGTATTAAGCCTAATGTCGAAACGGTCTTTTACCCGCGTGGGGAAAAGGTTCTTCTCGTTTCGAATATGATTTTGAACGACCAGTTTGTGATAAAACGTGGTTCAGGGAGTCACCACCAATCTTTGATTAGAGTGTGATTGGGCACCTAAAATATATTTTCCATTTTAATAAAATATTAATCTTAATTAAAAAGACAAACTTTGGGTCTTCGTTACCAAAATTTGAGTTCGGGAGTCAGTTACGTGTGGGGAAGGATTAGTACCCCCACAACGCCCTAAATTGGTACCTAGTCGATTAATTAATTGTCGTTGCAATAAAATGTACAAGCTCAAGTCTGATTTAATTTAAGATCCCCTAAAATAACATTTTTTCAAATTTTTGGATGAAAGATAATAATATTTAATTATTTCTTATCGAGAAGAACCGATCTATCATACCTTGAAGAAATTGATTCTTACTACAATTGAAATAAAAAATATTAAAATTTCATTCTAAATTTCAAAATAATAACACCCAAAATAATTTTTAGAGAGAAAATAATAATATTTAATTATTTATGATCGAACATTATTATTTAAAAAAACTTTGAAAACACATGCAAAAGTCAAACAAATTAAAAAGCCTATCAAACAATTGATTAATTATTTATTTTACCAATATTTAATGAGAATAAGGATATTCAATTAATTAAATATCTCGAGACGATACCATAGATTTGATCTAACTGTCTTTTCTCCATGAATTTAATTAGAAGAATATGATCTTTTCCTCAATCCCCGGATTTTAAAAATGGATTCGATTTAATTGGTGTTACTTGACTTGATATACTTTCATTTTAAAATTATCAAAAGTAAATTTCTTATACGTTAAGAAAGTCACTTTATGACAATATTAAAATGCTCGAATATTACTCTGAATCAATTTATTTTGAATCGAGTCCAGTGATGCTGATGAGGATATCATATAAGATTTATTATCACTAAAATGAATTAATATGCAAACAATATGCAAAAATAAAAATAAAAATAAAAGTAAGACTAAAACATAAATAATCAACAATAAGTCTTGTAATCAAATAGATAAAATGGATCTTCGAGAATTAAGGTGATGGCCAAATTAAATATTCCCTGATTTAAAATTCATGGACTAATTCTAAAGATGTATTAAATTTACAAATGAAACTAACTTGAGCAACCTAAATTCAATGTTAAGATAGACCAGTAAAATTATAATTTAGTATATAATAGGAGTAAAAAACGTTAAACTTAAAGGTAATTGATTAAAATAATTAGCATAAGATATTATGACTACTTAAAAATGTTAAGGAATAAAATACATATTAAAAAAATTAAAGTGATTATAATTAATTAAAACAAAAAAAATGTGGCATTCAACCAAATATATGACAAAATTTAATAAACATAGGCAAAAGTTAGTGGAATACATTTTAAAGTGAAGCATTCATAATTATAGTGTTCTACCTTTCCAATTTTTATATTATTACTTTTAATAATGGTATCACTTTGTGTCATTATTATTCTTAATTATTCATTATTTTATTTTATTTTAAACATTAGTATATATTATTAAGATACATATGTGACTAAAATAAAAAGTAATAAATAAGTATTAGATTTAAAATATTTAAACATAAAAGGTAATAATAAAAATAAAATAAAATTGCAATTAAATAATAACCAAAATAATAATATAGGATTAAATAAAAAATATAAATTATTGGTCATAATTCTAAATATCACAAAAATATAAATATTGGTATTTATCCTTAATTATTAATCAGTTATTAATATATAAAATATTATAATTAGAAGGACTAAATTTGATATTTATCCTAAATATATGTAAATATACAAGTAGTGACTAAAATAAAAATAAATAAAATGAGAAGACAAAATTAAAAGATATAGAAACCTGATTTCGGTGACTATAATGGAAGATTACATAATACAGGGCCCATAGACGTGATTTATCAATCCTGAAATTACACAGACACTCCCTCCCCAAAACAACGTAGTTTTGAAGAGGGTATAAATAGGCCTTAAATGGTCATTTTCCCTCATTTTTCTTCATTTTTCTCTTTTGCTTCTCTCTCTAAAGAGTGAGAAGCTCTCCCTTCTCTCTAAACTCCCTCACCATTTACTATTCACTATCGTTTGTTACTATTCCAGTTACTATTCACGGTCAGAAAAAATCAAAATAGCTCAAAATGTAGATCTATTAACATTCTACCCGAATCCAAGCTTCTTTTTCGCTAAAAGCTAATCAATCGGACTAGATCTGAAATTTTACCTTCAGTTAACGATGATTTCCGGCGACCTTTTTTGCTCCTCGGTAAGTCTTCTTTCTCTTCCTTTCCTTTCGGTTTTGTTTTCTTTTTTATGTTTCTTTTCCTTTCCTTTCACTCGTATGGATGCTTGCTTCTTCTCATTTTCTCTTGCAGGATCGAGGCTTTTTATAGCCCTCGGAAGGCCTTGGATAACCATTCATTTTGGTGAGTCACCGGATCTACGATGATGACTCACCATAAGGAGTAAGGTGTGCGGCTGGTTTACATCTTTTGGAGTCTTCTGTGCGACAATGACGTCATGGCGACGGCAAGTTGAAGGGAGCAGTTGGAGAAGATGTGGAAACCCTAGAAGTATCTGAATCGGGTCTTGGGTCGGGTCTGGATCTGGGCCTCTGATTTTGTAAATGGGCTCCCAATTTATTTGTATTTGGGCATGGCTTTTGGGCTAAGCCTGTTGTAATATGTAAAATAATAATATTAATAATTTAAAATTTTTATTGTTAATAATAATAATATATTAATAATATAATAATATTATTAGTAATATCAAAAAATGAGTGTCGACTGTTGCCCCTCTTTGTTTTATTCTTGTGTTAACAAGAATAGGGCAAAAATGAAAAGATAATACGTTTTTCGTCCAGTCAATCTCAAGGTTTGAAATATGATTAAGAAACATGTTACGTTGTTACTCAGAGAAGATTGAATCGAGGTAGATTTGTTCCACTTGCACTCAGGGAATATCAAATCTTGGAAGATAAGGATATGTTATGTTTCTTCTTGAAGGAAATATCAGATCTGGAAGGAGTTTGATCTATTTAATTGGGGCAGACTTGTTCCACTTACTCTGAAGGGAATATCAAATCTTCGAAAATAGAGATCTGTTTTGGTTACTCTGAAGGGAATATCAGATCTAAAGAAGGTTGGTCCATTGAATCGAGACATACTTGTTCCACTTACTCTGAATGGAATATCAAATCATGAAAAAGAGAGATATGTTCCGCTTACTCTGAAGGGAATATCATATCTGAAGGAATTTGATCCATTGAATTGGGGTAAACTTGTTCCACTTACTCTGAAGGGAATATCAAATCTTGAAAAAAAGAGATTTTTTCCGCTTATTCTGAAGGGAATATCAGATCTGAAGGAATTTGATCCATTGAATTGGGGGAGACTTATTCTGCTTACTCTGAAGGGAATATCAAATCTTGAAAAAGAGAGATATGTTCCGCTTACTCTGATGGGAATACCAAATCTAAAGGAATTTGATCTAATGAATTGGGGTAGACTTGTTTCGCTTACTCTGAAGGGAATATCAAATCTTGGGAAAGAGAGGCCTGTTCTGCTTACTCTGAAGGGAATATCATATTTTTGGGACTCTGAATCAATTACTTTTTTCAAAAATTTCTTTTTTTAACAGGAAGTATTTAAATGAGAGACTTTAGAAATTTTTTTCTTATTTTTCGAAAAATCATGCGAAAATATCCTGCCCGAAGGACTTATGGATGGCCCAAAGGACTTACCATCTTGATCAAAAGACTTACAGATGACTCGAAGGATTTATAAATTTTGAAAATAGTTTACTAGGTAAAAAACCTTTCTTACTTTTCAACAAGTTCAATTTTCAAATTTAAATGAGAAACCTTTCTCATATTGTTTTTACTTATAAAACAACTTAATGATTGGGGAATATGCTCCACTTCAAAGTAATGCTTCCTCTGTGAATTGGGCTTACCCTATTCTTCAGGTTCTACCTCCTTAAACATGATTCCATGTATTTGAAGTTTGAATTTTAGCTTCCACTTGTTGGGATTTTGATATAATGGATCTTTTCTTTTCCTTGGAAGATTTGAAAAAACCATACATCTATGTGTGAAATGCGAATGCAATGCATTTTCTTTTATGCAAATGATGTTTTCGTGCATGCATAAATGCCGATTCAATTTTTTTCAACTCCAAAGTGGAGAACCATGTCTTCTATCTCTTGATCGTTCTTCTATATGGTTTACTCTGATATCAGTGTAGCAGTTTACAAATCTTGGAGATTTACCTAATCATCTTGTCTTTGTGTCTTCTTTGCCCCTCATCTGCATTAGTCTCAGAAGAGATGTTTGATTTCTTGTGGTGATCAGTAATATGATCTTGATGTCTCATTCTGACTTTGGCTCAAATGCGCTATCAGAGTTATTGTTCGAGACTTTTCCATTAATTGATGCTTGATTGATTTTTTTTACAACGTAAGCTCTGTTTATATCCAGGATTTGCCCCTTACACTTCAAGTTGTGAGACACATTCTCAATGTCTTCTTAGTATGAAATTTGCTATCTCGACATGATATGGGTCTTTGGTCATGCCCCAAAGTGGGTACTTTTATGGCTCCTCCCTACTTGGGTGCCAAATTTTGATTGGTCGTATTTTTGTTATATGCTTGGGATATGCCCTTTTTAAACAAGGTGATCATCTGCCTCTTCAAGGGATCACTACTTCAAGGGCTTTTCGCATTTGAAACTGTCCTGTTTAAAAATGTTTTTTTTTTCTTTATTTTATTTTTAGAAATCAAAGAATGAAATAATTTTTTAAAGGATTGCCCCTTAATTTAGGCCACAATCAAATCGCAAACATGAGTTCACAAAATATCAAAAGAATCAACTACCCTTTAACATTTCAAAGTTATATCTCTTTGATAAGTATCAAAATTGATGGGTTGGCTTCAAGTTGACTTTATTATTTTCTATGGTTTCAGCCATTGAGATATTTGTTTATATACCCGTGTGAACCTTGACCTTCCCTTCTTTTTCGGCTTGGTATAATAAGTGGATGCAGATAAAAGGAAGCAACTAGCATATTCAATCACTACTTTTTGGAACACTTATATTTCAGTTTTATGAAATCTTCCATTTGTTCAAGCTTTGTAGACTCCTCTAACAAAGGCAGTGCAGAAATATCGGTCTAAAAATGAAATTCCTGAGTGCTTGTATGAAATTAACTATAACAGGTGTTCATTGACTCCCTTAGTCCATCTTTACCGAAACTCCATAATTAGTAAATTGGATTTAATTTTCCATTGTTTGGCTAGCTGAATTCAGCTTTATTGTATATATATTTTATAATTGCCTTTGTTCGGTTTGCTAAAGAATTCATGTTGTCACAAAGTCTTTGAATTGACAACCACAGTGGAGCAAACACCGAATTGACAACCACAGTGGAGCAAACACCGAATTGCCAAGTACCCGATCAATGTCATGGTTTGAATATAATCTATTCATAAAGCCAGGGCTTTTGAGTTTCCTCTATAATCAATTCTTTAGCGAAATAGCTCGGCTTTATTGTATACACATATAATTACATTTTGGGTATACAGATTTAATTTCTTAAGCTTGTCAAGGAGAACCTGTTATATTCTAGGTGTTGTTGAAAGTCAGAAAATCTCATCCTTAGAGTTTAATTTCCAAGCAACTAACCTATACTAGATTTACCTATTCGACTATTTCATCTGTGAAGATCATGATCATCATTGAACATTACCAACAAAAGTAGAAACCAATCAGCTTTGCAAGCTCATGTGCAAGACGCCCCATTTTGTCCACATCCTTACATACCTAAATGCCAAAACCTTAATTGTCGCTTCATACGGAGAGAAGGCTAGCTTGGTCCCTGCAAGATAAGTGTATGGTGTTCGAGTGTATATTCTGGGGTAAGGTCCAGGGTCATTGTTTTATTAGTTTTCAATCTTGTCATTTTGTCAAAGATTTATAACTCTGATTAACTAAAGAGTTTTTAATTTAGTTAATATTTGAAGAACTGTAAGATTGCAAATTTGATTCAATCCTCACCATCTTTAAAGCAATATAAATTTATTTATATGCTTACAAAAAGAAAGATAAAAAAGCATAAAAAACGAGTTCAAACAGGATGTTGCGAAAGGAAAATGCGATTACAATGAAGTATTACCTTTCCTTGTTCAGCCATAATGCCCTATTTCTCCTAGAATGGTGGGTATTCATTTGGATTAAGGTATTTACCCTTACTTGCTCCTTATTTCTCGATAACTGCATTGACACCTGCCCTTGCATGATTCGCCAGTGGGTTCTGAACCACATTGGGATACTCGTTGTCACCGAAGTTGATGACATTTCTTTGTTTTAATCTTTGTACAACCTTTTTAAAAGAAAAGCAATTTTCGATTGAATGCTCAGGAACCCCCGCGTGATATTCGCATTGGGCATTGATGTCAAACCATTTCAGGTAAGGAGGTTGCATTAGTGAAGTATGGTAAGGCGACACCACATGCTTGTCATACAAGATATGGAATAAATCCTTGTAGGCCATGGGGATGGGGTCAAATTGAATCCATTTCTTTTTCTGACTTAGTTCTCTTTCCCTTTGCTGGACAGGGTTCTGTATGGATGAACCAGTGGCTTGAGGTCGGGACACAGTAACATTGTTGGAGTCATATTTCCTCACGTTACTGATCTCATTATCATTCATTCTTACTGGCGGCTTCTTGCTAGATTCTCCCCCATCTAGCTTCCCACACCTAATTGCCACCTCAACCATTTCTCCTGTCGTGACCACATCAGCAAAATTCCTGGATAAATTTCCTATGAGGTGGCCAAAGGATGGGGCATTCAGAGTGTTCACAAAAAGTATATTAGTTTCTTCTTCCTCTAGCGATGGATGAACTTGCACAGCCACATCCCTCCACCTTTGGGCATATTGCCTGAAGCTTTCGTTGGACCTCTTCTCCATGCTCTGTAAATGGATTTGGTTTGGCCTTATATCTTTTACATGCTTATATTGTTCTAAAAAAACTTTAGCCAGGTCCTTCTAGGATTTAATCTAAGCTCGACTTAACTGATTGTACCAACAGATGGCTGACCCTGCCAGACTCTTTTGAAAGCAGTGTATTAACAGTTGATCATCCCTCACATAGCTGATCATTTTTATGCATAACATTGTAATGTGTGTAGAAGGACAACGGGTTCCATCAAATTTCTCGAATTCGGTAACTTTGAATTTTGGTGGCAGCACTAAATCGGGAACCAGACTTAGCTCTTTGGCGTCAATTGCATATAAGCTAGCGTCTTCTTTTATAGCTCGAAATTCATGCTTCATTTGTTCCCATTCTTTCTTAAGCTCTTCATTATGTTCTTTCTTGTCCTTTTCATCAAGATCAGTGACGTCTTCAACTGGTTGCGGGTTTACAGAAGCCCCAGGTAGGTTCACATGTATTTTTTCTGGTTGAACAGTCTTTGCTTGTTGTGCTCGGACATGCAGTGGTGTAAAGCCAGGGGATACAATGGTTCTATAGAAGAACCAACAACTAGAGCTTTTCCACTGAACCTGGGGATACACATACTCCTCAGCAATATGATCGATAATTGGAGTCTCTTCTTGGATTATACTATTTCCTTGTATCAAGCTAACCAGCCTTTCCATCATGTCATTTTGAGCCTTCATCATCTTCTCGCGCATATCCTCTTGCGCTTTCTTAAAATTCTCTTGCATTTCAGTTTGAACCTTCTCTATTTGGTCAATTCTGTTATCCATTGCCCTTTTCCGCGTGTGATACGGATGCTTGTAAGTGTCCAGTATTTTACCATGCAATGCTTTTATTAGCATTGGTGTTTTGTTAATGAATGTGAAAAATATGACTAAAATGTAATACGAAAAAGTAAATGCAATGTGGATGCAATGTGGATGCAATGTGAATGCAATGCAAGGTGTTGATTCTGGAAAAATTCCTTAGAAAAACTTTTCATATTAGAAACGAAGTTCAATTACAAGGATTAAACATATCACATATAAATCTGAGTTATCTCTTCTAGTTGTTGGATGTGCCCAGTAAGTCCAGGATCCTGTGTACTTTTTCAGTCTTGGGCTTCAATCCTTTACTTACAGCATCAACATCATGTGATAATTCAACCAAGTACTGAGCCCTTTCTTGTTCATGTTGAAGGTAACTAGTGATAAGGTCATTTTGACAGTCATCGATGCATGTGCCCAGTCAGATCTGAGCCAGTCTTCAAACAGCCTCCATTTGTTAGCTGAACTGCTCGAACCATCTCAGAATGTCTGCATTATTTTTTACCTCATTTTGAATTATCCGTTCCATATTATTAGCCTTCTATATGGACATCGGTTAAGGATCAACACCATGGAATGAATAATACAATGCAAAATGGTAACAAAATAAAATAAACGGACAAAAGAAAATGGGTTAGTAATCATAAATAAATTGATTAAACATAATTCAATTTATCTATAAAACCTACCCAGCATGTTAGCTACCCAATCATGTTTTAGTAGATCCTACCCAATCATGATTTCTAATGTTGAAAACATTTTGATATTTCGATATAACAAATTAAGTTAAATGAATTTTAAGATTTTAGAAAAGATTTTCTAAAAGTATATTCGATTTAATTACTCGAATATCAAGCTATTACTCCAAGTCTTTCAAGATCAATTTTAAACCTTACTAAATGAGTAAATTTGTGTTTTAAACTTAAACTATTTTTAAACAAATTTTCACAAAGTATTTTGAACCAAAATCAAGCCTAAAATCAATTTTTCAAGGGCATGCACCGATGCACCAATCCATGCATCGATGCATCAATTAATTTCTTGAACATCGAATGCATTTTCTACATCGATGCACATACCATGCATCGATGCACTCAGTGCATTTGATGGATCGATGCACAAGACCATGCATCGATGCACTCAGGCTTTTTCAAAACATCGAATGCATCTTATGCATCGGTGCACTCTTAGTGCACCGATGCACTGGGTTTCCAACGGTCAAAATATTTGAATATTACACTGATGCACCGATGCACCTAGGGCATGCATCGATGCACTGACGCTCCCAACTAAATTTATTAATTATTTTCACACTTAAACGGCTATATTGACTTCACTAAGCATCCCCAACGTTCAGAATCATTTGACGGTGTATTTAAACAAGCTTAGAAGCCATTGATCAATAACAAGAAACATCAAGCAACTAGAATCAAGAGAGAATCAAAGAGAAAGCATCAAACCTCAAGTTTGAGCATTTCAAGCCTATTTTTCATTCAATATTCATTTTGCTTTCAAGAACACTTATTGTGCTCAATTGTATTTATTCTTGAGTGTTCTTTCTTTGTTCTAGAATTGTGCAAACATATTTGCCTTGTGAGGTTTTTCTTGTGAGTTTGCAAATTTGTAATCTTCTCTTTGAGAAAAGAGTGTTCTCAAGAATTGGGGTATATTCTTGAGGGAGTTGTAAGGTTATCTCTTTGGCCTCAAAAGAAAGAACAAATTAGTGAATTTGTTGGAAAATCCTTAGTGTGGATAGCTAAGGTAGTGGACGTAGACTTTGGTTGATAAAGTCGAACCATTGTAAATCGTTGTGTAATTACTTTTAATTTTCTATAAAAGCTTCCACCAAAATTTTTATTGCCAATTCACCCCCTCTTGGCCGATTCCATCAATCGATTAACTCAATAATTGGTATCAGAGCCTAACTCATTTGAAGGTTTAATCACCTTTTGAGTCGATTCGGGAAGAGTTACATCGATTATCAAGTCATCAATGTCCTCCGCTTTAAATTTTGACTCCAGTCTCGATTCGATGCCCGTCAACAAGCCTCATTTCTTCAATAGAGCTAACTATGCCTATTGGAAGAATAGGATGATGTACTTCATTCAATAAAGTGACATGGGAGCATGGAATGTCGTAGAAGAAGGATACATCAAGCCTATCACTCATCTAAGATTGTGGAGTAAATGAGATACAAGAATGTTCCAGCTCAACTCCAAAGCCATCCATATCATATTTTATGCTCTTGGACCAGATGAATACGGAATAGTTTCATCTTGTACAACCGTCAAAGAAATATGGGACAAACTTCAAGTCACTCATGAAGGTATCGATGAGGTAAAAAAATCCAAAATTAGTATTCTAACGCATAGCTATGAAAATTTCAGGATGAAACCAAATGAAGATATCAAAGCTATGACGGATAGATTTTCAACGATTGTCAATGGTCTCAAATCATATGGAGAGATCATTTCAAATGAAAAGCTTGCGAGGAAGTTAGTCTACTCCCTTCCAAAATTGTGGCAATCAAAGAAGATGGCAATCATCGAGTCTAAGGACCTAACGTCCTTAACTCTTGAAGAACTAATCGGTTCCCTCCTCACTCATTAAATGATGCTTGAAGATGAGGTAGACCTCGATAAGATTGATGAGACACCAAAGGAGAAAGAGAAGAAGAAAAACATTGTAGTTGCTCTCAAATCCATAAAAGATTAGAGTGATTCGAATGACGATGATGATGAAGAGGAAATGGCATTATTTGTCAAACGATTCAGAAAGTTGATGATGCCCAGCCAAGGAAGAAAATTCAAACGTCATGAAGGCTTCAAAACTGAATTGAAGGAGAAATACCCGATCATTTTCTATGAATGCAAAAACCTAGGGCATGTCAAATACGATTACCCACAATTGAAGAAAAATGGTCAATCCAAAAAGAAGCACAAGGCTCATGTAGCTACATGGAGCGATGAAGAAGGTTCCGATGAAGAAGAACAAGAAGTTGCAAACTTGTGCTTAATGGCTATCGGGGAAGATAGGTAACCTCTAACTCATTCAATTTGGATAAATTATCTTATGATGAGTTATTAGAGGATTATAATGGGTTGGCTTCGGATTATAAGACTCTATTTTCAAAATACAAAAATGATATTTCAAAATTCAAAAACAAAAATAGTCTTATATCCAAGACCAACAATGAACTTGAAAGTAAGATCAAAGAATTACAAATCAAAATTAATGATTTTGAAAAGAAAAATACTGATTTGCACAACTTACTTTCAAAAGTTCATGATGATCATCAAAAGAAGATTGATGATCTTAAAACCTCTTTTAATAAGGTTGAAACAAAAAGTTTTGAAAAAGGTGAGAATTCAAAATCCAACTTTGTTAAGAAAAGTTTTAGAAGCTACAATCATAGAAGTCCTCAATGAACCTTGAATGGTAAAATTGTTAGGAGTATATGGGTTCCTCAAGAATTCATTACTACTAAAGATAAGGATATCCTTCATAAATCGATACCAAAGGGGACAAGGATTTTAGAAACTAATGAATATGGACCCAAAAGAATTTGGGTACCAAAAATTAGAAATTAATCTATGTTTGTAGGAAAATGAGCATTGCTACAAGGCACGGGAAACAAATCCAAATTCATGGTACCTTGATAGTGGATGCTCGAGACACATGACCAGAGACAAAAGCCGGTTCATAGAGCTTAATGCCAAAAATGGAGGAGAAGTGACTTTTGGTGATAATTCAAAAGGTCACATTGAAGGTATTGGTACTATAGGTAATACCTCTTCCATACAAATTAAAAATGTGTTATATGTGAATGGATTAAAGCATAATCTATTGAGTATTAGTCAATTATGTGATAAGGGATTCAATGTCATGTTTGAAATTAATGGTTGTACAGTCATTGACATTACATCTAATCGGATTATGCTTGTTGGTCATAGAATAGGAAACATATACATGGTGCATTTAGACTCTATTGATATGACTAAATTGTGCCTAGTTGCTAAGGATGAACATTATAGTTGGTTATGGCATAGGAGACTAGGACATGCTAGTATGAGTGTTTTGCAACGGCTAATTCAAGGAGACTTGGTAAGAGAGTTGCCTAAGCTTAAATTTGATAATGATAAAATCTGTGATGCTTGTGCTAAAGGAAAACAAAAGCGAATTTCTTTTAAATCCATTAATGACATATCAACTAGTATAGTATTACAATTGATCCATATAGATCTTTTTGGGCCAACTAGGACTACTAGCTTGGGTGGAAAATAATATGCATTTGTCTTGGTAGATGACTATTCTAGATATACTTGGGTTCTATTCTTAAGTACTAAAGATGAAGCATTAGAAAATTTCATCACATTTTCAAAAGTAATCCAAAACGAAAAATGTTACTCTATCACTAGTGTTAGAAGTGATCATGGCACTGAATTTGAAAATCTTGGATTTAATGAATTTTGTAATTCTAATGGTATTAGCCATAATTTTTCAGCACCTAGAACCCCTCAACAAAATGGAGTTGTTGAGAGGAAAAATTGAACTTTAGAAGAAATGGTTAGAACCATGCTTTGTGAAAATAATTTTCTAAAATATTTTTGGGCGGAAGCCACAAATACCGCTTGTTATGTTATTAATCGAGTAATGATTAGGCCTATTTTAAAGAAAACTCCATATGAACTTTTCAAAAATAAAAAGCCTAACATTAGTTATTTTCATCCTTTTGGATATAAGTGTTTTGTTTTAAACAACGGTAAAGAAAACCTTGGCAAATTTGATGCTAAAAGTGATGAAGGAATTTTTCTGGGTTATTCCTTAAATTCTAAAGCTTATCGAGTATTTAATAAAATAACTTTGGTTTTAGAAGAGTCTATACATGTTGTTTTCAATGATAATCTCCTTCCGAGGAAGGATTCTTGTTTGAATAATGATATAGGTGTTATAAATACAAATGACGTTAGACAAGATGTTAGAGAACCATCATCAAAAGAAGAAACGAAAAATGAGGAAACTCATGTTCCTCTCGAGAATCCAACTATTGAAGAAAGAGAAGTATCTTATCCAAGAGAGTATAACTATGTCAAGGATGGTGAAATCATAGGTGATCCATCCAAAGGGGTAACAACTCGATCTTCTCTTAGAAATATATGTAATTATGTTGCATTTATCTCATGCATTGAGCCTAAGAATATTAAAGAAGCATTAAATGATGAACATTGGATTATGGCTATGTAAGAAGAGTTAAATCAATTTGAGATAAGTAAAGTATGGACATTAGTTGAAAGGCCTAATAATAAATCTACTATAGGTACTAGATGGGTATTTAGGAATAAGCTTGATGAAAGTGGTAATATTGTGAGAAACAAGGATAGACTTGTTGCTCAAAGGTATACTCAAGAAGAGGGCATAGATTATGATGAAACATACACTCCCGTAGCTAGGATGGAAGCAATTAGAATGTTATTAGCATTTGCATGTTTTCATGAATTTAAATTATATCAAATGGATGTTAAAAGTGCATTTTTAAATGGTTTTATAAAGGAAAAAGTGTATGTGGAACAACCTCCAGGTTTTGATGATTTAAAATTTCCAAATCATGTTCTTAAATTGACAAAAGCACTTTATGGTTTATAACAAGCTCCTAGAGCTTAGTATGAAAGATTGTCAAATTTTTTAGTTGAAAAAGGTTTTTCAAAAGGGAAGGTTGACACTACATTGTTTTTAAAGCATAAAGGTAAAGATTTATTAGCAGTTCAAATTTATGTTGATGATATAATATTTGGTTCTACTAATGATGTTCTTTGCCAAGAATTTTCTAAGCTAATGCAAAGTGAATTTGAGATGAGCATGATGGGGGAGCTCTCATTTTTCTTGGGACTCCAAATCAAGCAAAGAAAAGATGGCATCTTCATCAATCAAGCTAAGTACGTCAAATATATGCTCAAGAAATTTGGACTGGAAAATGGCAAGCCTCATGACACTCCAATGAGCTCTTCAACAAAGCTTGACTTAGATGAAGGAGGTAAATGTGTAGATGTTAAATTATATAGGTCAATGATTGGTTCTTTGCACTATCTAACTGTAAGTAGACCGGACATTATGTTTAGTATTTGCTTATGTGCTAGATTTCAATCATGTCCTAAGGAATCACATTTACTAGCTATTAAAAGGATCTTTAGATACCTTAAGGACACTCCTAGTTTAGGACTTTGGTATCCTAGAGACTCTAGCTTTAGCTTGCATGCCTTTTCTGATGTGGATTATGGAGGATGCAAATTAGATAGGAAAAGCACCTACGGTACTTGCCAATTCCTTGGAAATATGTTGATTTCTTGGTTTTCAAAGAAACAAAATTTTGTTGCATTATCTACCACTGAAGCCGAATACATTTCAGCTGGTAGTTGTTGTACACAAGTTTTATGGATGAAACAACAACTTTTTTATTATGGAATTGAAGTAGGTATTATTCCTATCAAGTGTGACAATACTAATTCTATTTGTCTCACTAAAAATCCCATCCAACACTCTAGAACTAAGCATATTGAAATAAGACATCACTTCATTAGAGACCATGTCACTAAGGAATATATAGTTCTAGAATTTGTTGATACTTTGCACCAATTAGCGGATATTTTTACAAAGCCTTTAGACAAGGAAAGATTTTGGACACTTAGGAGAGAATTAGGTTTAACCAACCTATCTTCACTTAGTGTTTAAAATAATTTTAGCACTTTTAAGAATAAATGAAAAATGCTTACAATAATAATTTTTGATTGCATTCTATGCTATTAGTTAGGGGGAGTTTATGTTATTTGGTGAAAATTAATTTTATGTGCAAATGTAGTTTAAAGAATAATTTGATTGATTAAACATGATTAATTTTCAATAGATGAGTTACCAAAACCACTAGAGCTAATTAATTTAGCATTTTTAGTGTTTAAAACGGATTTTTGACATTTTTGTGCTTTATGCATCGATACACTTAATAGTGCATCGATGCATCCCTTTGAATGTGCATCGATTCATCATGCTGATGCACCAATGCACGCCTTGAATGTGCATCGATGCACAAGGTCATGCATCGATGCATCCGTCGGGTTTTAGGTTAAGAAAGCTTATTTTCTCATTTGTTTCAAAACCTAAAACTAAACTCTCTTAGATGTTCGCCTTCTCTCTCTCTTGAGATGCAAGCCCGATTTCCTCCTCCACCTCCCGATACTTCTATGGATGCCTAGACTTATTTTATTTTGATTGTATTTGGGATTAAAACTTAAAACTTGGATTGTTAAAACATTTTGCTATTTTTGAATTGTTTAACTGTTGTTAGATGTTTGAACTGTTTGGTTTGATCTTTATGAGCTTCATGCTTATTAATCTTTGCATTTTTGACATCTTAGTTGCATTATGACCAATCTACCATTTCACATTTGATTTGAATATTGATTATGAACACTAATGGCTAACCTCTCTTTTGATCTTTGATCTTAGCAGCTTAAGCTATATTCAATTAAAATGTTTAATCAATTGGCTATGTTTTTCAAAGCCTTCTTTCACTCAGTTTTTGAGTCTTTTTTATTTAACAAAAATGGGGAGAAGTGTTAAGTGTTAAAAGTTTTAAAGGGGAGAAGTGTTATAGTAAGGGGGAGTAATTTCAAAATTGATTTCAAAACTTATTTTTCAAAGAAAATCTTAAAATTACTCAAGAGTTTTTGTTATATCAAAAAGGGGGAGATTGTTTAAAACATTTTGATATTTCGACATAACAAATTAAGTTAAATGAATTTTAAGATTTTACAAAAGATTTTTAAAAAGTATATTTGATTTAATTACTCAAATATCAAGCTATTACTCCAAGTCTTTCAAGATCAATTTTAAACCTTACTAAATGTGTAAATTTGTGTTTTATACTTAAACTATTTTTAAACAAATTTTCACAGTGTATTTTGAACCAAAATCAAGCCTAAAATCAATTTTTCAAGGGCATGCACTGAAGCACCAATCCATGCATCAATTAATTTCTTGAACATCGAATGCATTTTATGCATCGATGCACATACCATGCATCGATGCACTCAGTGCATTTGATGCATCGATGCACAAGATCATGCATCGATGCACTCAGGCTTTTTCAAAACATCGAATGCATCTTATGCATCGATGCACTGAGAGTCCAACGGTCAAAATATTTGAATTTTACACTAATGCACCGATGCACCTAGGGCATGCATCGATGCACTGACGCTCATAACTGAATTTATTAATTGTTTTCACACTTAAACGGCTATATTGACTTCACTAAGCATCCCCAACATTCAGAATCATTTGAAGGTGTATATAAACAAGCTTAGAAGCCATTGATCAATAACAAGAAACATCAAGCAACTAGAATCAAGAGAGAATCAAAGAGAAAGCATCAAACCTCAAGTTTGAGCATTTCAAGCCTATTTTTCATTCAATATTCATTTTTCTTTCAAAAACACTTATTGTGCTCAATTGTATTTATTCTTGAGTGTTCTTTCTTTGTTCTATAATTGTGCAAACATATTTGCCTTGTGAAGTTTTTCTTGTGAGTTTGCAAATTTGTAATCTGCTCTTTGAGAAAAGAGTGTTCTCAAGAATTGGGGTATATTCTTGAGGGAGTTGTAAGGTTATCTCTTTGGCCTCAAAAGAAAGAACAAATTAGTGAATTTGTTGGAAAATCCTTAGTGTGGATAGCTAAGGTAGTGGACGTAGACTTTAGTTAATAAAGTCGAACCACTGTAAATCGCTGTGCAATTACTTTCAATTTTCTGCAAAAGCTTCCACCAAAATTTTTATTGCCAATTCACCCCCCTCTTGGCTGATTCCATCGATCGATTAACTCAACATTTAACCATATGTGTTGTTTATAGAACATCCTAACATGATGTCGTCTAATTCGCATGCTTATCCAAGAAATTAAACCTAACCGCATGATTTCTAGTTCGCATACATTTATTCAAGAAATTAAAATTTCACTAAAAAAATGCTCAAATAAGCTTTTCCTTGTGTACTCTCCTCACAGCATATGGTATGGGTAAGGTCGTATCTGGGTTCTAAGTTTACTACATACTGGGTTTGGCTCTAAAGTAAGGGGTCCTCGAATTGTCCTTTGTCAGTACCCCCTAGGGCTACCAAACCCTCAATCCTGGCCCATTACAGGCTTTCAGATCGAGTTCAATTCGAGGGGACACACTTCCTTATGTCATTGCGAAGGTGAAAACCTCACGAGGATCATAAGGCGTGAGCCCAAGAAGCGTTTCACTATCCCGCACGGAGGTGAAAACCAGACGAATGAGTAGTTACTTACTCCTACTTAAATAGGACGGAGCGGGATTTTAGCTCATGTTATGCAAATGCAGTTGTGCAGTGTATGAGGAAAAGCGAAAACAAAGCAAACAACACTGAACAGAAAACTCAAGACCCTGAACAATTATTTAATATGAAAACATTAGCAAACAAAATAGTACAACTATTTAGTGTTTAAACAAATTAAGAGTCAAAATGCAAACAAAACTTATTTAAAACCAAACAAGGGATAAAAATCCAAATTATAACGAACTTGTAATTTTATTTGCAAAGATAATTTATTAATCGACTAATGGTCTGACTCTCTAAAAAATGTGTCTTTAGTAGAGTCGCCAAGCTGTCGAAACGGTCTTTTACCCGCGTGGGTAAAGGTTCTTCTCGTTTCGAATATGATCTTAGAATGACCAATTTATGATAAAACTTGGTTTGGGGAGTCGCCACCAATCTTTGATTAGGGTGTGTTTGGGCACCTAAAATATATTTTCCATTTTAATAAAATATTAATCTTAATTAAAAAGACAAACTTGGGGTATGCATTACCAAAATTTGATTTTGGGGGTCGGTTACATGTGGGGAAGGATTAGCACCCCCACAACGCCCTAAATTGGTACCTAGTCGATTAATTAATTGTCTTTACAATAAAATGTACAAGCTCGAGTCTGATTTAATTTAAGATCCCCTAAAATAACATTTTTCAAAATTTTGGATGAAGGATAATAATATTTAATTATTTCTTATCGAGAAGAACCGATCTATCATACCTTGAAGCAATCGATTCTTACTACAATTGAAATAAAAAATATTAAAACTTTCATTCTAAATTTCAAAATAATAACACCCAAAATAAATTTTAGAGAGAAAATAATAATATTTAATTATTTCTTATCGAACATTATTATTTTAAAAAAAAACTTTGAAAACACATGCAAAAGTCAAACAAATTAAAAAGCCTATCAAACAATTGATTAATTATTTATTATACCAATATTTAATAAGAATAAGGATATTCAATTAATTAAATATCTCGAGGCGATACCATAGATTCGATCTAACTGTCTTTTCTCGATGAATTTAATTAGAAGAATATGATCTTTACCTCAATCCCTGAATTTTAAAAATGGATTCAATTTAATTGGTGTTACTTGACGGGATATACTTTCATTTTAAAATTATCGAAAGAAACTTTCTTATACGTTAAGATAGACACTTTATGACAATATTAAAATGCTCGAATATTACCCTTAATCAATTTATTTTAAATCGAGTTCAGTGATGCTGATGAAGATATCATATAAGATTTATTATCACTAAAATGAATTAATATGCAAACAATATGCAAACATTAAAATAAAAATAAAAGTAAGACTAAAACATAAATAATCAACAATAAGTCTTGCAATCAAATAGATAAAAGGGATCTTCGAGAATTAAGGCGATGGCCAAATTAAATATTCCCTAATTTAAAATTCATGGACTAATTCTAAAGAGATATTAAATTTACAAATTAAACTAACTCGAGCAACCTAAATTCAATGTTAAGTTAGACCAGTAAAATTATAATTTAGTATATAATAGGAGTAAAAAAAACATTAAACTTAAAGGTAATTGATTAAATTAATTAGCATAAGATATTATGACTACTTAAAAAATGTTAAGGAATAAAATACATATTAAAAAAACAAAAATTAAAGTGATTATAATTAATTAAAACAAAAAAATGTGGGATTCAACCAAATATATGACACAATTTAATAAACATGGGCAAAAGTTAGTGGAATACATTTTAAAGTTGAGCATCCATAATTATAGTGCTCTACCTTTCCAATTTTTATATTATTACTTTTAATAATGGTATCACTTTGTGTCCTTATTATTATTCTTAATTATTCATTATTTTATTTTAAACATTAGTATATATTATTAGGATACATATGTGACTAAAATAAAAAGTAATAAATAAGTACTAGATATAAAATATTTAAACATAAAAGGTAATAATAAAAATTAAATTAAATTAAATTAAATTAAATAATAACCAAAATAATAATATAGGATTAAATAAAAAAATATAAATTACTGGTCATAATTCAAAATATCACAAAAATATAAATACTGGTAGTCTAATTTATCATTAATTATTAATCAGTTATTAATATATAAAATATTATAATTAGAAGGATTAAATTTTATATTTATCCTAAATATAAGTTGTTGAAAGCATTTTGATATTTCGATATAACAAATTAAATTAAATGAATTTTAAGATTTCAGAAATGATTTTCTAAGTATATTCGATTTAATTACTCGAATATCAAATTATTACTCTAAGTCTTTCAAGATCAATTTCAAACCTTACTAAATGTGTAAATTTGTGTTTTATACTTAAACTATTTTTAAACAAATTTTCACAAAGTATTATGAACCAAAATCAAGCCTAAAATCAATTTTTCAAGGGCATGCACCGATGCACCAATCCAGGCATCGATGCATCAATTAATTTCTTGAACATCGAATGCATTTTATGCATCGATGCACATACCATGCATCGATGCACTCAGTGCATTTGATGCATCGATGCACAATACCATGCATCGATGCACTCAGGATTTTTCAAAACATCGAATGCATCTTATGCATCGATGCACTCTTAGTGCACCGATGCACTGAGAGTCCAACGGTCAAAATATTTGAATTTTACACTGATGCACCGATGCACCTAGGGCATGCATCGATGCACTGACGCTCCCAACTAAGTTTATTAATTGTTTTCACACTTAAATGGCTCTACTGACTCCACTAATCATCCCCAATGTTCAGAATCATTTGAAGGTGTATTTAAACAAGCTTAGAAGCCATTGATCAAAAATAAGAAACAACAATCAACAAGAATCAAGAGAGAATCAAAGAGAAAGCATCAAACCTCAAGTTTGAGCATTTTAAGCCTATTTTTCATTCAATATTCATTTTGCTTTCAAGAACACTTATTGTGCTCAATTGTATTTATTCTTGAGTGTTCTTTCTTTGTTCTAGAATTGTGCAAACATATTTTCCTTGTGAGGTTTTTCTTGTGAGTTTGCAAATTTGTAATCTTCTCTTTGAGAAAATAGTGTTCTCAAGAATTGGGTTATATTCTTGAGGGAGTTGTAAGGTTATCTCTTTGGCCTCAAAAGAAAGAACAAATTAGTGAATTTGTTGGAAAATCCTTAGTGTGGATAGCTAAGGTAGTGGACGTAGACTTTGGTTGATAAAGTCGAACCATTGTAAATCGCTGTGCAATTACTTTTAATTTTCTGCAAAAGCTTCCACCAAACTTTTTATTGCCAATTCACCCCCCTCTTGGCCGATTCCATCGATCGATTAACTCAACAATTGGTATCAGAGCCTAACTCATTTGAAGGTTTAATCACCTTTTGAGTCGATTCAGGAAGAGTTACATCGATTATCAAGTCATCAATGTCCTCCGCTTCAAATTTTGACTCCAGTCTCGATTCGATGCCCGTCAACAAGCCTCATTTCTTCAATGGAGCTAACTATGCCTATTGGAAGAATAGGATGATGTACTTCATTCAATAAAGTGACATGAGAGCATAGAATGCCGTAGAAGAAGGATACATTAAGCCTCTCACTCATCCAAGATTGTGGAGTAAATGAGAGACAAGAATGTTCCAGCTCAACTCCAAAGCCATCCATATCATATTTTATGCTCTTGGACCAGATGAATATGGAAGAGTTTCATCTTGTACAATAGTCAAAGAAATATGGGACAAACTTCAAGTCACTCATGAAGGTATCGATGAGGTAAAAAAATCCAAAATTAGTATTCTAACGCATAGCTATGAAAATTTCAGGATGAAACCAAATGAAGCTATCAAAGCTATGACGGATAGATTCTCAACGATTGTCAATGGTCTCAAATCATTTGGAGAGATCATTCCAAAATCATGGCAATCCAAGAAGACTGCAATCATCGAGGCTAAGAACCTAAAGTCCTTAACTCTTGAAGAGCTAATCGGTTCCCTCCTCACTCATGAAATGATGCTTGAAGATGAGGTGGACCTCGATAAGATTAACGAGACACCAAAGGCGAAGGAGAAGAAGAAAAACATTGGAGTTGCCCTCAAATCCATAAAAGATGAGAGTGATTCGGATGAAGATGACGATAATGAGGAAATGGCATTGATTACCAAACGGTTCAGAAAAATGATGAGACCTTACCGAGGAAGAAAATTCAAACGAAATGAAGGCCTCAAAAATGAACCAAAAGAGAAGGACCCTATCATTTGCTATGAATATAAAAAGTCGGGGCTTGTCAAATATGATTGCCCATAATTGAAGAGAATGGGTCAATCAAAAAATAAGCACAAGGCTCATGTGGCTACATGGAGCGATGAAGAGGGTTCCGATGAAGAGGAACAAGAAGTAGCAAACTTGTGCTTGATGGCATTCGGGGAAGATTCTAAGGTAACCACTAACTCATCTAAATTTGATGATTTATCTTATGATGAGGTATTAGAGGAATATAATGCGTTGACTTCGAATTATGAGAAATTGTTTTTAAAATATAAAAATGATGTTTCAAAATTGAAAAATGAAAATAAACTCATATCCAAAACCAACAACGATCTTGAAAGTAAAATCAAAGATTTGTAAATCAAACCAAAAGAGTTTGAAAAGAAAATTTTGGATTTGCAAAATTTACTTTCAAAGGTCAATGATGATCATCAAAAGAAAATTGATGATCTTAAAACTTCTTTTGATAAAGATGGAACAAAACGTTTTGAAAATGGAGAAAATTCAAAATCCAACTTTGTTAGGAAAAGTTTTAAAAACTACAATCATAGAGGTCCCCGAAGAACCTCTAATGGAAAAATCGTTAGAAGTATATGGGTTCCTAAAGGACTCATTACTACTAAATATAAAGATATCCTACACAAATGGATACCTAAGGGGACTAGAATTTTGGAAACTAATGAATATGGACCCAAAATAATTTGGATACAAAAAATTAGAAATTAATCTATGTTTGTAGGAAAAGGAGTATTGCTACAAGGCATGGGAATCAAATTCAAACTCATGGTACCTTGATAGTGTATGCTCAAGACACATGACCAGGGACAAAAGCCGGTTCATAGAGCTTAACGCCAAAAATGGAGTGAAAATGACTTTTGGTGATAATTCAAAATGTCACATCAAAGGTATAGGTACTATATGTAATACCTCTTCCATACAAATTAAAAATATTTTATATGTGAATGGATTAAAGCATAATCTCTTGAGTATTAGTCAATTATGTGATAAAGGATTCAATGTCATATTTGAAACCAATGGTTGTAAAGTTATTAACATTGCATCTAATCGAATTATGCTTGTTGGTCATAGAATAGGAAACATATACATGGTGCATGTAGACTCTATTGATATGACTAATTTATGCCTAGTTGCTAAGGATGAGCATGATAGTTGGTTATGGCATAGGAGACTAGGACATGCTAGTATGAGTGTTTTGCAACGGCTAATTCAAGGAAATTTAGTTCGAGAGTTGCCTAAGCTTAAATTTGATAATGATAAAATCTGTGATGCTTGTGCTAAAGGAAAACAAATGCGAATTTCTTTTAAATCCATTAATGATGTATCAACTAGTAGAGTATTACAATTGATCCATATAGATCTTTTACGGCCAACTAGAACTACTAGCTTGGGTGGAAAACAATATGCATTTGTCTTGGTAGATGATTATTCTAAGATATACTTGGGTTCTATTCTTAATTACTAAAGATGAAGCATTAGAAAAATTCATCACGTTTCAAAAGTAATCGAAAACGAAAAAGGTTACTCTATAACTAGTGTTAGGAGTGATCATGGAACTGAATTTGAAAATCTTGGATTTACTAATTTTTGTAATTCTAATGGTATTAGTCATAATTTTTCAGCACCTATAACCCCTCAACAAAATGGAGTTATTGAGAGAAAAAATCAAACTTTAGAAGAAATGGCTAAAACTATGCTCTGTGAAAACAATTTTCCAAAATATTTTTGGGCAGAAGTCACAAATACTGCTTGTTATGTTGTAAATCGAGTAATGATTAGGCAAATCTTAAAGAAAACTCCATATGAAATTTTCAAAAATAAAAAGCCTAACATTAGCAATTTTCATCCTTTTGGATGTAAATGTTTTGTTTTAAACAACGGTAAAGACAATCTT
Organism: Hibiscus syriacus; assembly: GCF_006381635.1. NCBI lineage: Eukaryota > Viridiplantae > Streptophyta > Magnoliopsida > Malvales > Malvaceae > Hibiscus > Hibiscus syriacus. The sequence continues at coordinate 19,305,067 of NW_024063471.1, forward strand.
GGCAAATTTGATGCTAAAAGTGATGAAGGAATTTTTCTGGGTTATTCCTTAAATTCTAAAGCTTATCGAGTATTTAATAAAAGAACTTTAGTTGCAGAAGAGTCTATACATGTTGTTTTCGATGATAATCCCCTTCCGAGGAAGAATTCTTGTTTGAATGATGATGTAGGTATTATAAATATAAATGACAGTGAACATGACATTGGAGAACCATCATCAAAGGAAGAAACGAATGATGAGGAAACTCAAGATCCTCTCGAGAATCCAACCATTGAAGAAAGGGAAGTATCTTACCCAAGAGATTACAACTATGTCAATGATGGTGAGATTATAGGAGATCCATCAAAAGTGGTAACAACTCGATCTTCTCTTAGAAATATTTGTAATTATGTTGCATTTATCTAATGCATAGAGCCTAAGAATATTAAAGAAGCATTAAAAGATTAACATTGGATTATGGCTATGCAAGAAGAGTTAAATCAATTTGAGAGAAGTAAAGTATGAACATTAGTTGGAAGGCCTAGTAATAAATCTATTGTAGGTACTAGATGGGTGTTTAAGAATAAGCTTGATGAAAGTGGTAATATAGTGAGAAACAAGGCTAGACTTGTTTCTCAAGGCTATACTCAAGAAGAAGGCATAGATTATGATGAAACATACCCTCCCGTAGCTAGGATGGAAGCAATTAGAATGTTATTAGCATTTGCATGTTTTCATGAATTTAAATTATATCAAATGGATGTTAAAAGTGCATTTTTAAATGGTTTTATAAAGGAATGAGTGTATGTGGAACAACCTCCAGGTTTTGAAGATTTAAAATTTCCAAATCATGTTCTTAAATTGACAAAAGCACTTTATGGTTTAAAACAAGCTCCTAGAGCTTGGTATGAAAGATTGTTAAATTTTTTAATTGAAAAAGGTTTTTCAAAAGAGAAGGTTGACACTACATTGTTTTTAAAGCATAAATATAAATATTTATTAGTAGTTCAAATTTATGTTGATGATATAATATTTGGTTCTACTAATGATGTTCTTTGCCAAGAATTTTCTAAGCTAATGCAAAGTGAATTCGAGATGAGCATGATGGGGGAGCTCTCATTTTTCTTGGGACACCAAATCAAGCAAAGAAAAGATGGCATCTTCATCAATCAAGCTAAGTACGTTAAAGATGTGCTCAAGAAGTTTGGACTGGAAAATGGAAAGCCACATAACACTCCAATGAGCTCATCAACAAAGCTTGACATAGATGAATGAGGTAAATGTGTGGATGTTAAATTATATAGGTTAATGATTGGTTCTTTGCTTTATCTAACTGCAAGTAGACCATACATTATTTTTAGTGTTTGCTTATGTGCTAGATTTCAATCATGCCCTAAGGAATCACATTTACTAGTTGTTAAGATGATACCTTAAGGACACTCCTAGTTTAGGACTTTGGTATCCTAGAGACTCTAGCTTTAGCTTGCATGCCTTCTCTGATGTGGATTATGGAGGATGCAAATTAGATAGGAAAAGCACCTCAGGTACTTACCAATTACTTGGAAATATGTTGATTTCTTGGTTTTCAAAGAAACAAAATTGTGTCGCATTATCTACCACTGAAGCGGAATATATTTCAGCCGGTAGTTGTTGTGCACAAGTTTTATGGATGAAACAACAAATTTTCGATTATGGAATTGAAGTAGGTACCATTCCTATCAACTGTGACAATACTAGTGTTATTTGTCTCACTAAAAATCCCATCCAACACTCTAGAACTAAGCATATTGAAAATAGACATCACTTTATTAGAGACCATGTCGCTAAGGATGATGTAGTTTTAGAATTTGTTGATACTTTGCACCAATTAGCAGATATCTTTACAAAACCTTTAGACAAAGAAAGATTTTGGACACTTAGGAGGGAATTAGGTTTAACTGACCTATCTTCACTTAGTGTTTAAAATAATTTCAGCACTTTTAAGTATAAATGAAAAATGCTTATAATAATAATTTTTGGTTGCATTCTTTGCTATTAGTTAAGGGGAGTTTATGTTGCTTGATGAAAATTAATTTTATGTTCAAATGAAGCTTAAGGATTAATTTTATTGATTGAACATGTTTAATTTTCAATATATGAGTTGGCAATACCACTAGAGCTAATTAATTTAGCATTTTAAGTGTTTGAAACAGATTTTTGACATTTTTGTGCTTCATGCATCGATACACTTAACAGTGCATCGATGCATCCCTTTGAATGTGCATCGATTCATCATGTTGATGCACCGATGCACGCCTTGAATGTGCATCGATGCACGGGGTCGTGCATCGATGCATCCGTTAGGTTTTGGGTTTAAAAGGCTTATTTTCTCATTTGTTTCAAACCCTAAAACTATATCCTCGTCAGCCGTACGCCCCTCTCACTCTCTAAATCCTCCTTTTTCTCAAAATCAACGTAATTTTGTCAGAATCTTCGAGCTTTTCAACTCATAATCCTACTTTAATCATCAAATCGTGCAAAACAACATCACATTCCTCTCAAAATCCAAAATTTTCAAGGTAATATTTGAAAAACTTCTATTTTATTGATTTTTTATCTTAGGACTAGTTTTAATTAATTCTAGGATGAACATTATATCGGGCATTGAATGTTTAATGATTACAAACTAGTTTTAAAACTAATTTCATCAAAAACTAACAAATTTTCAAAGATTTTTCTGAATTTTTCAAAATAAAAAAATTTATTATATCAAAAATCTGAATTTAATTTTTAAATTTGATGTTTTTGATTTAATTATGTTGTTTTCATGAAAACTATACATATTATGATTATTTTCAAATAGTTTTCAAAACCTTGCCTATTAGTATTTGATTTAGCGAACCTTGAATTATTGAGGACTCAATTGAGTTTTGGGATTGATTAAATTGCATACATGTGTTTCAAATTGCAGGTTATATTCCTTTTTCCGATTCCTAAACCATGTCTAATCCCAAACGCCCTAGGACTTTGTCGAGTCGGTCTCGTTCAAACCAACCTCCTAATCCCATTCCTCCTCCACCTACATCTCTATTAGGATCTTGTTTTAACATGCCTGAGCGTCGTAGAGACGAATTGTACTCTAGGTACAGAAATTGTTTTCAAACTTATAGAATCCGGGAAGAGAGTATTCTTTCTCTTCAAGCTATGATAGATATTAACTTTGAATACCTTCCGATTCTTAAAGCTTGGAAGTTTGATAAAATGTTTCAGCTCAAACCTATCGTTTATCAACAGTTAGTCTGCATTTTATATTCCAATGCGGTATGTATTCAAAACGAAACTCAATTTGGAATTATTGCTCCAAAACCAAATCAATCTTACTTCCTTGAAGAAAGCAGATTGGAAACAAGACGAGGAAACCGGTCTTTGGGTATTTCGACCCGGTAAGCAAACCCCGGGAGCTAGCTCTTCACGAGCTGCTCCTAGCTCTTCTTGTGTCCCTCATCCTCCTCTGGCACCGGCTGCTGACGATGATCCTGAGTTTCAAAAACTTATGCAAGATATCGACTATCACGTTCCAGACTATGAGCCTGCACCGGAACCAGCTCCATAAGAGGATCAAATGCCTCCATATTTTCGTTCGTTTCTGGAGACATTTGATCTACGGTATGCTTCCATCAAATCCCACTTGACTGCTACTCACGAAGCAGTAAATCAACGCTTAGACACTTTGGAAGCTCGACGGATGGAATTTCAAAGGGAGATGCTTCAATGCATGGATGCTCTCTCTCTTGAGATACAACCCCAATTTCCTCCTCCGCCTCCCGATCCCTCTATGGACGAGTAGACCTTGTTTTGTTTTAGATTATCTTTGAACTTTTATTGTTAAAACATTTTGAATACTTTGGGGATTATTTTTTTTATTTGGATTGTTTGAATTTGTTTGAAGATATAATTTGGATGTTTTGTGGTTTTTAAACTTGATATATATATTGGTTTGATTTGAATTTTTTTGAGCTTAATATTTATTAATTTTTGCATCAATTTCATATTAGTTGCATTATGACCAATTATGTCATTTCACATTTGATTATGAATATTGATTATGAAACTAATGGCTAACGTTTCTCTTGATTGTGATCTTAGCAGCTTAAGCTATATTACTAATCAATTAGCTAAATTTTTTTTACAACCTTGTTTACATTTTCGAGTCTTTTTGATTTAACAAAAAAGGGGAGAAATTAAATGTTAAGTGTTACAATGTTTTAAAAGAGGAGAAGTGTTATAGTAAGGGGGAGTAGTAATTTCAAATTTGATTTCAAAACTTATCTTCAAAGAAAATCTTAAAATTACACAAATGTTTTGTTATATCAAAAAGGGGGAGATTATTGAAAACATTTTGATGTTTCGATATAACAAATTAAATTAAATGAATTTTAAGATTTCACAAATGATTTTCTAAGTATATTCGATTTAATTACTCGAATATCAAATTATTACTCCAAGTCTTTCAAGATCAATTTCAAACCTTACTAAATGTGTAAAATTGTGTTCTATACTTAAACTATTTTTGAAACAATTTTCACAAAGTATTTTGAACCAAAATCAAGCCTAAAATCAATTTTTCAAAGTGATGCACTGATGCACCAATCCATACATCAATGCACCAATTAATTTTTCAAACATCGAATGCATTTTATGCATCGATGCACATACCATACATCGATGCACTCAATGCATTTGATGCATCGATGCACAAGATCATGCATCGATGCACTCAGGCTTTTTCAAAATATCGAATGCATTTTATGCATCGATGCACTCTAAGTGCACCGATGCACTGAGAGTCCAACGGTCAAAATGTTTGAATTTTACAATGATGCACCTAGGTTATGCATCGATGCATTGAAGCTCCCAACTGCTTTAATTAATTGTTTTCACACTTAAACGGCTCTATTGACTCCACTAATCATCCCCAACGTTCAGAATCATTTAAAGGTGTATTTAAACAAGCTTAGAAGCCATTGATCAAAAATAAGAAACAACAATCAACAAGAATCAAGAGAGAATCAAAGAGAAAGCATCAAACCTCAAGTTTGAGCATTTCAAGCCTATTTTTCATTCAATATTTATTTTGCTTTCAAGAACACTACTTGTACTCAATTGTATTCATTCTTGAGTGTTCTTTTCTTTGTTCTAGAATTGTGTAAACAATCTACCTTGTGAGGATTTCCTTGTAAGTTTGAAATTTGTAATCTTCTCTTTGGGAGAGAGTGTTCTCAAGAATTTGGAGTATAATTCTTGAGGGATTTCTAAGGTTACTCTTTGTCCTCAAAAGAAAGACAAATTAGTGAATTTGTGGAAAATCCTTAGTGTGGATAGCTAAGGTAGTGGACGTAGACTTTGGTTGAGAAAGTCGAACCACTCTAAATCGATGCGCAATTACTTTCAATTTTCTGCAAAGCTTCCACCGAAATTTTTATTTTCCAATTCACCCCCTCTTGGCCATATTCATCGATCGATTAACTCAACATATGTAAATATACGAGTAGTAACTAAAATAAAAATAAATAAAATGCGAAGACAAAATTAAAATATATAAAAACCTGATTTCGGTGACTATAATGGAAGATTACAGAATACAGGGACCACAAACGTGATTTATCAATCCTGAAATTACACAGACACTCCTTCTGCAAAACGACGTAGTTTTGAGGAGGATATAAATAAGCTTTAAATGGTCACTTTCCCTCATTTTTCTTCATTTTCCTCTTTTGCTTCTCTCTTAAGAGAAAGAAGCTCTCATTCTCTCTAAACTCCCTCACCGGAGGGAACTCTGGTCACCGGCGACCACCGGCTAGTTACTATTCCGGCTACCACCGATTACTATTCACCACCGCCGATTACTATTCCGGTCACTATTCACGACCGAAAAAAATCAAAATAACTCAAAATGTAGATCTATTAACCCTCTACCCGAATCCAAACTTCTTTTTCACTAAAAGCTAATCAATCGGACTAGATCTGAAATTTTACCTTCGGTTAATGATGATTTCCGGCGACGTTTGAGCTCCTCGGTAAGTCTTCATTCTCTTCCTTTCCTTTCAGTTTTGTTTGCTTTTTTTCTGTTGCTTTTCCTTTCCTTTCTTTTGTATGGATGCTTGCTCCTCATTTTCTCTTGCAGGATCGAGGCTTTTTATAGCCCTCGGAAGGCCTCAGACAATCATTCATTTTGGTGAGTCACCGGATCTACGTGGTGACTCACCATAGGGAGTGAGTTGTGCGGCTGGTTTACATCTTCTAGAGTCTTCTGTGCGGCGATGACGTCATGGCGGCGGCAAGTTGGAGGGAGCAGTTGGAGAAGATGTGGAAACCCTAGAAGTATCTTAATCGGGCCTTGGGCCGGGTCTAGATCTGGGCCTCCGGTTTTGTAAATGGGCTCCCAATTTATTTGTATTTGGGCATGGGTTTTGGGCTAAACTTGTTATAATTTGTAAAATAATAATATTAATAATTTATTATTTTTTTGTTAATAATAATAATATATTAATAATATAATAATATTATAATAATATTATTAGTAATATCGAAAAATGAGTGTCGACACTTAAAATATATGATCAATACACAATAAAATATTAATAAACAAAAAAAATCATTTAGTATATATACAATACAATATAATTCTCTCTTCATGTTCTTCTCCACGATTGTGCTTACTTTTACCTCTAAATATTTCCCTTTTCCATGGAAACTCAATCTCCTTCCTCCCATTTTGATGGATTTAACAATCTTGATGGATTTAACATGGATGAAGTAGTAGTAAAATGGGTAACCCTGTTTGGATCCCGAAAATGGCGTCTCCGTTGTCGATGGTGAGAAGGAGAGGGAAGAAGTAAGAGAAATGAGGTAACATGGGTTAACTATAGCCTTAGTCCCCGAAATCTCTAAGATTTTTGAAATTAAAAGTTTTAGATTTTAATAACTAAAATATAGAGAAGAAAATAGTTGAATGATTAATAATGTAATTTACTCAATTTATAACTTCTCGAATTAAATAATCAACCAAATCGTTGGTCATTGACAGAACAAAGGACTACATTATTTTTTTTTCGAGAATTGAAAGGTTACGTTGATCAAAAAAATATAAAGTCACATTAATTTTTTGAAAAATTCAAGAAACTTGGGTACTTTTTTACCTATATCTTTTGTTGTTTAATAGAAATATCATCTTGTTGGTCACCTTTATCAACAACTAATATGCACGTAATAATATTTTATTTTAAAAATCAGAAGATAATGGAAGTAGTGGAGACCATAAAAAACATAATTAATTTAAATAAATTATATATTTAGTGTCTTAATTATTATTTTTTGTTTTCTTTTATTTTTTAAATATTATTTTTTTAATATTAAATTTTTATCTGAATTTAATCATATGTTATCAAAAATTAATAAACCATTTACGTTATAATTTTTTAATGTGATGTGATATTACTATAAGTGTTAGTGCCGTTATTTTTTTTAAAGAGAATGACCAAAATGAACTTCAAATCTTAACATTATATATACTTTTTTTTAAATAAAAAATAACTAAATGACCAAAACATAATAAAAATAATAGTTGGAATAGTAAACTTACAGTTTACCCATAAATTAATCAAGCAGCTGTAAAAAGTAAACCATTTTATACAAGAAATGAAAAGACTAAAAATTTTACAGCCGCAAGTGGGTATATTCTGATCTCGACTCAAACTACAGCTTCAAACTCAGATACAGAGAGAAACAGACCTAGAATGATAATCACCAAAAGTAACGAGGCTTAGATCATAACATCAAGGCCAGATTAGATCAACCGAAACCCTTTGTTCTTGTGGATCTTCCTCAACACTCTCTATCTCATATTTTTTGGCTTGGTTTCTCAATGATTTACCTGCTGCAAAAGACATTGAAGCACCACAGGAAGGAGGAAGAGGAGGAGAAGAAAAACAAGAGGAGGAGGAGGCGGTGGTGGAAGGCTGCGTTGCAAAGGCGAAGTCTGGTTCATGGTGGCGAACAAGTTCAGATAACAAAAGTACAAGAGAAGCCATGGAAAAACAAAGAGAAGCAAAAGAAAGGATTTATCTTAAGAATCGACTGATATTTTTGGTCTGAAAAAAAAGGGAGATTGAAAAAAAATGAAAGCAAAACAGTTGAAGTTGATTAAGCAGTATAGGCAGACAGCTCATTGTTTTTGTTGCAAACTGTTTTCGCTGGCTGCATTTATTAGGGAAAACTTGGGCCCAAGTCATGTAAGCCCTTTTATTTTTTTTATTTTTTTTTTTACAAACGTCTTTCGGGTGAATTCGAAATTAGACTTCGACTTAAATAAAAAATTTAGAGTCGTAACCGATCATTTATTTTAAAAAAAATTAGTTGATCGGACACCATCTTACCTGATCTGCATTTTACCATAAATATGTTCGATTCGGGAGCAGTTATAGTCAATGAATGATTAATATCCTTGAACTGCACTTTTTGTATCATTTAATTTGTCGGTTGTTGTAATTGTAAAAATTAAAATTTAAATCAAAATTTACATATTCGATCACAAATTACTTACCTTTTGATTAATTAAAATTATCCTAAAAAGATAAAAAATAAATAATGAAAAAAACAAAAACAAAGAGTTATTATTAAGATCGAAATAATGAAAAAAATAAGTAAATGAAAAGAATAAAAGAAAATTCCAATTAAAATGATTAAATTGGAAAAAATAAAAGTTAAGGATTGAATCGATGTTAATTGAAAGCCTTAAAATCGACGTCTCTTGAGTTTCGGCGACTCTTGGTTTTCCGACGTGGTCCTTATGCTCTCCCAGTGGCTTTCGGATAAGGCTTTGATGTTTTTTTATTTTATTTTTGCTATATTGGAATGATTTTTGTTTTGGGTTGCTGGGTTTACTCGTTTCTCTCTGTGATTTTCCTTGTTGATCGATGTTGGTTGCCTTTTTTTTTGGATCGTTGTTGTTATGTTCCTTGTTTCCCCTCTTGGGGTATTTATACTGCACCACAACATGGTGGTTGTCGATCATTTCGGGATGGTGCAATTCCGGTGATCGTGTTGGATTGGTTATTTCCCACGTTCGTCGAGAATCATAGTGACTATCGGTTGTTATTTGCTCAGATTTGGTCGTTGTTTGTTGCCCCAAAATTTGACCACTAATTTGGTCCGATTAGGTGCGATTCTGGTTTGTTACGTTACACGGAAACTGTTTGGAGGCTGTTCCTGAGCGTTTGGCCAATCTTGGGGTCTGATCCTGGCTGTTGGATTGGATCAGATCCGACGGTTCAGATTTGGCTGCGGTGTGATGGCATCTTAGGGTTTAACAAACCCTTGTCTCCTTATCTATTGTTTTCGAAACCATATAATATATATTTTCAAAAATTATTTTTAAAACTATATAATATATATTTTTAAAAATTTTCCAAAACTATATATTATATATTTTCAAAATGTTTTCAAAAACTATTTTTATATATATATATATATATATATATGTTTTCAAAATGCTTTCAAAACTATATAATATATATATTCTCGAAAACCGTTTTCAAAACTATATAATATATATATTGTATGTTTTTAAAAACCATTTTCTAAAAACTATATATTATATTTTTCAAAAATTATACTATATTAACATATATATATTAAAATAAATCCGGAAGAAAATAAGTGTCCACAAAAAATAGGACAAAGATAAAATGACACAAACTTTCGTTTGGTATGAAAGAGTCCCTGAGTCTAATATCTACTCTTATGGAATTGAAAATTGACTCTGATATTGCAATTAAGAATAACTCCCAGTTAAATTGAGTTGTGGATAACTCATCCGTTGCGAAGTGTCTTGAAATGATATCATTCTTCATGAAATTGAAACCGTAGTTCATAATTTGAATCGAAAGGTGGCTTCTTGTTGCCAAATCATAATCAACCTTGGTTTCTTCCTCGATTTAAAGACCTTGGTTTGAAAATTTGACTGGAAAGTAGTTCCTCAACACTACCATGTGGTTGATAGGCCCTCGAGCTAAATGGAATTGAACTCAGAAGTTTTCGTTTACATATAGCTTTTCTCGACTTAAGTTATGTTGTACTAGGCTAAGAGATTGCCTCAGATCTTCTTCTTGACTTAAAGACCTCGGCTTAAACTTTAACTAGAAAGTAGTTCCTCACTGTCATTGAGCTGAATGGAATCGAACTCAAAGGTTTTTGTTGACAGTTAACCCTTCTCGCCTTGAGCTATGCTGTAAATTTGATATGCCCTTGAGTTGAATGTAATCTAATTCGAAGGTTTTTGTTGACAGATAACCCTTCTCGCCTTGAGATATGCTGTAAATTTGATATGCCCTTGAGCTAAAATGGAATCCAACTCAAAGGTTTTTGTTGACAGATAGCCCTTCTCGCCTTGAGCTATGTTGTAAATTTGATATGACCTTGAGCTGAATGTAATCGAACTCGAAGGTTCTTGTTGACATATAGCCTTTCTCTCCTTGAGCTATGCTGTATATTTGATATGCCCTTGAGCTGAATGGAATCGAACTCGAAGGTTTTTGTTGACAGATAGCCCTTCTTGCCTTGAGTTATGTTGTAAATTTGATATGCCCTTGAGCTGAATGGAATCGAACTCGAAGGTTTTTATTGACAGATAGCCCTTCTCGCCTTGAGCTATGCTGCGAACAGTTTCTTTAAGTGAAGAATGACTCCCCTTCACGGGTCTAAACCGGTCATAATTCTTTAGATGATTCCCCTTCATGGAAAATCCAAGTGGTATATTCTGTCAGCCCGATATCATTCGTCGTGGAGTTGAAATCTGGATTGAAAACATTAACTGGAAACTAGCCACTCATCGTTGAGTTAAGCTGAACTAGATCCGTTCTAAATTGGTTCTTGAACCCGTATGAAGTTGATTCTAAGATCTGTATATCTTTCAATATGTCAAGTTGGTTTAGGCGTAGCTCCTCGCCGCTGAGTTAAGCAACCATCATCGATTTTTGAAGGTGCTTTTGAATCGAGTATCTTTCATCTTAAAGTTGAAACTTTACTCTAAAGATGCAAAAAAAAATTATGTATGCGAAAAATGATAAATGTCACAAAGGAGTGTTGTAAGTTCTATCTGGTCTCTCAGACTACTTGCTTTCAAGAATGTGAAATGCTCCATTATTCTGCATTATCTTTCTTTAATAGAGGCAAAATGAGCCTCACCAGTTTCAAGGACCTTTCATATTTGAGATTGTCCTATTTGAAAATGTTTTTCTCCTTTCTTTTATTTTAGGAGGGGAAAAAGGATATGAAAATATAAGAATTTTGTAAAACATTGCCCCTTAATCTAGGCTCACAATCGAATCAAATCATAAACATGAGTTCACAGAATATCAAAAGAATCAATAGCTCTTTAATGTTTTCAGAGTTATATCTCTTTGAAAAAAAATCTAAATTGATGAGTTGGCTTCTTATTTCCTCAGGTTTCGACCACCAAAATGTTATTTTTCTCGGTCCTATTGAACATTGCAACACGCCCCTCTTCCTTGGCTTGGTATTTTAATCAAATGCGGACAAAATGACATAACTAGCATAATCAATTACTAGACCTTCTATTTTGGTTCTCTGAAATCTTCCATTTGTTCAAGCTTCGTAGACTCCTCTAACAAAGGCAGTGCCGAAATATCAATCTAAAAATGAAATTCCCGAGTGCTCATGTGAAATTGACTATAACAGGTGTTCCTCAACTCCCTTAGTCCATCATTTTGTTTAGATAAATTTGGTTTAATTTGTCATTTTCTGGCTAGCTGAATCCAGTTTTATTGTAATTTGCCTTTATCAGGCTAGCTGAAGGGTTCATCTCATCACAAAGTCTTCAACATGACAATTGCAATAGAGAAAACTCCGAATTGCCAAGTACTCGTGCAATGTAATGGTTTGAATGCAATCTATTCATAAAGCCAGAGCTTTTGAGTTTCCTCTATAATCAATTGCCTTAGTGGAACAACTCATCTTTATTGTATACATCTATAATTATATTCGGGGTATACAGATTCAATTTTTTAAGTTTGTCAAGAAGAACCTTTTATAGTTTAGGTTTCGTTGAAAGTAAAAAAATCTCATTTTTAGAGTTCAACTTCCAAGCAACTGACCTAAACTAGATTCATATACTCGACTATTCCATCTGTAAAGATCATGATTAATATTGAACGTCTTAAACAAAAGTATAGTAATGTCATACGTAAAAGATGCCTCATGTTGTCCGCTTCTATACCAACCTGAATACCAAGCCTCTTGTTCTTTCCCTTATGAGAGGAGAAGGCTATGTCGGTTCTTGCAAGAGAAGGGTGTGGTGTTCGAGTGTATCTTCTAGAGTAAGGACAAGGTCTTTGTTTTATCAGTTTTCAATCTTGATACTTTGTCAAAGATATATAACTCCAACCATTTACATAGTTTTTAATTCAGTTAATATTCAAAGAATTTCAAGTCTGCAAATTTGATTCATTGCTTGCCATCTTTAAAGTAGCATAAATTCATTTAAATATCCTTACAAAAAAAATTGAGAAAAACAAATTCAAACAAAATGTTGCAAATGGAATAAAGCTTCTTGATGGAGTTAAATGATCTTCTTCCTTATTAGGATGTCCCGTAATTGTTGAAGTCGATCCAATTCTTGTTACGCATCTTCTGCACGATTCTTTTAAATATGAAACAATTCTCAATAGTGTGCCCTGGGACACCACCATGAGCATTCTCTGCATACCACCTGGGGTATAGGGGCTTCATGGGTTCCACAGGGTATGGTGACACTACGTGGGTGTCAAAAAGGTTGTTGATAAAGTTCTTTATAGGTCATGGGAATAGGGTGTTTCATTTCCCTTTTCTTCCTAAGTTCTCTTAAATCTTGTCTAGAAGTATCTGGCGGTACAACTACAGTTGATTTTAGGTTGGAGACTGTAACACCTTTATTTTCATTGTAGGTGTTGACGTTGTTAATCTCTCTATCCCTCTTCTTCATAGGAGGTTTCTTACTGACCTCCCATTCCTCGATATTTCCTTGCTTTATGGTCATTTCTACCATCTCCCCAGCCATGACTAAGTCAGAAAAAATTTCTAATGTGATTGCAACCAGGTGCCCAAAATAAAGAGCCTTCAGTGTTTGCATGAAGAGTTTCCTGGTTTCCTTCTCATCCAAAGGTAGATGAACTTGCACAACTAAATCCCTCCATTTCTGTGCATATTGTCTGAAACTTTCATTATGCTTCTTCTCCATGCTTTGTAGCATAACTCGATCTAGTCTCATGTAATTGACGTGTTTGTATTGTTCCAGAAATAACTTGGCTAAATCCTTCCAAATCTTGATATGAGATCGCCTTAGCTGATTGTACCACCGGATGGCTGAGCCTGACAGACTCTCCTGGAAGCAATAGATCAGGAGTTGGTCGTTTCTTACATATCATGTCATCTTTCGACAGAACATGGTAATGTGGGCTGACGGGTAACTGTTCCCATCAAACTTCTTGAATTCTGTGGATTTGAATTTCGGAGGAAGAACTAACTCTGACCTTCATTTGATCCTCCAATTGCTTGATTTTTTATTCTATATTATTTGCCTTGTCTTCCTCATTAAAATATGATATATGATAATCATCTGTATTATTTTCAGGGTTGGATACAGAAGTTTGTATCCTTATAGTAGACGAGGCCTTCGCTTTTACAGTGGACGAGTCCCCTTAAAGTTCTGGTAAGATTCTAGGTGAAATACCCATTTGCGGGGTAGGTGGCATAGTTACCCCATCAGATGAACCTGCCCTAGGCGCACTTTGATGTAAGCCAAATAACTTGGTAACAATATGATCGACCAAGGACTCTTGGCTCTTAGTGATGGTATCCAGAGTACTTTGATTGTTTTGGCTTATCTTTTCTTCTAACTCCCTCTGCAACCTCAACATGTTCTCTTCGAGTTGAGCAATTTTTGCTTCCATCTTCTTCTTTTTTGAACGAGTGTTATGTGGATGAGGTGTGTCCAATGCTTGAGGTGGTATATCTAGTATTTGTTCCCTTTTTTTATGAGACATTTTTCTGTTGGTTAATGCGAATGTAAAGAAATGAAAATAACAAAATGCAAAATATGTCTAAATGCATGATGTATGAAATGTTCGAGGCATTGATCCAAAAACATATCTGTTATTATAAATAATCTTTATTGGGGACAAAAGTGTTATTTCTTAAGAGACAAAAACATTTTAAAGGTATATTCTGACTAAGTCCTCTAGACCCCGAACAACTTCTAACAGGTTGACTAGTCTTTTGCCTTCGTCTGTCACCGGTTGAATACCCTGTCAAACCATTTCGACCTCTCTAGCTAAATCGTGCAAGTGTCAAGCTTGTTCCAAGAAATCTTGAATGACTGCATTTCTAGCTTTCACCCTTTGCTGAGCCTGTTTCCTAACAGAAACACCATTGGAGCCCTCCATCAATAGGAACTATATGAAGTTCATTTGCCTGTTTCCTGGATTAGTCAACAATGGCCTCCAATTTCAGCTACCGCTTTTTCATCCTGTTCTTGTCATCTTTGAAGGGACTCTCTAGGTCAGTAACCTTTTTCTCATCTTGCCCCTGTAAACTTTGCCTACTCATTTTTGAAAAGTTGACTTTTGATGTACTTAATTGTGGGCACCACGTCTTCTTGATTGAATGTGACACAAAATTGCCTTGCAGATTGTCCTCCTTTTCTTTCTAAGTCTTTTTTAACCATAGTCGAACCTCTGCGTTTTTCATCTCTTGTATTGCAACCCTTTGTCCATTAATGCAAATTATTTGCATTTAACGAACATATTTTTTTTGGATCAACACCTCTTTTGAATGATGTAAATGATGAAAATAAAATGAAAGAAAATAAAAATTAAAAGAAAAAGTTAGTGAGATAAGGATAATAAAAAATAATAATGAAAATAAAAAGTCTTACCCCATATGATATCTGACCAACATGCTTTAATTCTTACCCATACATGCTTTCTACCCCGCATGTTAATTTCAAGCAAATCCTAACCGCATATTTGTCTAGTTCGTATGCTTTGAGCAGAAAGTAAAGCATGAAATAATTCAGGCATCCTAGGTTTTGATATGGAGTTTCGGGGTGGGCTCTAATTCCATGTAGTCTCCCGGTTTATGTTCTAAAGAAAGGTACTCGAGTTCTCCTTACTGGTGACCCCTTGAGCTTGCCAAATCCTTAGCCCTAAACCCATTACAAGCTTATGTGGACCAAGTTAAACTCGAAAGGATATATTCCCTTATGCCCATACGGAGTATAAATTCACACAAAGACATATGGTATATGAATCCCGAAGGTTACTTGCTAGGCCCATACGGAGAATAAATTCCCACGAATATGACGCTTTCACCTCCACTTAAGAAGGGTTTGGAGCTCGGGTATAGAGCTAGAGATGAAAGCTTTTTCAAAAATTTTAAATCATTGAAAAAAACGTCAGTACAACTATTTATTTAAAAAATAATCAAAGATAAATAACAATAATCGAATAATTAAATTAAAATTTGTTATTTTCGCCTAAAAAGACAACCGAAAATTAATTCTGGCCTGATTCACTTACTTGTCCCCATCAGAGTCGCCAAGCTGTCGCAACCGTCTTTCGGGTGGACCTGGAATTAGGCTTCAACTTAAATAAAAACGTTAGAGCAGCCACCGATCATTTATTTTTTTTAAAAATTGGTTGATTAGACATCATATTACTTGATCTGTGTTAAATATGTCAGATTCGGGAGTCGGTTACAGTCAAGGAAGGATTAGCACCCTTGAACTGCCCTTTTGGTACCATTTAATTTATCGGTTGTCGTAATTGCAAAAATTAAAATTTAAATCAAAATTTATATATTCAATCCCAAATTACTTACCTTTTGATCAATTAAAATTATCCTAAAAAGATCAAAAATAAAGTTTAGAAAAATAATGAAAAAAACAAAAACAAAAAGCTAGTATTAAAATCGAAATAAAGAAAACAATAATAAGTAAATAAAAGGAACAAAAGAAAATTCCAATTAAAAGGATTAAATTGGAAAAAATAAAAGTTAAGAATCGAATTGATGTTAATTGAAAGCCTTAAAATCGGCGTCTCTTGAGTTCCGACGACTCTTGGTTTCTCGATGTGGTCCTTACGCTCTCCTGGTGGCTTTCAAAGAAGGTTTTGATGTTTTTATTTATTTTTTTCTATATTCGAATAATTTTTGTTTTGGGTTGCTGGGTTTGCTTGTTTCTCTCTGTGATTTTCCTTGTTGATCAATGTTGTTTGCCCTTTTGTTGGATCGTTGTTGTTGTGTTCCTTGTTTCCCCTCTTGGAGTATTTATACTCCACCATAGCATGGTGGTTGTCGATCATTTCGGGATGGTACAGTCCCAGTGATCGTGTTTAGTTGGCTATTTCCCACGTTTGTCGTGAATCATGGGGATTATCGGTTGTTATTTGCTCCGATTTGGCCGTTGTTTGTTTCCCCAAAATTTGACCACTGATTTGGTGCGATTCTGGTTTGTTACGTTGCTCAAAAAATGTTTGGAGGCTGTTCTCGCGCGTTTGGCTAATCTTGGGGTCCGATCCTGGCCGTTAGATTGGGTCAGATCTGACGGCCCATATCTGGCTGCGGCGTGATGACATCTTAAGGTTTGGCAAACCCTAGTCTCCTGATCTACTGTGGTTCGTTGGATCAATCGATCTGATGACATCTTAGGGCTTGTGGTGCTTTGATAAATGTTGAAACCCTAATTCGAGTGGGCTTGCTAGGTCAGGCAGACTTAAACCCTTTCTGGACTCATTTTTGGACAATCTTATTGGACTTTAAACAAAAATCAGAAAAAGAAAAGAAAAAATAATAGAATAATAAATAATATTAATATAATATAATATAAAAAATAAAAATAAAAATCATTTTTAAAATTATATATTATATATGCTTTCAAAAATTGTTTTCAAAACCCATATAATATATATTTTCAAAAATTGTTTTTAAAACTATATAATATATATTTTTTAAAAATTTCCAAAACTATATATTATATATTTTCAAAATGTTTTAAAAATTATATTATATATATATATATTTTCAAAATGCTTTCAAAACTATATGATATATATGTATTCTCGAAAACCGTTTTCAAAACTATAATATATATATATATATATTTTTTCGAAAACCGATTTTTTAAAAAAACATATATATTATATGTTTTTAAAAACTGTTTTCTAAAAATTATATATTATATTTTATAAAAATATTTTTAATAATTATATTATATATATATATATATATATATATATATATATATATATATACTAAAATAATTTTAGACGAAAATAAGTGTGTGATTTCATAGAGTGGCTTTGGGTGCCGCCACTCAAAAGGAAGGCAACTTGGCGTTTTTACTAGGAAGGTGTTGAAGTTTTCCTCAATAACCACGAGCCACATCGAGACACTTGGTCATGTGCATGTAAACGTGGCAATCTCGCCTGTTTTTCATTTCAAACTTGTTTTGCTAACTTAGTATAAGACCTTTTTTTATTTCCTATTAGACATAATTTTGAATATTAAATTATATATACCACCCAACAACAAGTATATTTAATCGATTCATCAAATTTTTTATTTTATTTTCTGAATTTTTCTTAGGTTATGAATTTCAGATCAATTAAGAATGTTTTATTTCATTTCCTAAAGTTATTCATTTATAATTTTAAAGAAATATTACACATGTATTACTATTTGTATAAATTTTATTTTCATTATTAAAATTTAAAAAATGTAAAAAAATCATTTGAAAATAATTTAAATACCATTGAAGATATATAGAATAATAGAAAAACTGAAGGCGTAGACCACGGCTTTGTCACCGGCTCACCGCTCAAAGTAATAAGTGAAATGAGTCCAGCATATGTTGCTGGAAGATAAGGCATCTTAAAAAAAAATTATAAAGGTTCCGTACGTTTAGTAAAAAAAAATTGTTTTAACCACAAAATCAATATTAAATGGGTAAGAGATGAAATTGAAATTACACTAGAAACGGTGGTTTCAAATCAAACGTAAAAATTAGAATTTGTAATTTGTAATTTTCAACTTTGTGGTTGGGAGAAAATTATAATTTTACTTTTATTAATGCATGGGTTCAACTAAATTATGTATTTACATTTTATTTTAATAATTTATTATTAATATTCTTAAAAAATAATTTATTATTTAATAATTTATTTTAATTGTTTAAAATACATAAAATTCATAGTTTATATATTAAAATATTAATAAAATATTTTATATCCAACTTTTAAAAAGTATTGGTAATATATTTTTTAATAAAATATTTCATTTATAAAAATATTATTAATGAGTTATCTTAAAATATATTTTAATTATAATTAAAGTGATATATTTTATATATCATAGTATTAATAAATATAAATATAATTTATATTCATATTTTTAATTCAAAATATAATATCTATAATGAAAATTTGTTCTTTTAAACTCATTTTTTAACCAAAAAAAATCTCAAATAATTAAATTTGTACTTTTAAACAACATTTTCAATTTATTTTTAAAAAAGTATGTCAAACGAACCAAAAGTCAATTAGTTTTCTATTGTACAATTAAAATCGGTACAACTTAAAAATTTACTGGTCCGTCCAGGGCTACCATCTTATATTATAATTAAAATACAATTGATATAAAATTTGAATTTAAAATTAAAACTTATTAGATTTAATATAAAATTTATTAGGTTTAATCATTAAAAATAAAAAGTTTAATATAAAAATAAATATTTAAACTATAGTATTTTTTATTTAAGTATCTAAATTATTTTTTGAACAATGCAGATGTTTAATATTATAAATGTTACTATTTAAAGTGTCTCGATTGCAACAAACGTTAAAAAATATCGTTATAATTTTGAAAATTTATATAGAAAAATTTTAAAAACAAATTATTATATTAAAATATTAAAAAAATCCTTTACCCCATCCTCTCCCTCCTGCCCCCTTCCCCTCCCCCCTTTCAGTTTATTGCTTCCAACTTGATTATATAATTATTATCAATTTAGTTACATTATTATGATTATTATTTGCATTAAAAACACTTCAAAAATAAGATTTAATTTACAGAAACTAAAATTAAATTGCTGATGAAAAAAAATATATAAGAGAATCGAATTATAGTCCAAGTTAGGGGAGAGAAGAAAAATAAGTTACAGAAATCTATAACTATAAGCAGAGTTGATGCCTAAACTCTTTATGTTGTGTCAAATTCTACATTTTGAACCATAATCAGTTGCGAGCTTCAAATTGAATCCATTCTTTCATTTTCCTAATGAAATCTTCACATTTCATGTTTAACTCTTCATTGCTCATCAACACAAGTGCTTTATCTTCATCTTCGTCGACTGAAACAAGCTCATTTCATCTTTCTTCTTCGCCTTCATCTTCTACAACCGAGGGCAATTCTTCTCTCTGTCCAACTTCTGCTTTCAAAATGGACCCTTTTTGCTCTAATGATTCAACCTCTAATGAAGGGGACGGGAGAAGGAGAGTGAGGGGGAGAAAGAGAAATTTTCTCAAAATATTTTTAATATAATATAATAATTAATTTTTAATTTTTTAAATAAAATCTTAAAATTACATAATACGATATGTTTCATTGAACGAACTTTTTAACAAACGATAACGTTTGTAACGATAGACACCTAAATTGATCGAAAAATAGTTTAGGTATCTAAATGAAAAAAAGTATAATTTAAACACTTATTTTTATATTAAGTCAAAATAAAATATTAGATGTAAAAGCCTACCCTAGTCTATTAATATTTTAATTTTTAATTTTTTTCATCCTCTAAAAAATATTTTTTTTATCGTAAAACTATCTTATGAGAATTGAAAGAAACATGAGTTAATTTATTTCTTGAAGACGACTATTTTTTATATAAATCGAATATTAAATTATTATATAAATATTTATAATTTTATTACTCATCAAAATATAAATATAACTTATATTATGTATATTTTAATTTCATGACACTTTATTTATATGACACATGTAATATAATTGATCATTTAAATTATCTCATGCATTATATATGTATATATACACGCTTATAATTGAGAATTTTAATCTAACATATTAAAATTATGTAAGCAACAAAAAAGAATGTGCCACGTTCAAATTAGGGTTAAATTTTTTATTTAGTTTATGTTTTGAAATTGAGAATCAATTTACTTTGTTTGAAAAAAATGAGCCATTGTCATTGGTTGTGTGATAAAAGAATTGGGAGAAGGAGAGAGATTTTAGGCGGCCGGAACTCAAAATTGCAATCCATACTATGGGTTAGTGAAATTCGATTCGATTTGAAAAATTATTTTTTTTAATTCGACTCGATTTGAAAAAACTTTAACTTGAATTTATTTTAAGTTGTAATTTTCTAAATTCAAATTGACTTTAAAAAATTTTAAATTCAAATCGAGTTGTAAAATATAACTCAATTTTTAATAGTTAGTAGATTGATTCTCAAGTTTGAGTCGAGTCGCTTGACTTTGTATGATATATGTAAATCACATATGAAAAAAAATAAGAAAATATATATATATATGTATTATATATGAGTATAAAATATTATTTAAATTGGAATCAACTAATGTTATAATATTGTAAATATTTACAATTAAATTTAAATAGAAACTCGAAAATTAGATTCAACTCAACTCAACTCGAATCTTATAAACTCGACTCGAAAAAATTTTAAGTCAACTCCGCGTTATAAAATAGGACTCGTCAACTTGAATAACTCAAAATTTTTATACTTGACTCGAATCAATCGAATGCTCACCCCTAACCTATTGGATTTTAAATGACATGCTTAGCCACCTACGCTACAACACCCTTGAAGCATAAACAGCCTTAAATTTAGTTTTAAACCTTTTCCGAGCTAAATTGATTTAATAGGATATATAAAATATAATTTCTTTCAGAGATTTACCATCTTCTAAAACTTTTCTCCTTAAGCTCTCCTCTACCAAACAATTGTCGTCGTTATTTCATCGTCATTCATCCATTTGTGCATGACACCACCTACGTCGTCAGCCTGAACATGTCCTCCTAAATCGACCGATGTCATTGGTTCCAAAATTATTGTCAACCTTATGGAATTTGAAGAGGGAGATTTTGATCATTCGTGGAATGTATCTCCTAGAACAGGTGGTCACCGTATGCGTTGCACGCACTATCCTTATCCACGGGCTTCGACCATCATTAGGAAACCTGATTTTTTGGCCCAATAAAGACCCACTTTAATTATTTGGCCAAACAGGATATCTCAAAAATTAATTTGGAATCTACGATATTTTCTACAGTCTAGGGTGAACTCGTCACCTCGACGTGACGAGTTCCATGTGATATACTTTTTACATTTTGGACCCAATATTTCTTATGGCGACGAGCTCGATTAAAAAATTATTATTATTTTCATATTATTATGTGAATTTAATGTTTGAAAGAAAAAAATACACTGCAACTCGTTACGTCAAGGTGACGAGTTTTGTTAGATTTTTTTGGCTCTCCAAAATGTGGTAGATTATGTTGAAAAGAACAATAAACTATGAACATGAGATTAAACTTTCATAAATGCACATTAGCACTACAACAAAACAGATTTTTAGTGGCGTTTTTCAATCATATAGTGGCGTTTTATAAGCGCAGCTAAAAACCATTGTGGCGAAACAAAAAACGCCGCAAAAAGCATTGTTAAAACCAACGCCGCAAAAGGTAGCGGCGTTTGTGGACGAAAAATGCCGCTAAAGGTTATGATTTTTAGTGACGTTTTTTTTACGAACACCGCTAAAGGTTATGATATTTACCGACGTTGTTGAGAAATGCCACTATATATCTTTTCTTTTGTGGCGTTTGTTAAAAACGCCGCTAAATGTTCTGACATATAGTGGCGTTTGTTCCCAAAAACATCGGTAAAGGTAATGACATATAGTGTCGTTTGTGAATATAAAACGCCATTATTGACTATGGCTATAGTGACGTTTTATGTATAAACGTCACAAAAGATCTAGAACTTTAGTTGCTTTTGTTTTTTTTTCTAAAACGCCAGTATTTAGTATGTATTTAGTGGCATTTTTATACAAACGCCGTTAATTAAAACTAATTTTTCATATGTTGTTTTCTGCTCTTTTGTTACCCGAATTTAAATTTTTAATCTTTAATATTATCGAATAAACTTGACATCCATAACAACAAACTTGAAATCCATAACAATCAATGTAATATCCCAAACACCATGTCAGTGACTAAAGTGTATGAATTCAAAATTTAGTGGTTTGATTTTGATAAATTGAAATGTTTAAGGATTGATTTTGAAATTTTTGTTTTGGATTAATTATCAAAGATTGAAGAATGGAAGGTTAAAATGGTCTTTTGGCATGAAATGAATTTAAAATTCATTTTTAAGGTAATATAACATGTGAGGAAAAGGAAAGAAAAGCCTAGAACTTTTCTCTTCATATTCTCTTCTTTTCTCCACCGTGAACTTCCATGCTAAGGTAAGTGATTTTAAAGTTGGTTATTTCTTTCAATTTTGAATTTGGTTTTAATCTTTGGGTGGTATAGAAGCTTAAGAAAGCTTAAATATGACTAAAAACTATTAGATTGATGAGTTAATGATAATTTGGTAAAATGAGTTTTTAAGAGAGTTGATGAAATTTGGTTAGAAATTGGATTTTAAAGATATAGTTGACTTGTCAAAGGTATGAATAAGATGTTTAAAGTGTTATAAATGATTGGGAACATTGTTGAAGATTGGGTATGATTTTTAATTTTATGTGTTCTATGGAGAATTTTAGAGGTTAAAGGGATTTTAATTGATGTAAGTTGTTTGAATAAGTGCAAATGAGTTTAAGGGCATGAATGGGGTTAGAAGTATGAGATTTAGGTTAATTTTGAGTTAAATTCGAAGTAAAATAAGTGAAATCTGGGAAAGAGTATCAATACTGGAAGAACAATATCGATACCATATGAATTGGATGAACAACATCAGTATTGAAGGGGTAGTATCGATATTATGGGTATCGATACCAATAGTATGGTATTGATACTATAATTGAATATGAAATTCCATAATGCAATTTGGGTATCGATACTAAGGTAGGTATCGATACCATAGAAGGGAAGTATCAATACTGGGTATAGAGTACCGATACTATTCAAAAATGAGAGGGAAATAGGCTTGTTTAGCTATTTATATACCAGGGGCCTCATTGTAATTTAAAGTTTCTTAAATTCTTTCCGCCATCCCTGGAGCTTTGAATCGCTTTACAATTCAGTCACCGTTTGTAATTTCACCTCTGAATTCTCAATTCATTCAATTTAGTCACTATTTATGCTTTGCAAATTAACGCTCAAGTTTTGTTTTTTTGTAGTTTGGTCTTTAGTATCAATTTCGGCCCACAAAGTCCAATTCAATTCATTTTGGTCAATTTATCTATTTATTTATTTATTTACTTTTTTAGTTTTTTTCTTATTTTATTTTCTTAACATTTTGTTCCTTCACAACTTAACCTTTTTTATATTTTTTTATAGGAATTGTCATTTCCATTATATATATATATATATATTGGTATTTTCTCCTTTTATTTTGTCTGTTTTTCAACAAATTTCCCTTTTAAAATTTAATATCCTTTTCAATTTTTTTACTTAATTAATTTTACTCGATATGTTTTATTTATTTACCATCTAACATTTTTTATTTTCCAGTAGTAACTCCAACCGATCAAAGGTAAACAATTCGAATCGGGTTTTTAAATTTAAATTTAAATTCTAATTTTCGCAATTAAGACAACCGATAAATTAATTGGTACCGAAAGGGCGGTTCAAGGATGCTAATCCTTCCTTGATCGTAACCGACTCCCGAACCCGATATATTTCTAGTACGACGCAGATCAGGTAAGATGGTGTTCGCCCCACCTAAATTCTTTTTAAAATGGTCGGTGGCGACTCTAACCCATTTAATCCAAGTCGAAACCCAATTCTGGGGCCCAACGGAAAGACAGTTTCGATAGCTTGGTGGCTCTGCTGGGGACAGGTAAGTGAGTCAGGCCGAAATTAATTTTCGGTTGTCTTTTTATGCGAAAATGGTAAATTTAAATTTAAATTTATTTATTCGATTCCAATTATTTAACTTTGATTATTTTTCAAATAAATAGTTGTACTGACGTTTTTTAATGATTTCAAATTTTTTTCAAAATTGTCATCTCTAAGCTCTAAACCCGAGCTCCGAACCCGTTTTAAGTGGGGGTAAAACAACGTATTCGTGTGAATTTATTCACCGCATATGCCTAGCAAGTAGCCTTCGGGATTCATATACCTTATGTCTTCGTGTGAATTTATTCACCGTGCGGGCATAAGGGAATGTGTCCTCTCGAGTTTAACTTAGTCCACACAAGCCTGTGATGAGCTTAGGACTAAGGGTCTGGTAAGCCCAATGGGGCACCGGCAAAGAGAACTCGAGTACCTTTTTAGAACCTAAACCGGGAGAGTATAAGGAATTAGAGCCCACCCCAAAACCTCATTCCAAACCCTAGGCTGCTTTGTTTCCTGCTTTATTTTCTGTTCAAAGCATGCGAACTAGACAAATATGCGGTTAGGATTTGTTTAAAATTAGCATGTGGGATAGAAATCATGTCCGGGTAGGAATTAAAGTATGTGGGGTAGATTATCATGTGGGGTAGGATTTTTTTTATTGTTTTGATTTACCTCACTAACCCTTTTTATTTTTTGTTATCTTTTATTTTTGTTTTCATCGTTTGCATCATTTAAAACGATGTGTTGATCCACAAAAAATGTGTTTGTAAAACATGAATAAACTTGTTACCCAGAGATACAGTCATTCGATACCTTTTTTGGGGCAAGCAGCTCGTCACCTGCACAAGTTTAGCCAAAGGAACCTGAATAGTTTGACAGGATATTCAACCGGGAAAAAAGGCGGAAGACGAATCAACTTGTTAGAAGCTGTGCGGGATCTATACCATCAAAAAGTTTTCTGTCTCTTTAGACGTAACACTTTTGTCACCAATAAAGGTTATTCAGAATAATAGGCATATTTTTTTGGATCAATGCCTCGGACATTTCATGTATCAGGCATTTAGACATTTGGCATTTTGTTATTTTCTTTGCATTCACATTAACTAACATATACATGTCTCATCAAAAGGAGCAAATACTGGATACACCACCTCAAGCTTCGGACACACCCCATTCGCATAACACCCGTTTGAAGAAGAAGATGATGGAAGCTAGAATTACATAAATCGAGGAGAATATGTTAAAACTACAGAAAAGAGGTTGAAGACAAGATAAACCAGAGTACTCTGAGTACTCTGAATATAATCATGAAGAACCAAGAGTCTTTGGTCGATCAGATCATTGCCAAGTTAGTTGGCTTAAAAACAAACCAGTGCGCCTGGGGCAGGTTCACCGGAAGGGGTAACTATACAACCTACCCCGCAAGTGGTTATCTCACCTGAAATCTTACCTAAACTTCAAGGGGACTCATTTGCTACAAAAGTGAAGCCCTCGTCCTCTGTGTTTAACCCTAAGAATAATCCGGGTTATTACCATGTACCGGATTTGGACGAGAGGACAAAGCAAGGAAGATGGAGGAAAAAATCAAACAATTGGAGGACCAAATGAAGGTAGTTAAAGGAGACCATGACTACCATGAAATCGATGCCGCAGAACTCAGTCTAGTCCCGGACTTGGTTTTTCCTCCGAAATTTAAGTCCCCAAAATTCGAGAAGTTTGACGGGAACACTTGTCCATCCACTCACATCACCATATTCTGTCGAAAGATGACAGGATATGGAGGAAACGACCAACTCCTGATCCACTGCTTCCAGGAGAGTCAATCGGTCTCAGCCATTCGGTGGTACAACCAGTTAAGCCGATCAAATATCAAGACCTGGAAGGACCTGGCCAAGTCATTTCTGGAACAATACAAGCATATCAATGACATAAGGCCATATCGAGTTATGCTACAAAGCATGGAAAAGAAGCATAACGAGAGTATCAGGCAGTACGCACAAAAATGGAGGGACTTGGCTGTGCAAATTCATCCACCTTTAGATGAAAAGGAAATCCGAAAGCTTTTCGTACAGACCCTGAAGGCTCCATACTTCGAACACGTAGTTGCAATCACGTCAGGGAGCTTTTCAGACTTGGTTATGGCCCGAGAAATGATCGAGTCGGCCATAAAGCAAGGCAATATTAAGGATGGGGAAGCCAATAAGAAACCTCTTACGAGGGAAGAGGGATGGAGAAATTAACAACATCAAACACGTCAATAAAAGTGTTACAATATCCAGCCCAAAATCAAATGCAGATATACCGTCAGGTACTTCTAAACAAGATTCCAGAGAACCCAGGAAGGAAAAGGAGCATTTTGACCCTATTCCGATGACATACAAGGAACTCTATCAATAACTTCTTGACACCCGCGTAGTGTCAACATATCCAGTGGAACCCATGAAGCCTCCATACCCCAAGTGGTATGATGAGAGTGCTCATTGTGAGTATCACGGCGGTGTCCCAGGACACACTATTGAGAACTGTTACGTATTTAAGAGAGTCGTACAGAAGATGCGTAACCAGAACTGGATCGACTTCAACAACTTGGGGGCATCCAAGTGAGGAAGATCATTTCATTATTTGAGGCATTCTGTTTTTGTTTTTCATTTTTTCTCAAGTTTTTGTAAGGACTTTTAAAGAAATTTATGTTACTTTAAAGATGTTAAGCAATGAATCACATTTGCAAACTTGTAGTTCTTTGAATATCATTTGAATTAAGAAACTCCATAAATGATTCAAAGTTATAGATCTTTGACGAAGTAACATGATTTAAAATAAGGATTTTGACCTTACCGAGAATATAACCTCATACATCGTACCCTACTCTTGCAATTAACCAATATAACCTTTTCCTTTCATAAGGTGCAGACAACATGGGGCATCATTTGCATACGAAAATTACTATGCTTTTTGTTTAAGACGTTATATGATGATCATTATCTTTACAGATGGAATAGTCAAGTAAGTGAATCTAGTTTAGGTCAGTTGCTTGAAAATTGAACTCTAAAGATAAAATTTTTTACTTTCAACAAACACCTAGACTATAACAGGTTCTTCTTGACAATCTTAAGAAATTAAATCCGTAAAGCTGAGATATTCCACTAAGGCAATTGGTTATAGAGGAAACTTGAAAGCCCTGGCCTTATGAATAGGTTACGTTCAAACCATGACATTTTTCGAACACTTGGCAATTCGATGTTTGCTCCACTGCTATTGTCCGGTCGAAGACTTTTTGATGAGATGAACCCTTCAGTGAACTTGATAAAACTGATTATAATGTTAAGTTGTCCCTCTAAAGCAATTGGTTAAACTCCCCAGCTTTATGGATTCAACTAGCCAGACAATGGTAAACTAAATCAAATTTATCTAAGAAAGAAATTTTCGGTAATGATGGACTAAGGGAGTTAAGGAACACCTGTTATAGTCAACTACACACGAGCACTCAAGAATTTCATTTTTAGATTGATATTTTTTTCACTGCCTTTGTTAGGGGAGCCTACAAAGCTTGAACAAATGGAAGATTTCAGAGGACCGAAATAAAAGGTCTAGTAATTGATCATGCTAGTTGCGTCATTTTGCCCGCACCCAATTGAAATGCCAAACATGTTGCAATATTTAAAAAAAATGACATTTTGGGTTACCAAAACCTTAGAAAGGAGGCCAACCTAAAGCCAACTCATCCATTTGAACATTTGTCAAAGAGTTGTAACTCTGAAAGCATTGAAAGAGCTCTTGATTCCTTTGATAGTCTTTGAACTTACATTTACAATTTGATTCAATTGAGAACAATATTCTACAACATTTTTATCATTTTCCCTCCTAAAACAAGAAAAATGAGAAAAACATTTTCAAACAGAACAGTCTCAGATATGAAAGGTCTGTGAAGCCAAAGCTCGAAAAGATAATGGGGCACGATCGATTCCATGGACCAGATTGGAAGACAAAACACGAGACTCTAGTCCAAGAGATAAAACATAATTCATTCATGTTGCATGCATCTTAGACATACCTAGATGCATCACATTCATCATTTTAGCATACATGATTTTTTTGCAGCTTTTAGAGTCAAGTTTCGACTTCAGGATGAAGGATACTCGATTCACAAGTGCCTTTAAAGAATGATGGTGGTTGCTTAACTCAGTGGTGATCGACTTGACATATCTTAAAGTCAACTTCAGATGAGTTCGAGAACCAGTTCAGAACAAATCTAGTTTGGCTCAACTCAACAACGAACAACATATTTCAAGTTAATGTCTTCAAGCCAGATTTCAATTCCACAACGGAAGATATATGGCTGACAGAATTCATCAGTGAGATTTCCCGTAAAATGGGAGTTATTCAAAGATCGTCTCATTTGGTTCAAACTTGCTCAGAGGAACTACCTGGAGAACTACGATCGGCTTAGACCTGTGAAGAGAAGCCATTTTTTAAGTCAACATTTACAATATAGCTCAAGACAAGAAGGGCTATTTCCCAACCAAAGACCTTTGAGTTCGACTACGCTCAGCTCCAAGGCACATCATTTGCAGTATAGCTTAAGTCGAGAAGGGCTATCTGCCAAAGACCCTCGAGTTCGATTACACTCAGCTTCGAGGGAATATCATTTGCAGCATAACTTAAGTCAAGAAGGGTTATCTGCCAACCGAAGACCTTCGAGTTCGACTACGTTCATCTCCAAGGTACGTCATTTGCAGCATAGCTTAAGTCGAGAAGGGCTATCTGCCAAAGACCCTCGAGTTCAATTACACTCAGCTTCGAGGGCACATCATTTACAGCATAACTCAAGGCTAGAAGGGTTATCTGTCACCAAAAGACCTTCGAGTTCGACTACGTTCAGCTCTAAGGCACGTCATTTGCAGCATAGCTTAAGTCGAGAAGGGTTATCTGCCAAAGACCCTCGAGTTCGATTACACTCAGCTTCAAAGGCACATCATTTGCAGCATAACTTAAGTCGAGAAGGGTTATCTGCCAACCAAAGACCTTCGAGTTCGACTACGCTCAGCTCCAAAGCACATCATTTGCAGCATAGCTTAAGTCGAGAAGGGTTATCTGCCAAAGACCCCCGAGTTCGATTACATTAAGCTTCGAGGGCACATTATTTGCACCATAACTTAAGTCGAGAAGGGTTATCTCCAAACCAAAGACCTTTGAGTTCGACTACGCTCAGCTCTAAGGCATAGCATTTGCAGCATAGCTTAAGGCTAGAAGGGCTATCTGCCAAAGACCCCCGAGTTCGACTACGCTCAGCTCCAAGGCACATCATTTACAGCATAGCCCAAGGCAAGAAAGGCTATCTATCAATAAAATTGTCGAGTTCGATTCCACTCAGCTCGATGACACATCAATCGCACTACTGTCCGGTCTCATTCGAGGTTTTCAAGTCGTGAAGAAGACCTGGGTTAGCCGTGCCTTAGTGACAAGGAACATTTTTTAAGCAGCATAGCTTAAGTCAAGAAAAGCTATCTGTCAATGAAGATTTCTGAGTTCGATTCCGATCCAAAGTCTTTAAACCAAAGTGGTCTACAATTTGACAATAAGAAGTCACATTCTGATTCAAATTCCGAAATGTGACTTCAACTCCATATCATTTTAAGATGGACTCGACTTCGCGACGGAGGGGCCATCCAATTCGACAGGGAATTATTCTTCAACTCCACCGAATGAAAATTTGTGTCTTTTTATCTTTGTCCTATTTTTCGTTCCACGAAAAAGAACAAAGAGGGGCAGTTGTAGACACTAATTTTCGTCCACATTTTATATATATATATACATATATAGTTTGCAAATGATTTTTGAAAATACGTATATAATATGTAGTTTTCAAAACATTTTTGAAAAAATATATATTATATAGTTTTTAAAACATTTTTAAAAATTATATATAATATATAATTTTTTAAAACATTTTTGAAAATATATATAATATATAGTTTTTGAAAAAACATTTTTAAAAACATATAATATAGTTTTAAAACATTTTTGAAAACTATATAACATAAAGTTTAAAAACATTTTTAAAATTTTATAATATATGATTTTAAAAATATTTTTGAAATGTATATTATATATAGTTTTAAAACAATTTTTTTTAGTCTATGTTATATAGTTTTTATTTATTTTTATTCATTATTTTTATTCACCCGTTGTCATTTATTTATTTTATTATTATTTTTTGTTTTTGTTTTTTAGGTCCATCGTTTGGTCCAGCAAAGTCCAAAAGTTGAGCCTGAACTAGCCCATACAGTTAGGGTTACACAGCAAGCATCGAGCGGCATGGGGGGAAGAATGAGTCATGCGTAGCCAGGCGAAACGGCCGGCCGATAATCTCGGGACTGACCCATCCCGGGACAACCGGCCTCACAACGGCCACAATCCCACTCATCTCGAAAGGAACAGGCCACCGGTGGGGGTATAAATACCCCCACCAAGCCACTGTCAATGGGGAACCGACCATAAAATAGTAAGACCATCAATAAAAACAGTAAATACATCAACACAAAACAAAATTGATCGAGAACTAGATAGTACCCACAACATCAAACAACGAATAGTGAATACCCAACAGTCGGCTAAAAATCCATCAAACGCAAATACCAAATACAACCAAAATACAGAGCGAAATATAGCAAGGAAAAGGTCGAAGCCTTGGCGCGAGGAAATGTACCACTTAAAGGAACGGAAAACGCCGGGATACGAAGGGTTTTAAGGGTAAAAATCAAATCTTTTGGCCTAGATCTATGATTGGTAGGTGGTTTTTGAGGTATTTGGGTTTAGGATTTGAGTTCTCGGGGTGGAGGTGAGCATTTTGAGAGGCTTTGGGTTTTTCCGGCCACCGAAGGCGGCGGCCAGAGTGACGGCGAGTGGCCGGATCTTGACCGGGCTGGAGAGAGGCGAGAGAACCAAGGTTCTCTCGTTTTTAGAGAGGGAGAGATATCAGAGGAAATGAGAAAAATGAGAGGGAAATAGGCTTGTTTAGCTATACCAGGGGCCTCATTGCAATTAGAAGTTTCTTAAATTCTTTCTGTCGTCCCTGGAGCTTTGAATCGCTTTACAATTCAATCACCGTTTGTAATTTCACCTCTGCATTCTCAATTCATTCAATTTAATCACTATTTATGCTTTGCAAATTAACGCTCAAGTTTTGTTTTTTTTGTATTTTGGTCTTTAGTATCAATTTCGGCCCACAAAGTCCAATTCAATTCATTTTGGTTCATTTATCTATTTATTTATTTATTTACTTTTTTTATTTTTTTTCTTATTTTATTTTCTTAACATTTTGTTCCTTCACAACTTAACCTTTTTTATATTTTTTATAGGAATTGTTATTTCCATTATTATATATATATTGGTATTTTCTCCATTTATTTTGTCTATTTTTCAACAATTTTCTCTTTTAAAATTTAATATCCTTTTCAATTTTTTTACTTAATTAATTTTACTCGATATTTTTTATTTATTTACCATCTAACATTTTTTATTTTCCAGTAGTAACTCCAACTGATCAAAGGTAAACAATTTGAATCGGGTTTTTAAATTTAAATTTAAATTCTAATTTTCGCAATTAAGAGAACCAATAAATTAATTGGTACCGAAAGGGCGGTTCAAGGGTGTTAATCCTTCCTTGACTGTAACCGACTCCCGAACCCGATATATTTTTGGTACGACACAGATCAGATAAGATGGTGTTCGACCCACCAAATTCTTTTTAAAATGGTCGGTGGCGACTCTAACCCATTTAATCCAAGTCGAAGCCCGATTCCGGGGCCCAACGGAAAGACGGTTCCGACAATAATTTTTAGTTCATCATAGTGAATTTTGGTTAAAATTGATTTTCAATGCAAATGATATCTCTCTAACAATTGATATAAACTTTTCAAATGCTTTAATTTTACAAAATTTAAATTTTTGACCTTAATTTTAAAATGTCTATGCAAGTGATTTATTGTAAATGATATCTCTCTAACAATTAATATCTATTTTTCAAATGCATAACATTTTTGGAAAGCTTTATGCATATGCACTTAATTTCAATTTGGTATTGCATAAAGTATATTTTAGACTTGAATATATTGAATTTCATGTGTTACTAACATGTTTGTTACTCTTTGTTGAAATTCAATTTTGTTTAAGTGTCAAGCTTTTAAAGTCAAATTTTTTTTGGAATATATTTCTTGAGGGGGAGCTTTGATTTTTCAAATGCTTTTAATGTCAATTTTACCACTTACTCTCCAATGTTATTTTTTTGACGTTTAAAGCTGAATTATTTTTGATATAACAAAAAAAAAGAGAAGTATGGTTTGAAAAATTCAATTTCTTAATGAAAAAGGGGGAACTGAACATTTTCACATATTTTCCAATAATTGATATATTTTTCATTAAATATTTTATCAAGGGAAAGTTTTGCCAAAAACAATTTTTCAAATGTTTTGTTATATCAAAAAGGGGGAGATTGTTGAACTATATTTTGATATAACAATTTAAGACAAAATGTTTTTGGACTTGAATTGAATTTATTCAAAGTTTTCAAAAATAATTCAAAGTCCTTAAAAGTGGATTTGAGCACAAACTGATTTTTACGTACAAGAAGTATTGATATTGTTCTTACAGTATAGATACCTCATGAACAGTACTGATATTGTTCATATGGTATCGATACCTATGGAAGGGAAGTATTGATACTACTAGAATTGCTCAAATTCTAGAATGTAAAAACGGTATCGATACCCAAAGGGTACCGATACTACTTTGTATAATAGTATTGATATTATAAGCATAGTATCGATACCACCAGTCCCCAATGGCTAGTAACGACTAAATGATTTAAAAATAACAAAGGTAGTACCAATACTTCCTTCCTTTGGGAGTATCGATACCCTTTGTACTTGGCAGTTTTATTTTGTAGAGTTTTCATTCCCAAACGGCTAGAAATCATCCCCAATGGCTAGAAACAGCGAAAACTTTATTCCAACATATAAATATAAGTTCCAGACACTTGAAGAAGGGTTAGAACACCTATCTAAGTAATCAAACACAAGAGAA
This sequence comes from Hibiscus syriacus, assembly GCF_006381635.1. Taxonomy (NCBI): domain Eukaryota; kingdom Viridiplantae; phylum Streptophyta; class Magnoliopsida; order Malvales; family Malvaceae; genus Hibiscus; species Hibiscus syriacus. The sequence goes on from NW_024063471.1 coordinate 19,338,259, forward strand.
GAATTTTTCATTCGTATTTTTCTATTTTCTTGTAAATATTGTGTTTTAGTGTGCTTTAAATTTGTAAACACTTACCTTAGAGAGGTTTTCTTGTTTACATTTATTTTCTTTGTGAAAAAGGGATTGGTTCTATCTTAGTCAAGTGAAAAGATAGGGAGTGTAAAGGTTATCTCTTGATCCTTTAAAAATAAAGGACAAATTAGTGAATTTGTTAGAAAATCCTAAGTGAGGAGCTTAGTTAGTGGAGGTAGACTTGGTTGATAAGTCGAACCACTATAAATCCTTGTGCCAAATTTCTCTATCTTTTACTCTCCTTACTCCCTAAACAAATTATTACCAATTCACCCCTTGCAAACTTTTTCGGTTGTCAATTCGAGCTTCCGCAAATCCCAACATTACTGGAAGAAAAGTATCGATACCATATAAATTGGATTAACAACATCAATACTGAAGGGGTATTATCGATACTGTGGGTATCGATACCAATAGTATGGTATTGATACTGTAATTGAATATAAAATTCCATAATGCAATTTGGGTATCGATACTAAGGTAGGTATCAATACCATAAAAGGGAAGTATCAGTACTGGGTGTAGAGTACCGATATTGTTCAGTCTGAAATCGTAAATTAGGTGTTTTATTTAGTTATGTAAATGCTGATTGGTTAACAATTAATTGAGCTACGATATTCATCGTGGTCATGTTACTATGTAGATTCAATTGAGAGCAAGTGCTGAACAAATTTATGTATAAATATATAGTGAAAGTGAAATGGAGTTTCTTAGGGCTTATGTGAGGCAAAGGTGAGTGCTACCTACTTATTTTATATACGATTTGAGGACGGCTTGCGATGATTCAACCTCAAATGTTTTTGAACAAAATGATTTGTATTATGTTATGGTTTTAGCTAAATCGTATTTAAAATCACTGTTTTGATTTCATTGCTATGAGTATATATATATATATATATATATTCTATGTGAAATACTATAAGTATATGGTTTATGTGAATATGTTCTAAGAAAATAAATGATAATTTGAATAATGATATATGAAACACTAAAAGTATATATTCTATGTGAATAAATGATAAGTTGAGTAATGCTATATGAAATTCTATGAGTAATTGTTCTATATGGATAAATAATAAATTTGGGTAATGCTACGTGAAATTCTATGAATATATGTTTTATGTGAACAAATGATAATTTGAATAATATTATGTGAAATAATTAAATGGTTAAAGCCCAAAGTATGTACTGTGAGAATTAGAGGTATAATTGGAATGTCAAGAGTCGAGGGTTCTACTTGGTCCTTCGGGAAAATTCTATGTGGTCATTCGGGACAATTCTACGCGACCCTTTGGGACAAATCTATGTGACACTTCGGTGCAAATTCTACGCTGGAGTTTCGACTGCAATTATAGTGCACAACATCAAAGTACTCATATACCTTGAGTTCTCAGTGATATACGTTGGGCTAATTAAACAAATGGAGATGAATTAAACAATGCTTAATAGTATATGTTATATGTTATGAAATGTATTGTGTTTTTGTATTTAATCTTTCTTCTAAAATATTTATATAAATGTTTTAATGTTTTATTATACTCATTTATGCTTAACTAAGTCAAAGACTTAGCATGTGAGTGTTTTCACACATAGGTTCAGAGGAGTCAGCAGAGTAAGAAAGGGCAGGACAACATATCCTTGAAGAATATTATATCAGAATAAAATTTGAATAGTATGTGAATTTGTTTATTGAAATTTTGTTGGCATGTATTATAAATGTGTAGATAACAAATGCTCTGATATGTCTTGTAACTATGTTTTATTAAAGTTATGTAAAAATACTCAGTATTTGTTTTCATTGTCAAATTTTAGTCGGATTTTCAAAGAGTCAAAGCGTTAAAAAGTTAATGTGACACCTCAGATTAGTATCCGGATCGGGTACGGGCCGGAGTATTACAACCAACTTGAAATCTATAATAATAAATCAAAGTTTACATTAACGTAAAATATAATGTAGTTCTAATATGTTACTTCTCTCTCTGGTTCCCTCACTTCAGTTTCAACTTTCATTTCAGCAACTTTTTGATCCATTTCAGTCAACTATTATTTTAAACGACGAACTTCTAATTGGGAAGACTGACTCTTTGATGACATGTACTAAGATGAACTAGATCCAAAATATTTGGTTGGAGTAACGAATGATCCTTGACAGCGAACCTAACCATATCTTTCATTACCCAAAACTTCATTAATAACTTAATTTTCGATGTCATCCGCATTAACAATACCATGACTTGAACTCGTAGCTTCATTCTCCGCCCTTTTATCCCTCAATTTTTCCTAATAACCAATTCAATAATTATTTTTAAATAAAAATATCATACTATAAATATAAATATAACATAATTCAATTCTTGTGTCCAATAAATGTACCATAATTTCTGCAGCTTCATCAATCATAGGAGCGCTATCCTTTTTTGTATGTATCATGTCGAAGAGCTCTATTCGTCCAACTTTACAACCAGAAGTATTTTCCTACAAAGTAGAATAAAAATTAAGTCTTGAAAAAAATTAATTAATAATATAAATAATTTTCGTTACTATATGCTACCAACTGTAAATCACTATATGAATAATCAATAATACCTCATCATTAGCTATACAAGCAAAGCTCTTCGATCTAGCTATGTGAGTAAACTTGTGTTGTTGTCTGCTAGCAACACCAACATGCTTTTGGTCCTACAGTTTTAATTTTATACTTATAAAGTCAATATTATAATGACATTATATTATTTTTATAAAATACATCATACATGTCCTTTCATTGAACTCTAAAACCTAACTACATTTTCCCATTGATACCTTAACATTCCTGGTGGGATAGTTTGTAGCTTCTCTTCAAGGCTTGAATTATTTTTGAAGTATTTCTTTTTTAAATAACTCTTATATTCTCTCTATTTCTTCTCTAACACTTGCTTCAAATAATGAGACCTATACATTGATTGCTCCATTTAACAATGAGGCAACCACTCATACCTATACAAATTTTTATTTTCTCAACTTTATTCTTTGATAGTCTTGATTCACAAACAAACACTAGGTGGGGTCTTTTAGAGGAGATAAGCCTCTTGAGTTCACAAATTGTCACTGGGTTCCCAAGCCCGCAATAATTCCAACCGCGAATGATCATGACTCTATGTGGGTTGCTCCGCAGCCTCCACCGTTGGAAAAGGCAACTCAATTGGGCCACTCGCCTCGATGGCAAATTATTTTTCGTCCATTATGAACTCAACACGAAACTTCTTTGGGAACTCTCCTCGCCAATATAGAGAACCTTCAGGTAGTTGAGTAACCTGCTTGAAATGTTCAGTAAGTAATGATGCGAATCGATGAAGATCCTCGTTCAATAGGAAAAAATCTGAAGTTACAGCAAAACACATTTTCCAAGATAACTTTGTCAGCAGCGGGGGTCGTAGTCCAGCGTGTATTCATAAACATTGCATTCATTATCCTGATGTTGACCGATGACTGACTTGGTAAGTCTAGCTTTCCGATGTGAAGTGTCCATGTATTTGATAGCAATCTCCAAGGTTGACTTATAGGCATAGAAAATCCACTGTAAAAGATATTCTCATCTATCCTAGTGTAGGAAGAAAAAAAACCACCATAGTACATATTCATATCTTGAAGAATCTGGGCAAATGAGTTTTACACGAGGCCTGGCTTTGCAAGTTTGCTGTAATCCCTTCCTAGTTCTCCTACCGGTGTTCAAGTCTTGTTCACGTTTTTGACAAAGTTCCCATTTCACATTCCATCCACGAGAGTTCCATGTCTAATTGTATGAACCATAATCTTTCTTTGTTGTACTTGTCAATATGGGAACCGTTTTTCACTTGTGGACCTTTATGACAACACTATATCACTCTATTATCTTCCATGCATGAATCCCTATCTTGTGTTTTGCTTGGTTGAGTCCTTTGGTCTATTGACCATCTTTAGTTCCTCCTGTTGCCATGATTTCCACTAGAATCACATCTCCTAAGTTCCATTTTTTCCGTACCCGATACCATTCTATTTCTTTTCCACTCTCTTGCCAAATTCCCATGGTGAACCGCCAAGCATGATTCTGCAAAGAGAAGAGAACAAAGACATTAGACAGTAAGAAACCAGCCTGACCTTGTTCAGGATACCAAACCTGACGGGTGAGGCTCCTCCCTCTGCAGAATTCCACCTCCCAGTAGGGGAGAGGACGCTTAAGACCAATACCATGGAAGATCCTTAGATCCACTGACTGTTGACCTGTCGTTGTATCACTGAAATCTAGAATAGCCTTTAATAAATGTCTGTCGAAAGAATGACCATTTGTCAACCATTCTAGAAAAACAAGAAACGAGAGGATTTTCCCTCTCTAAACCTAGTCATACGGTGGCGAAATCATTAACACCATCAAATTTTCGGGATGGCCTACCAAACCACTTTTTTCCAGGATTTTCATTTTTTTTGGGTCCTCTATATTTATTATAACTAAAGTTATGTTTTAATATAATTGGTTAATTTTAATTTTCTTAACCTTACTTTTTAGTTCTTATTAATTTTGAGAAAAGTTTTATTTTAACTTTTTAATTTTAAAATATTTTTTTTATATTTTGAAATCATAGCTCAATTTCTAAATATAATTCATCGTATGCCTCTTTTATTATCTTAGAATTTTTTAATAAACATAAGACACATGTTAGTTGTTTCTTATTCTTCTTTATCGGGAGACTCTTCATCACTCCATGTAAATACATAAGCATTGTGTTTCTTTTTATTAGACTTATTATTCTTCAGTTATGGACACTCAAATTTATTGCGCCTTATATATATCAAATAATGAAATCTTTCTCTTTAGATTCGATCTTTAAGTCCTCTTTCCATTATAATATTTTTTAGGACGTTATAAATTTTTAAAATCTCTCAGTAAATGTTTCTATTTTTTTCATATTCTTCTTAACTTGAGTCACTCTCTTCTTTGATGAATTTGAAAGTAATTTTAACTTTATTGTCCCCCTATATTATTATTCTTTTTTCTCTTTCACCATTAATCTAATAAGCACAAATTTAATGATTTTATCTAGTTTGATAGTCTTTAGGTTCTTTGCTTCAAACACAGTACGGTTGCATCAACAAGACAATTCAAAATCTATGGTTTTTTTAGCCCAATAGGGCGTTTAGAATAAAAATTTAGGTTTTTACCCATCCTCAACTTTTAATTAGGGATCTACGGTATTTGCTACAGTGTCGGGTGAACTCATCACCTCGAGGTAACGAGTTCCTTAAAATATTTTTTTAAATGGAACGGGATGAGTGGGTCGCACGTGGGTAATTAATTTATTATTTTTAAGCGGACTCATCACCTAGATGTGACGAATCCATTAAATTTTTTATTATTGACAAAATTAAAATTAGAAATTAAAAAAGAGGGTAACTTGTTATATCGATATGACGAGTTTCTTCGAATTAAAAAAGTAGATGTTTTGTAGTCGTTGGTTAACAGACAGTTGTGCAATGATAACAATAGAACTCATCACGTTGAGGTGACAAGTTCGCCCGAGTTAAATTTTATAAAATTAATTAATTAAAAAATTAATAATTTTTACAAAATAATAAAATTTATATATATATTTCTAAGTTCTTGACGATGTCGAAGAGTGGTTGAACGATAATGGCACGAGGCTCGTCGAGTACGCAGGGGTCGTCGGTCTTAATCGTCGTCGTCTTCATCTTGCCGAGGAGGTGTACTTAAGACAATGAGATCCACCTTCGAAATACGGTGATGGACTTATGGTATTTGACGCCATCTATAATACCCCAAACTTCGGGTTAGTGACTGAATGTAAGGATTTAAAATTTTATGGTTTATTTTGAATAAATTGAATTCAAGGACGGATTTTGGAATTTGTGTCTAGGACTTATTATCAAAGATGGAAGAATGGAAGGGCAAAGAGATCATTTAGCATGAATGAATTTAAAATTCATTTTTAAAGGTTATTTAAGCATGTGGGAAATAAGGAAAGAAATAAAGGAAAAGTTTAAAACTTTGGTTACTTCTCTTCTTCTTCTCCCCGTAAATCCCATTATCAAGGTGAGTTTCTTCAGAGTTGGTTATTCCTTTCATTTTGAGTTGGTTTTTGGTTCATGGTTGGTATAGAAGATTGAGGAAACTTATAGATGATGATGAAACTAAGTAATTAAGGAATTATTGAAGAATTAGTAAAATGAGTTTTCAAGGGATTTTATGAGATTAATTAATATTTGAATTTCTAATGATATATTTGACTTGTCAAATGTCTAATTAAAGTGTTTGAAGTGTTATAAAGAATTTAAAACATGTTTGGAAAACTGGTATGATTTTTAGTTTCAAAAGTTTTATAGAAGATTTTACATGTTAAAGGGATTTTAATGGAGATAAGTTAGTGGTAATAAGTGTAAATGAGTTGAAATGTATGAATAGAGTTTAAAGTATGAGATTTAAGTGAAGTTGGGTAAATTTTCGAAGTGAAATAGATGAATTATGGGTAAGGGTATCGGTTCTAGAAGAACAATACAGATACTATAAGGTTAAAATTTAAAGGAATGAGTATGAATATGATGAACAACATCGATACTGATTGAAGTAGTATTGATACTGATGTGGAGGTATCGATACCAAGAGGAAGTTATCGATACTGTAATTGAAAAAGGAATTCCAGAATGCTAAAATGGTATCAGTACTGAAGTGGGTATCAGTACCATGGAAGACAAGTATCTGTATTGTGGGTAGAGTACTAATACTATTCAATCGGAAATGTTAATTAAGTGTTTCATTTCGTTTAAATAAAAGTCAATGGGTTAGATGTTAATTGAGATTCTAGTATTCATATGGGTCATGTTATGTGTAGATTTGATTGAAATCAAATGCGGAACGAATGGACGTACCAAGATAAAGTGAAAGAGAGAATGAGTTATTTAAGGCTTAAGTGAGGCAAATGTGAGTGTTATTTACTTAATTAATTTATGATTGGAGAACGGCTTACGATGAGCCAACCTCAAATGTTTTTGAGTAAAATGAAATGCTATGAGTATAGATGAAGCTTTTCTAAGTGGATATGTTCTATGGAACATAAATGATAAATGAAAAATGTTAAAATGAATGCGTTAAAATGAATGCTATGAGTAAATCATTTACGCGAATAATAAATGTGAAAGTGTTCTATGTAGATAAAAGACACTAGAATAAAGTATTGAAAATTAACTATAAAACTAAATCCCAAAGTATATTTTATGAGAATTAGGGTTATAGTTGGCATGCCAAGAGTTGATGATTTTATGTGGTACTTCGGGACAAATTCTATGTGGCACTTTGGTGTAAATTATATGAGCAGTGGTGACTGCATTAGTGCACAACCTCAATGTACTCGCATACCTTGAGTTCTCAACGATATACGTTGGGCTAATAAAACAAACTTGATATAAATTGAACAATGAATAATAGTATTAAAATGTTAATAAAGTGTCTATTGGTTTTATTTGAAATGTTCAAGAAAATGTATAAGCAAGTGTCAAATACATATAATTAATCAATAGGTGATAGTATATGTTATAAGTTATAAATAGTATGATGTTATAATATTTAATGATTATTTTTGGAAACATTTACATAATTGTTTTATTATTTTACTATACTTAGTATTGTCTCACTAAGTCATAGACTTAACGCGTGATTGTTTTCACAAGTAGGTTCGGAGACATCAGTATAGTAAGCAAGGGCAGGACAACATATCTCTGAAGGATATCAAATCAGAGTGAACTAAATAATATGTGATATGATTGTTGGCATGTACTAAAATGAGTAAGTCATAGATGCTTTGATATGTTTGTAACTATGTTTTGTAAAGTTTGTTTTCCTTATCAAGTCTTAATTTCATTTTTTTAAAAAGTCAATGAGTTTGAAAAATCAATGTGACACCTCATATTCGTATCCGGGTCGGATACAGGTCAGGGTGTTACACCATCATTGTCGTTACTAAATTGACTTGGTAGTTATGTTGTTGACCATATACGATATGATCCCAGTTACCTTCACATGCATGTTCCTGTTGAAGATGTTTGAATGTGTTACATTGCATCCCACGAACCTCCAACCCAAGTCAGCTGAGTCTAGGTTGAAGCATGATATGCAGGATAGAAATCGAAACTAGCCTAAGATTCATAATAGTAATCTTCAACTACAAATGCTGAAGCAAAAGAAGAAGACGCTGATAATTTCTTCTTGGACTTGGGGAATTGGGCCTGATATTATTCCCATTCTCCCCTCTGTTGTGGTGTCGTGAGATATGGTTGAAATCTAGGTCAAACGGTGTAATCTCGTAACATGGGGGGAACGATAAGTGCCACTGATTCCATAGCTCGATGTAGTAAGTGTGCTTCGTCAGTCAATTTTCGATATGTTTCCCATGCGTATCAATTCAATGGAGCTCGTCCATCTCAACGATTTGCGTAGAAATTGGCTAATGTGATGCATACTCTCGTAATACTCTATCATTGGCGTGCCACTAAACAATCACAAAATGTAATAACGACATCGTGACACACCATAAATCAGACCCCCTCAAAAAATTATGGTGGCAATAACAGGTAGATCTCATCGTCAGCATATGAAAGCCAAGAAAACTGGAAATATTAAATATCAAAGTTAATATATATATATATATATATATATATATAATTTAAAAATTTGAAAAATATAATAAAAAAATGTATATCGCATATCAACCGGCGATGTCGATCCTCATCTGTATATCTTTTGCAGTGGCACTCGATAACTTCGTCTCGGTTATTTTATGGAGCCATCTAAAATATTTAAAAAATAGAAAAATATTAAAAACATATAAAAATAATTATGTTAATCAAATTTTAAAAATTTAAAAAAATTACCTTCCAACAAAAGGAAACTCGACCGGGGCTTTTGTAATCAGTGTAAAAAACGGGAACCGATACCAAGCTCAGTATTGTAGCAATATTAGACAGTCTGCTACATCGACTTTTTGACCCCACTTGATAATTGCAACCTTGTAATGCTCCTGATACAGAAAGTCTAAAATCACCGAGCCCAACTGGTATTGTGACACTCAGCGAAGTCATTTAATATTCGAAGATATTGAGTGTGCGCCAAATTACTATATTTATTTGATAATAATACCCCTCTGATTAGTTGGAGAAGATACACTTAGGAAGCAAAAATAACCTGGTCCTCGATAGAGTCAACTGTCACTTAGAATTCGAACTCTAACCACATCATTCGTACCCTATAACCATAGAAGAACTTGAATGGTGACAACTTTCCCAAAACTTGGTAGACTAACGTCCTGAAGTCGTAATTGTTCTGCCTCACCACGAGACTCTATTCACAGGAACACCGAGTTGGTAAGCGTTGTCTTCCAAAAGTAATCGTTGCTTCACCACTCGGGAAATGGAAAGTGTGCGCTTTGAGCCACCAATGTTCGATCAGAGCCTCAATTTACGTCGGGTACACCTTGAAATAGACCGGGTTGCTGAAAATATATCAACATCTGCTGATGCATATCTCTCGAAGTCATCATGCGTCGACGAATACTCTGTTATTCTTCTGACCAGAGTTTGATTGACAAAATATGGATGTTGTCAAGGCGCAACATGTATGCTCGAGAAACCATTTTTTGGGATTTCACATAAAGTTGGATTTTTCACAATTTTTTTGGATTTAAGGTTTGATGAAAAATCAAAACCCCAAACCCCTATTTATAGCCCTAATTCCAACGACTATGATGCAAAATTCTGGTGGTGACGAGTTCCAAGTGACCGTAGCCAAGTGAGCAGTTGCTCGTTGACCAACGTCTACAAAACAACTAGTTTTTTGAATTTGAAGGATCTCATCACCTTTAGGCGACAAGTTCCCTTTTTTAATTTCTAATTTTAATTTCAATTATAATTTTTTTAATTGACTCGTCACCTCGAAGTGACGAGTCCACTTAAAAACAATAAATTAACAACCCACATGAGATCCACTCATCCGACTCCATTAAAAAATACTTTTAACTGATACTGTAGCAAATGACGTAGAACCCTAATTAAAAGTTGAGGTGGGGAAAACCCTAATTTTTTATTCTAAACACACTATTGGTCCAAAAAAGCCCAAAATCTATTGCATAGGGCCGCTAGGCCTAGTTATTGGGTTGAATCCATCAATTCAAAATCTATTGCACCGCTAGGCCTATTTATTGGGTTGAATCCATTACTTCAAAATTATAATGCATCTATGTTTCCAATATTGTCCCATCCACAATGGTGAACACTGCCTCTTGATCTTTTATTGACGGCGACCCTTTATCTTACTGAAATTGTGGAATACCTGATCATTGTTCTCCGACGCCCAACATTCCAGCAAAACACAAATTACAGTATCTTTCATTCTGTGGCTTAAGCAATTGACTTTGAACGATGCGCGCCTTCGCAGCTCTCCTCAACACTGTAAACTACTCAATTTTGTTATCCCATTTCTTTCATTTTTCCCTATTTCTGCACCCAATTTTCTTTGACCCTGTTTTCTCATTGTAGCTGTTGTTCAAAAGAAGGCCTTGGAATGGGCAATCTCGAAATTTCTCATCGTTTAATGGAAAAGGTTACACTTTTATCAAATTTATGTTTTTCGAAAAGGGTTTTTTCGTCCAATGCGTAGTCAGATTGAATGAGTGTCTGTATGCTTTTGGCTGCAGATGAAGCCTCTCTTGAACAGGAAGCCGAGAGGAAAATAGGATGGTTGTTGAAACTCTTCTTTGCTGGCACTGCAACTTTCGTTGCTTATCAGTTCTTTCCTTACATGGGTATTCTCCTTTTTTTTAAACAAATCTTATCTTGTTCGAAATTATTGATTCTTTTTCTTATGCGTGATTTGTGTGCACGCTATCTCAATTCTGGTATTCGACTTGCGTGGGTATTTGGGGATATGAAAATTTGGTTTATGAACAACCAACCTTATGTTATCAAAAGTGGTTGCCTTTTGCCATTATTTGCTTAAAAAAAGAGAGAAATTGCTTAAAGATTTGCTTTTTACAGGAGACAATTTGATGCATCAATCTGTGTCACTTTTGCATGTTAAGGATCCATTGTTTAAGAGAATGGGGGCTTCTAGATTGGCCCGTTTTGCAATTGACGGTATGCTTTTGTTCCCTAATATTAAATTTGTGACAAGTTCAGCATATCTATATCTATTGTTTTGGATTTTGATGTGAGTTGTGTGCTTATAAAGCAGATACTAATGAAAGGTATTTGTTCATGCCTCTTATCTTGTAATAGGCATATTTGATTGCATCCTTTTATCATATAAGATACGTGTTTGTTAAATGGTGATAGTGTCTGAGAAAAAACTGTTTTAGGCTAATATTGAGAGGGAGTTCTAGCTGTTTTAGGAGCTTGAGGATCAATAATCAGAAGATGACTTACCTGAGCTATATTTTCATGGCCTTCACTTTGAACGCGTTCCTTTAATATCCTACTCATGTCTTGTCTTCTTCTATTACATGTAGCTTTTGGCTGCTTTGACAGAGTTCTGACGGAGTGTTGCATGTGTTCTCGTGGCATTGCCCCTACACGGCTTTAGCTGATAAGCTTGCATGTCTTTTTCTGAAACTTTCAGCAACTTGGGTGTTTGATTTAGAGATTCAAATAAGTAGTTGCAAATGAGAGTTTGCTGTAACCCTTTTACTTATATGATGTAGTTATCATGAAAGTGGATCTTACGTTCAAAACTACGGTAGTTTTGAAGTGAATCCTATAATTTTTATCTCTCATTCTAAACCAAAGCAGCTAATATTGATTGTTCATGATGAACTCTCTTTGTCCATTCATTATGATAGATCAAAGAAGGATGAAAATAGTTGAGATTGGTGGAGCTCAAGAGCTCTTAAATATGTTGGGTTCCGCTAAAGATGATCGAACTCAGAAAGAGGCGCTGAAAGCTCTTAGTGCACTGTCAAAATCAGGTAAAAGTATATATTTGTTCAGTTCACTAATTTAGCCTGGCATTAAAAAGAGTTGTTACGCCCAAATGCCTGCCTGCTTGGAGTAGCATTCGACTCCATGATTGGCTTAACTTTATTTTTTTATATAGGACGTAATGCTTTGAGTTTGACTACACATACGTTCCAACTGTGATTTCTTTTACGTCCTTTGTGTTTTTGTCTTGAATGGTAAAAGATAAATGGTTCTGACTAACTTTGTTTCCATTATTGTAGATGAAGCAGTCAAAGCTTTGCACAATGCTGGGGCAATCTCAGCTATAAAGTCTACCCCCGACACCTTTGAAGATGCTGAAATCGGGACATACAAATCGAACTTACTGAAGAGATTTCAAGATTTGAGATGTGATATTTCATCTTGAAAAGTTTTTAACTCTTTGAATTCGGGGCTGAGGAGAATTTAGGTAAAGAAGCCTTAGCATTGAAGAAAAGTCTATCCTATAGGAACATGAGAATTTGATTGTATAATTTTGCTGATCATAGAGTTTGAAATTAACGCCATGTGTCCGTTTCTTTCATCAGTGGAGACTGCAGAGTGATTGTGTTATCCCAAGGAAACAAGGAATTTGTGTTCTTGCCCTCATCTGCTAAAAATATTAGTTCTATCAATCGATCAACATTAATATCGTGTGTCAAGTTTGTAGATAATCCGCACATCTGTCTTCTTCCCTCAACGCTTGTCTAATCTCCACAACCCAACCCTCGTTAATCATTTACCAACAATCTAGGGCGGCAAGGTATTTAGAGTGTTTTCTCGAGAAAACGAACAACCACCGACCTCAACAATGAGCTCGTATGTTTATTTTTTTTAAGATGTTTATGTTCAGTTTGTGTTTATGCTCGGTTTGTGTTTGTTTAAATTTTCAGTATGATATTAATGTTCGTTTATTTATTTTTAATGGTGTTCGTGTTTGTTTGTTTTAGTGTTCACAAACATGTTCGTTTTAGTGTTCATAAATATGTTCGTTTAACGTTCACGAGCATGTTCGTGTTTAACGTTTGTTTAATGCTCGACAACCAACACTTCTTTTTCTTTTTTAATTGCAAGCCAAAGGAAATTGGTGACTTATGTCATTAGTCCTTATATTTCTTGGACTTCACAATTTGAACTTCAAAATTTATCTTATATTCAATTTAGTCCTACTTTCATCAATATTCAAAAAGAGAACCGAGTAAATGGACTTATAAATGAGTCGATAAACGATTTTGTTCGTGAACATAGACGAACATAAAAAGAAATTCATATTCATTTATTTAATTTAATAAATTAATATTATACAAGCGATTCAAAAACAGTTGGAGGCTCTATTCATTTATCCCGTTAACAATGACATTCCTTAGAGTGTATTTGGTTCACGGAATATAAGATTACCAGTGGGAATATGATTACCGGAATGTAACATTACCTAACACATTACTGGGAATGTTACATTATTGTGTTTGGTTTGTTTGATAGTAATGTAAGATTATAGTGTTTGGTTAAAGGAATAACATATTACTGGTATGTATATTTTACCAAATTGACCTTGTTCTATATTTTTTAACAAGTGAAATTCCAATTATTTAAAAAAAATATTTATATAAAAATTAGATTCAATGAACAAGTCACGGAATAAATAAAAATTGTTTATATAAAAATTAGATTCAATGAACAAGTGAAATAAATCTCACGTAATATATTTGTTTCTTCTACTACTCATCCCAAAATTACATTCACTGAACAAGTCAAGCACAACTCAACTAACTAACGACTCAAGCACAACTCAACTAACTAACGACTCGCTAGATAAACACCCCTACGTGAGATAACACCAATCAACCCTCCCCTACCACGTAGTTCACAAGCCAACACATGCACAACTCTGATATAAATCACAAGGACCTAACTTTGATATAAGATCACAAGGACTCGCATCATATTTGTACATGAGAAAACTTTAAAAATTGAATGTACCATTATCGACAAACACACATAAAAAATGACACCGAGTCTGAATAACATAGATATAAATCATTCTTGTCATAAATAAATAGGTTTCATTTTTTTTTTCTGAAAATTTTCACCTCCATAATGTTATCAGAAAGCAAAATAAAATGAACAAAGACAAAACTCATCCATAAAGGTCGATGGCTAACAATTAATATATATGTAATATATATCTCGTCCAATCTTCAATCAACCATCCCCTTACACCATCATCAGACGCCACACTGATTTGAAATTTCATTGTGAGAGCAGTTTTGAGTCGCATGCTACTATTTTGACTCGACCAACATTTTCCTGAGAATCCTCGTTCTTAAACAAAGCATCCTGTAAGATGAAGGTCCAAACATTGTCGCAGAATCTATAGGTGTGCAGATGTCCCTGTAGCATAAACATACAAGACAAGATCAGCATTCAAATGCAAATAACAGCACAGGCTTTTTGCCTGACAATGCTTGGTCGTATGTTGATTTAAAGGTCCGTTACTAAAGAATATAGAAGCCCACAAATAATGTATTTATGAATGGTGACTGTTCAAAATAAGTAATAACAAATATATATTACTCAGACTCGAGTGAGAATCCTAGATATAAGTACATATCCAAGGTGAACATGCTTAATTTTTTCAAGTTTCCATGTAGTTAGAGTCCTTTGAGGAACATATCCTTATATCCATATACGAATATACTTCAAACATCGATACTTAAAAAGAAAATAAAGTCAAAGCAACCAAGTAGAAAAAAGCTAAAAGTTTAGATACATAAGAAAAGAAACACGATTTAGAAAAAATACTGATGAGCAATCAGTGGAGCCATGCTGCCAACTATCTGTTTTGACTGTTCTTGAAAAGTAAGGAACAAAACAAAGATACATTAACAGGTATGATAGAAAGGAACTTTTTCAAACAAATAAGCTCTACACAAGTCTATCATTTCAGGTCCTGAAAATGTTCATCTAGCATATATACTAAAATAACCCAATTTGTTTTGGCATGATTGAAGCCTGAAGGTTCGAAAATATAATTAAGATGTGTTCACCCTGCACTTCAAATCATCAACACTGATCCTCGGAAACATTTTAGAAATAAGAGAGCCATGAAGCATGGACATTTCTATCAAGTGTCCAAGTGTTGAAGATGTATCTCAGATGAACACGATTCCAACATGAAGAAATATATGCCATACGATAGGGCAAAAGAAGAAGCAATCATGTGTGCTGCAAGCCAGTACTCCCATAAATGCAAAGCAAGCATGTTGAAGATAAACAATAACCGATTACTACCACAATCAGGTACCATATATGCAACTCTACTACCATTACAATTAATACCCAAGCTAGATTTTGGTCCCTGCAAATACTTGTAAAATAAAATACAGGGGTATTTCACCATTCACGGAGGGTGAAAATTATCTTTCGTCGAGGATGGGAAGATCAAGGTACCACATTAAAAGATAAGGTTAACATTGCACTTAACTAACAGATCTAAAACAAAATATTTCACTGCAGTTTATTATAGAAACAACAGATCACCGCAAACATAGAACACAAAGATCTTCATTTTCTACTCAAGTAAAAAGAATGTACCTTAATGGAAACCTTGCGTTTCACTTGACTTTCCAGGGCTTCAGTCATACACTAACAAATATGAGAACAAAATGAATAAATGATCAGGGAGGAAGGGGGAAGAGAGAGAATCAAAACAATGTTGTAACAGTACCTTATCGAACTGGACGAGAACCTGAATAGCGAGCTCGGAGCTCAGAGTACTGCTTGAAACCATCTCATCTAATGTCTCTGTCAAACACATCCCGATCGTTGACCTCCAGTAAAGCTCAAACGTCGCCATTATTCACTCAATCTGCGCAATTTGTTTTTTTTAAATCTCGATATCAAAAAAAATTCTAATTTTTTTTTGTAAATATCGATATCAAAAAAATTTGCATATAATGATTTTGATTAAAAGAACAAATTGGAAAAAAAAGATATCTTTGTGGATGAGTTTGGTTTTCTTACATAGCTTATTTTTCATTGAGTGGCTTTGCAAAGGGAGCGAGAGCTAAATTTTTCTTCATGTCCTCATTCCACTGCGATGAGCCTGCAACCGTTGACGACTGTAAATCGAGAGTGAACAATTGGAGGCTAGAGCGGTGAAGCGTGAGGAAGGAACGAGTGGCTTTGCAAAGGGATTTCAATTTTGGGAATTCCAATTTTGAGAACACAAACCCGTAATCAAGTAGAAGAAGAAGATTGCAGCCAGAACGAAGTGGGAAGAAGACTATTTTAGACAACGGAACGGGAATAATGAAATACCTAAGGGAGATGGAGATAGAGATTCCCGGAAAAACAGTAAAAAAAATTACTGTTGGTTTTGGCATTTAACCGACACTCAGTAATGTTATCCCATCCAAATGTGGTATATTCATCCGGAAAAAAAATATTCCTCGAGGAATGAATTATACCTTGAACCAAAAGGGGCATAGGCCTTGTTGTACTCCCCGTAACACAGATCCAAGGCTGACGGAGTCGCCTATCCACAGCTGAAAACCACAAAGCCAATCATTAACTGCGACTGTCGGTGGTGATGTCGGATTGAACCATCACATCACCACCGACAGTTGGGAGGGGTTTCCACCCAACCCAAGTCATATATTCCAATGCATATCATCTGATTTCAATTCTTTCCATTTCACAACTCATATACCAATTCATCTGGAACTAGTACAAGTTATTGATCTCTTCAAAGCTTACCTTAATAAATAAATCATCCCTAAACGATATTTACTTACCCAAGAAAGAATCAGTTCTTTTTGTTTGGATTCAAGAAAAAGAAAAAAAAAATTTCTTGACGAAAATATTATCACAAAAACTTTGATATTGTTATTGGGAATCCAATAAGAATCAGTTAAACAGGTCTAAAAAACCATCTTACCAAAAATAAGAAGTACCAGTACAAGAAATGATGAAAAAATAAAACTACCCCCACCGGACTCGCACCAATGACCTAAAACTTTGATAATGAATTCTAAATTAGTTTATATACATTAAAATTATAACCATACATACTAAAAGAAGAACAAGGAAAAGATAAATTATGCATTCCTTGTAGCATAGATATCTTTGTTGAGTGTGAATTTACCTTATGTTGCATATTTTGTATAGTTTCTGCTTTCATTCTTGTTCACATGATGTTTTAAATTTTTAAAAGATTATTCTATATCGGATGAGATGTATTTTAAAGACAAATATGGAATTTATTTCATAGAATTATATTTGATTTGAAAAAACAAAATTTAGGTTAGTATATCATAAAGCTTCCTTATGTTTATTCAATCAAATAAAAATACAACAAGATATTTCTGGAACACATGTATTTATGATAAAAATACTACCAATGCGTTTTCTTCGGGTACAAGAGAGGCTTAGCCCGGGGATAAGGGAATGTTGAGATCTCAACGTTAGACCTGGTATATGCCATCTGGGTTGTTGCATGAACAACTAGCTAAGCTTCAGGGTCCTCTCGTTGATTATGTTGATGAACTTGCCCATATATATATATATATATATTTGTTCAATGAATAACTCACCGAATAATACAGAAAAACCAGATACAAACAAATCGAACTCACTAATGTTATTGGATCTATGAGGAGCATATGGCTAATTGTATGTATGAGCTTCAATAAATAATCTAATGTTTATAAGTATTAAAGCATCATTTTGGATAGACCTTAAAATCAATCATAGGATTAGTCATATGATTATTTATATGAATTTGTTCGAGCAACATGTGACATGTTTATTGGTTATATAATGAGGGAGAAACAAAATTGCTGATAGAGGGAACTTTATTTTTATCTGCTATATTCTAATTAAGTAAACAAAAGAGACAAATGGAGGTGGATACACTTGAATTCAAGCACCTCCGCTAAAGCTCAGTTGAAAGGCTGTATATGTTGGTAGAAAGGGCTATTGTACTCGTAACAGCAGCCAAAATTATCATTAAAGCAGATATAATCCGGTCTCTTAATGTCGATATGCCATGAACATCCCTGAAATAGGAACAAAACAAGGAACATAGTTAGGAGGATTGTCTTTGAAGCTAAAGCTGAGATGCATTCCGGTCTCTTACAGATGCTACCTAAAAGCGATAGCGCCGGGGAAGACGAAGGCAATGCTGACAGCAGTGGTTGATCCCATGACTTGAAAGAAATACCATATGTTAGGGATGGCTATGGCCGCCAAGTAACAAATGGCTAGAAGAATAACAGTGACGGACATGAATCTTATGTTATCTCTTGCCGGAATAAGCCTACTTGGGAAAAGGAATTCATCGATGTTGGCCCTTAATGAGAAGTTCAAGAGGGGGAAAACCAGCATGAGGTGAAGGGCATAGCTTAATCGAACTATGTCATTGAGTACGGGTCCGAGTGCTGAACCAGAATTTTGGTCGAAATTAACAAGTATATCAGACGTGATTGACTCGCCAAAAAGAAGGTATCCAAAGACCCCAATGGCAAAGTAGATGGCACCGCATAGTATGAGAGAAATTCGGACTGCTTTCATCATATCAGAAGGTTTATCCATCTCAAAACCAATAGGATGAACTGCATTCATTGAACACATTTATGAGTACTATTTGGGAACAAGAGTTTCTCACTTGGCTAATCTTTCATTAACAAACCAGCATGGAAACAGGCATTTATAAGAATCACAGAGCGTCTGTACCATTGAAATGAAAATTGAAAGCTGTTACAATGACAGGGACAGCGGTGAAGAGATCGAAAAAAGAGGCTCTGTTGTCCAAGTAAGGCAGCAGTCTCGGCCTCTCGGTTTTGCCTTGAAAGAGTGCAGTTATCGCCATAACAGAACTGATGGCAACAAATAGCACGGCAAGTAAAACTGCTATTGCAGAACTGAACCTTAATGCTTCTGCAAATTCAGGCCAATTTGACAAAGAACATTCTTTACAACAAACTCGACATCGTAGCTTAAACAATATCTAATCAGTTCTCTATACATGATTAAAAATCATGCAAAACTCACCTACACGCCTATACGAAACCAATGGAAGCATAATGAATACAACAGTGAAGAGGATCGAAAAGGCACGGGAATTCCACCAGTGAACACCAAACCATTCTTGTAAAACACCTAGATGCACTGATCCTTCAGGTTGATTTCCTGAAAGAACATCCCCTGAGAACAAAATTCTAAAGATCAGAACATTTTATTATAACAGCAAGTACATACTTGAACCACAAATAGTTTTAAACTCTTATCTATAATCTACACAAATTTTGACAACACGAACCATCCATTTCTGCATTCAGAAACATAATTAATTGTTGAAATTCTCTGAAACTGATGGACTTACCAATAATTATCAAATAAATGATCAAGCAACCGAGATTATTCAACACAACACATGCTTGCAACACAAACGATCCCACCCGTCCAAACGATTCCTTCATGACACCGGCATAAGTGGTTGACTTGCCAGTATTTGTATACCTCATCAGAAATTCAACCGAGATATCTGCTAGCCAAGCTATAATCACTATCAACAGAAATGCTGGGACTACTCCAAGCACCTTGAGAGTTGCCGGGATTGCCATAATTCCGGCACCGATAATGCTAGTTGAAACATTGAAGACGACACCGGACACTGATGTATGCTTTGCCGGTGGCTTGTTCACCTGAAGGAGTGGGGCATTTGCTCCGGTGGAGGTCGAAGAAGTCATCCGGTGATATGGAGTTTTTCTGGCTAGGATTATTAGTGGTTCCTTCTCTGGATCATTACACATTTATTAGGACGAGCACATATGGTATTGGCAGGGGTAGTGAAAAGACCAAACAGACACCGGAAGAAAGCACTTGTGATTTGATAAAAAGATAATGTAATGAAGGGTAAGGTGGGATGAAAGTTTCAATCTAGATTAGTTAGAATATTTTATGAGTAGAAAACAGGTTGGATGTGGGGTAATGCTGTGTTTGTCGTACTGCATGAATATGTCGCGCATGACAATTTTAAGCTGTCTGAGATTGAACTGTCATATAAAACGTGTGGATTTTATTTGAAAATAAAAGAAAGAAAATAATTTTGGACTATGCGATCAATATATATATATGTGTGTCTGTGTGTGGTCAACTTATTATAGTCAACAGAAGCTTAAGCTAGCCATTTTGGAATGCCAAGGGACCACCGGATAGAGATATCCTATGCTTCAGTGATGTTTCATAGAAGATTAACAGTGATGATGTCTTTTATGGTGTTTATAATCAGAATTTAATTTGGGATGATTTATGAAACGTTATAGTATTGTTTGCAAGGATTCTTCGTTGGATGTTCGAGGACAATATACTCAGTGCAAAGGATCTAAAACACTCGTAAGGCATCCATTCTTGAAAGCGTGGATGATACATTATAGGTTAAACTACTTCAAATACCATCACCTTTAAGCTCGAGTTCATTTATGCCACTGATGTTTCAATTTTATCAATTTTAACATTGATGTTTATGTTTAACTGCAATTATGCCACTCCGCCATTAATTCATTAATGGCATGATGACATGACATTTCTACGCAGTGACGGTGATGATGTGGCTCTCTCACCAAAACGATGTCATTTTTGTGCAACTTTTTTATGCTCAAAAAACTCAAAACAACATCGTTTTATTAGAGTCATTTGATGAAAAATTGATTTTCATTGGATTTGAGCCAAAGTTCTTCATGAACTAATGTTAAATACCTAACCACCAAACTAACTTAAAAACTTCTTATATTTTTAACAAAACTAATATATATGTTTAATAATAGTTGTATACTTTCATATTCTCAACAATTCAAATCCATAGACGTTTCAATGATGCCAACCAACTGCTCGAGGAAATGTCAATCTCAATGTTAAATATTTTCATTCTTACAAATTCTTGCCTCTTACAACAGAAAGGTGGAGATTGATCAATGAAACAATGGATTCCTGCATAAGTTTGAAGTTATGTCTTTAATATATACCGTTATCTGATCATGGATTGAAGATGGAGATTGAGAGCTTGGTTGTTGAAGGTAGTGATGAGTTGTTTGATGATTTATCATCCAAATCAAACCATAATGAGTCTCTATGTTTTAGTGGCCATTCATAAATGAAACAATTGATTGTTGTCCTATGATTTGAAGAAGATGAGCTCATTATTAATGGCGTAAATTGCCCTGAATCCTTCATTGATGAACCTGAGAATCTCCTATAAGGCTCATGTGTTGAAGTCACAGCCTGATGGCAAGAGCTCTTGAGCCATAGGGATACATTAAGGGATCATTGAGCTTGAACTGATAACTAGTGTAACTAATTCCATGGCTGTCGTTTTGAGTATCGGAAGAATGAGTTGGTAATTAAAAAATAAAAAAAATTCAAAAACCCAACCCACATGTTTCTTCATCTTCTTCATGGACCCTCAACCCAACGCACGTGTTTCTTCTTCTTCTTCTTCTGCCGTCGCTACTACCACTACTAGTATAATAAAATCAGGTTTCAACATCATAGCCACCCTCCAAATAACACTATAGAAGAGAACTCGGTCAGTAAGGAAAAAATTAAAAATATCGACATTTGGTGTTGGGAAATATAAATAAGTAATTTCCCTTTAACCAGATTAGTGAGAATGCGAAATAAAAGTGGAATAATAATACCCGAAATTGATAACGGAGTTTGATCAATTATGCCTACGTCTCCAGACTACTGCAGATCTTTTACTAAAGGGAGAAAATTTACAGGTGTTTACAAAAGCACGCACAACTCACAAGAAAATTCTCTAAATTCTTTCGTATTGGGAGAAAGAAATGATTTGGCATGGTTTTGAAGCTAAATGGGCTGGGGTATTTATAGTTGAAGCTTAAGGACTAATCTTATAAATACACTAAAGTGTAGGGACTAAATTTGCAATTTTGCCTTACCAAAATTTCAACAAAATTTGCTCATATTGACTTCACCATTCAGCCGCCGGCTGCCAATCTTTAATGCATCAATATTTCAAAACCAACTTTCAACAATTGCTGCCATGCACTTTCGGTGCATTATTAAGTCAAACTTTCAACAATCTTCCACTTAAAGACTGATTTTAATATGTCTTCACACCTCTATCAATGCAGCAACATTTTTGTCTTTGTTACTCTAGCATGCCAACTGAAGTTGAACATAACTTCAGTTTGTCTGTAGTCACCGTCTTTGTTAACATATATGCCAGATTTTGAGCTCCACTAATCTTTTCAAGTTTTAAAATCCCATCTTCCAGAAGAGATTGGATAAAATGATATCGCAATTGTATGTGCTTCATTCTGGAATGAAAAGACAAATTCTTCGCTAGATGAATAACACTTTGACTGTCACAATACAAGATATTGTTTTCTTGTTTCTTGTCTAACTCTTCCAAGAAACTTTGGTTCCAAACCATCTTCTTACTGGCTTATGTAACAACGACATATTCTGCTTCAGATGTGGAGAGAGCAACTATCTTCTGTAGTTGAAAAACCCAACTCACTACGGTACCTCCTAGAGTATAGACATACCCTGTAGTGCTTCTTCTGATGTCAACATTTTCGGCTAAGTCAACATCTACATAGCCTGTCAGTATTGTATCTCCACCTTTGAAACAAAGTGCTTTGTTTGTGCTACCCCACAGATATCTGAGGATCCATTTGACTACTTCCCAACGTACCTTTCCCAGATTATTAATGTACCTGCTAACAGCTCCCACTGCTTGAGCAATATCTAGTCTAGTACAAACCATGACATACATCAGACTTTCAATTGCTGAGGCATACGTCACCTTCACCATGTGTGTACGTTCTTCCTCCGTCTTTGGTGACTGTTCTTTGGAGAGTCTAAAATGAACACCTAAAGGTGTACTTACTGATTTAGCATCTTGCATGTTGAACCTTGAGAGTACTTTGTTGATGTACTCAGCCTGTGATAACATCAAAGTCCATGACTTTGTGTTTCTCTTAATCCTCATCCCAAGAATCTGCTTTGCAGCGCCTAGATCTTTCACTGCAAACTACTTCGACAATTTTTGCTTCAAGTTTATAATCTCTTGCATATCTGAGCCTGCAATGAGCATGTCATCAACGTACAACAATAAAATAATAAAGCTATTGTCGAACTTCTTGATGTAGCAACAATGATCTGCTTGGCATCTGGTAAAACCACTGTTACCCATGAAGCTATCGAACTTCTTGTACCACTGTCTAGGAGCTTGTTTTAAACCATACAAGCTCTTCTTCAACCTGCATACCAGGTTTTTCTTGTCTGCCTCTATGAAGCCTTCTGGCTACCTCATATAGATTTCTTCCTCCAAATCACCATGAAGGATAGCTGTTTTTACATCTAACTGGTCAAGATGTAGATTCTCTACAGCTATAATTTTCAATATCAGTCTGATTGTAGACAGCTTCACGATTGGAGAGAAATTTTCATTGAAGTCAATACCTTCTTTTTGCTGAAAACCTTTGACAACCAATCTTGCTTTGTAGTGTTTGCTCCCATAGTGCTCTTCTTTGATCCTGTAAACTCACTTGTTATGGAGCGCTTTCTTGCCTGGTGGTAATTCAGCTAATTCCCACGTCTACTTTGACATAAGTAAGTCCACCGCATCTTTCATGGAAGACTCCCACTTGATTAAATCCTCCACCTGCATTGCTTCATTATAGCACTCTGGTTCACCATTGTTAGTGATCTTTGGGTTGGGATCCTTGGGTTACATCTGGAGCAGTACATATTCTTGCGAGGATCCTTGGGTCGAGATATAAAAATGTGGAGGTGAGTCAACGTTTGAACAAAGACACCTGGTTTTTTTTAACATTTTTATTTTTTTAATTCCCGACTTAGATTTCTATTAATGGGTTAACTGAATTTAATAGCCGAGTGATTAAAATCGGATGAACCGATAATTTAAGGGACTAAACACACTTAATTAAAAAATTGGTGACTAAAGTCGATTAGGCCAAAAACAAATGAGACTATTGGCATATTTTATCCTATTAAAAATTGTAACAGATCCTTCAATTATTCATGTATTTCAAATTCGTTTTTTTCATTAAAAAAATTAATGATCATCTGAGTTGGACATTAATTTGTTGACTTTAATATAATAAAATTATATTTTAATGATATCTACATACACCGTTATTACATTCAAACACTGAATTGATTGCACAATATTTTAAACACTAACTCGACGATATAAAATAAATGGAGACACAATAATACAACTCAACAGTTTTTGGATCAAATTTTATCATATCCGACTCAATAAGTTAATGTCTAGCTCAAGTGACCGCTATTTTTTTAATAAAAAAGATGAGTTTAGAATATATTAATATTTGAGAGACTATTTTGTAACTTTAATAATTTAAAGATTCAATAAAATAAAACAATGTACTTTAATCATGAAACCGTTTATATACTTTACCCTATTTTTAATATATTGACTATCGAATACTAGTCCGTTTTATTTTTTTAAAATTTTTAATGAAATATCATGATGATTTATTTGTAACAAAGATCATTGGATTCACCAAAGCAATGAAATCGATGTCCGTTTTCTTTTCCTTTCTACAGTTAGAAATGTTGCTGTCATTAATTGCCACATCGGAATTGCCAGTGTGTATCTTTATTATAATAAATTTGACAATGTCTATTTACTGTTTTTATTTTCATTAATTTTCTATTTAAAAATCATTAAATTTTTATTGAATTAGTATAAGAAATTAATTACAAAATATTTATTATTAATTAATTGGATATTAATCAATTTAACAAGAATTTAAAATAACTTTATTTTAAATTATAATTAATAATATTATAAATTATTTTTATTTATATATAATTTTTAAATAAAATAACTAAAAAAATACTATTTAATATTTGAATATAAAACTAATAAAAATATACAAAAACCTTTTTAAACTACACTAATAACTATTTTAAAATAATTTCTAAATATATTTCTAATATAAATTATTTTCGTGAAATCTAATACTTTATTAATAAAA
Organism: Hibiscus syriacus; assembly: GCF_006381635.1. Lineage (NCBI taxonomy): Eukaryota > Viridiplantae > Streptophyta > Magnoliopsida > Malvales > Malvaceae > Hibiscus > Hibiscus syriacus. The sequence goes on from NW_024063471.1 coordinate 19,363,377, forward strand.
AAATCCTTAACATGTAGGGCGGAGCCAGAATTTAATCCTAACAAATGTTGAATTTTTTAACAGCTTTAAATTTTATACATAATTTATCTTTATTATTTATTTATTTCAAAAAATATAAACGATAACATCAAATATGCATAGTTATGTCACGTGTATGAAATAACAAGTAAAAAAATAGAAATAAACTAAAGTAAAAAATAAATGATATGATTTTAAAAGGTGTCAAAGACATAACTACCACCTAATCATAATAAAACGCATTGCTCATTCAAATCTCGAAATGCATCCACAAGTGATGTTGTGCTGAAGTTCCCTAAAATATCTCTCGTAATGTTGATAACCATGCAACTCTCAAAAAATTCATCATTTTATTGTGGAACGTTGTCTTAATGATATTAATTGTAGAAAAAGCTCTTTCAGCACTTGCTGTAGAAACATGGAGAGTGAGTAGAAGTTTTACCAGTCGAAATATATAAGGATAAGTGTTTGGTTTCCTAATATCCACCAACCATTGACTTAGATCAGAGACTGTCAATAATTTTCTTATACGTGAATTCCAAGATAACTTCACCTCTTATTGACACAATTCGGTTCTCAAGTCATTATTTTCAACTTCCGTAAAATCTTCAGGATAAAACTTATTCACAAGATTGCAAATGTGTCTTCAACCTTGAAATATTTGTTACTGTCTCTTGGCTCCAAAGCACAACCAAGAGTTAATAACTCTATTGACTTCTCATTAAATCTATTGTTTAACTCTTGCAGTAGAACATCAACTACAGCATAAAAAATTTCTACTCGATAATGATGTTTAACTGTAAAATAATATTGTTGTTGACGAGCACGACCTCCACTATGGTGACGAGCACAACCTCCACTTTCTCTATAAATAGAACTCATATATGGGATGTCTATGTTATGACTTTCATAAAATAAGATAACCTCCATAAAAAGATAATTCCATCCATCATCTCTAAATTTTTGTAAAAGTGTCAAGATGCAGTGAGTTCAAAATATCTTGAGATTTCCGTTGTAATGATTGAGAAAGTAAATCAGTGATTTCTAATATTCTCTTCATAAGATGTAAAATGAAGACAAAATCAAAAGAAGTCAAAGTCTCTAATATTGTAGATGCTTCTCCGCGTTCAGAAGATGTACTTCATTCGTCAATGAGTTTGTATAGAACAAAACAAGTGGTATGAAACATTTTTATCAAACTTGAAATTGATCTCAAGTAAGAACCCCATCGAGTATCACTTGCCCTCTACAAATTACTTGTTTGATTCAAACTAGTTCTAGTTTCAATTTGTTCTTTTTTAATCAAATGATTTATCTTATCAGAATAAGCATTTTTTAGTTCATCGGTACGCTTATACGAGACAAGAACAACGTTGATAACAAATGATAACTTGGAGAAAAATTGATAAATATGTATCACCTCTTTCGTTACAGCTACTAGTGACAACTGTAAACGATGAGGAAAACAATGCACATAGTAAGCAAAAGGACACTCATTATTAACTAATGCTTGCAACCCATTCCACTTTCCCCGCATATTACTTGCATTGTCATAACCTTGGCCTCAAATATTCTTTATGTCAAAGCAATAACGAGAAGGAACAAAAAATATCTCTTCTTTTAAAGTCACTGTTGAAGTATTAGGAACACTAGTAATACTAAAAAATGTCATTCACTGGATCGAGATTATCGACATACCGCACAATAATAGCCATTTGTTGCTTTCTTAATACATCCCATGCTTCATCGATAATAACACAAAATTTTTTTTCACCAATTTCTCCACGAATTGCTCCCTTTATTTTTATGTCAGAATATGTAAAACCTCCTTTTGTATCCCGGGAAAAGTGTAAGAAACATTTTTTGGACCATTTTCTAATACAACTTTTTCAACATCTTTATTATAAGAGGCTAATTATTTCATAAGTTCAAGGAAATTTCCTCGATTAGATGAAGATTCACTCTCGTCATAACCTCTCATTGGTAGTCATTGTAAAGCTAGCCAACATAATGCATCTATAGAGGCTTCAAGTCTAAGCCTATTATTAGCAATTTGTAATGGTGTTTTCTTATACAACACTTGAGGCAAGTGTCCAGACTGATTAAGAAAATCCTCCAATTCATGCTCGGCAATTTTATGAGGAGAATTAGGTTCTGACCCTACATGCATATTAAAATAATAACTTTTTCCATTTACTTTCTTCCAATTTCGGAACTCATTCATAGTGAAAGCCTTGTGTGATGGATGACTATCTGGCTTGTTAAAAAGAAAGTAAGTAAAACAAAAGGCGGCATCTTTTTCAGGAGAATATTTAAACCATGAAGGAAACTTTTTGTACCAGGAAGCTTGAAATCAGCGAGGGTGAGAAACATGCCCAGATATTTTGAATTCAAAGAGTACTGGCTGATATGGACCCTCAACAATATAATCTCTTTGAATTGTACTTCTTTCCTGTTCACAAAGATATTCACATATTTGCTTGCGCTTTCTAGGATCTCGCTCCAAGTAATTAGAGTTGATGTTTGGTTCTTGATTTCTAGCTATCATTGAAGGTCTATCTTCCGGAGGTGAAATATCAACATATGTACCAGTTGAAGTTTCAGTTATTGTATTTTTCGAAGTTTCGCCATTTTTTCTCTTAAAAAGCTCAATAATTATTTGAGTTTTTTCCTATGACAAGCTGCATTTATATAAAATTAGTTAAGTAACATGAAAAAAAAATAAATTTAGAAATTAACATTCAAGTTAACAATAATTATCTAAGAATTAGATTTATGATTTTATTTTTCAATTCAACTTAATTATTTAATTAACTAAGCCAATGCAAAAATTAAATATAAGATCAAACGATTTCAATTAAAAAATAATAATACTTACCTCTTAAAATTGACACTTGATTGAATTTGGATCACTTCAATAAATCTCGAACAATCGCAAAATGTTTAATCTCGTTTATGTTGGAAGAATAAATCATTTGTTTCTGTTTGGAGTAAAAAATACCGATTATTTATTCATATTGCAAGTTATTTTTTACCCATTAGTTTTCTTATTTTATAGGCAAATATAATTCCTACATTTTTCTTGTGGCACTAACTAGGGTAAAATTTAAAAATCTAATAGGGGTCGGGCCCCTTTGGGCCATAATGGCCCTTTGCCACTATTAACATGCATTCTTACCGAAACCTTTTTCTTCCCAAATGAACAAATACATGATGAAATAAAATAAATTATTAAATAAATTAAAGTATAACGATAAAAAAGTATTTTTAATGTTTGACAAAACATTCATTTTAACTTATATTTTTCTTATGTTTCATTTTAAATAAAAAAAAAACAAAAATACTGTGAACGAAGAAAGTGATGAAGAGAATACGTTGACCTGCTGGCTTGAGGGACACTTATCCATTTGGTGGCATGGGCAGCTTGGATTCAAATTCCCCTAGTAGTGCAGTCGATGAGACCCTTGACGTTAGTCTTCGGATTGAGCGCTAGCGATTCAACGATAGTCTTCACCCATCCGATCTGCTCTTAGTGCGGAAAGAGACACTCGATGGCATACAAACAGGGATCTAGGGGTTGCTTCAGCTGCGACTTCTTAGACCACTTTGTAAAAGATTATCTAGAGGTTCAGAGAGTGGATCCAACATAGGACTAGAGATCAACACCATCCGTACAGAGAGTCCATAGGTCAGTGAGAGGTGGTAGTACTGCATCTAGATAGTAAAGTAAAGAGACAACCAAATTAGTGGCCAGTGCAAAGCCAAAGGTAGCCTCTAAATACCATGCGGTGAGAGCCCAAGAGGAATGTGATGTAGCAGACGTGATATCATGTACATTTACATTATTTTCCATTCTAGTTATTGCATTGATAGATCCCGGTTCCACCCACTCCTACATCTACTCTGACCTAGTTCAAGAGATAGAAATCCCAACTGAAGACTTAGAGGTAGGATTTCGAGTATCGAGCCCTCTAAGTCTAGATTTTCTAGTAGACAAGATTCACCAACAGTGCCCAATAAAATTCAGTGTCAGACCTTCATAGAAAACTTAATGGAGTTACCCTTCAAAGAGTTTGACGTGATCTTGGGTATGAATTGGTTAACCAAGCACGAAGCCAGTTTGAAATATAAGGCTAGACAACTTAAGCTTGAGGCAAATGATGGTACCAAGTTGGTAATGACTAGTGAAAAGTCGAGCCAATAAAGGACTGTGTCAGCTATTAAAGCTCAACGGATGATCGACTGGATATATGAGGCCTTCTTAGCTCATATGGTCGACACCCAAATTTTAGTTCTAACACTCAAGGATATTCGGGGAGTGTAAGATTTCCTCGACATGTTTCCAAAAGAATTATCAGGTTTACCACCCGATCGTGAACTAGAATTTAGCATCAGAGTAATGTCAGGTTCGACTCTGGTGTCCATTTATCCCTGTCGTATGGCACTGACAGAGCTAAAAGAGTTAAAGGTCAAAATTTAATAGTTGTTAGAGAAGGGCTTCATTCAATCGATTTTTTCTCCGTGGGGAGTTTCGGTCTTGTTTTTCAAGAAAAAAGATGGGTCGATGAGGTTGTGCATCGACTATAGGCAATTGAATAAATTAACCATAAAAAATCGTTATCCACTTCTTAGGATAGACGATCTCTTCGACCATCTGAGGGGAACATATGTGTTCTCTAAGATCGACTTACGGTCAGGTTATTATCAATTGAAGGTGAAGGATTCTGATGTAGTGAAGACAACTTTCAAGACAAGATACAATCACTATAAGTTCTTGGTAATGCCATTTGGACTCACTAACGCCCCGATGACATTTATGGACTTGATGAATCAGCTTTTTCAACCATACCTAGATCAGTTCATAGTGGTGTTCATAGACGACATCCTTGTGTACTCTTGATCAAAGGGAGAGCATGACTAGCACCTCCGTATCATTCTTTAGACACTCTGAGACCATCAGTTGTATGCCAAGTTTGGTAAGTATGCGTTTTGGTTACCATAAGTTTCATTTCTAGGTCATGTTGTCTTAGTAGACGACATCTGAATTGACCTTCAGAAGATTCAAGCCATGGTTGTAATACCCCAATTTTTTTATATAGTGACTAAAATGTAAGTTTTGAAAGTTTAGTGGCTAAAGTATAAACTTTGAAAAGTTTAGGGAGAAAAATTATAATTTTAAAAAGTTAGATATTTTAGCCTGTAAATGAACAATTTGGATTAAAACATAAATTTTAGTGGAAATCAGATTTTCGGTACGAGATTTGTTTTAAAAGCTATAAAGCAATAAAATTCGGTATTGAAATCGGATATTCGAATCGAACCATAATTTTAAAAAATTTGAAGGATGTTAGAAAATAGTTGGAAACATTATTTTCAAATTTTAGACCAGAGAAATTTGGCTCAGAAAAATGCAAATTTTTAGATTTGACCGAAACAGTGAAATTTTAGTGATTAAAATGCAATTTTTGAAAATTTCATATCTAAATTCGAAAGTCAAATCCAAGTTGATTCATCTTTGACCAAGGAATATTTTAGTGGAGAATATGACAATGGCAATTGGTAATTTTTAAGTTTCGTTAATGGAAAAAATGGAATTTCCTATTAAATTGAATAAAAATTCAATTTTATTATATTTAAGCCATAGGTTAAGTTAATTATTATTAGAATAATCAAGAAAGTTGAAAAATTTTCAGCTGAAAGCTCTCTCCATGGCCGAAACTTGATGTTCTTCATGGTAAAGAATTTTATTTTTATTTTTCAAGCTATTTACTTGATTTTTGAGTTTAGCTATTAGATAGAGAATTAATCTACATGAAATTCTATATCATTTGGTACCAAAATATCATGGTGAAGATGCTTAAATGTTGAGATTTAAAGTTAGGGTTTATGTAAGGTTTATGGAGATTGAAGAATTGATGAAAGACTTTTGTGTTTTTGATGTTGGAGATTAATTATAAGGCATGTGTGATGATTAATTTGATGTGTATATGCTTTGGCCTAATTAGGGTTTTTGGATATGCTGGGATTATGAGGTAATTTAATGTTGTTATGGTTAGAATAACATGAATTTAATCTAAGGAAGTTGAATTCATGCTTGAAATGAAATGAAAATCAAGTCCTAAAAGACTTGTTGTATTCGGCCATAGGGAGGAAGTTGGGGGAATATGTTGAAAAATTTCTTATGGATTAGAAATGATATTAGAAGTATTCTATGTTATTTGAAGATCAATTTGGAACCTTAAAAATGAAAAAGGGCTAGTTTACAAGTTTTACGGATTTTGGGACATTATTGTATAAATGAGAGATTTGGAGTATTCAATGATAATATTTAGTATTGAGACATTGGAAAATTAAGTTACAAAGTTGGTTGGAACCAAATTGCAATTTAGGTAAAATTTAGGGGTGGAATTCGAAAAGTCCAAGAAAGATAGGGACTTGATTTCAAGTTTTTAAATGTGAAAGTACCATTTGGGTAAAACAATACACTGCTGGAAATCTTATTTATGTGATGATTTTTGAGTTTAAATGTTGAGTTGGATCAAATTTGAAGTTTATCAAATTAGGCGGTTGAAATTGAAAAGTTTCATAAAGTTAAGGATGAAATTGCAAGCTTTTGGGTGTTTAAGTATTTATTTGAATATTTTATTGAGGTGCTGGAAATTTTATGTTATTAATGTGAAACAATCAAAATGGTGAAGGATCATTATGAGGTTAACAAAAAAGTTAAGGTGAATTCTAGAAAGAATTTATAATTAGTGGTTTGATTATGTAGTTGGCAAAAGTTGAAGGGCTGAAAGTGAAAATAAATATTCATAGAATCGAATAAGTATTTGAGAAGTTTGAAAGCTATGATGAAAGTACGATTTAGTTTTATATCATTTTAAGTATCAGATTTATTTCTATCAAATTTATATTTAAGTTTAGATTATGTTATTTCGATGCTAACATATAGTTTCAATATTTTATGATATTATATAATGTCGTCAGATCAAGATAAATTTAGTGATTCAAGTAGCTTAAAAGGGAAAATAAAAAGTGTGAGATCGAGAAGATTATCATGGAGAATGTTCCATAGCAAAGCAAAAGTGAGTGCATTTAATTCGTGTTTGTGTTATCGCACAAACATTAGCTTGCAATGAGCCAGTGACGGAGTTACCACGGTAAGAAGTGACTCCTAATTTTATGTGAATTGTGATTTTAGCCTACAGATTTATGTATTAAGCTTATAGAATTACGAAATTAAGCTAAGGAAGCTAATTAAGGAAAGTTGTCTAGGAATTTGAATTCGAACAGTGAGTTTAGAAATTCACCATATATTATACACAAATGATTAGAGAATTATCTCTATACCGTTAGATTTGTATATCAATCTAGTTTTGTTTAAAACATATGGTGGTTGATTTCAAGGTGTACACAAAAAGATATGAATTTTTAATCGATGATAGGTTAGAAAACAAGGTAGCAGATTATGTCGAAACAACTTCTATCAGTCAACTTTCAAAATTTGCTATAAATTGTATAAGTTAAATTAGATAGATTGACTTATATGGTTAGATTTGTATAAGAGTATAGTTTTCATTAGTGCAAATAGAATAATTTTTCAATATATTAATTAATTCAGAATAATATTTGTTTGATGGTAGTGCAAACTGCCAGAATATATAGAATTTTGATAAATTGTATATTGAAAGTAATGGAAGGCAAAGGATTTATATCTAGAGCTTAGTGAGGCTTATATTTTGATTTAAAATAATGGTAATAGAGTGTTAAAGTGAATCCAGTTTGTTAATTTGATTATTGTTATAGTCGAGGACTACTTGTGATAAGTCAACCTCATTTTATTTTCCAGTATGATTTATAAATGTTCAGTATGGAATGTTTCTATAATATTTTGTTTTATCAAGTTTTATGAATGATTTGGGTATGAACTGTCCAAGTATGATATTTATGATGATGAATGCTAAATATTTATAGTTATCAGATACAATTTAATAAATGATTCTCTAATGATAAATATAAGCCCATTGTATATTGCATTGAGAGTCGTAGGTACATTTGGCATGCCATTAAGTGAGTGTTTATTAATTCAGCTTTGGTACATTTATGTATCAATGTTCAGTTATCAGTTCAGTTTTGGTATATTCGTGTATCAATGTTCAGCACCGTTGGTGCTTATTCAGGTTATGATTGCACTGAAGTGCATCATATCTCAGTTTCATATATGATTCGGCACCGTGTTGTGCCTATTGCATTCCTTAAACTCACGTACCTTATATTCTCTTACATATACATAGGGCTACAATAGTAAATGTGAAAGTTATGACAGTATATGAAAGAAAGTTTTGAAACATGTTCGAATGATAATAACAAAAGTTATTTATGATATTTAATTACGACTTACTTGATTTTTGATGAAACTCCGATTTGAAGTTTTGATTGTTTTTAATTAAATTATAGTTTGTTTCTTATATTTTATAAAATTTATGGTTTTATATCACTTTAGTTATATTTCTACCTCACTAAGTTTTACTTAGCACGTGATGCTTTTCATGTGTAGGTTCGAATAAAGTAGAGGTCGTGAAGTAAGGAGTCTGGCAGCATCATAAGCAAATTCAAACCTACTGATAGTATCAGTAAGACATCCTAACTTTGACTTATTAGTGACATGTACCTTATATTTGTTAGGTTGCCTTATTATATTTATTTTAAAAGGGTTTGTAATAGTAATTAGGGTTATTTCTTTTAGTTTTGTCTAATTTAGTATTAATCGTATTTTTGAGTGAATATTATAAATGTTATATTTTAAATGTTTTAAAATCAATCAGTATTAGGTAGTGGTATTTGGATATGAAACAACACTGAACTGCCTAATTACTGACTAAAAACAAATTAGTTTCAAATATCAATCAACGCTTTATAAATTTTTATGATTAAGGAAAACTTTTTAAAGTTAAAAAGAAAATTATTGAATGAAATAAAATTTTTAAGCATTTAAGATCAAAAAATGTCAGTTGAGTTGATGTGACATATGTGGCTCGTATTACGAGACATATATGGGCTATGGGTGTTATAATGGTTGAGTGGGAGCCACCTAATAATGTGTCAGAAGTGCGCAGTTTCCTAGGTTTAGCCAGTTACTATCGTCGATTCATTTATTGCTTCTCGATGATAGATGTCCTACTGACCAAATTTCTTTAGAAGAGAGTTCCCTTTGTGTGGGATGAGAAGAGATAAAATAACTTCGAGCAGCTGAAGACCATCTTAACTCAGGCCCAGTGTTGACTTAATCGGATTCAGGTAAAGACTTCACAGTTTTCATTGACATTTCGTTGAATGGTCTTGGTTACATCTCGATACAGGAAGGCAAGGTTGTAGCTGACGTATCTCGTCAACTTAAACCACACAAACACAATTACCCCACCCATGAACTTGAGCTAGCATTGGTGATGTTTGTTTTGAAGATTGAGTTGCACTACCTATTCGATAAGAAATGTCACATATTCGCTGATCACAAGAGTATTAAGTATCTGCTCACTCATAAAGAGTTGAACTTGAGGTAGCGTAGATGGGTCAAGTTGCTTAAGGACTATGATTGTGTGATAGACTACTATCTAGGTAAAGCTAATGTTGTAGTAGACGCTTGATCAGGAAGTTGATGTTAGAGTTGCAAGCTTTCCTAGCACGTTTGTGCTTAACCAATGACGGTGGGTTGTTAGCTGAGTTGTGAGTCAAGATAGAATTAGTAGGTGAAGCCAAGAGATTGTAGAGTTCAGACGGCCAGGTAAGGACTCGGATTAAGCAGGTTCACTTGGGTGAGTCCCTGAGTTTTGAGTTACGTGATGGTGGTCTGTTGTACTTCAGAGGTAGGTTGTGCGTGCCTGTATACACTCAGTTGCTTAGTGAGATCCTCCATGAGGCACATTTCATTCCACTCTCAATTCACCGAGGTAGTAACATAATGTATTAGGAGCTTCAACAGTTGTACTTGTAGCTAAAAAAGAGAAGTATCAGAGTTTGTCACTATATGCTTATTGTGTTAGCAGGTAAAATCGAAACACCAAGTTTACTTCAGCCCATTCATATTTCTCAATGGAAATAAGAGAGAGTGACTACGAACTTCGTGATCGGGTTACCCCTGACTAGACAGAGACACGATGCAGTTTAGGTCATAGTTGACTGTTTGACCAAATCAGTCCATTTTCTCCCAGTTATGATGGATTATACTTTAGAGAAGTTAGCTCGATTGTACATATGAGAGATAGTGAGGTTACACGGGGTACTAATTTCCATCAATCTGACAGAGATACTCGATTTACTTCTCGGTTCTAGAGAGCCCTTCATGAATCTTTAGGCACTAAACTAAACTTCAGTACCACTTTCCATCCTCAGACAGATAACCAATCAGAATGTGTCATCAAAATCATATAGGACATGCTTAGGTGTACCATGATAGATCTTAAGGGTATTTGGGGAGACAATCTGTCATTAGTGAAGTTTGCGTACAACAACAGTTTTCAGTCTAGCATTCAGATGGATCTGTATGAGGCCTTGTATGAGTGAAAGTGTATAACTCTGCTATGTTGGAAAGAGTTTAGCGAGGGTAAGATAGTGGGTTCAGACTTTATGAAGGAAATCGAGAAAAAGGTTCGATTAATTCAGCTTCGGTTGAGATAAGACTCATATAGGCAAAAATCTTATGTAGATTTGAAGCCTAAAGATATTGAGTTTTCAGTGGGAGACAAAGTGTTCCTCAAGGTTTTCCCATGAAAGAAAGTGCTCTATTTTGGGCGTAAGGTAAAGTTGACTCTGCACTTCATAGGACCTTACAAGTTATTGGAAAGAGTTAGACCGATGGATTTCTGGTTAGCCTTACCATCAAAGCTAAAGTGCATCGACTATGTGTTTCATGTATCTATACTCAGGAGATAATATTCCGATCCTTCTCACGTCATACCCCTAGAGCAAACTGAGGTAAGTCCAAACATGACTTATGGGGAGGAGTCGATTAGAATCCTATCCAGACATATAAAAGAGCTAAGGAACAAATGTATCCCTTTATTGAATGTGTTGTGGATGAAAAATGGTGTTGAAGAGGTGACATAGGAAATCGAGCAGGAAATGCGGCTCTAGCACCCTCACCTCTTCTATCTAGGTACATTTCGATGACGAAATTTCTTTCTAGGAGGGGAAAGTTATAATGTGCTGAATCCCAGGTTAGAAGAACCGGGTTAACCTGGGATAGTTTTTAAGTAAACCCATAAGCTTGTAAGAGACCTTGACCCAACTTTGAGTAGGATTGGGCTTGGTTTGATCCCAACATGAGTAAAAAAAGGGTGTTTTTAAATTTTCACTAAGACTTGAAGGAACAAGAGAGAAATTCACCCATTTTTTTATGAAAGGCTGAATTTGTTTAATTGTGGGTGATGTCATGTATCAAACCTCTCTTTCCCCTCGAAGACCTTTGTCATTTTCTACCTTAATCTCTTTTATCATCATATTCATTTCCTTCAAGTGTAGCTAGCAAAAGACGGAAGCTTTATAACACTCGAAGCCTGGTACGAATTTCCTAAGGTAAGATTCGTGATCCTCTCTCCCAAAGCTTCATTTTAAGCCTCATAGATCAAGCTTTGAGCATGGTGACCAAATATGGGTTTCAGTGGGGGTTTAGGAACCCAAGTGTAGTCAGCTTGTGTTTGAGAGATTCAAGTCTCTAAAAAATTTAAAATCTCTCTTATGAACTCATAAATTAGTTTGTAACTCTTGCACATGATATTTTCCTAGTTAGAGAAGTTGGGGAAAGCTCTAAATGCAAGGGAAAGGAAAAACTAGCTCTTGGTTAAGCTTTGGGTGTTTCTAGCAGCCCAGAAATTTAAAGTAACTCACTTGTAACTCAGCTATACCACATGTAGGACATTATGTGTGTTTAATTATCTTGCATGAGTTATGAAGCATGTTCATGGTAGGTTTAACATTTGGTGTTTTTTAGCATGTTTATGGACTTATTATGACCCCTGTTATCAGACATAACATTCAAATAACATTTGAGAACCTCAATAAGACTTTTGGGTGAGTTAGAATATAATTTTCGTGCCTAAAATAAGGTATTTCTAGGCACGGTATAGGTACTGAAAGAACATTACCGATATTACTCTTCAGGTGCTAAAATTAAGGGATTTTGGGCTAAACGTATCGTACTCGTATAATGGGTATCATTATTGTATGTAAGGTATCGATACTCCTAGGGTGGTATCTATACCAAGTTCATTTAGCAAATTCCAGTAGCCATTTTTGGTATTGGTACTCATAGGAGTATCAATACCGATATCAAGGGTAGAGTATCGAAGACAAATTTGGTATCAATAATCAGGAAAGTATCGATACCACAGACCAAAAGTATCGATACTCAAAATAGAGTATCGATACCCATAGATTAGTATCGATACCCAAAGGTTAGTACGTATACTAAAGGGTTTAATATCGATACCCATAAATAGTTTTGGGTAAGAAACTCAAGGGTTTTAAGGGATAGATTTGAGGGAACCAATAACACCAGAATACCATGAAATAAACTAAAAGTGAGAACATGAATAAGCATCTAAAAATTAGAAACAATAATAGCTAATATGACATAAAACTAGCCTTGCTTGATACTCGGGAAACAGTTAGGACACTCGAGTTACTTTAGCAGAGGACAATCGTACAATTCAAATATATCCTAGTCAGTGCCAAGGTACTTCAGTTTCCAGCTGGGCGCAAATGCCACAAGACTTGACAGAGTAAGTTGGTGGGGTGTACGTTTTCGATATAGCTTCAAATCTCACCCTAGATACCCGAGGCATTTTAGGAAGGCTAGAGGGGTGTGAGCTCCGAGATGCATAACTCTCAGCCACATCATGATGCCTACCTCAACATTTCATGTCACTTCCTCATGTCTTCATACATATGCCACTAGCATGTTCATTTAGTGAATGCATGTAGTATAGTATATTTATTAGTGTGGCAATGAGCTCGTAAGCTTAGAGTTCAGAATGTGTTTTAGTACATAGGTTCTTAGGAGACCATCGATGGAGTGTTATCGTCAACAGATATTCCATCTCAGTAGATATCCTTAGAGTACGTCTTGATTTATATTAGAGGACATGTATTATTCTAGACCCTTTTTATATTCTATTGTAACTATGTTTTTTGTATTAAACTTTATATTGTTTTATTTTGAATAATTGGGAGCTCCCCCGTACATGTAAACTCAATTTTGTTATGTTTTTTATATTACTATGGATGAATTTTTATGTATCACGGTTTGCAGTTGTTTTAAAAAGAAAAAAAAATTGGGTTAGCCATTCTGGTGGTCCCATGTGACATCTTAATCCATCGATCTTTGGGTTGGACTGAATTAGGGTGTTACAGCTCACTAGTGAACTGCAATCTCCACCGGAGAAATCTTGAACATTAAAGGTAATCTGGTTGTTAATGAGGATTACAAAATTTTTACCACACAGAATTATGTTCTGGCGTGATGGTTACTTTCAACCATAAGTAATCACCTTCTTCCTCAGTTTGTGGGGGTAGAAACCGCCACTGTGTTATGGATAACAGTGTTGAAATTCTTTGTCAAACGTTCGACAACAAGTGTGATGAGCTTGTATTATAAGTTGTGTTCCATCAAGAAAGGCGATGCGAGTATACGCTATTATCTCACCCATATTAAGGAAGTTTGTGACGCTCTTGCTACGTATAGAAGTATAATTTTAGATCTCGAGCATATTGTTATGATTTTGAATGGACTATTGTTCAAGTATCAGCCATTCATGACTGTAATAACCACGAGTAAAGAAATTTATTTTATAGACAATGTGAAGTCTATTTTTATGGATGTTGAGGCACAACTGAAAGGGTTTCAGGCTCAGGCACATCAACCTATTCAAGCCAATGTGATGTAGATTCAAGGTAGTATCTCAAGTGAAAATTGTTCTAGTCAGTATAACCATCATCAATAGTCCTCTACTGGCAATACAAGTGGTCGAGGTTGTGGGCGAGCCAAGGTACAATGCTAGCTTTGCAGAAAGTTTGGTCACTCGATGGATAGATGCTGGCATCGGTTCGATCAAGAGTTTGCAAGGGTTCTTGCTATTAGAAGTAACTCTCCTAGTCTAAATGTAAGCTTATTCGATACTAGTTATAAATATTATACATGTAATATGTCTCAAGCTCATGTTACCTCCTTGAGCTCTGATCGTTGAGTGGTGGACTCAGGGCCATACATGATGTGACCCCGGATGCATCCAAGATGACTAACAACTCATATTATGTTGGTCTAGGTAAATTTGTTGTAGAAAATGGACTTGTTGAATGTTTGCAAATCTAATAGTGTTGTGCTTTCTACCAAATCTCCTACTTTGGTTATAAATGATTTGTTACATGTGCCTTCAGTAACTAAGAACTTGTTATCTATTTCAAAGTTTTCTAGAGATAATGTTGTGTATTTCGAGTTCCATGCAATGAGATGCCTTGTAAAAGATGAGGAAATTGAAGATGTTCTACTTCAAGGACATGAGAGCAGGAGATGTACCAGTTTGGTGTCGAAAAGAGTCTTGCAAGTCTTGATGGTAGCTGTAATCGTGTTGAAATACATGAAGATAGTCATGCTCATGCTTCTCTTATGCAAGCTTGTAACCAGATAGGTGTTGTTTTTCCTTCTCATGTTAATAAGATGGAGTTAGTATATGTCTTGCATGTAGAATAGGCAAAATCCACAAACTCCCTTTTAATGAATCTAAAATCATGTATGACAAACCGTTTCAACTTATGTTTTTTAATTTACATGGACCTTCGCATAATACATCAAATGGTTTTCACTACTATGTTTCCTTTATCGATGCATCCACCAGACATTGTTTGATTTATTTGTTCAAGAGTAAAGATCAAGTTTTCAGAGCATTTGAAATGTTCCATAACTTTGTAAAGAATCAGTTTGAAGCAAGTATTAAAGAAATGAAAACAAATTGGGGTGGTGAATATATGCCCTTGTCAACATTTCTGGCATCTATAGGAATCAGTCATCGATTATCTTGTCCTCACACGTCCGAGCAAAATGGCATAGTTGAAAATTGCTATATTATTGAATTAACTCTTGTGTTGAAAGCTCAAGCCTCCCTTCTATTTCGGTTTTGGTCATATGGAGTGTGTACTGTTGTTCATTTAATTAACCGTTTTCCAACTAGTGTTTTACAGGGAAATTCATCGTTTGAGGTGTTACACAACGAGAAACCCGACTATAGGTTTATGGAGAGTATCGGTGTATAGCACCAGATGGACGTGTGTACGTTTCCAGACACGTGATATTTGATGAAACTTATTTTTCTTTTGCATGTACAAAAAAAAATCCAGTTCACGATACTAGACAAAAGAATGTTGTTATCTATTGTAAACGAGGCACATAGGGTTTGCATGACAAATAGGGTTTGCACAGCTATTCATATACTAGTACTAGTCTGCCTCAAGAAGGTTTAGGTCGTGATAGTCCTGTGGGACACAGTGGAGTTATTAACATTCTTAAAAAAAACCAATTGATGATGTTTTAGTTATAGTGTCTAGTCAGGGTGTGGGCATATCGAATGTGAGTGTGGAAGATCAAGTATGGTCTATTAGTACGCGTCAAGAAGTCACTGGTTATGTTCGTATAGCTGATAGTTCAAGCCAACAAATTATAACTCTTAGTAAATTAGGGATATTCAGGCCTAAGGTTTATCTTACTGTGCATGAAGATGAGGAAATGAAACCTACCTACATATGTGACGCCCTACAACCATCGAAATGGAAGGAAGCCGTTCAAGCGGAGTATGAAGCTTTGGAGAAGAATGATACATGGTCTCTAGTTCCTTTACATGAACCCAGAGCAATAGTTAGTTGCAAGTGGCTCTTTAGGATTAAGCATAACGTTGATGGGTTGATTCAACGAGGCTTGTTTCTAAGGGGTTCTCGCAAGTCCCAGGTCAAGATTTTCAAGACACTTTCAACCCGGTTGTCAAGTCCTCTACTGTTAGTGTTGTTCTAGCATTAGCAGCTTATAACAAGTGAGATTTGAGGCAAATCATCATGAAAAATGCGTTCTTGAACGGTGATCTTCACGATGAGGTCTTCATGCAACCTTAGAGGTTTGGGATGAAGGCAACAGATGAGTTTGTTTTTGTATGCAAGCTACGAAAGGCTTTATACAGCCTTAGACAGGCACCAAGTAATTGGTATGCCAAGTTGCGAGATTTTTTTATTGGGGCAGGCTTTAAGAGTTCTTAAACAAATAGCTCGTTTTTTTATCAAGGTTGTCGAAGAACAAGTCGCATATGCACTAGTTTATGTGGATGACATCATAGTGACTGGGAGTGATCGGGATGAAGTAGAACGTGTGGTTAGTTTGCTTGGTGCTAAGTTTTTGTAAGAGGATCTAGGTCAGTTCAGCTTCTTCCTGCGTATTGAAGTGAAACGAGTTGGTAGTGCGATCTTTTTGAGTCAAAAAAAGCATGTGCTAGAGCTCTTAGCTAAGATTGGTATGATCACTGCTGCTTCAACTCCGACTCATATGGTAGCTTCACTTAAGCTCACTAAAGATGAAGACAAACCTTTAGATAATGCGAAAGAGTATCGTAGTTTGGTAGGTTCACTATTGTATGCACGTCATACAAGGCCTTACATAGCATATAGCGTGAACAAGTTGGCACAATACATGCACAATCCTTGAGAGCAACAACTAGCCGCGGCAAAGCGCGAATTGCGTTACTTAAATGGCACTCTCGACTATAGATTCACCTTTTTCCCCAAAACAGATTCTCTCCAGCTAACTGCTTTTGCAGATGCTGGCTAGGGAGGAAGTATAGATAGCAGGTGATCTATCTCTGGTGGTTGTGTTTATCTGGTAGGAAGTATGGTCATGTGGGGAGTTCAATGAAGCAAAAGATTGTGTTGAGGTCCACGACTAAAGTTGAATACCGAAGCTTGACAGATGTGGCTTCAGATATAACGTGGCTAAAAGCATTGCTAGATGATATGCGAAGTGGTTTGGGGTCTACGCCAGTAAACTGGAGTGATAATTCAAGTGCAATAGCCATGAGCGCCAATCCAGTTTATCACTAACCAAACACGTCGAGCTCGACGTTCATTTCGTGCGTAAGAAGGTTGTTGCCGATCAGCTAAGAATAAACTGTGTGCCTTCCCATCATCAGGTTGTTGATGGCTTGAATAAAGTCTTGACCAAGGAATATTTTTCTATGTTTTGTGAAAAGTTGGGGGTTGTCTCTTTTAAAGAAGTTGAAACATGGAAAAAGCAGGGAGCATGTTGAATATAATTCTTGATAGTTAGTCAGTTGCCAGCTCAGCAGTTAGTTAGAGTTAGTTTCCAAAAGTTGTTAGTTTCAAGTTGTTTTTTTTACCCTCTAGTTCCATGGTTTTACTCTATTATTCTGGATCAACTCGAGTTGTATATCTGATTTTGGTGGATGAGTCTCTTAATAGAAATTTTTTACATACACACAAACTTAAACTTGAGACATTGTTTAAACGATATCAAACTATTTATCACTTGAACCAACCCGTTAATGATAACTTAATTGTTATGAGTTGGTCATTACGTTAATTCATGTATATATGCTATTGTATGTTCAGGAGGTTATATACAAGTTGATTACCTTTTCGAGTTTACATTCTTTTCACATTTTTCTAATACCCCAGGTAATTGTATTTTCAACTTGCTTTCACACCTGCATTAATTGGTAAGTCACTTTCTTTTTAGTTCTAAATAATTTAATTTAATATTATATCATTTTGTTATCAATCTTTTTGCTGACATGGTATTAAGTCATGTCAATATCTTTTGTATATATATTTTTGTTGAGATAATTTTAAAAGTTGATAATTAATTGATTAATAATGTTCATTTATCGATATGTTATTTGGATCTAAAATAAAATGTTAGAGATTAATGTCTTGAAAAACAAAACAAAAAACTATTTTGTTAAATATTTACATATTTTTTATGATTGCGTCATAAATTAAAATAGTAGAAAAGGAAGTGTCATAACTCACAAACGTAACAAGACAGTAACACTGGGCTCAATTAGTAAGCATAAGCGCTATATATCTCTGTTTTGAAAATCGGATCGGATCGGTCGGTTTAATCGGGAACCGTTACTTAATTTGATTTAATCTAAATCGGTTGAACTGTTATTAGTGAACCAGCTAGAACCGCTGAACCGTTCGAACCGGATCGGCTGAAAACAAAAAAAAAATCGGGATTTTTATTTTTTTTAAAAAAAATTAAACCAAACAACGTCGTTTGTTAAATGAGCCAAGTCGAACTCGAGTATTGCTGAGCTCGACTCGAACTTGAAAACTTTAAAAGTAAACTCAACTCAACTCAAACTCACAAGCTAAAAATTATCAAGTTCAACTCAAACTCGAAATATAATATTGAAACTTGAACTCAAAAAGGCTTGAACTCAAAAAAAATTTAGAAGCTCGATTGAAGCCTAAAATTCGAGCTTTATTGAAGTGAAAGAATAGTTCACTCAATGCTCACCAAAAGGCTCCATAATTTTGAATGTCAAATTACCTCTATTATTTATAGAAGTTAGTTGTGATGCGCTTCTATGTTTCTTAGCAATGTGAGATTGTTTTGTTCTCATATTTTTACTCTTTAGACTTTTGGGATGCTCTTTATGTTTCTTAGCCATGTGTGATTGTTTTTAAAAAAAATTAAACCAAACAATATCATTTTGTTATGATTTTTTTAACCCCAAATTTATTTTTTAATTATAATTATATAATTATATTTATTATTTAATATGTTTTACCTTAAATATTATGTTGTAGTTAATTTGAATTATTTTGTTTCACTTGATTTTATGGGTTTTAACTTATATATGTTATGACTTGCTTTGAATATAACTTGTGATATAAAAAATTATTTTTTTATTAAATATTTTTAGTCTTTTTTATTTAATTTTTTAAATAATTATGACGTCGTTAGATTTTTTCGACCGATCAAATCGATTCGACTGATTGAACCAATAAATCGATAGTATGACCGATTTATTAACCGATTCGCTTCTGAAAACTATGTTATATATTTAGTGCATGTACGAGTTACTCTGATCTTATCCTTATCCTTATCTATTCTTTTCTCTTCATCTTCCTACAAAAGACTTTGACAAGCAATGGAGATACTTTCTCAACTTTGAATTCTAACGCTCCGATGTTCGTTCCTTCGATGTATCGAACGGTCGAGGATTTCTCTGATCAGTGGTGGGCCCTCGTCCAATCCTCCCCGTGTTTCCGAGACTACTGGCTTCAAGAACGTTTCCACGATCCCCAAAACGGCGAAATCGACGACGATAATCTTGTTTTTCCCGACGATATGGATGCGGTCTTTGACGAATACGACGACTAGTTCGTCGACCGTAGCCGTAAGTCACTCATTTAACAAGCCTGAGTCAACCAGTCAACTGTTTATAGTTAACTCGGATCTCACCTTCTTTTATATTTTTTCCACAAAAAAAAATCTTTTTTGGGTTTCAGATGAAGAGAAGGAAGAAGATGGTGAAAAGGAGTTGGTATCCGTTGGATAATTGAAGTGGAGGAAGGGCCGAGTTGTGAGTGAGTCAACAAGGGTTCACGAGAAAGCACCCAAGATCGTAAACGTGAAAGTGAGTCCGAGGACTATTCACAAACCAAGGTATATCGATTCAAGTAGACTTTAAATGGGAGGTCTCCTCGAGCCGAAAATAATCACCTCTTAAGTTAAATCTGCCGTGACCTTTTTTCTTTTCCATTTTGTAATATGAGTTTTAGATTGCAGTTAGTCTATCCGATGCAACTTTTTTTTAGTAATAGGGGAGTTACCTCCCATCTCAGAGATCCATGACCTTTTAAAGGATATAATGAATTTACTAAATTAATAACGCAAAATCAGTTTTTTCACAATAAAATTTAAAGGTCTTCATGTCTAAACAAGAAAGGAAATGGGGTGTTTGTGGTTAACAAAATACCCTTTATTTCCTTCAACATCCTATGTCCTTTTAGTTGATAGCTTCACGAATTTACATTAAAAAAATCCATTTCTACCTTTTTCGCTTGGCGCAATTTTTCAATAGCACTTTTAATTAAAAATATGTTTTGAACACAAAAGCAAAAGCAATACTAAACGATTAAAAAATGAAAAAAAATATTGTGGAAATTGTAGTTTCAAATCAATCATCACGATTCGTAGATTTTTCATTTTTAACCTTACGTTTTGAAATAAATGATAATTTTATCTTTATTAATACATGAATTTTACTTAATTATATATTTACATTTTATTTTAATAATTTAGTATTAAAATCTTTAAAATATTATAGTTTAAAAATATTATTAATAAATTATCTTAATTTTTTTATATTTTTATTATAGTTTAAGTGATATATTTTATATATTATAGTATTAATAAGTGTAAATATGATTTAAATTTTAATTTGTAACATAATGTTTATAATGAACATTTATCTTTTTAAAATCAATTAGTCGTTTATAGCCGTTGTACAACGGGAAAAGCAACGATCAGAAGCAACAGTCATATTAAAATTCGTCACCCCAACTTGATGAGTTCTACGAGATTTTTAAATAGGCCACCATCAGAAGTCTTAGAATGGATGCAGATACGAATAACTTGGTTGAAGTCTGAATTTCAAGTAATGAAGACTCTTTTGAGGATAAGGTCAAATTCGTAGCACGATCGTATCTTCTCTAATTGATTTGTGGATGAGGTTAAATTCGTAGCACGATTGTATCTTCTTTAATTGATTGGAGAGATATTGTTACCAATATTATAATAATAATTTCACTGAGTGTCGTAACACTAGTTGGGGTTAAGCTATTTTGTTATTTTTATATTGGGAACTTTGCAAGGCTACAATTATTGAGATGGGCCAAAAAGTCGATGTAGCTGGTTGTCTAGTCTTGCTACAGTTCTGGACGTGGTACCAGTTACTATTTTTTACACCAATTAGAGCAGCTCCGGTTGAGTATCCTTTTCCTAGAAGGTATATTTTAAATTTATTTTTTACTAAAATTTTAAATTTATTCTTTTTCTTAAATTTTTATTTATTATATTATTTAGATGGCGATATAAAATTGTCAAGACAAAGTTTCAAGTGCAACAAAAATTGATATACGAATGAGGATTGATATGGCTGGTCGACATGCAGTAAATAATATTATTTTAGTAAATTATTTAAATTTTTATTTATTTATTTATAATTTATACTAATTTTTATAATTTAATTATGTTTATAGTTTTGTTGGCTTCTGTATTGTGAGTCGAAGATCTAACGTTTACTGCTATCGAGATTTTTTGAAGGCTCAGAGTTATGGTGTGTCGTAACGTTTTTGTTTTATTTTGTGATTGTTGAGATGCATGTTGGGAATAAATTGTTGCGCTACTTTACGTCCCATCAATCGATTCCTATGCAAATATTTGAGATGGACGAGCTCCAAAGAATTGATACATGTGAGAAATATAAAGAGAATTGGCCGAGGAAACATGTTGTATACATTTAGTAATGGGATGAGTGGTATCTATATGTGCCTATGCATTTCAAGATTATAATATTGGTCCCTACGAGGCCTAATTATCTAAGACTATTTAAAAATATTTTTTGGGTAATCTCGTCACATCGGCAGGACGAGTTTGCTTTACACTGTAACATTTGTCGTAGATTCCTAAATAAATTTTAGTTAGCCTAATGGACCAATTAAATAATGCACCTGGCTTAATGGGTCAATTTTTTTGGCATTTGAAACTTATTGGATTTGGCATTCCTTTGTTGAAAGCGACATTTATCCTAATCTTTAATTGAATGTGTAGCACAAATCAAGTGACTTAAGTGATAAAAAAATTATTGTTATTTCTTAAGGTCTCAAGTTTGACATTAGGATTGTCAGGGGTGTGAACGTCTGTTAGGACCGTCGGCGCACCCCATGGCGCAGCGTAAACAAAACTCAACGGTCTCACCAGCGATTCAAGTACAAAAAACTGAAATCGGGAGGAAGAGATGCGAATACTTACAGCGGGTTCCTTGAAAAACAGCAAGAAATACAGTGAATTCTGTTGGTGTAGATCGGTTCGAATCATAAGCCTCCACGAAATCACGTCTTGGCCTCTACTCAGTTCACCCGATTGAGAGCAATTTTGTTTTCCCCCAAAACAGTTTTGAGAGAAAGTGGCTGAAGGTTTTGTGTGTGTTCTCCCCAAAACGGCTGTTAGACCTAACACACCCTTTTATAGCCAAGTTACCCTAGTCATATTAGGGTTTTTATTATTTCAAATTAATTAAATCTATATTTAATTAATTAGAATTTAATAATCCTTTTATATCCGAGTTACCCTAATCATATCAGAGATTTTATTATTTCAAATTAATTAAATCTATATTTAATTAATTGAAATTAAATATTCGGGATTATTAAAATATATATACTTAATAACTCTAGATATATTTTAGTAACGTACAACAAAATATACATTTTTGCTCGTTTCAATCTTAGGGTGTAACCTTGTAGGTTCTTGTAACATTAGAAGTAATTATTAGAACAATTCTAATATTACATACAATGAGTGACATCTAGCAATATATCATTGTCACCTAAGTTACAAGAAAATATGATTCGATATATCATCTTGGTGATTAACTCTTTTATGTATTATATCCTTATGCCCTTTATATCTAGAATAGGCACAAGTCTTGGAATAGTCACACTTGTATAGCCCATCTATTGTTT
This sequence comes from Hibiscus syriacus, assembly GCF_006381635.1. Classification (NCBI taxonomy): domain Eukaryota; kingdom Viridiplantae; phylum Streptophyta; class Magnoliopsida; order Malvales; family Malvaceae; genus Hibiscus; species Hibiscus syriacus. Next base: position 19,386,201 of record NW_024063471.1, read on the forward strand.
CTTGATTTCTAGAGTAGACTTTAATTAACGAATAGTTTATGATATCTCATATCAACTTATTCGAGCATGGCCATGCGTTTCTAGTCTTACTCAATCAAGTGGCCTATGATATATTTCCTATTATGTAGGAAGGACATATCCTATCTTAATCATATACACCCACTACATATATTGAGATATATTCAATAACAGTCTTTATAGAGCAACCAGTTACGGAGCTTGTTTAGATGCATCAAAACATACAACAATGTATGTTGGGATAGTATTGATCTCAAGTATGAGGATCATACATATAGCCATCACCATGAGTAATGTTATGACTGTCACATAATAATCCAAGACATATGCTCATGGTGGGTCAATCCAATACATTGTTCTCTAACAATATAATCATGTATTAATTCTGACATCTCTATGTCAATGACAACTCGTTGTCATCAATCAATAACATGTTAGTCTTGAGCGTATTATTATTGTCCATGCCCATAATAATACTTGACTAGGGATCTTTTAATAATAACAATTATGTCATTATATGGACTTTATTATCTTCCAGTTTATATTAAACACATATATATAACTGAAAATAATAGCGGCAATGCCTTTATTCAATAAAATCGGTAAATAAAAGTATTATTACAATCATCATATGATTGGTCTTTGGGCATACTCTAACAACGTCCAATGTCAATGGTGGAGAGTTATTTATGAATATATATTGTCTTGTACTTATATTAAATTAATAAAAAAATTATTTTTTAAGGCATGACTCATCTATGACAGGAAATACAAGCAATCCCTATTAAACAAATAGGCTAAAATACAGGCTTAATCCCTATAACACTTTCCTTGCTTTGCATCTCCATTTTTTCATTATGCACCTTAAAAGCTAATCTCATACCCCCCCTAACGCTGTCATTTAATAAAGAGTAAACTACATAATTTTTTAATTATATTAAACTCACTAAATTGTTAAGACTGATTACATTTTTATCCACTAGAAAATTCTTTTACTGAATTCAAATTAATTGAATTTAAAAATATTATATTAAACAAAATATTTGAAAAACAGTCTCTCTCGAGGCATGGCGTTGCACCCCAGCATTGCAATTTATCCAAGAATTTGCGTTGCAGTCCACTCCCCTAATCCCCATGAACTTCTATTTCCCAGCGTTCACACGCAGCCCATTGTAATTCACGATTTTAAATTTTTGAGTTAGTTTTTGACATTTAATTTTTTGAAGGATAGTATAAGAGATTTAAGGGTACAGGGTAATGGTAAGGATGTGGTCAATCACTGAATATGCGTTGATAAATGTGAGACTGTCAACAACGAAAAAAATAACTAAAGATAATTGATCACGAATGAAAATGAGATTTAAAATTAAAGATTCTGAGATTTTTTTTACAATTTTATTGAAATTTGATTTTTTTAAATAATAATAATATTTTAAAGTTATTTTATATGTAAATGTTAAGATAAATGTGGTTGATGGGTATGCTAACTGCTTAAGGTGGTTAGCTTCAAGTGGTTTCCATTTTGTTTGATTAATAAATTTTATTTTGGGTCAAGCCAGTTGCTTCAAAAGGTGGGTCAAACTTATTGTGTTGACTCACATAAGTATTTGGGCTATATAAATTGAACAAGGGTAAGGGGCCTAGGTCAAATACCTTGTTACCCACAATTCCTCCTTTCTTTTCTTTGAAACCGTATGGTTTCTCATTTCACGTTTTACATTCTCTTTGGGCTTTACAGTTGTGTATCTGTGATTAATGATGCTAACTGTGCTTTGATTAGCTTTCTTGCCCTTTGCGCCTCATCTGTCAAATACAATGAACAAGGAGGGTTACCTAACTCATTTACTTTTTTTCGTTCATTGTTCTTCTTTGATGTATTTTTACATTTTGAATCTATTTCAATATGGTATCATTCGTTGGTTGATCTCGTACCTGTGAAGGGGTTGAATAGTGGATCTTTCTTCACTGGATAAATTTATGGTTTTCTTGTGGTTTTCGTTTCTCTTATTTCTTAAATCATGATTGATGGTGATAATGGAAACAATATAGAGGTCAACTGGCAATCAGAATCTATGTTTCTTAACAAACACATTAGTGTCCGGCTAGATGACACTAATTTTCTATTATGGAATCAACATGTATTGTTTATGGTTCGAGGCTATGAACTTGAGCACTTGTTATATGGGTTTATAACCATTCCTACTTAAATAATGGTTGTAGAGAGGGACCTAGTTGTCAATCCTACATTTCGTCAGTACAAGAAATATGATAACTCTCTGGCATCGTGGCTTTTATCAACTATTAGTCCTTCGATTTTACCTCAGTTGGTTGGAGCAGCGGCCACGACTGAGATATAGAGCACAGTCCTTCAGTTATACTCCAAACTCACAGCCATCAAGGTAATGAGTTTACACAGTCGATTATGCTCTCTCAAAAAGGGGTATTTGTCAATCCGTGAGTTTTCTACTCAGATTAAGGAGATTTGTGATCTCTTGTCAACAATTGGGTCACCGGTTTCCGAGGTTGAGCAAATAATTACATTGCTCAATGGTTTTTTGTCCGAATATGAACCTTTTGTTGCAACTGTCACTGTGAGTCGTGAACCCTATACTTTTGATACTATTACCTCTGTTTCACTTGATGCAGAGTCACGGGTTAAAGAGTCCACTCGTCTACCCATTAGTATTAACATGGCTAGGTACAATCACGGTGGTGGGACGAGTAATAAGGGGCCTGAAAATGACAATATTCTGCATGGTGCTACTCAGAACAATAATAAGTACAAGGGTAGACCTCGATATCAATGCCAATTATGTGGCAAGATAGGGCACCTTGTTGACAGATGTTGGCATCAGTTTAATAAGAACTTCAAGGGGGTTAAAGCGTCTCTCTCAATCTAGCAGTGACGTGGAGGCAAATGTTAGCAATTTTTCTAATAGATCTTCCGATTCTTGTTATAATTTATTTGTTAGTAATGTTGCAAGAATTGAGGACGATGTTGGGGATGTTTCTCATGATACTGCTCACATTAACTCTTTAGTTGCTAAAGGAGTGATCTTCTTATCGGATCGGTGGTTTCAAACTCAAGAGCCACTCACCATGTGACCTATGAGCAGTCAAATACTCATAAAGGGCAACGCCATACAAATAATGGTAAGGTTCATTTGGGTAATGGTTGTTCTCTTACTATTTCCTTGATTGATAAAGCATTTATACCCACTGCTACTCGTACTTTAGAGCTTGATAACGTTTTGTGTGTTCCTTAGATTACTCATAATCTTCTGTCTGTTTCTAGGTTTTCCCGTGACAATAGTGTCTATATTGAATTTCACACTGCTAAATGTTTTGTGAATGATAGAACTACTTGGAATGTGTTGTTGGAAGGTCACTTGGTGGATGGTCTTTATTGTTTTGATTTTACATCTGCATCTCTTGGATCTGTTTATACTGTTACTACACCTGCATCTATGAATAATCGAGACACCGGTGATGTTAACAACTACCGATTCTAGCATCAACATATAGGTTATCCTGCTGCTAAGATTGTATCTAGCATCCTTAAAATTCATATTAATAAGAATGTGTCCAGTCTGTGTACTACTTGTCAATTAGGCAAGAGTCACTATAACTCCTCGAATCTCGGGTTAAAAGTATTGGTCTAACCCGAGATGGGCCTTGGTTTAAATTTCTTAGCTTGTAAGAAGCCTTGACCCAAATTAAAGAGGATTTGGGCTTAAGGTAAGCCCAATGGTGAATAAAAAGGGTGTTTTTAATCTGCAGTTAGAATTGGAGGGACCAAGGAAGTAATTATAACCTTGTTGAAAAATAAACCTGAAATCCTTTAATTGAAGCTGATTTCACGTCTATTTTCCCTTCTTCATTTTCTCAACTCTCCCTTTTCATTTTCTTCTAGCAAGGCTTCACATTCATTCTTAGAAAACTTGAGAAAAGGTGGGAGCTTTAGTTTATCTCCAGTTTATTACTTTAAATCAATGTAAGAACCACATTCTACTCTTCTCAAGCTTCATTTTAAGCCCACTCTTGCAAGGTTTGGTGATGGATGCCAAAAAGGGTTTTGAAGGGGTTTAAGGAATTCAGAGAATCCAACTCATTTTCGGTGTTTCCTAGCTATAGAAAGTGTTTTTAAACCTTTCTTAGCCTTCACTTTCAGCTGGCAATCTTTGTTTTGAATCTTGTTTAGTGAGGGAGGTTGGAGAAAGCTCCAAAGCTAAAGGGAAGGAGAAACTCACCCTTGGTTGAGCATTGAGTATTTTCAACAGTTTATCATTGAACTCACTCTTGACTCAACTATACTATATGTAAGTCATTTAGATGAAATGTAGTAGGTTGCATAAGCTTGAAGCATTCCCATGGTAGATTTCATGTTTTAGAGTTATAAACATGTTTAAATCCCTATAAACATGTTTAAAGCCCTATTTATTCTCCTTTGTATCTTCATAAAATATTAATAATGTTTGGGGACCTAACTAAGGTCTTTGGGATAGTAGAATAAGAGTTTTTGCACCTATTTTATGCTCTCTACATGTTGAGTTTCGATACTAGAAGGATAATATCGAAACTTGTTCTTCTTCTTGGGCAAAATCGTGAGTTTCTTGGCAAGAGTATCGATACTTTGGGTCATAGTTTCAAAAATCCAAGAAAGTATCAAAATCGAAACTGGACATAACATATTGTTTTAAAGTATCGATACTTACATAAAGTATTAAAACTTTTGCATGAGTATCGATACTCTTGGTCTAGTATTGATAGTTTTAGTCTATTTTGGACAAAGGTCAGTTTTAAAGGGAATTTGACTTGAGGTACGCCAACACTTCAGTATATCCTCAAATAAGAATTCAAGTGAGAATAATAATTAATATCATAACAGTAGAAACATAAATAACTAGATTTACATAAATAACCTTGTTTGACGCTCGGGAAATAATCAAGACACATGAGTTCCGTTTAGCAGAAATACAACAGTAATGGATCCAAGTCAGTACCACGACACTACAGCAGCCGACTGGGCGCCAGATGCCCCAAGACTTGACAGAGTAAATCAGTGGGTATACGTTCTGATGCAGAATTCCAGATCTTACCCTGATGCACCTGATGGTGCTTCGACATTGCTAGAGGGTGCGTTAGCCCTGAGATGCAGAATCCCTCAACCGCACCATGATACTAGCCACATATTAGCAGTTAGTAGTTGTACACTCAGACCTGTGTCGCTTTCCATTTCATTAGTGAATACATATAGTATATTACAGGTTTTAGTGAGGCAATGAGCTCGTAAGCTCAGCATTCGAAATGTGTTACCGTGCGCAAGTTCTTAGGAAGCAGATCGTGGAGAGCTATCATCATCAGATATTCTAGTACAGTCGATTCATATTTCCATAGACCTTTTAGAGTACGTATTGATTCATCTTTAGAGAACATATACTATTATGAACCTTGTTATGTATTCAGTCATAATTTTTTTTAAACTCGGTATTTTGTATTATTTTGCAGATGTATTTTGGGAGCTCCCCATTATTTGTAAACTCAGTTTATTATTATGTTTTTATATTACATTATGAAAATTTGAGAGATTTACAAGTAGTTTTAAAAGAAAATTTTGTGTCACTATTTCGGTAGTCCCGTGTAACATTGTAATACATGGTGTTTCGAGTTTAACTAGATTAGGGTGTAACTTTTAATGGTATCAGGGCATCTAGGTTTAGTCGTTTCTAGGACTCGCGGGTTAGAGTCAATCAGTGTCTGTATATGTACATGCCTCTAGAGAGTCTAGAGTACTTAAATAACTACAATAATGATAATAAACCCCTTCTTTTTCTAATTTTAGATAAACCTTATTGCAGATGATCCAAATTATAGCTAAGATGGCAGAGACGAGAGTCATACATCACCACCACCCAATCTTAGTGAGGATTTGTCCTGGATACCTACGACCTTCAACATCCAGCAGATGAGGGGGTAGAGAAGGCTATCTTCATGAGGGACCTCACCTCTATACTTAGGTAGATAGCTAGGTCACTCCCTAGTTCTTCAGCTGCACTACCTCCCCCACCAGTACCCCTATCTCAGCCAGTGCCTATTCCCAAGAGTCCCCAGTAAAGAGACTCTGTCGATATAAGACAACCGAGTTCTTCGGTTCAGAAGATGACGATCCTATCACAGCAGATCAATAGATCAGAGAAATGCTCCAGACATTTGCATCTCACCCAGCAGGTAACTTAGAGTGCGTCACCTCCCTACTTAAAGGTGATGCTATAGAGTGGTGGGAGACTGTAGAGATGGTGATGGAGTCGAAGATACCTACTTTGGAGCAGTTTCCCACCTAGTTTGGAGAGAAATACATAAGGAAGATCCACACTGATGACCTAATGGAGTAATTCTTACAACTGACTCAAGGTGACCTCTTAGTGGTAGAGTATGAGTAAGAGTTTCCCCAACTTAGTAAATATGTCATTGAGCTTATTCTGATTGAGGAGCATCGCTGTTATCGGTTTAGAGGAGGCCTTTATAGTGACATTTTGACCCATCTTGCAGTGGATCCTCCCAGAGTCTCTGTTCAGTTGTCCCACCAGGAAAAAGGTAGTTATGAGAGCCCTAAATATGAACACTAAGTAGTCCAGTGAGGTTAGAGGATAGGTTAGGAGAACCATTGAGTCAGTGAGGCCAATACAAACCCTGGACATGAAGGCTAGAGATAGTTAGGGTTCATCGAGACCCCCGACAGTACAGTCATGGAAGATTGGGCAGAGTTCGAGTCATAGAGGAAAGCTCGACTCGAGGAGGAGGCCATTGAACTTAGCTTCTGAGAGTGTTGCTAATTAGCTGAATGGAGGGTTCATCTTTTCTCCATGTTCTAGGTGCGGGAAGAGACACCCGGGGACATGTCAATTGGGGTTTGAAGGTTACAACATTTGTGACTCCATGGGTCATTTCGCCAGAAACTACCCAGGAGCTCAAGGTACAGGCTCAACAGTGACTCAACGATTGACACTATCAGCTCAGAGACACCGAAGTCTAGCTAGAGGAGGTGGCGTTGTGTCTGGGCAACAAAGTTGTGGGACAGCTATATCTTAGACTAGGGTCGAGCCTAGAGTGGCCTTTAGACAGTATGCAGTGCTAGCTAGAGAGGATATTAATACGACAGATATAATTTCAAGTCCATATATAGTTTTTTCCTTCTAGTTACGTCATTGTTAGACCCCATTTCCATCCATTCTTACATATACACCAACCTAGTTCAAGAAATAGAAATTCTAATAGAGAACCTAAAGGTAAGTGTGCGAGTCTCGAGCCCACTAGGTTTACATGTCCTTGTGGACAAAATCATCAAAAGTTGCCTAGTGGGAATTCATGATCAGACTTTTCCAGCAGACTTGATGGAGTTATCCTTTAGGGAGTTCGACATGAACTTAGGGACTGATTGGTTAACCGATTATAATGTCAGTTTGAGGTGCAAAACTATGCGATTTAAGCTCAAAGTCCTCAATGGAACCAAGTTGGTGATGACCAATGAGAGTTACCGTTAGACGAGGATTTTATCAGCTGTGCAAGCCCAAATGATGATTGAAAGTAGGCGTGAAGCCTTCTTGGTTTACGTAGTCAACACCCGAATCTCAGTACCCACACTCAAGGATATTCAACCAGTGCGAGATTTCCCCTATGTGTTCTCAGAAGAGTTGCTGGGTTTTCCACCCGAGCGTGAATTGGAGTTTGACGTTGAAGTAGTACAAGGTTTGGTGATGGATTCCAAAAATAGGTTTTGAAGGGGTTTAAGGAATTCAGAGAATCTAGCTCTTTTTCAGTGTTTTCTAGCTATAAAGTGTTTTTAAACCTTTTATATCCTTCACTTTCAACTAGAAATATTTGTTTTGAATCTTATTTAGTGAGGGAGGTTGGAGAGAGCTCCAAAGCTAAAGGGAAGGAGAAACTAACCCTTGATTGAACATTGGGTATTTTCAGTAGTTTAACATCAAAGGTAACTCACTCTTGACTCAACTATATCATATGTAAGTCATTTAGATGAAATGCAATAGGTTGTATATGCTTGAAGCATTCCAATGGTAGATTTCATGTTTTAAAGTTATAAACATATTTAAAGTCCTATTTATGCTCCTTTGTATCTTGATAAAACATTAATAATGTTTGTGGACCTCACTAAGGTCTTTTGAATAGCATAATAGTAGTTTTGAACCTATTTTATGCTATATATAGGTTGAGTTTCGATACTTGAGGGATAGTATCGGAACTTATTTTTCTTCTTGGGCAAAATTGTGAGTTTCTCGGCAAGAGTATCATTACTCTTTCAAGAGTATCGATACTTTGGGTCATAGTTTCGAAACTCCCAGAAAGTATCGAAACTGGTATAACAGACTGCTTTAAAGTATCGATACTTACATAAAGTATCGTAACTTTTGCAGGAGTGTCAATACTCTTGGACTACTATCGATATTTTCACTCTGTTTTGGACAAAAAGGCTAGTTTTTAAGGGAATTTGACTCAAGGTACCCCAACACTTCAATATATCCTCATATAAGACTTCAAGCGAGAACAATAATTAATATCAAAACAGTAGAAACAAAAATAACTAGATTTACATAAAACTAGCCTTGTTTGATGCTATGGAAATAATCAAGATACCCAGGTTCCTTTTAGTAGAAATACGACAGTCGGTGGATCCAAGTCAGTGCCACGACAATACAACAACCAACTGGGCGGCAGATGCCCCAAGACTTGACGGAGTAAGTCGGTGGGTGTACATTTCGATGAAGAATTCTGGATCTTAGCCCGGAGTACCCAATGGTGCTTTGATAGTGCTAGAGGGGTATATTAGCTCCGAGATACAGAATCCCTCAGCCGCACCATGATGAAAACCATAAATTAGAAGTCTAATAGTTGTACACTCAGAATTGTGCCACTTGCCATTTCATTAGTGAATACATATAGTATAATACAATTTTTAGTGAGACATTAAACTCGTAAGCTAAGTGTTCGGAATGTGTTTCTATGTGTAGGTTATTAAGAAGCATATCGTGGGGAGCTATCGTCATCAGATATTTCAGTGCAACCAATTTAGATTTCTATAGACCTTTCAAACTATGTCTTAAGTCATCTTTAGAGGGCATGTACTGTTATGGACGTTGTTATATATTCAGTCGTAACTCTTTTGAAACTCGGTATTTTGAATTATTGTGTGGATGTATATTGGGAGCTTCCCATTATTTTTAAACACAATTTATTATTATACTTTTATATTACATTATGAAAATTTCAAATATTTACAAGCAGTTTTAAAAGAAAATTTTGGGTCAATATTTCGGTACTCCCGTGTAACATTGTAATCCATGGATCTTTGGGTCTAACTGGATTAGGGTGTTACATTTAATGGTATCAAAGCATCCAGGTTTATTTTCTTCTAGGACACGCGGGTTAGAGTCAGTAAGTGTCTGTATATGTACATGCCTCTAGAGAGTCCAAAGTACTTAAATGACTGAAATGACAATAATAAACTTTTTTCTTTTCTAATTTCAGATATACCATATGGAAGACGACCTAGATTATAGCCAAGATGACAGAGACGAGAGTCATGCATCACCACCAACCAATATCAACGAGGGATTTGTCCCAGATACCTAAGACCTTTAGGATCCAACAAATGCGAGGGTCAAGGAGGCTACCTCTCTAGGGACATCACCTCTGTACTTAGGCAGATACCTAGGTCACTCCCTAGTTCTTCAGCTACACCACCTCCCCCACCAGTACCCCCAGCTTATCGAGTGACCATTCCCCAAGAGTCCCCAGTAGAGCGACTCCGTCGATATAAGAAAACTGAGTTCTTCGATTAAGATGATGATGATTCTATCACAGCGGATCAGTGGGTCAGAGAGACAATCCATACCCTCAGACAATTGCATCTCACCCTAGTGGGTAAATTAGAGTGCGTCCCCTCCCTGTTTAAGGGTGACATGATAGAGTGGTGGGAGACTATAGAGATGGTGATGGAGTCGAAGAGGCCTACTTGGGAGAATTTTTTCACCTAGTTCAGAGAAAAATACATTGAGCATATCCATACTGATGACCTAATGGAGCAGTTCCTACACTTGACTTAGGGTGACCGCTTAGTGGTGGAGTACGAGTGAGAGTTTCTCCGACTTAGTAAATATGTTGATGAGTTAATTCCGATTGAGGAGTGTCGCTATTATCATTTCAGATAGTGCCTTAGTGGAGACATTTTGACTCATCTTATAGCAGATCCTCCCAGAGTCTTTGTTTAGTTGTCCCACTAGGAGAAGGCAATTGAGAGAGCCCTCGATAGGCAGTCCAGCGAAGCTGCAGGACAAGTTAAAAGAGCCACTAAGTTAGCGAGGACATCGTAGACCATGACCAATAGGGCCATATACAGTAAGGGTTCATCGAGACCCCCAACAATAATGTCCCAGAAGATTAGGCAGAGTTTGAGTTGTGGAGGTAAGCTCAACCCGAGGAGGATACCATTAAACTTAGCTTCTGGGAGTGTTCCTAGTGAGCTGACTAGAGGGTTTACCTTTTCTCCATATTGTTAGTGAGGCGAAATAACCCACAGAGACACCTGAGGACATGCCAGTTGGGGTATGGATGTTACTACAGTTGCGACTCTATGGGTTATTTCGCCAGAGACTACTTAAGAGCTCAGGGCACAGCCTCAGCAGCAACTCAATGATCGACACCATCAATACAGAGAGATCGAGGGCCAACTAGAGGAGGTGGCATTGTGTCTGGGTAATAGAGCCGTGGGACGGCTAGATCTAAGACTAGGGCCAAGCTTAAAGTGGTTTTTAGATAGTATGCGATGTAAGCCAGAGAGAAGGTTGATGTGGAATATGTGATTTTAGATTTTAGGTACATTTACAGTCTTTTTCCTTCCAGTTATCGCATTGCTATACCCCAGTTGCACTCATTCTTACATTTTCTTCGACTTAATTCAAGAAATAAAAATTCCAGCAGAGAACCTAAAGATAGGTATGTATGAGTCTTGAGCCCACAAGGTTTATATATTATTGTGGACAAAATCTTCAGACGTTGTCTAGTGAGAATTTAGGATCAAACTTTTCCAACGGACTTGATGGAGTAACCCTTCAGGGAGTTCAACATGATCTTAAGGATGGATTGGTTAATCGAGCACGATGCCAATTTGAAGTGCAAAGCCAGACTGCTTAAGCTCAGAGCCATCGATGGAACCAAGTTGGTGATAACCAGTGAGAGATCCTGTAACATCCCAAAGCAGGGCCAGTGACTAAAATGTAAATTTTGAAAACTTTGTGCTCAATTTCGAAACAAGTTAAAAGTTTAGGGACTTAATTAGAGAAATTTGATGTTGGATTGATTAGCAAAGTTGGAAAGATGAGAGGGTATAATGGTCATTTTATAAGGAAGATTTTTATTTTCATCTATAAAAGACATAAATACGTGAAAATGAGGGAAAAAGAGAAAAGAGAAATCTCGAAACTTTGCTTCTTCTTCCTCCTCTCAACGTGAGCTTTGTAACTAAGGTGAGTTTGATTTTTTCAGCTGGTTTTCTTTCAATTAAGGATTGATTTTGATTGATAGAGCATAATGAAAGACCATGGAAACTAAAAGGGGTGTATAAACTAAAAGAATGATAAGTTAGGAGAGATTAAAGATAAAAGGTTTATAAGTAAAATTTTAAAAGAGGGTTAACAAGTAGAATTTGAGACTAAAATTGACTTGTCATCAGCTAAATTAAGAAGTATGAAGTGATAGAAATAAATTTGGAATATGTTGATTTATTGGCTTGATTATGGAATTCAAGTATGTAGGTGGGATATTGGATATTAGGATAAGTTAAAGTGATCTAAGTTGATTAGAATAAGTGTAGTTAAGCTTAAAGGACTTAAAGGCGGTTCTAGTATAAGATATAAGTAAGTTTGGGTGAATTTTTGAACTAAAAAGGTGAATTCTGGGCATGGGGGTATTAATACTGTTCATCGAATACCGATACTTCCATGATAAAAGGGTCAAAATTTGAGTGAGGGTATCGATACCATATGAAGGAGTATCGATACCATAAGGCAAAAAGTTATAAATTGTTCATGGGTATTGATACCAAGGGTACCGATACTATAAGATCAATATCGGTACCAGTTTTGAAATAAGGATTTCGAATGTAAAATGGGTATCGATACCCAGGCTTGGTATTGATACCACAATTAGGAAAATATCGATACCCTACAAGGGGTACCGATATTACTCCAAGAAGAAATGAGAATTAAGTCTTTCTTTGGTCTAATTAATGCATTTTGATATGTATATAATATGTATGATTGTGTAGATATCGATCGAGAGAAAAGTCCGGGCAAGTCAACAAGTATTAGTCACCGAGAAAAAGATAAGAGAAAAAAATTAACTAGTGAGGCCATGTGAGTGCATATTAGTTAGTTTATGATGTTTAATAGAAATAAGATTTGCGACAAGTCTATTTCCTATAGTAGAATGTATAAGTTCATAGATATAAGCATGTGTTTGTTATAATTTATATGTGTGCATGAGTATATGTGTTGACATGTTATTGTATATATTACATGATTTGTGTAAATACATGTTAGTGTGATAAGCCAGGTGAAATAGTATAAATGGTCTATGTGATTATATAAGAGATATGATAAGGATATAAGGAATGATATGAACATGTGATATAAGTTACGAGCTAAAGAATTATATGATATATGTGAACATAAGATAACCCAAGGGTAAGCTATATGATACGGTATAAGTGATTACACAAGAAAGATTATGAGCTCTATGAGATATGACCTATGTGATCATATGAAAATGGACTAAGGGAAATTTAAGGAAACTAATATATAAATGAAGTTATAAGTGATATATGTTATGTGATCTAGGTGATCATAAGAGAACAAAATATAAGTTGTGTGGTATAAATATAAATGATTATATGAACATGTAATATAAATTAGGGAATGATGATCTAGGTGTTTATATGTCTATAAGAAGTTATAAGAATATATCTATAAGCCATATAATATGCACTATATAAGTTAAATGTTATGTGATATGGTCTATGTAATTATGTGAAAATGTGCACATTAGTACATGTATAAGTATATATGTTATTATATGTGTTATGTGATATATGGGAAACAAATGTGAATAGGATATGACAAACATGTTTATATGAACACATGAGAAGTGATATAAGCTATGTGACATATGAATATGAAATCATATGAAAAGTGACATGAACTACGTGAAAATAAGCTACATGATTACATGTATATGTGAATATGTCTATGTGATATAAGTGATATGAACTATCATAAATGCCCATGTTATGTGATATGAGAGCTAGAGGTATAGTTGGCATTCCAAGAGTTAAGGTTTCTACGTGGTCATTTGGGACATATATGTAATCCTTTGGAACATATATACGATACTTTGGTACACTTATTTAGTCCATTAGAATATGTATATGGTTTTTAAGGAGTGGTCCTTCGGGACATAGTGATCCTTCGGGACATAGGTCCTTTGAGACAAATTCTAAGTACCCCTAGTGGGAATTATACAAGCTGTGGTGACAACATATGTGCACAACCTCTATGTACTTGCATATATTTAGTTCTCACATGTGTATATGGGCTAATAAAGAGATAACAATAAATACATTAAATATGATTTATATGCTTTGTGCTATGAAACATGTTACAAGAATTATATGATGCTATGTATGCTTCTTTGTGAAATGATATGTGTGTTATATGGTATACAGAAATAAGAAGTACAAGATCATATATTAAAAAGGTTTAATGATAATAATATATGATAAGAATGTGGATGATGATATATGTGCGGGTGGATAATTGTTGCATGACAGAATATAAGTTGTTGTGTGTGTGTTGTTTGATTAAGAATGACTAAGAGATATTAATGATAATGGAATGAGATAATGATGGAAATAACGGGTTATGTATATGAATATATTTGATTATATGAAATATTATATAATTTTGTGTGATATCATTTTATGAAATGTTCATGCATTGTTAGGAGTTAGAGTTTACATTATAAGTTTTTATGCCTCACTAAGTCATCAACTTAGTGTGTGAATGTTTCACACGTAAGTTCGAGAAGATTGAGGAACAAAGTAGAGCAAGACATATTAGCCTCTCCTTTCCGAAGATCAGATCAAAAAAGAGTTTTGAAACGTATGTATTTTGTTATATGAAATGTAGTTGGCATGTATTGATAGATTTGAATTGAATATACTCTGATAAGTTTTGTAAACTTTTTGGATTGAAATGGAATAAATTATGCAGTTTTATTTCATGAAAGCTGGAACTTTTCATTATTTAGTAAAAGTAAATGTTTTGAAAAGTCAATGTGATACCTTGAACTCGTATCCGAGTCGGGTACGGTTTAAGGGTGTTACAGATCCCATCAACAAGGATTTTATCAGTTATGCAAGCCCAAATGATGATTGACAGTGGGTGTCAAGCCTTCTTGGCTCATGTAGTCGACACCCAAATCTTAAACCCACACTTGAAGATATCCGAGCAGTACGAGATTTCCCCTAGTATTCCTAGAAGGGTTGTCGGGTTTGCCACCTGAACGTGAATTGGAGTTCGACATTAAAGTAATGCCACGTTTAGCCTCGGTGTCCATTGCTCCCTATCTCATGGCACCAAATGAACTAAAGGAGTTAAAATCTTAGATTCATGAGTTCCTAGAGAAGGGTTTCATCTGATCGAGCATATATCCTTAGGGAGCATCGATCCTATTTCTTAAGAAGAAAGATGGGTCGACGAGGTTGTGCATCAACTACAGGAAGTTAAATAAGTTTACCATCAAGAAACGTTACCCATTCCTCAGAATAGACGACCTCGTAGACCAACTTAGAGGAGCATGCGTTTTCTCAAAGATTGATTTACGATCAGGTTACTATCAGTTGAAAGTCAAGGATGAGTGAAGATACTAACTTTTTATCCATTTTTATTTATTTATTTATTTATTTATATAATAATAATAATAATAATAATAATAATTATTATTATTATTATTATTAATATATATATATATATAATAATAAAAATTACAAGCCCAAAAATCGAAGGCCCAATCAACCGGCCCAGACCAAACTGAAACCCTAAACATTTAGGGTTTCAGCTAGAGTTTCTAACCCTAGCGCCGCAGCCGCCTCTCCAGTTGCCGACGGTCAGCTGCCAGATGCTCGAACCCACTTCAGCCACGACGCCGCCGCCTCGCTGAAGACTCCAGAAGCTTTGCTGTTTCAACACCCGCCGCCCACGTTGCAAGATCTAGGGGTGAGTCACCACATAGCTCGGTGACTCACCGAACTCCACCCTTAGGACCGGTCCGAGACAAGCGCCGGTGATGGCTATAAAGCCATCACCCAACCTGCAAAGAAAAAGGAGGACAACCAGCAAAAACAAAGAAAAGAAAAAAAAAAGAAAGTAAATCACTAAAACAACAAGGAAAGGAATGAGAGAAACTTACCGTGGAAGCCACCGCCTTGATCAGAGTCACCACCAGCATCTAGACGTCACCAAAAACCTTCGAAAACCGAAGGTATTTTCTTAGATTTGCTCCGATCGGGAGCTATTTAAAAGAAAAGACCACCGGAACCGTCATTAGGACGGTTCGATCTACGTTTTAGTGTAAAAAAAAAATTTTCGGCCACCGAAGGCGGTGGTCGACAGCAGGGATTACGGCGGCAGACGGCTGCCGCCCGGTAACCGGCTTCCCTCCGATGAGGGAAGCTAGAGAGAACCGAGAGAGCTTCTTCTTCTCTCGTTTTTGAGAGAGAAGAAGAAATGAAGAATGAGGCTGCTGGCCCTTCGGGCCAGCTATGAAGGGTTATATATATCCCTTCCCGAACGACGTCGTTTTGGGAAGGGGTATATGCGTAATTTACATGTATGGTTAAACCCTTTCCTCAGCCATCCTAACTTGTAACTCTTACATTTTAGTCACTAAATCAAATTTATAATCCTTTTAATTTGGTCTCTAAATTTTATTTATTTATCTTTTAGCCCTTAACTGTAATTATAAATATTTTAAATAAAATACGTATTTAGTCCTTTAGTTTTAATAAATAATATTTTAATCCTGAGTATATATTTTTAATTTATTTTAATCTGATATTCGAATTTTATATAATTTTATTTTAGTCACCAAATTAATAAATAAGGAAAATGGCATGTTTAATCCCTATATTTTTAAATAATTAATTATGAATTAGGTATTTAATTTTAATTTTATTATAATTTAGTCACTAATTTTAAATATTTTCATTTATTTTACTACTTTTAAATATATAGTTCTAATTGTATTTTTTATTTTTATTTTACTTGTTTATATATTTAAATATTATTTTTATTATTGTTATATAGTCATATAAATATATATATATAATAAATAATAATTTATTTTTTTACATAAATTATTTTTATCATATTTATTTATTTATTTTTCAATATCGAAGAAAAGGGCAGTCTTAATACAATTGGATGTCCTATTCTGGTATTTCAAAATTAAATATTATAAAAAATTATAATTTAATTTAAATTATTATATTAATATTTATTAATATCGAAGAAAAGAGCTGTCTTAAGGCACCTAAGTCCTTTTCTGATATTTCTAAATAAATAAATATTTTATTTATAAATATATATAAATTATTTTTTTCTCTCATAATTATAATTTTGAAATAATAGAATTATAAATTAAATATACTTTGAATTTTTGAATTTCTAATAATAGAGACAATTTATAATTAAAAAGTACCAATTTTGGGCGTTGTAGGGGTGCTAAACCTTCCCTAAACGTAACCGACCACGAATCCCTTTTTATTATTAAAAAGAACGAATTTTTGGTTAAAACGCAGATCAATTTATCTTTTAATTGATGTTTTCTTAAAAACTCTTTTAAAAGATTTTTTTAGGTATTCGACCTACCTGACCTAAAAGGCCGATGGCGACTCCCAAATTATTTTCAAAACCATTTATTTACATCACTTTTCCCACCAAATACATATTTCGTGCCCGGACGAAAACCAGTTACGACAGCTTGACGACTCCGCTGGGGACCGTCAAACTTTTAAAATCAATTATAAATTGTCTCTATTAATTATAAATTAAAAATTCATATATTTGATTTATAATTCTTTCTTTTCAAATTTTTTATATATACTTATTATTTTCATAGCATTTATATATTTTGTTATTTATATTTCATTTACAAGTATTTTATTTCATTATTTATTTTTTCTGTCAGAGGTTTGAACATTTCTCCTCACACACAACACTTGCATTGCATAACATAAAGCTCTATAATTGATTTTGTCCCTTTTAAGTGGGAGTGAAAGCGTCGTCTTCGTGAGAATTTATTCTCCGTGTCAGACCTAGCAAGTAACTTTCGGGGTTCATATGCTCTATGTCTTCGTGAGAATTTATTCTTCGTGTCAGGCATAGAGAAATGTGTCCCCTCGAATTGAACTTGATCCGTTTAAAGTCTGTAATGGACTAGGATTGAGGGTTTGATAGCCCAAGGGGGCATCAACAAGGACAGTTCGGGTACCTTTATTCTTAGATCTGAAACCCTGTATATAATAAACCCTAGAAACTCTTCCGATCTGAAGCCATGCCGAAATTTTGTCCAAAATAGGTGTACACACAGCAGAAATGAATTCTAACTTTCCTTTTAATTTATTTATTTATTTTCTTACTGATTAAATTACATGTGAATTTAAATTATTTAAATTATGAAAAAAGCATGTTTAAATAAGGATATTTAGGTAGATATTATTATTAAATTTCTTTATTATGTAAACTAATTCATTTCTTTTTGTGTGTTATTTATTTCTTCTGTTTGCATAGCATCATACAGGATAAAAGGCATTGATCCTCGTGTTAATTGTCTCATTGGAAAGCCTTCATCCATGGATAAAAAGTGTTCAAATCAAATAATTCTAAACTCAGAAGTAAGACAATGAGCTAAGGACTTCCAAAGACAAGGAGGAGACAGTCTGCAAGATGACTATGTATCTGACTTAGCCAGTTATGCTCCAGTTTCGCTAAAAAGAAATGACATGCAAGATTTGCGAAGCATTTGGGAAAGTTGGGACTCAAACAAAAAGTTGCAGTTTTATCAGACTTATGGAGACATCCCATATTTGCTCTATGTCGAAGTTGATGATGACTTACTTTGAGCCCTAATTCAATTCTGGAATCCCGGGTACAATTGCTTCACTCTCAATAAGGAGGACTTGGTCCCTATTATTGAAGAGTACATAACTTTGCTACATATAGAAGGGGCTTTGGAGAATCGAATCTATTCAAAGTCAATTAAAACTCAACCCTTTCGAGTTAAATTAGCAAAGATTGCCGGGGTACGAGAAGAATGGGTGGCATCCCGTACAAAACAAAAGGGCGAAAGCGAAGGCATTGCTTGGACCAACATTAAAGAACTTATTCAGAGTCATCCAGACACTAAAGTACGATTAGATCTATTTGCTCTGGGTATGTATGGTATGGTCATCTTCCCAAAAGTATTGGGATATATTGAAGCTGCAGTAGTAGATTTGTTTGAACAGCTACCAAAAAAGATTAATCCTACTTCTGCAATTCTAGCAGAGACTTTCAGATCGTTAAATGCTTGTAGAAAGCTAGGAGGTGGACGATTCTCAGGGTGTACCCAATTGTTATATGTTTGGATCCGTAGCCATTTCTGGAGGACAGAAAAGGTTTCATACCGGCGCTTTAATACGGATTATTCACCATTAAAAGAATTTCTGGAGCAAGAATGGCCGAAAGAAATTAAGAAAGATATGTGGATTAATGCCTTTCAAAATTTACAAAGCAATGACATTGTTTGGCGAGCCCCGTGGCAAATCCAAAGGGAATTCTTTTACAAATGTGGTGATTACAACTGGATAATGTTGCTTGGATTGTGGGGAGGAATTGGATATGCACCACTTCTGGTCATAAGACAATATGAAGGTCGTCAATTTGTACCTGTCACTGCTGGATTACATTCATCTGAGTTCGCATTCCACAACAAAAATTATAAAAGAAATATCATGGAAGCCTTTACAGCTTGGAAAACAACTTTTTGTATCCGAGCTAAAGCAGTAAAAGAAATGTTAACTCCTGATTATGAGGAATGGAGATCTGTCAGGAAAAATGAAAATATTCCTCTACCAGACCAAACTGAGGATATCTCTATGGAAGATCGCATTAAGGTGGTTCCATCAGAGATTGAAATCCTGAGAGCTGAGTTTGAAGCAGAAAGAGAAGATTGGTCAAGAGAATTAGAGCAAATGAGACGAGATAAAGCTATGTTGGGTGTTGACATTGACTTTCATTCATCACAATGTGCAATGTTGAGAGAAAACAAAGAAAAAGTTGATGGTGAATTCAGAGCATTAAAGAAAAATTACCATAAGTTATATAAATCCCGGAAAGCATCAGAACCAAACCGATCAACAGTACAGATGACCAGAGAATTGAACATCGAGAAAAGTCGAGTTGAAGATCTGAAAGGAAAGAATAGCCGTCTACTCAAAAGCCTTGAGAAAGGAAAGCAAAAAATGGAAGATTTTGAGGTTGTCAGAAGAGAGCGAATTATAAAACACAAAGCTGAACATCGCGAGATCATGAATGAAATGCAAAGAGAAAGGGATCGAGCCAAAAATTTAGAGGAAATGAAGAATGACATCTTTGATAAATTTGAGGGTGAAAAAAATATCATGTTCAAGGGATTTGAATCTGAAATGAACCAGCTGATTGCTGAACTTGAAGACAGAGGCCAAAAGATTGAAGAGTTCAATATTGAAAAAGAAAAATGGGAGCTGGAAAGAAAGAATTTCAACACCAAACTTGAGGTAGAGCAAGAAATGGCTAGCAATTGGGTGCAAAGATGCAGAAACAAGAATGTTCAAATCCAGAAGCTTAATCAAAGAACGCAAGAAGCACGAACAAAACTGGAAGAAGATCTGGATCAGTCTAGAAACAAAAACTCAGAGTTTAACATTTACATTTTGCAACTTGAAGAGTCATTATTTCAAGAAAAGGTTCGTCTAGGACCTAATAATCTTAAAGAAAGTAATGAGGAAAGTGCTTCACTGCGAAGACGCATTAGAGATCTTGAAAAAACTCTGCATAATTATCAAGTCAGAATCACTGAGTTGGAGCAAACTCTTGAAGGAACTAATGAACAATGGAAGAAGTCAACTGATTTCTATGTAGAAAGAAGTGAAGAAAGAAGTAATATGGTATTTGAGGCCATGGTACAAATGAGCGAAGTTGCTAGATATGTTGGGGAACTAGCTGTTAAAGCTAAAATAATTTAACATCAAGTTGATCCAGTTTCTAAGTTTGGAAAGAAGGTGTCATGGTTAATGAAAGAAATTATAGAGCTTAATAGGAAAGCTACGCCTTATCTGTAGTTATGAACTATTATAAAGAAACTTTTGTATGCCGATGAAAGTTGTTCTATGACAGTTAACTTTTTGGGATCAATACCTTTTTGCATACATACATTTTGCATACATTCATTATTCATTTCATGATTTTCTTTATGTATAATTTTTATTATTAAGATAAAATTCATTAATTAAAATTCGAAAAAAAAATAATATTAGAAGATTTTTCAATCGCAGTTATTCTGGACAAAAGAGAAATACAACGTCACTACGGTACTAGACAAGCTACTAAGAGAATTATGGAGGATAAAATACAACGTATTGAGGAACAACATAATAAAGAACAAGCAGAAATGAGAATGAAGCTAGAGAAAATTGAAGCCAGTATTGCAAACTCACAAGACAGCATGATGCAGAAAATAGAAGACATGTTTAAAAGACAGGCTATCATTGGAAAAATGCATGAAAATCCTGTATCTTTCGACCAAGAACCTATGTATCCTTTAGGTTTTCCACCAGAACCAATTTATCACTCTGGTACTACACCTATACAAATCAATGCCCGCACATCAGCATTTCAAGAAGCCAAACCACATGAAAATCGACAAGTGGATCCTGCATCTTCAAGCAAAAATCCACTTATGTCAGATGTGAAAATAGGGGATTTTAATGCTGAACATTTAATCCCATATTTGAATGAGCTGAATGAGAAAGAAAAAGTAAATGAAGAATTGACCAGACAGATCAAGAGCTTAGAAGAACGAATGAAATCCGTGGAAATAACTGAATCATTCTATGGGTTTGACGCTAGTGAGTTGAGTTTGGTTCTAGACCTAATCCTCCCCATCAAGTTCAAAGTTCCCGAATTTGATAGATATGACGGTACCACATGCCCTTCATCCCATATTACTATGTTTTGTCGCAGAATGGCAGGATATGTGAAAGACGAGAAATTGTTAATTCACTACTTTCAAGATAGTTTGACAGGACCAGCCTTAAAATGGTATACTCAATTGACCAAAGCCAACATTAGATCTTGGAAAGATCTGGCTAAAGCATTCCTAGAGCAGTACCGCCACGTAACAGACATGGTCTCTCCAAAATTTGGAGAAAAAGAATAACGAAACGTTCAGACAGTATGCTCAGAGATGGCGTGACACAGCAGCCCAAGTTCAACCACATTTGTCAGAAAAAGAGGCCACAGTAATATTTGTCCATACATTGAAAGCTCCTTATTTAAATCATCTAATGGGGAATGGAACCAGAAATTTTGCAGATTTGGTCATTTCTAGAGAACTCATTGAAAATGTCTTGAAAAGTGGCAAAATTGAATCAAATGAAGGGTCTAGTTCCAAAAGACCTATGTACCGGAAAAAAGAGAATGAAATCAACAATGCAAACTCTTAAAACAAGGATTCATCGAAAAGTGTTACAATAACCCAGCCAAGGGTTAAGAAAGAGGAAACAAACACTAATCGAGCAGAGTCCAGAGGATCTCGAAAGGAAAATGAAAGGTTGTCTTTTACACCTTTACCAGTACCATATGCTGAGATCTATGATTCGCTGTTAAAAGCAGATGTCATACGGCCCTATCCTTTGGTTCCCATGCAACCACCATTCCCTCCATGGTATGATGTAAAGGCACACTGTGTTTACCATGAAGGAATTACGGGTCATTCTATTGAAAACTGTTTGGCATTCAAAAGGGTGGTTCAAAATTTGATCAACACTGGAAAGTTGGAATTCAATTCACCATCTACATCAAATCATCCATTGCCAAATCATGGAGATAAAAACGTGAATGCAATTCAGGAAGAGAACAGAAAGAAAGCAAAAACTGACATTTCTGAAATTAAATCTCCTTTTGTTTGGGTATTTCAACAACTCTCTTTAGCCGGTATAATTCCACAACAATTCAGGCCAAAGCATAATGAAGGCAAGAATTATTGTGAATATCATCAAGAGAAGGGGCATGAAATTCAACTATGTCCTGAGTTTAAGGATTTGGTGCAAAAATTGATGAATAGCAGAGAGATAAAATTCTTTGAAGAAGAACCAAGGAAAAAAGAAGATGATGTTTGCTCATCAGAGGATTTTAAACCTAGTCAAAGAACAAATGATCCTGTGATCATTAATATGAAATCATCTACAGTAATTCCTGCACCAATAAAGCCGAAAGTAGTTATCACCACTCCCCTACCATTTCCATACAAGGATACCCGCAGAGTACCTTGGAATTATACTACCAATGTTTCAATGGTAGGAGGATCTGTTTCTCTAGAAAAAACAGAAGAGAAAATACAGAGTCTGGGTTCGACATCTGAAGCAGTGAGTGAAGTCGGATTCTTTACAAGAAGTGGGAGATGTTACTCTCCCGAAACATCCAATGCCTCGGAACAAGTGAAAGCAAAAGGAAAAACCATGGTAATACCCCAAAAGGTATTTGATGATGAATCCCCTCCAGCATTCAATGAGCCTGTAACAGAAAAACAAGCGCAATAATTTTTGAAATTCCTGAAACATAGTGAGTATAGTGTGGTTGAACAACTACACAAACAACAAGCGAGAATTTCTATTCTTGATCTATTGATGAATTTAGAAGCACATAGAAATGCTTTGACGAGAATGCTTAATCAAACCTTTATCCCTGAAGATATATCCCTCAATAAACTTGACAGAATTGTGGGACATATAGCCATTGACAATTACATAACGTTTACAGATGATGAAATACCTGAAGGCGGAATGGGGTCAGTAAAAGCTTTGAATATCACTACACATTGTCATGGTCATGTTTTGCCAGGAGTATTGATTGACAATGGATCTGCTCTCAACTTGATGCCTCTAGTCACACTTCAAAGAATGCCTGTGGATAAATCACACATGAAGAGTTATCAGAATGTAGTACGAGCCTTTGACGGTACTCAAAAAGAGGTGCTTGGGAAAATGGAAATACCGTTGTTAATCGGACCAGTCGTGTACAATATTGACTTTGTGGTGATGGACATCCACCCTACATATAATTGTTTATTAGGGAGGCCATGGATTCATTCAGCAGGAGCCGTTCCTTCTTCATTACATCAGAAATTGAAATTTGTTGTTGATGGACAACTAATATGCGTAGGAGCTGAAGAAGGAATCATTGCTTCTATAACAAGTGATGTTCCATATATTGAAACCAATGATGATGCTCTTGAATGCTCTTTCCGAGCTCTTGAATTTGTCAATGCAACCTTTATTGCAGAAGGAAGCAAAATTCCATATCCCAGATTATCTGATTGCACCAAGATGACGGTACGACAAACTTTAGGCATCGGAGCTAAAGCTGGGAAAGGTTTAGGAAAGAATCTTCAAGGGATTTCAGTTCCTGTAAGTATAAAGATGAAGAAAGATCGTTTTGGGCTTGGATTTAAGCCCAATTTTCAGCAAAAGAACAAAGAGATGAAAAGAAGGTGTGAAGACAGAAAGACAAGGTTGAAAGGAAAAGAAATCCTTTGGGAACACATGTTTTTCCCACAGTTGAAGACCACATTCAGATCAGGAGGAATAATTAATGTAGAACAACAGCTTGTTGAGGCCTTTAAAGAAGAAAAGTTGATGAAAGATCAAAGCATAGTTGAAGAAGCTATGAATGGATTATTTATCAACATGATCATGAATGACAACAAGACTGGCAAATACTTGGATAGGATTCGCCCATGTTTTCCTGGAGAAACACTCAACAATTGGACCACTGAAGACCTTCCTATAGTTTTTAATATTAACGCAGAGTAATATTCAGAACTAATCTTTATGTTTAGCCCAAAAGTATGAAAACTTTTTGTTATCTTGTAAAGGAAATTATGTTAAGTTCACCTAATATTAAATATAAGAAATTTTCTTTAAAATTTTCAGATGGCAATCATTATTTACATTTTCTTACATTTTTACATTTATTTATTCCATAAATTTACTATATTCTTTCGTAAATATGTCCGACTTAAATTTGCAGGTGTCACAATGTTAATAGCATGTTTATTCCTAAATTTAATCAAGAGATAAATTTAGAGCAGCCCATATGTCTGGAAGAAATCAATGAGTGTGAGGATGAACTGGAATGTGATGTTCCTACTGAATTATTAAGACTGGTAGAAAAAGAAGATAAACAAATTCTACCTCACAAAGAAGAGATTGGAACTGTAAATCTGGGAACAGATGAAGAAATGAAAGAGGTGAAAATTGGTACTACTCTGACAATCCAGATAAAACAAGAATTGATAAATCTTATTCAAGAGTTCAAAGATATCTTCGCCTGGTCTTATCAAGATATGCCTGGTTTGAGTACAAATATAGTAATGCACAAGCTTCCAATCAATCCATAATATAAATCGGTCCAACAAAAGCTCAGGCGAATGAGGCCAGAAATGTTGTTACAGATCAAAGAGGAAGTGATGAAACAAATTAATGCAGGTTTCCTACAGGCAGCCAAATACCCAGAATGGGTAGCCAACATTGTTCCCGTACCAAAGAAAAATGGGAAAGTTCGAATGTGTGTGGATTACAGAGATCTCAACAAAGCTAGTCCGAAAGATAGCTTTCCATTACCCCACATAGACACCTTGGTGGACAATACTGCAGGACACGCATGGTTTTCATTCATGGATGGCTTTTCAGGATATAATCAGATAAAAATGAATCCTGAAGACATGGAAAAAACAACATTTGTAACCATGTGGGGCACATTCTGCTATAAAGTGATGCCATTTGGATTGAAAAATGCAGGGGCAACGTATCAAAGAGCCATGGTAACTTTGTTTCATGACATGATGCACAAAGAGATTGAAGTATATGTAGATGACATGATTGCCAAATCCCGAACTGAAGAAGAACATATTCAAAATCTAAGAAAGCTTTTCCAGAGATTGAGGAAGTATCAATTAAAGCTCAACCCCGCTAAATGCACTTTTGGGGTAACTTTCGGGAAACTTTTGGGATTTGTGGTCAGCAAAAAAGGAATCGAGATTGATCCAGATAAAGTAAAAGCAATTCAAGATCTTCCACCACCCAATACAAAAAAAGAAGTTCGAGACTTTTTGGGAAGATTAAATTATATATCTCGGTTCATTTCTCAATTAACTGACAAATGTGATCCAGTGTTCAAATTACTTCGAAAGAACAATCCTGAAGTCTGGAATAATGAATGTCAAGAAACTTTGGATATTATTAAGAAATATTTATCCAATGCCCCCATTTTAGTATCACCAATGCCTGATAGACCATTAATTCTCTACTTGACGGTCTTTGAAAATTCGATGGGATGTGTACTGGGACAGCATGATGAATCTGGAAGAAAAGAAAAAGCTATTTATTATCTGAGCAAGAAATTTACTGATTGTGAAATTCGATATCCACCAATACAAAAATTATGTTGTGCCTTGGTGTGGGCTACTCGAAGACTCAGACAATATATGTTATATCATACTACTTGGTTGATATCCAAACTTGATCCTTTGAAATTCTTAATGGAATCACCAGCTTTAACAGGCATAATGGCTAGATGGAAAATGTTATTATCTGAGTTTGATATTGTATATGTCAACCAAAAAGCGATAAAAGGAAGTGTCATAGCTGATTTTCTGGCCAGTCGTGTATTGAATGATTATCAGCCTTTGAGTTTCAATTTTCCAGATGAAGATTTTTTGTGCATATCCATGAATGAAGAAGTCGGAACAAATGATACATCTGCATCTTGGAAGCTTTACTTTGACGGAGCATCCAACGCCTTGGGACGAGGAATCGGGGAAGTGTTAATTTCTCCAGAAAATATTTATTATCCCTTTACAAGTAGACTGGAGTTCTTTTGCACCAATAACATGGCGGAATACGAAGCTTGTATCATGGGATTGAAAGCAGCTATAGAAAGAAAAATCAAATGTCTCAAAATATATGGAGATTCATCGTTAGTGGTGTATCAATTACGAGGAGAATGGGAAACAAAAGATCCCAAATTGTTGGAATACCGAAATTTTACCCTCGAATTAGTGAAAGAATTTGAGAGAGTCACCTTCAATTATCTCCCTCGAGAAGAAAATCAAATGGCAGATGCTTTGGCTACATTAGCTGCTATGTTTCAGGCAACTAAGAAAGTTGATATGATGCCAATCAAAATGCAAGTATATGAAATTCCTGCACATTGTTATAGTGTGGAAGAAGAGGTAGATGGTAAACCATGGTATCATGATATCCTGCAATATATCAAAAATCAAAGTTATCCACAAAATGCATCTTAAATTGATAAAAGAACCTTGAGAAGAATGGCTGCTGAATATTTTCTTGATGGCGAGATTATGTATAGAAGAAGCAATGATCAAATGCTATTGAGATACTTAAATACCAGCGAAGCCAGAAGCATCATTGAAGAAGTACACAGTGGAATATGTGGAACACATGCAAATGGTCTTTCCATGGCCAGAAAAATAATGAGATATGGATACTATTGGGCTACCATGCACACATATTGCATTAATTATGCAAGGAAATGTCATAAATTCCAGATATATGCAGACAAGATTCATGTACCCCCATCTCCTTTACATGTAATGACAGCACCCTGGCCATTTTCTATGTGGGGAATAGATGTCATTGGTGCAATCACACCAAAAGCATCGAATGGACATTGCTTCATCCTTGTGGCAATTGATTATTTTACCAAATGGGTTGAAGCTGCTTCATATGCCAATATTAAGAGGTTCACAGTCTGCAAATTCATAAAGAAAGAGATAGTTTGCCGATATGGCCTACCAGAAAGGATCATTACAGATAATGCTCTGAACCTGAACAACAAAATGATGACCGAACTTTGTGCACAGTTTAAGATCAAACATGCAAACTCAGTGGCATATCGTCCAAAGATGAATGGGGCAGTTGAAGCAGCAAATAAGAACATCAAGAGAATCATTACAAAGACCACTGAAACTTACAAAGATTGGCACGAGAAGTTACCTTTTGCTTTATATGCATACCGAACTACTGTTCGAACATCTACTGGGGCAACACCTTTTTCTTTAGTCTACTGGATGGAAGCAGTCTTACCAATTGAAGTTGAGATTCCATCGCTTCGAATGTTGAGAGAAACAAAATTGGATGAATCCGAATGGATCCAAGCTAGATTTGATCAATTGAACCTTATTGAGGAGAAAAGATTGAAAGCTATTTGCCATGGACAGATGTATCAGAAACGGATGATGAAGTCTCATGACAAGAAAGTACATCCAAGAGAATTCCAAGAGGGTGATCTAGTACTAAAAAAGATCTTGCCTATACATAAAGATTTCCGTGGGAAATGGATGCCTAATTGGGAAGGGCCATACGTTGTAAAAAAGGCCTTTTCTGGAGGAGCGTTGATCTTGGCAGAAATGGATGGAAAAATTCTGAGAAGTCCAATAAACTCGGATTCTGTCAAGAAATATTATGCTTGAAAAAAAAGAAAAAAAAAGAAAAAAGGGGGTCAAGATGAAAACCCGCAAAGGGCATCTTGTAACCAAAGGAAGGATTTGAGTTGAAAACCTGAATGGGCGGCTCAAATGCATATTGATATTAGGCATCTGGCAATTGAAACCTCTTAAGATTTTTGACAGTTTGGGAGAAACTTCACATCTACAAGCATTTTGACAACGTTTGAGATCTTCCAGACAAAAGCTTACATCATTACTCTAAATTGTGTCAATTTGATTAATTTAGAAATACTTATGCTAATAATTTGTTGAGTCATTTGAATTTTTATCATTCTTATGCTTGCCATAACTTTGAATACAATTCTATCTATTTATTAATAAATTCCAAGTTCAATTTATTTGAGATTCAATTTATTTTCGAAAATTCAATTTATTCTTTTATTTTGTAAATGGATTAATATAATTTTGAAATAAGTTAAAGATTTCTGAATATCACTTTATGTTAATACTTTTAAAGGCATGGAATACAAAGTAAGCAAATCACCATCATAAAGCCATGAACAAGTCATTATCTGCACTCTGGTTATATAGGGTAACATTGGTTACAGTATTCCAAAAGTTGAAGATGACAAGTTTTACTGTCAACTAAACCGTTCCATGATTCGAAAAGAGTGGGATATATTGGAGCAGCAGAAGAGACAGTTTGTTGTAGCAATCATTGCAAGTAAAATGCACCAACAAAAATCTTCAAGACCATGAATGATGTTTATTTTTTCCAGTAAGGTTGTTACGCTGGATGCCACTGACAACAAGGTCGAGATCGTTAAAACTACTCATCAATTGCTCCAACCGATCATCATTCAGTTCTTGCACATCTGTTTTCAAAAGTATGCCAAGACAGTAAAAGGCAACCTCTGCATCATTGATCCCAGAGAAAAGAGACAGGACATTGATACCACCATGGAACATGTCTCTATACAGATCCTTGTGTATGGTTTTTAGGGAAACCTAGAAGCATTTCCACCTCATCAGATTCAAGTGGAACAATTTTATTCTTTTCAACCCATACCAGATTCCATTTTCAGCACTCATCAAGAACATACTTCTGGACACTCGAAGGTGGCTCATTGTCATAAGCTTCAAGAGCCTTACAGATCCTTTCTGTCAATTTGGCACTTCCTGTACATGTTTATAAATAGTTCAACTTTGTTCTTGGATCCCAGGAAGGCCATCATTTCTTTGTCAATGGAAAAGCATCAGCACATGGAGGAAGCAGAATAAGAGAAAATCTGTTCTCAATTGGCAGAATTATGAATATAGCCCTTTTCAGTGTAGTAGCATGAAAATGCTTCGAATCTACAAATTCTGGCTCTACATCGAATAAGTACTATGATATTCCAGTCCAAACATTAATGGGAGCAAGTGTCATGTGCTCATAGTAGAAATAAGAAGACCCAATAGCATCTTCTGGAAGTGCTCATAGTAGAAATAAAAAGACCCAATAGTATCTTCTGGAAGTGTTCTTTGAGTTATCTTATCTGGTTTGGTGTGAATCCCAAAAACCAGTCATTGGATTTGAAAGATGAATGTGCTCATAGTAGAAATAAGAAGACCCAATAGCATTTTCTAGAAGTGTTCTTTGAGTTATCTGATCTGGTTTGGTATGAACCCGGTATGAACCCCAAAAACCAATTATTGGATTTGAAAGATGAATGTGCTCATAGTAGAAATAAGAACACCCAATAGCATCTTCTGGAAGTGCTCATAGTAGAAATAAAAAGACCCAATAGCATCTTCTGGAAGTGTTCTTTGAGTTATCTGATCTGGTTTGGTATGAATCCCAAAAACCAGTCATTGGATTTGAAAGATGAATGTGCTCATAGTAGAAATAAGAAGACCCAATAGCATTTTCTGGAAGTGTTCTTTGAGTTATCTGATCTGGTTTGGTATGAACCCCAAAAACCAATTATTGGATTTGAAAGATGAATGTGCTCATAGTAGAAATAAGAAGACCCAATAGTATTTTCTGGAAGTGTTCTTTGAGTTATCTGATCTGGTTTGGTATGAACCCCAAAAACCAATTATTAGATTTGAAAGATGAATGTGCTCATAGTAGAAATAAGAAGACCCAATAGCATCTTCTGGAAGTGTTCTTTGAGTTATCTGATCTGGTTCGGTAGGAACCACAGAACTAATCATTAGAATTAAAAGATGAACTGCATGATCGTCTTCATTAAGAAGTTTCTTTTCAAGTTTCTTCTGCTTATTCCTTTCCCAAAAATCATAGCCCAAGTTTCGCCTTTTCTTGTAATTGGGATCATTGCATAATGGTTTCCTATCTTTTACCGGAAAAAGTGCGTCAGGAGCCTTAGCCATTTGAGCAGCACATATAAAATCTGTCAATTTTGTAATTGATGAATCTGAACCACATCTCTTCATGGCTATTGAAGCCTCAGCCTCTGAGAATCCCATTTCCTTTCAAGTATAACAGTTTACTATCCTCATCAGAATCAGAATTCAAGATTTTCTCGGTATTAAAAGAACTATCGATATCTGCGAAATCATCTTGAAAGATCACTTCATAATCAGATGAGTTGTTATCAGAATCAACATGTTGCATGAATGCAAGCTTTTCAAGAGCCTATACTATTGAGTTTTATTCTCAAGAGGTTTTGTGACATTATATCTACATCTACATTTGTCAAAGATGATAGATTCTCTGATTTGAAGAAGAAAGATTTATTGGGTTTCTATAACTGAAGAAATACTCAGTTCACCAATCTGAAATCAAATAACTTAACATTCATGCATCATATTTAGGCATTTGCAAAAATAGGTGCATTTTCCCTCGTTCTAATCCATGTTGAATTTTGACAGGAATTTCAAAGATTTTAGCAAAGATTCAAATCCATCATTTGATGGATCAGCTTTTCCAGAAAAAGTTCATAATGAGAAGAACTTGTTCAACTTTTTGCTTGAATTCATCATTCAATGGATCAGCATTACCAGTTCGAGTTCATAATAAGAAGAACTCATCTGAAGAAGGAAGAAGAAGTTCATAATGAGAAGAATTTGTTCAACCTTTTGTCTAAATTCATTATTTGATGGATTAACATTGCCAGGTAGAGTTCATAATGAGAAGAACTCATCGTCTGAAGAAGGAAGAAGAAATTCATAATGAGAAGAATTTGTTCAACCTTTTGCTCAAATCCATCACTTGATGGATCAGCTTTTCCAGTTCGAGTTCATAATGAGAAGAACTCATCTGAAGAAGGAAGAAGAAATTCATAATGAAAAGAATTTGTTCAACCTTTTGCTCAAATCCATCATTTGATGGATCAGCTTTTCCAAAAAAAATGTTCATAATGAGAAGAACTTGTTCAACTTTTTGCTTAAATTCATCACTCAGTGGAACAACAGTACCAGTTAGAGTTCATAATGAGAAGAACTCACCTAAAGAAGGAAGAAGAAGTTCATAATGAGAAGAACTTGTTCAACTTTTTGCTTGAATTCATCATTCAATGGATCAGCATTACCAGTTCGAGTTCATAATAAGAAGAACTCATCTGAAGAAGAAAGAAGAAGTTCATAATGAGAAGAATTTGTTCAACCTTTTGTTTAAATTCATTATTTGATGGATTAACATTGCCAGGTAGAGTTCATAATGAGAAGAACTCATCATCTGAAGAAGGAAGAAGAAATTCATAATGAGAAGAATTTGTTCAATCTTTTGCTCAAATTCATCACTTGATGGATCAGCTTTTCCAGTTCGAGTTCATAATGAGAAGAACTCATCTGAAGAAGGAAGAAGAAGTTCATAATGAGAAGAATTTGTTCAACTTTTTGCTCAAATCCATCACTTGATGGATCAGTTTTTTCCAAAGAAGTTCATAATGAGAAGAACTCATCTGAAGAAGAAGAAGTTCATAATGAGAAGAACTCATCTGAAGAAGAAAAAGTTCACAATGAGAAGAGCTTATTCAACCTTTTGCATAATTCTATCACAGAAGCAAATAGATTAGCATCAACCTTTCCAGAGAAAGTTCATAATGAGAAGAACTCATCTGAAGGAGAAAGAAGAAGTTCATAATGAGAAGAGCTTATTCAATCTTTTGAATGACTCTATCACAGAAGGAAATAGGTCAACATCATCCCCAGTGGAAAGTTCATAATGAGAAGAACTCATCTGAAGAAAGAGAAGGATTTATTCAACATCTCCATCATAATCAAGTGAAGTCAAAATGGATAAATTTTTTTTTATCTTTTTGTCTTTGCCCTATTCTTGTTAACACAAGAATGAGCAAAGAGGGGCAGCTGAAGATACTAACTTTTTATCCATTTTATTTATTTATTTATTATTATTATTATTATAATTATTATTATTATAATAATTATTATTATTATTATTAATATATATATATATATATTAATAATAATAATAATAAAAATTACAAGCCCAAAAATCGAAGGCCCAATCAACCTGCCTAGACCAAACTAAAACCCTAAACATTTAGGGTTTCAGCTAGGGTTTCTAACCATAGCGCCGCAGCCGCCTCTCTAGTTGCCAGAGACCGTTGCCGACGGTCAGCTGCCAGATGCTCGAACCCACTTCAGCCACGATGCCGCCGGTGATGGCTATAAAGCCATCACCCAACCTGCAAAGAAAAAGGAGGACAACCAGCAAAAACAGAGAAAAGAAAAAAAAACATAAAGCAAATCACTAAAACAGCAAGGAAAGGATGGAGAGAAACTTACCGTGGAAGCCACCGCCTTGATCGGAGTCACCACCAGCATCTAGACTTCACCAAAAACCTTCTAAAACCGAAGGTATTTTCTTAGATTTGCTCCGATCGGGAGCTATTTAAAAGAAAAGACCACCGGAACCGTCATTAGGACGGTTCGATCTACGTTTTAGTGTAAAAAAAAATTTCCGGCCGGCGGCAGGGATTACGGCGGCAGACGGCTGCCGCCCGGTAACCGGCTTCCCTCCGATGAGGGAAGCTAGAGAGAACCGAGAGAGCTTTTTCTTCTCTCGTTTTTGAGAGAGAAGAAGAAATGAAGAATGAGGCTGCTGGCCCTTCGGGCCAGCTATGAAGGGTTATATATATCCCTTCCCGAACGACGTCGTTTTGGGAAGGGGTATATGCGTAATTTACATGTATGGTTAAACCCTTTCCGTAACCATCCTAACTTGTAACTCTTACATTTTAGTCACTAAATCAAATTTATAATCCTTTTAATTTGGTCTCTAAATTTTATTTATTTATCTTTTAGCCCTTAACTGTAATTATAAATATTTTACATAAAATACGTATTTAGTCCTTTAGTTTTAATAAATAATATTTTAATCCTGAGTATATATTTTTAATTTATTTTAATCTGATATTCGAATTTTATATAATTTTATTTTAGTCACCAATTTAATAAATAAGGAAAATGGCATGTTTAATCCCTATATTTTTAAATAATTAATTATGAATTAGGTATTTAATTTTAATCTTATTATAATTTAGTCACTAATTTTAAATATTTTCATTTATTTTACTGCTTTTAAATATATAGTTCTAATTGTATTTTTATTTTAATTTTACTTGTTTATATATTTAAATATTATTTTTATTATTGTTATATAGTCATATAAATATATATATAATAAATAATAATTTATTTTTTTTACATAAATTATTTTTATCATATTTATTTATTTATTTTTCAATATCGAAGAAAAGGGCAGTCTTAATACAACTGGATGTCCTATTCTGGTATTTCAAAATTAAATATTATAAAAAATTATAATTTAATTTAAATTATTATATTAATATTTATTAATATCGAAGAAAAGAGCTGTCTTAAGTCACCTAGAAGTCATTTTCTGATATTTCTAAATAAATAAATATTTTATTTATAAATATATATAAATTATTTTTTCTCTCGTAATTATAATTTTGAAATAATAGAATTATAAATTAAATATACTTTGAATTTTTAAATTTCTAATAATAGAGACAATTTATAATTAAAAAGTACCAATTTTGGGCGTTGTAGGGGTACTAAACCTTCCCTAAACGTAACCGACCACGAATCCCTTTTTATTATTAAAAATAACGAATTTTTGGTTAAAACGCAGATCAGTTTATCTTTTAATTGATGTTTTCTTAAAAACTCTTTTAAAAGATTTTTTTTTAGGTATTCGACCTACCTGACCTAAAAGGCCAATGGCGACTCCAAAATTATTTTCAAAACCATTTATTTACATCACTTTTCCCGCCAAATACATATTTCGTGCCCGGACGAAAACCGGTTACGACAATGAGCATGTAGTGAAGATATCTTTTAAAATGAGGTACGATCATTATGAGTTCCTAGTTATTCCGTTTGGACTCACTAATGGCCCGTCGGTATTCATGGACCTAATGAACCACATTTTCTACCCATACTTGGACTAGTTTGTGGTATTGTTTATAGACGACATTCTGGTGTACTCAAGATCAGAGGACGAGCATAACCAGCATCTTCTTATCGTACTTCAAACCCTTAAAGATAAATAGTTGTATGCCAAGTTTGAGAAGTATGAATTTTGGCTATCAGATGCAGCATTCTTGGGGCATGCCATTTCAGCTGACGGCATCAGAGTTGACCTTAAAAAAATTTGGGCTACAGTTGATTGGGAGTCCCCTAAGAATGTGTCAAAGGTATGCAATTTTCTCCGGTTAGTCAGGTACTATTATCGATTTATTATGGGTTTCTCAATGATAGTAGCCTTGTTAACCAAATTGCTTTAGAAAGGAGTTCCTTTTGTTTAGT
Organism: Hibiscus syriacus; assembly: GCF_006381635.1. Lineage (NCBI taxonomy): Eukaryota > Viridiplantae > Streptophyta > Magnoliopsida > Malvales > Malvaceae > Hibiscus > Hibiscus syriacus. Next base: position 19,420,923 of record NW_024063471.1, read on the forward strand.
ATGAAAGGCAGTAGGAGAGCTTCGATCAATTAAAAGTTATCTTGACCCAAGCCCCAGTGTTGACCTAATAAAAGTCAGGTAAGGACTTCACAGTTTTTAGTGATGCTTCTTTGAATAGACTTGTATGCGTCTTGTTGGAAGAAGGTAAAGTTGTAGCTTACGCGTTTCGTCAGCTTAAGCCTCATGAGTGTAATTACCCTACCCATGACCTTGAGCTAGCAGCAGTGGTGTTCACCCTGAAGATTTGGCGACACTAACTTTTTTGTGAGAAGTGACATATCTTCACCGATCATAAGAGCCTCAAGTATCTTCTCATACATAAAGAATTGAACCTCAGACAACATAGATGGGTTGAGTTGCTTAAGGACTATGACTGCTTGATAGATTATCATTTGGGAAAGGCGAATGTGGTAGCTGACGTCTTAAGTAGAAAGTCGATGACTGAGTTACGAGCTCTTCTAGCGCGTTTGAGTTTATCTAGTGACGGTGGTTTGCTAGCCGAGTTACGAGATGAGCCAGAGTTGGTAGGTGAAGTCAATAGGCTATAGAGTTCATATGACCAGTTGAGAAGTCGGATCGAGCAGGTTCGCCAGGGCGAGGCCTCTAGTTTTGAGCTTCGAGATAGAGATGTGTTATACTTCAGGGGTCGGTTGTGCATACCCGCTGACGTTTAGTTGTGCAGTAAGATTTTCCATGAAGCACATTGCAGTCCACTCTTCGTTCACCTAGGCAGTAACAAGATGTACCAGGAGCTTCACAAATTATTCTATTGGTCGGGCATGAAAAGAAAAGTGTCTGAGTTCGTGGTGAGATGTTTAGTGTGTCAATAGGTTAAGGCAGAACACCAGGTTCCCTCAGATTTGCTTCAACCCATTCAAATTCCTCAGTGGAAATGGGACAAGGTAACCATGTACTTTGTGACAGGGTTACCAATGACCAAACAGAGACATGACACAGTTTGGGTCATAGTAGTATGCCTAACCTAATCAGCTCACTTCCTCCCAGTTAAGATGGACTATACATTAGAAAGGTTAGCTCAGTTGTATATCCGTGAGATATTGAGGCTACACGGTGTACTGAATTCCATAATTTCAGACATGGATCCTTGTTTCACTTCTCGCTTTTGGTAAGCTCTTCATGAGTCCCTAAGAACCTGACTACATTTTAGCACAACTTTCCTCCTCATACAGATGGCCAGTCAGAACGAGTTATCCAAATTCTCAAGGACATGCTTAGGTGTACTATCATTGATCTGTAGGGTAGTTGGGAGGACCACTTATCGTTAGTGGAGTTGCCTACAACAACAACTTTCATCCGAGCATTCAGATGGCTCCATATGAGGCCTTGTATGGGTGAAAGTGTAGGACTCCGATTTGTTGAACAGATCTCAGTGGGGATAAAATAGTAGGCACAGACTTGATCAAAGAGATAGAAGAGAAGGTTCGATTGATTCATAGCCAGTTTAAGGAGGCTTCAGACAGAAAAAGGTCTTACGTAGATTTGAAGCGTAAGGATATCAAGTTCGTAGTTGGGGACAAGGTATTCCTCAAGGTTTTCACTTGGAAGAAGGTGCTCCACTTCAGGTGCAATGGCAAGTTGAATCCTCGTTTCATAGGACCTTACGAGATGCTTGAGAAAATTGGACCAATGACTTATAGACTAGCTTTACCACCAGAGTTGGAGTGCGTTAACAATGTGTTCAATGTATCTTGCTCGAAGATACCACTCTAATAATTTGCACAACATACCTTTAGAATAGATTGAGGTTAGCTCAGATATGACCTATTCAGAGGAACTAGTCAAAATATTGGCGAGCGAAGTGAAGGAGTTAAGGCATAAGAGAATTCTTTTGGTGAAAATACAATGGAGGAACCATAGCGTTGAGGAAGCAACGTGGGAAAGTGAGGAGGAAATGAAGCTTTAGTAACCTCATCTCTTCTACCCTTGTAAATTTTGAGGATGAAATTTTATTTAGGAATGGAGAGTTATAATGCCCCGAATCCCAGGTTAGAAGTATTGGGCTAACCTAAGATGGGCCTTGGTTTAAATTCATTAGCTTTTAGGAAGCCTAACCCAAATTAAAGAGGATTTGGGATTGAGGCAAGCCCAATAGTGTTTTTTTTATTTACAGCCAGAAATTGGAGGGACCAAAGAAACAATTATACCCTTGTTCAAAAATAAAGCTAAAATCTTTTAATTGAAGTTGATTTCACGTATGGTTTCCCTTCCTCATTTTCTCAACTTTCCTTTGTCATTTTCTTCTTGCAAGGCTTCACATTATTTCTTAGAAAACTTGAGCAAATGTGGGAGCTTTAGTTTATCTCCAATTTATCCCTTTAAACCAAGGTAAAAACCACATTCTACTTTTCCCAAGCTTTATTTCAAGCCCATTCTTGCAAGGTTTAGTGATGGATGCAAAAAATGAGGTTTAAAGGGGTTTAAGGAATTCAGAGAATCCAGCTCGTTTTCAATGTTTCCTAACTATAAAAAGTGTTTTAAACCCTTCTTAGAATTCACTTTCAGCTAGTAATCTTTGTTTTGAATCTTGTTTAGTGAGGGAGGTTGAAGAAAGCTCCAAAACTAAAGGGAAGGAGAAACTCACCCTTTGTTGAGCATTAGGTGTTTTCAGCAATTTAGCATCAGATGTAACACACTCTTGACTCAACTATACTATATATAAGTCATTTAGATGAAATGTAGTAGGTTGCATAAGCTTAAAGCATTCTCATGGTATATTTCATGTTTTAGAGTTATAAACATGTTTAAAGCCCTATTTATGCTCCTTTGTATCTTCATAAAAAGTTAATAATGTTTGGGGACCTCACTAAGGTCTTTGGGATAGTAGAACATGAGTTGTTGCACCCATTTTATGCTATCTGCAAGTTGAGTTTCGATACTAGAGTGATAGTATCGAAACATATTCTTCTTATTGGGCAAAATCGTGATTTTCTTGGTAAGAGTATCAATACTCTTTCAAGAGTATCGATACTTTGGGTCATAGTTTTGAAACTTCCAGAAAATATCAAAATTGGGCATAACAGACTGTTTTAAAGTATGGATACTTACATAAAGTATCGAAACTTTTGGAGGAGTATCGATACTCTTGGGCTAGTATCAATACTTTCAATCTGTTTTGGATAAAAATGCCAGTTTTTAAGGGAATTGACTTGAGGTACCCTAACATTTTAGTATATCCTCAAATAAGACTTCAAGCGAGAATAATAATTAATATCATAACAGTAGAAACAAAAATAGATAGGTTTACATAAAACTAGCCTTGTTTGACACTCGGGAAACAATCAAGACACCCAAGTTTCTTTTAGCATAAATACGACAGTCAGTGGATCCAAGTTAGTGCCACGACACTATAGTAGCAGACTGCGTGCCAGATGCTCCAATACTCGACGGAGTAAGTCGGTGGGTGCACGTTCTGATGCAGAATTTTGGATCTCACCCAGGAGTACCTGATAGTGCTTCAGCAGTGCTAGAGGGGTGTGTGAGCTCCGAGATGCAGAATCCCTCAGCTGCATCATGATGCCAACCACATATTAATAGTCTAGTAGTTGTACACTCAGACATGTGTCACTTGTCATTTCATTAGTGAATGCATATAGTATAGTATAATTTTTAGTGAGGCACTGAGCTCGTAAGCTCAGCGTTCGGAATGTGTTTCCATCCATAGGTTCTTCGGAAGCATATCGTGGGGAGCTATCATCATCAGATATTCCAATGCAGCCGATTCAGATTTCCGTAAACCTTTTAGAGTACGTCTTGAGTCATCTTTAGAGGGCATGTACTGTTATGAACCTTGTTATGTATTAAGTCGTAACTCTTTAGAAACTCAATATTTTGTATTATTTTGCGGATGTATTTTGGGAGCTCCCTATTTTTTATAAACCCAATTTATTATTATTTTTTATATTACATTATGAATGTCTAAATTTCAGAGATTTACAAGAAGATTTAAAAGAAAATTTGGGTCGCTATTTCGGTAGTCTCGTGTAACATTGTAATCCATAGATCTTCGTGTCTAACTGGATTAGGGTGTTACAGTCACTTTGTTCCTTTTATTAGTTCTAATATGGTTTATACTAGCATGTTTGAATTGGTTGAGGCTGATGTATGGGGACTTGCACCAGTCAAATCGACTAGTTAGTAGTATTATGTGTTATAACATACGTTGTTGGGTTTACCTCTTAAAAAATAAATTTGATGTGTTACAAGCATTTAATATGTTTCATTCTATGATTAAAAACTAGTTTCAATCTCGATTATTAGCTTTATAAACTTATGGGGGAGAAGAATTTCGTGCGTTGGACGCTATTTTAGCTGCAACAGGGGTGCAACACAAGGTAATGTGTCCTTACACCTCTGTGCAAAATAGTGTAGTTGAAAGACGACATCACCACATTATTGATACAACTCTAACTGTCTTGGTTCAGGCATCAATTCCTTTTCGTTTTTGGTCATACGTAGTTCTAACTACTGTTTTCTTGATTAACATGCTACCATTAGGTGTTCTTGGGGGTATATCACCAATCCATATCAAAAGGTCTATGGGGAGCAACCAGATTACAAAATGTTGTGTGTTCGGCTGTCAATATTTTCCATGTTTAAGATTGTACAATCAGCATAAGTTTTACTACAGGTCAAAATCATACGTGTTTCTTGTATATTCCCCTCAGTATTGAGGGTACCAATGTGTTGATAATAATGACAGAATTTACGTTTCTCGTCATGTGAAGTTTGATGAAACCAACTTCCCCTTTTCTCTTCTAAAATACATTGACATGTAGGCTCGTTCAAGTGAGCAGGTTGTGCCAATTAAAAAATTTCCTAGTCGAGCATGGTGAGTGCTAGAAGCAACTCATGTGGAAAGCACTACTCCAATAGTGGGGGAGATACAAATGGAATCGAATACAGAACATGAGTCCTGGCAGTTCTAATGTTGGTGATGAGCCATAACAGACAAATTCGATGCCTGAAAATGCTCAACAGGGTTTCTCTGCTGAGGTTACAATTGCTCCTACTGATGCCTTGGTAATAGCTCTAGTCAATACCAATCAGAACAACATGATAACTCAGAGTAAAGTGGTTACTTTCGGACCAGAGATTTATAGTACAACTCTCGTGAATATTCCTTGTGTACAGGAAACGTTGCAACATACTCAGTGGCGTGCTGCTGTAGAGGCTGAGTACAATGCACTACTTGACAATAAAACCTGGAGTTTGGCTCAGATTCCCTCTTATAGGAAAGCCATTGGCTGTAAATGGTTGTTTCGCATAAAGTACAATCCTAATGGAACTATAAGTCAATATAAGGCTAGGCTCGTTGCAAAGGATTATGCCCATCTTCTAGGGTGTGACTTTATGGATACCTTTAGTCCCGTTATTAAAATTTTCACTCTTAACATTTTTCTTTCACTGGTTGTCTCCTGTGGTTGGCAAGTACATCAAGTTAATGTTAATAATGCTTTCCTCAAAGGTGATTTGTGCGAGGAAGTCAACTTGAGGCAGCCTGAAGGTTATGAGCAAGTGGGGCCTAATAGAGAGTAGTTGGTTTGCAAGTTAACCAAAGCTTTGTTTGGGCTAGGAAAAGCCCCTAGAAATTGGTTTGTTAAATTATGTGACCACTTGTGTTTACTGGGATTTGTATCATCTCATGCTGATACTTCTCCGTTCGTGTATAATTCAACTGATATAAATACTTACGTTATTGTGTATGTTGATGACATACTTATCACAGGATCCTTGGAGGTGCATATTAGGCAAATCATTGGTGAGCTTAATAACAAATTATCTTTGAAGGATCTGGGCTTAATTCATTATTTCTAGGGATAGAGGCTAAGCGTGGGAAGGATGGTATGTTCCTTAGTCAACGCAAGTATGTTGAGGAACTTATTGCCAAGTTCAACATGGAACAGGCTCGACGCCTCGACCTATTGAGACTCCAATACAGTCACTCCGAAGTTGAGCAAAACTGGTGGCGATCTCGTTGATGCTCAAGTGTACAAATGTGCTATATGTGCTCTGCTGTATCTGTATCTGTATCATACGTGTCCTGATATAGCCTTTGTAGTTCACAAAGTCTCTAAATATATGCAACAACTGTGTTAGATACATTGGTCTGCGGTTAAAAGGATATTTTGGTATCTTAAGGGAATGTTGAATTTTGGTTTACGGATTAAACAACAAGCTGAATCTCTGTTACTTTTTGGTTTTTCTGATGCAGACTGGGGAAGTGATCTTGACGATCGGCGTTCGGTGTCAATATTTTGTGTTTATCTTAGGAATCAATTCATTACTTGGAGTTCCAAGATACAACGCTCTGTCTCTCGTTCTACTACCGAGGCAGAATATCAGAGCCTCGCGGACGCTACCTTAGAAATGTTGTGAGTCAAAGCTGTTTTAGTTGATATGCATGTCCAGCTTTCTCATACACCCAAGATCTGGTGTGATAACACTAGCACTGTGGCTATGGCAGCCAATCTAGTTCTACATACGATACTAAAACATGTAGATCTAGATGTTCATTTTGTTCGTGAGAAAGTTATTTATCAGCTTCTGGAAGACAACTATGTTCCAGCACAATTTCAGATTGCATGTTCGATTACCAAGGCCTTACCTTCAGCACGCTTTTAGGCTTTGAGGGAAAAGTTGAATGTTGTGGCTATTCGTTAGTTTGGGGTATTCTAGGGTATGTTGTTTGACCTGTTTGGTTGTTGGCTGTGATGTGTTTGAAGAGGTAAAGGAGAAAAGAAAGTAGGGTGAATGTTAAGATAAATGTGGTTAATGGGTATGCTGGCTGCTGAAGGTTGTTAGCTTCAGGCAGTTTCCGTTTTGTTTGATTAACAAATTCTGTTTCTCCTGTTGCTTCAAAAGGTGGGTCAAACCTATAGTGTTGACTCACTAAAGGACTTGGGATATATAAATTGAAGAATAGTAAAGGGCATAGGTAAGGTCAAGTACCTTGTTGCCCACAATTCCTCCATTTCTTTTCTTTGAAATTGTATGGTTTCTCATTAGACGTTTTACATTCTCTTTGGGCTTTTTACAACTGTGCATCTGTGATTAATGATGCTAACCGTGCTTTGATTAGCTTTCTTGTCCTTTGTGCCTCATCTGTCAAATACAATGAACAAGGAGGGTAACCTAACACATTTACTTTTTCCCGTTATTTGTTCTTCTTTGACGTATTTTTGCATTCTAAGTCAATTTCAACAGTAAACATTTAAAAAAAGGAATATATAAACGTGAAACCTATACCTAACTGACGTTACCATCAGGCAGATGTGATATTTTATGGAAGAGGATAAATTTGATCTCATAAAATTTTAAGATAAAGTTAAAAATAAATTTAAATAAAAAATAAATAAATAAATTTAAAATATATTATACTTTTAAATTTTTAAGAGACACGATAACTCTTGTTTAAGTCATTCCTGGTGCAACATAAGTATCTAAATATTTAATAGATAAAATGACAATTTTTTTTAACGAAAAAATTTATTTTACACCAAATTTAAAAAAAAAAACAATATGTACCTAAAATTAATTTTTAAGTACTTATTTCAACATTCTTTACTACTTTAATACTTAAAATTAAAGAGGTAATTTAATCACTTATTATTTTTTTTTAGCATTAAGCCTTTAGAAGAAAAATAAAAATTGTATACTCCAACAGATTCATTGTGTATTTTGCCTATTTATTTTATGGGGATTTATATGTATTTCCTGTAAAAGATGAACCATTCCTTCAAAATAAATTAAATGTTGGTATGAAGTTAGTTGTCAACAAAGGTCAAGCGAAATATCCAATCGCTCATAAAGATTCAAATGCCATAAACCCTCCGTACTGTCCATATATTCAAGCCCAACCTCCCATTATCCTCTTTACCAACACAACATTTCCAGTTGTTGCAAATTCACTAACACCAATTCTCATGGTAGAAATGTTCCCCCCCCCCCACACCAATCAAATTCATGAAGCTCTCAACTAAAAGCGTATTCAATGTACGAGGGAAGTAAAGGGTGTTCTATTAACAACAAACAGTTCATTTTCTTTCTTGTTTACACATTAAGACCTTAAAGAAAATCTGATTTTTGTATCATTATTTAGTTAAATTAGTTATATCCTTCGAATTCCATGTATCTTTGAGATGGGGGTCATTCCTCTATTACTAGGAGAAAGTTGCACAAATTATGGACAAACTGAGATCTAAAACAAAATATTACAAAATGGAAAAGAAAAATGGTCACAGCAGATTTAACTTAAAAGATGATTATTTTCGGCTAGAGGAAACCTCCCATGTACGATCTACTTGAATGGATCTACCTCGGCTGGTGAATAGTCTTAGGACTCACTTTCACGTTTACCATCTTCGGTGCTTTCTCGTGAACCCTTGTTAACTCACTTATAACTCGGCCCTTCCGCCACTTGAATGTTCCAACGGATACCAACTCCCTTTCACCATCTTCTTCCTTCTCCTCATCTGAAACCCAAAAAAGATTTATTTTTAACAAAAAATAAAAGGTGAGATCCGAGTTAACTATAGACTTGACTCGGGCGTGTTAAATGAGTGACTTACGGCTAGGGTCGACGAAAACGTCGTCGTATTCGCCGAACATCGCCTCGAGATCGTCGGGGAAAACAAGATCATCGTCGTTGATTTCGCCGTTCAGGGGATCGTGGAAACGTTCTTGAAGCCAGTATTCGCGGAAACACGGGGAGGATTGGACTAGGGCCCACCATTGATCAGAGAAATCTTCGACCGTCCGATACACCAAAGGAACGAACATCGGAGCGTTGGGATTCAAAGTTGAGAAAGACGATGGTCGTTGAGAAAGTATCTCCATTTGCTTGTCTTTTGTCAAAAAAGAAGAGATAAGGATAAGATCAACTCTGGTACACGCACCAAATATATAGTAGATATGCTTACTAAATGAGCCTGAGGTTACTGTCTTATTACGCTTATGACACTACTTTCTACTATTTCATCTAACCATAAGGTACATAAAATGATTCATGACTGCACTACACTAATTATTTTGTTAAGTATCTTAACTAATAAAAAAATATATAATAATTTATTAATTATATAATAATTCATTAATTATAAAATATTATTTTATTGAATTTATTAATTATTAAAATTTTAAAAATTATATTTAACTATTCATTAATGTTTTAAATTTGTCATATTCTATTAAAAAATTGACGGTAAAATAAGTTAGACGTTAATATGCTAATTAGGATGATAAAGTCTAATATCAAAATCTCAAATAACTATCATATCTTATGTAGCATGTTAATGTCCAACTCACACGTCCGTCAATTTTTTAACAGAAAATAAAAAAATTAAACATAATGAATAGAATGATCGTTTTGTAATTTTTAATGTCTATGAATTCAATAAAATATAACATTCTATAATTACAAAATCTTTTTATAAATTCTAATAGTTAGATGACTCAATAAACCATCATATTATAACCACATATCATTTATATATTTTACCCTTCAATTTAAGATTGATAAGTTGTTATACATAAATTTATATAATTTCTTGATTAAATACATGAGATTAAATATCTTTTAATAATTTTTTAATATAGTTTCTCTTAGTTGTTTTACTAAATACTTCTAGGGTTTGTTCTATTTTTCACTATTTTCTTTAGTTATCACTAGTTTTTTTCTTTTTTATCTTTGTGATGATGACCACATCAGATTTGATGTTAATTATTGACCGTCGATATTTATTGTTTTTCCTTTGTTTTATTATAGTGTATTTTTATTTTTTTTATTTTTTATTTTTAGTAATTATGCTTTTATGACATGTATTTTGCCTTTATAGCACATTTTCAGTTGTTTTATCGTTATTTTCATTTATTATTTTTTTAGGATTGGATTTGAAATCGCTAAGACTGATCAAGATGACACTCTATTTGTTATCATGTTGATTTTCCATGCTTTGGACCCTTGAATTTGATTTGGTTACACGTTTTGCGTTCGTAGATAGTATTTTCATGTCGTTCAATTTTGATTTACTATTCACCGTGGTCTTTCAATAGCTTCATCCCCTTTTGTGGTTCAATTACCGTTGTAGTTAGATATGTTCGTATCTATATTTTATCTGAGTTTATTTGGTTAGGTTTTTAATTTTTTTCTTGTATGGTTATTGTGTTCCCAAAATAATTAAATTATGATTGTGGTTTACCATTGTAGGTGATAACCATCGTTTTGCTATAAAAATAGTTCTGACTTCTTAAATAGAAAGGAAAAGGTAGTATAGAGAAGCAGGGTCGATCCACAGGGACTGTGGTGTTTCTGATTTTAGTAAAATTATTTCTTGATTTTAGGAGGAGATAGAACTCCAGGTAAAGTTGGAAAGATTTATTAAAATAAAAGGAAAAATAATAAAATAAAAAATAAAAAAGGGATTTTAAAAGTAGTTTTTAAAATAGAAGATAATAATTAAATAAAATAAATAATTAAATAAATAATTGAAAGAAATTGAGATAAAGAGAAACTTATTGTGAAAGTAGCCTCATACTTCAGCTTTGCCATAAATTCCTCGGATCATCGAAACAAATTTTTACTTCAAGATTCATGTCAGCTTACAAGGACAATTCTTTGTTGCCAACTCCGATTATGTCGTTTTAATAATAACTGATTCCGATCTCAGTTTCCTCTTAGCAAACAATTTTGCTAAGTGTGTTCTTGGGAAGTTGAATATGCTTCAATAAGCAAATCCTTCTTCAAACGTTAATCATAACAATATCCGGACCAATGTAGAAATCGTTTTGATTTGAAAAGTAAGCTCAGAAAACAGAGTGAGAAATCCGAAGCGATTTAAGTACCTTACAATTCTCATGTTTGGAATTGAGTCTCCGCTTTAGCCTTCGGCTTGAAAGAAAATTAGCTAAGCATGATCAAAGTCATACTTAGGATAATTGAAAAGTATGCGAAAAATAGAGATAAAACTAGAGAGAAAAAAGAAGATTTTATTCTCAAATTAGAGAGATATGTTTCTAGGCTTACCCTGAGAGGGTATTTATAGCCTTCAAATTCCTAAAAACAAGCTAAAACATCTTAAATCCTAATTAAAACACTTAAAAATATTTAAACTAAAATACCTAAAACATAATAATGTTTAAAATAATATTCTAAATCCTAATTAAAATACTAAAACCTATTTAAACTAAAATACCTAAAACAAAGATAAAATATAAAAATAATATCCTAAAACTTATTTAAACTAAAATGCCTAAAAAAAGATAAAATATAATGTTTAAAATATTATCCTAAAACTTGAGTTTAATCCAAATCCGAATTCTAGCCAGTTTTGATTCCGAAAATAAAAAACTGCAAAATTCTATCCTTTTAGTGTAATTTCCAAAATCTAATGTCATGCACATAAAATGAATGAAAATGAACAATTAAGCAACAAAAACCAATGATTAAGGAGTAATTTAAAAGCAAAATATTAACTAAATTAAGAACTTATCAAATTCCCTCTCACTTATTCAATGCTTGTCCTCAAGCATTCATCAATTAACATATCAAAATCATAAGTTGTCATCTTTAATTTCAATTTATTCCTCAGACTTCCACTCGAACTAAGTGCATGACATTTGCCGAATTCAAGTAACAATCAAGCAAATATACAACCAAGAAAATTTAAAGTAAGAAAGTTATCCCAATTAATTGCCAACTTCAATGAAACATGACTCAATACTGTTGAATTATGTTTCGATATAACAAATTTAAAGGCAAAATATTTTTGGACTTGAATTGAATTTATTCAAAGTTTTAAAAAGGTTTCAAAAATAATTCAAAGTCCATTAAATTCAGATTTGAGCAAAAATGCTAAAGGGTGTTAAAGTGCATCCATGCACCCGTGCAGTGCATCCATGCACCCGTGCAGTGCATCCATGCACCTGCCACTAGTGCATCGATGCACCATGCAGTGCATCCATGCACTCCATTTCGAATGCAATTAGTGCATCGATGCATCCTGCTATGCATCGATGCATCCTGCTGTGTATCGATGCATCATGTTGTGCATCTATGCACCAAGGCTGCAACGGCTAGTAACGGCTAGTTTATTTGAATTTAATGAAGGGGTATCGATGCATCTTGATAGTGCACCGATGCACCATGTTATGGGTAACCTTTTTGAGTAGAAAAATCATCCCCAAATGGCTCCAAAACATTCCCAACGGTTATATACGACATCAAACACATTCCAAGCTATAAATACAAGCTAAGGACACTTGAAGAAGTAAGAGAACAACTATCCAAGCAATCAAACACAAGAGAAGAGTTTTTCAATCTTATTTCATCTTTCTCTTGTAAATATTTTGTTCTTGTGAGCTCAATCTTGTAAACACCTACCTTAAAGAGGTTTTCTTGTTTACTTATTTTATCCTTTTGTAAAGGGGAAATGTTCTAGCTTATCCCGTGTAAAAGCTAGGGAAAGGTTCTAGTTTAGCCTGGAAAAACTAGGGAGTTGTAAGGTTATCTCTTTATCCTCAAAAGAAAGAACAAATTAGTGAATTTGTTGAAAAATCCTTGGTTAAGAGCTAAGGTAGTGGACGTAGACTTTGGTTTAGAAAGTCGAACCACTCTAAATCGCTGTGCAATTTTCTATCTTTCAATCTCCTTACTCCCTAAACTCAAAAACCGTTCCGACCCCTCTTTTCAAACCGTTCCGGTTGTCGAATCGAGCTTTCAAAAATCCCAACAATTGGTATCAGAGCAGGTTGCAAGTTCGAATCCCCCAGGTGTCGTTGGGGGTGATTGTTGGGTTATAGGGTCTAGCGGTCACCCTTAGGGATTCTATCGTGTATGGGCACGATATCGGTGCGTGACTGTCCAACCTGCCGATGCCCACGTGTGCTTGGCAAAACCGCTAGGCCCGCCCGTATCACGCTATAGATGCGGGGCTCTGCAATGCCGTGGTGAACTGTGGGGGTGTCCCACAAGAATCCACCTTGGCTTGGGGAAACCCAGTGATCACCCGCTACAAAGATACGAGGTTAAAATAGCCCACCTACTTATCACCAATTGGTTTTAAGAAGGAATGGCGATCATTCGCTTCAGAAATTTGTGGTTAAGCGTGCTTGAACTAGGGAAATCCAAGGATGAGTAACCCACTGGGAAGTTATTCAGAAATGTATGACTCGATCCTAACAACTGGTATTAGAGCTAACTCGTTAAGAAGGTTTAACCACCTTGAGATGATCCTCGAAGAAGCTCTACCAATTTCCGACGCAACCGAAAAATAAATGACTTTTTCCTCCTGTGCTTATTATCTTGAAGAATATCCCATTATGGATTCACAACCGGTCAACAAGCCACCATTCTTCAATGGAGCAAATTATGCATATTGGAAGAATAAGATGATGTACTTTATTCAATCCTACAATCTAGGAGCTTGGAACTCAATCATGGACGGTTACTCCTCTCCACCCGAAAAGTACAACGATTGGAGTAGAGAAGAGCAGAAAAATTTGCAGCTTAACTCTAAGTCTATACATATTATATTATGTGTTTTAGGCCCAAATGAATATGGAAGAATCTCATCTTGTTCCAGTGCCAAAGAGATTTGGGATAAGCTCCAAGTCACTCATGAAGGAACCGACGAAGTGAGGGAATCAAAGAAAAGTCTTCTCAACCATAGCTACGAGAACTTCAAAATGAAACCCGATGAAGACATCAAAGCTATGACGGATAGATTTTCTGTGATTGTCAACGGTCTCAAGGGATATGGAAAAGTAATCCCTAATGAGAAGCTTATGAGGAAGATGATCTACTATCTTCCAAAGGAGTGGCAATCGAAGAAGACGACCATTATCGAAGCAAGAAACTTAAAGTCTCTCACTCTCGATGAGCTAATTGGTTCCATTCTCACTCATGAGATAATGGTGAAGGAAGATGAAGAAAGGGAAGAGAAGAAAAACAAGAAGAAGAAGGAGGTAGACATTGCCTTCAAATCCACCAATGAAAGCTATCAAGATTCAAGTGATGAGGTAGATGAAGACGATGATGAACAAGAAGAAGAGATGGTCAAGCTCTTGAAGGAACTCAAGAGATTCATGATTTCCAAGGAAGTGAAACATGAATCACCAAGAAGAAGAGTCCCCCGATATGTTTCAATTGTCAAAGAAAGGGGCATGTCAAGTATGAATGTCCTCTTCTAAAGAAAAAGGGGAAGAAGGCATTTGTTGCATCTTGGAGTGATGAAGATGATTCCAATGATGAAGATGAAGTAGTCAACCTATACCTCATGACCACTCAAGAAGAATTCGAGGTATCTTTTAACTCAAATGAATTTAATTCATTTACTTTTGATGAGTTACAAGATGCTTATAATAGGTTGTATTTAGGATTTGAGACCATGAATTTCAAATATACAAAATTAATTTCAAAACTCAAAATTAAAGATAATTTGATTTTGAAAGCAAAAGTTGATTTTGAAAATCAAAATGAAATTTTGAAAAATAATTTAGAGCTTTCAAAAATCAAAATAAATGATTTAGAAAAAGAAAATTTTGAGTTAGGAGTTAAGCTTGAAGGTTTAACAAAAGGAAAAAAATAATTTCTAAAAATAACCTATTATGTTTAAAAATGGAAAAATGCTCACATTGTCATTTTTATGGTCATTTGGAATATACTTGTCCTTTAAAGAAAGGAAAACATTTTAAAATTAGATAAGTATGGGTTCCTAAGGGAACAAGGGGCATTGAAACTAACGTCCACAGATACAAAGCAATTTGGTTACCAAAATCGAAATGAATGTCTCTTATAGGTGTGTGGGAGCAATGATGATGAAGATAATGATATTCAAGATGCTCTAGCCACACATGAAAAGGAATGGGTAACCTCTAAGCTTAATGTTTTTAATTTTAGTTATTTGGTTGCTCATAGAATTTATGCATGCATGAGTTTTGATTTTAAATGATTATGCATTGTTTTTAATCTCATGTATGTTTTAAAAAAATGGTTATGATGAACATTTTAAATTTTTAGTGATTTTTTTTTATTTTTAGTTCATCATAATAAAATTTTGGTCAAAATTGGTTTTAATGCAAATGATATCTCTCTAACAATTGATATCAATTTTTCAAAAACTTTGATTTTACAAATTTTAATTTTTTTGACCTAAATTTAAATGTTTATGCATGTGACTTAAATGAAAATAATATCTCTCTAACAATTGATATCAAAATTTTCAAATGCATAACATTTTTGGAAAACTTTATGCATATGCACTTAATTTCAATAATTAATATTGCATAAAGTATTTTAGACTTGGATATATTGAATTTCATATACCACTAACATGTTTTTGATTCTTTATTGAAATTCAATTTTGTTTAAGTGTCATGGTCCTAAAAGCTTAATTTTGTTTGA
This sequence comes from Hibiscus syriacus, assembly GCF_006381635.1. NCBI lineage: Eukaryota > Viridiplantae > Streptophyta > Magnoliopsida > Malvales > Malvaceae > Hibiscus > Hibiscus syriacus. The sequence goes on from NW_024063471.1 coordinate 19,436,341, forward strand.
AATGCATTTATTGAGGGGGAGCTTTGATTTTTCAAATGATTTTTAAAATTTCAAATTTACTACTTACTCTCCAAAGTTATTTTGAACTTCAAAGATTGAATTATTTTTGATATAACAAAATGGGGAGCTTAACATTTTCATATATATTCAAACAATTGGTAACAATTGGTAACAATTGATATCATTTTGTTAACAATTGGTATTTTATTTCATTAAACATTTTATTAAGGGGGAGTTTTGCCAAAAATAATTTTTCAAATATTTTATTATATCAAAAAGGGGGAGATTGTTGAATTATGTTTTGATATAACAAATTTAAAGGCAAAATGTTTTTGAACTTGAATTGAATTTATTCAAAGTTTTAAAAAAGTTTCAAAAATAATTCAAAGTCCATTAAATTCGGATTTGAGCAACAATGCTAAAGGGTGTCAAAGTGCATCCATGCACCCCTGCAGTGCATCCATGCACCTAACACGAGTGCATCGATGCACCATGTAGTGCATCCATGCACTCCATTTCGAATGCAATTAGTGCATCGATGCATCCTGCTTTGCATCGATGCATCCTGCTGTACATCGATGCATCCTACTGTGCATCGATGCACCAAGGCTGCAACGGCTAGTTTATTTGAATTTAATGAAGGGGTATCGATGCACCTTGATAGTGCACCGATGCACCATGTTATGGGCAGCCTTTTTTAGTAGAAAAATCATCCCCAAATGGCTCCAAAACATCCCTAATGGTTATATACGACATCAAACACATTCCAAGCTATAAATACAAGCTAAGAACGCTTGAAGAAGTAAGAGAACAACTATCCAAGCAATCAAACACAAGAGAAGAGTTTTTCAATCATATTTCAGCTTTCTCTTGTAAATATTTTGTTCTTGTGAACTCAATCTTGTAAACATTTACCTTAGAGATGTTTTCTTGTTTACTTATTTTATCATTTTGTAAAGGGGAAAGGTTCTAACTTATCCCTTGTAAAATCTAGGGAAAGGTTCTAGTTTAGCCCGGAAAACTAGGGAGTTGTAAGGTTATCTCTTTGTCCTCAAAAGAAAGAACAAATTAGTGAATTTGTTGGAAAATCCTTGGTGAAGAGCTAAGGTAGTGGACGTAGACTTTGGTTTAGAAAGTCGAACCACTCTAAATCGCTGTGCAATTTTCTATCTTTTAATCTCCTTACTCCATAAACTCAAAAATCGTTCCGACCCCTCTTTGCAAACCGTTCCGGTTGTCAAATCGAGCTTCCGAAAATCCCAACAAATACCTCACAAAGATTCATATATATCTGCTCAAAGTGTTTGGGGTAAATGAAATCGATCAAACCGAAACTAACCAAAATATTACCATAGGCTTGGAATCCAATCAAGTCTCTACTACGAAAAATGAACATAATGCAATAATCAAGGGGTCTTTAAATAAGGTGTAACGGGGCTTATGTTAGGGTAGGGAAAAGGCCGAAAAGAAAGGTTTAAAATACCAAAACAATATATCAAAATAATTAAGAACAATCCACGAATTAACATGAAGCGTAATGAAGAACAAAACAAGGAAAAAAGAATAGATGAAAGACAATTGAAACGATCGATTTTTCCTTCCTTTTTTTTCGAAGAAGGGTCTGTTTTTTTTGTTCGAAACAGTGAATAGCTTGCTATTTTTTTCGATTTTTTTCTTATTCGAAACAATGAATTTTTTTCATCATTTTTTTATTCGTGGAATAAGAGTGATACAAGATCTCAAGTCTCGGTAAGGGTGTGAAAAGAGAGGAAAAATAAAAGAAAGGCTTCGGTTTTAATTATGAGTTGTAAAACAAAGAAAGGGAAATAGGCTCAAATTTGGTTCACTAGTGGATATATAAACGGGTAGGCTTTTTGGGAAAAGTGGGTTTATCCTAGGTGCCCCTATCACATTAAAACTTTACATTCAACATGTAGTCTCGATATGAATTGTGATTACAAGTTCTAGAACATCCTAATTAGTTCGGCACACACAAGTCAAACAATGAGCAAGAAAGAAAATGTATGCTCGTTAGGCCCAAATCTCACAAGAAAAGTTTATATGCATTGAGTCAAGTTTATCTCTATCGACAAAAGCATGAAATATCAATACTCAACAAAAAATTCACCAACTATACCAATCACCAATCATACATAAATTCGATCAAAAAATGATCACAATCCAAAAGGAAACAAGAGTATAAAGCGAAATTCAAGACTAGCAACCAACGATCCCAACACATCAATATCATAATATCTCAATTTCAAACAATTAAACAAGTCAAGGAAAATTACAATGACATACTTATCCTTCCCCCCTCACTTATTCTTTTTTGTCCCAAAATGTATATAAAATTTAAAAACAAAGAGGGAGAAAAAGAATAAAATGAAAATAAAATGCAATAAAATAAAAAATAGAACGAAATGGGTTGTCTCCCATCAAGCGCTTTTGTTTAACGTCGTTAGCTCGTCAACATGATTTTTCAAAGTGTGGGTTCCTCTAAATTGATTTATTCGATTAGACCAACCGAAATATTTTCATAATACGAATTCAATCTTTGACCATTAACTTTAAATTGAACTCCTGAGTTATCTTCAACTTCAACAACACCGTGAGGAAATACTTGAGTTACTGTAAATGGTCCAAACCATTTTGATTTGAGCTTTCCTGTAAAATTTAAAATTTAGAGTTAAATAATAAAACCTTTTGACCGACAGAAAAAGTTTTAAAAGAAATTCTACTATGGTGAAATTCTTTTGTTTTTTCTTTAAATATCCGAGCATTATCATAGGCATTTCTTTGGATTTCCTCAAGTTCTTGAATGTGTAATTTCCGAGCTTCACCAATTGCATCCATGTTCATGTTACATTTTTTAACGGCTCAATGAGCACGATGTTCTAACTCAACTGGTAAATGACATGGTTTACCCAAAACAAGCCGGTATGGTGACATCCAATGGGACCTTTATAAGCAGTTCGATATGCCCAAAGTGCATCGGTTAATTTTAAACTCTAATTATTTCTATCCGGTTTAACAATTTTCTCAAGAATTGTTTTAATTTCCTGATTTGATATTTCTACCTGTCCATTTGTTTGTGGATGGTAAGCGGTAGCAATTTTTTGAGTTACTCCAATTTTCTTCATTAGCAACTCGATCACTCGGTTTATGAAATGTGTTACTCTGTCGCTTATTATAGCCCGTGGCGTGCCAGAAAAAATATTTTTCAAAAAATTAACTATAGTTTTAGTATAATTATTCTGAGTGGCCTTAGCTTCCACCCATTTAGAAACATAATCTACAGCAAAAATAATATAAGTATTTCCAAATGACGAAGTAAAAAGGACCCTATAGTTGATTCCCCAAACATAAAAAAAATCACAAACTTGTATAGAATTAAGCGAGATTTCATTCCTACGGCTTAAATTAGCTGTACGTTAACATCTTTCACAAGTTTTACAAAATAGATAAGAATCCCGAAAGATGTTAGGCCAATAGAAACCACATTCAAGAATTTATGGGTTGTACATTTTGGGCCAAAATGACCACCGCAAGAGTAAGAATGACAAAATTGCAAAATTGAATTTACCTCACTTTCGGCAATACATCGCCGAATTAACTGATCCGAGCAGTGCTTCCATAAATAAGGATCGTCCCAAATATAGTTTCGGGATTCTAGCTTAATTCGATTGATTTCAGCTCTCGAAAAATATAATAGTAACTTACATGTGGCCAAACAATTAACCATGTCCGCAAACCATGGAGTTATGCTTTGCGCCACCATCAATTTTTCTTCAGGAAATTCTTCTCTAAGTGGTGAGTCAGATGTGGAAAGGGGAATTCGACTCAAGTGATCCGCTACCAGATTTTCGCATCCCTATTTGTCTTTGATTTCCAAGTTAAATTCCTGTAAAAGCAGGATCCATCGGATAAGCCTTGGTTTTGCTTAATTTTTCCTCACTAAATACCTTATAGCTGCAGGGTCAGAAAAATAGTAATTTTAATGCCAAGCAAATAAGATCTAAATTTTTCTAAAGCAAAAATTATAGCAAAAAGTTCTTTTTCCGTAGTCGAATAATATTTCTGAGTCGAGTCCAAAGTTCGGGATGCATAGGCTATGACATGTGGTTCTTTCCCTATTTCTGGCCAAGAACAGCTCCAACGCTAGTATCCGATGAGTCACACATAAGTTCAAAGGGATAATTCCAATATGGTTGTTGAACAATTGGAGCTAAAATAAGATTTTCCTTTAATGAATCAAATGACTCCTTGCATTTTGAATTAAAGTCAAAGTCTTGATCTTTTTGAAGTAGATTGCATAAAGGTTGTGCTATCTTCGAAAAAGTCCTTAATAAACCTGCAGTAAAATCCTACGTGACCAAGAAAAGAACGAATTTCCCTCACAAATATGGGGTAAGGAAGTGAGCATATAACATCTGTTTTAGCTTTATCAACCACAATCCCTTTTGAGGAAACAATATAACCTAAAATTAAACCTTTATCAATCATAAAATGATATTTTTTATAGTTCAAAACAAGGTTATATTCTAAGCATATTTCAAGAACATTAGTTAAATTATCAAGACATTCATTAAAAGACTTACCATAAACCGTGAAGTCATCCATGAAGACTTCAGTACCTTTCTCCACATAGTCGGAAAATATACTTAACATGCATCTTTGGAAGGTGACCGGCGCGTTACAAAGACCAAAAGGCATTCGTCTATATACAAATATACCGAAGGGACAAGTAAAAGTCATTATTTCTTGATCCTCTGGCGCTACTGGGATTTGGAAAAAACCTGAAAAACCATTAAGGCAACAATAATGAGTTTTCCCAGCTAATCTTTCAATCATTTGGTCTATAAAAGAAAGAGGAAAATGATCTTTTCGAGTAAGAGAGTTCAACTTCCTGTAATAATACAAACTCACTATCAATTTTGAACTCTTGTTGGCACTAACTCCCCGACTTGATTTTCAACCACTGTGCTCTCATTTTCTTGGGAACCACATGAATCGGACTTACCCAATTACTATCCGATATCAGATAGATTACATCAGCATCAAGGAGTTTCTGAATTTCCTTCTTCACTACTTCTATCATCGGTGGATTTAATCGGCGTTGTCCTTCTCGTGATGGCTTTGCTCATTCTTCAACTTTGATTGTAACATCCCAAAAAGAGGACTAGTAACCAAAATGTAAAATTTGAAAGTTTGATGGTTAAAGTAGAAAATTGGGAAAAGTTTAAAGACCTAAGTGGTATTTTTCCCAGAAAGAATTTATTCCATAAATGGATTTAGTTGGTGACCAAATTATAAGATTTTGTAAAGTTTGGTGACCAAAGTATAAACTTTGGAAAAGTTTAGGGACCAAAATGGTAATTTTGAAAAGTTATATTTGGTTTCGAAAATAAGAAAATAAATATATTATTTTCACATTTTTAAATGTTGGAAAATAATATTTAAGGGTTTAATTCCATGTTTAATTTGGATTGATGGATTAAAGTGGTTGAATTGTAAGTTTTGGAAATTGCAAGGGTAAAATTTTAAAGTGGGAAAATATTTTGTTCATCTTTGACTTTGAAAGATGATAAGGTTGATGTAGCTTGGTATTAATGTAAATATCAAGTTCATTAAGGGTAAATTAGTATATATATTTTGATTTCAAGGGTAAAGTGGTAATTTGACATTTAATGAATTTTATATTCAATATTTAATTGAGGAAGATGAAGAAATATCATATGATTTCTTCATCTTCCAGCAGCAAGTCGTGGGTTCTCTCAAAGGTAAGAAAGAAATTTTGTTTTCAATTTTTGAGTCAATTCTTTTAGAATTCGAGTTATGTCGTGAAATAGGAAAGTGATCTACGCAAAAAACGCTATCATTTGGTATCAATATTTCTTTCCAATCGTGTTGGATTTCAAAGATCCCAAATCTAAGGATTTATGTTCATGATATGATTTATGAAATTGATGATAAATCTTGATGATTTAGAGGTTATATATTCATTTTCAAGCTTGAGCTATGGTTAAAACTTGTTCAATCTTTATAGAAATTATTCTTTGAAAATTTGAACATGATGAGTTTGAGTGAGAAAAATTATGGAAAAATTATGTAAGGGTTGGAAATGTTGTAGGAAGTATTCTACAAGCCTTAGAAAATTTGGGGACCATTATGTAATTTTTGTAAAGTTGGGGGACTAATTCAATAATTTTGGAAAAATTGTGAATGATTGTAAAATTATTTTATAGTTGATGTACTATGTAGGAAATTGCTATTTTGGATTTAAAATGAGCATTTAGATATAAAATATGACCATTTTGGAAGTTTGAAAAGATTGGTGATTTAAGTACAACATTCACATAGTTAGTGTACTAAAACACTAAGGGTAGTGTATTGATACCCTCTTTAAAAGGAAAACTTATGAATGTAATTTGTGTACCGATACATAGGTAGTGTATTGATACACACGTTAAGGGATGTACTGATACCCTAGAGTGAGTACCGATACATTGGATAAAGCCTATCGTGTATTTAATAAAATAACTTTAGTTGTATAAGAGTCTATACATGTTGTTTTCGATGATATTCCCCTTCCGAGGAAGGATTCTTGTGTGAATGATGATGTAGGTGTTATAAAAACAAATGACGTTAGACATGACGTTGGAGAACCATCATCAAAGGAAGAAACGAAAAATGAGGAAACTCATGATCCTCTTGAGAATCCAACCATTGAAGAAAGGGAAGTATCTTATCCAAGAGAGTACAACTATGTCAAGGATGGTGAAATTATAGGTGATCCATCCAAAGGGGTAACAACTCGATCTTCTCTTAGAAATATTTGTAATTATGTTGCATTTATCTCATGCATAGAGCCTAAAAATATTAAAGAAGCATTAAATGATGAACATTGGATTATGGCTATGCAAGAAGAGTTAAATCAATTTGAGAGAAGTAAAGTATGGACATTAGTTGAAATGCCTAGTAATAAATCTACTGTAGGTACTAGATGGGTATTTAGGAATAAGCTTGATGAGAGTGGTAATATAGTGAGAAACAAGGCTAGACTTGTTGCTCAAGGGTATACTCAAGAAGAGGGCATAGACTATGATGAAACATACGCTCCCATAGCTAGGATGGAAGCAATTAGAATGTTATTAGCATTTGCATGTTTCAATGAATTTAAATTATATCAAATGGATGTTAAAAGTGCATTTTTAAATGGTTTTATAAAAGAAGAAGTGTATGTGGAACAACCTCCAGGTTTTGAAGATTCAAATTTTTCGGATCATGTTTTAAAATTGACAAAAGCTCTTTATGGTTTAAAGCAAGCTCCTAGAGCTTGGTATGAAAGATTGTCAAATTTTTTAATTGAAAAAGGTTTTTCAAAAGGGAAGGTTGACACTACATTGTTTTTGAAGCATAAAGGTAAAGATTTATTAGTAGTTCAAATTTATGTTGATGATATAATATTTGGTTCTACTAATGATGTTCTTTGCCAAGAATTTTCTAAGCTAATGCAAAGTGAGTTTGAGATGAGCATGATGGGGGAGCTCTCATTTTTCTTGGGACTCCAAATCAAGCAAAGAAAAGATGGCATCTTCGTCAATCAAGCTAAGTACGTCAAAGATATGCTCAAGAAGTTTGGACTGGAAAATGGGAAACCTCATGACCCTCCAATGAGCTCTTCAACAAAGCTTGACTTAGATGAAGGAGGTAAATGTGTAGATGTTAAATTATATAGGTCAATGATTGGATCTCTACTTTATCTAACTGTAAGTAGACCGGATATTATGTTTAGTGTTTGCTTATGTGCTAGATTTCAATCATGTCCTAAGGAATCACATTTACTAGTTGTTAAGAGAATCTTTAGATACCTTAAGGACATTCCTAGTTTAGGACTTTGGTATCCTAGAGACTCTAGCTTTAGCTTGCATGCTTTTTCTGATGCGGATTATGGAGGATGCAAATTAGATAGGAAAAGCACCTCCGGTACTTGCCAATTCCTTGGAAATATGCTAATTTCTTGGTTTTCAAAGAAACAAAATTGTATTGCATTATCTACCACTGAAGCCGAATACATTCCAGCTGGTAGTTGCTGTGCATAAGTTTTATGGATGAAACAACAACTTTTTGATTATGGAATTGAAGTAGGTACCATTCCTATCAAGTGTGACAATACTAGTGCTATTTGTCTCACTAAAAATCCCATCCAACACTCTAGAACTAAGCACATTGAAATAAGACATCACTTCATTAGAGACCATGTCACTAAGGAAGATGTAGTTCTAGAATTTGTTGATACTTTGCACCAATTAGCAGATATCTTTACAAAACCTTTAGACAAGGAACGATTTTGGACACTTAGGAGAGAATTAGGTTTGACCAATCTATCTTCACTAAGTGTTTAAAATAATTTTAGCACTTTTAATAATAAATGAAAAATGCTTATAATAGTAATTTTTGATTGCATTCATTGCTATTAGTTAGGGGGAGTTTATGATTCTTATGAAAAATTAATTTTATGTTCAAATATCGTTTAAAGATTAATTGAATTGTTTGAAAATGATTAATTTTCAATATATGAGTTGCCAATACCACTAGAGGAAATTAATTTAGCATTTTGGGTGTTTAAAATCAGATTTTAGCATTTTGGTGCAGAGGGAATCGATCCCCCCTTGAGGGAACCGATTCCCCCTTTGAAGGGGAACCGATTCCCCCCACAGGGGAATCGATACCCCCTGGGGTTCTGGTTAAACACGGGCAGAACCCTTATTTTTGTTCAAAACCCTATATTTTCTTCCTTGCCGCCAAACTCTCTCCCTATCTCTATTCTTGCCTCAAATCATCGATTTTAATCGGAATTCACTTCAAATATCATCTCCTAAACTTGCAATCATCATTAAAATCGTGCAAACAACATCAAAATCCACTCAATCTCATCCTTCAAGGTAAAATTTTTTAAACTCCCTATTTTATTGATTTTGAACATAGGACTTGTTTTAATTAGTTCTAGGATGAACTTTAGATCGGGCATTGATTGTTTAGTGATTAGAAACTAGATATTACAACCAATTTCATCAAAAACACAAGAATTTTCCAAATTTTTTAAATTTTCGAAATTAAAAAAAATGTCAATTTTCAAATTATTGTGTTTTGATTAAATTATGTTGTTGTTATGAAAACTATACATATATTGTTTCTCAAAACCATATTTTTCAAAAGTTTTTTTAAAAAAAAAACTTTGCCCATTAGGATTGATTTAGAGAACCTTGAAATATTGATGACTCAATTGAGTTTTGGGATTGATTAAAATGCATACATGTGTTTTCTAAATTGTAGGCTATCAATTCCATTCCGATTTCCTAAACCATGTCAAATCCTAAACGTCCTAGGTCATCATCTAGTCGCTCACACCGTCAACCAAATCCACCTCCAAATCCTCCGCCTATTCCAATTTCTAATCCTAATCCCATTGATCCTAATTTGACTATCCAAAATTCGTGTTTCAATCATCCTGGTCCTAGAAATCATTGTTTTTGGTATTATCAATATTTCGACTCTTACAAAATCCGGGAAGAACGTATTCCTTCTCGTCAAGCTATGTTAGCTATCAATTTTAAATATCTTCCTCTTTTACAAGAGTGGAAATTTGATAAACTCTTTGACCTTGAACCCATCGTTTACCATAAACTTGTTCGTATTTTCTATTCTAATGCCGTTTGTGTTAAAAACCAAACTGAAACCGAAACCATAGGAATTCGTTCCTACCTCCTAGGACAATTCTTATATATTGACTCGGCTTACATAGCCAATACATTTGGACTAGATAATGATGGCATTTCAAATGAAAAACAGGTTTTAGGATCTCGTTATAAAAGAAAGGATAGTGCAAGTGTCTTAGACCTTCATGAACGTTTTCTTCATCTAATGATTTCTTGGTGGTTTCGACCATCCGGAGATCGTTATTCTACTCTTAGAGCCTTATATCTTTGGTGGTTACATTGTTTCGAAAATAATATTAAAATTAACCCACCTCAGATTATTTTTGTTGAAATTGTTGAAACCGTAAATCTTGTTCCTAACAAGAAACTATGTTCATCTCTTGTTTACGGTTGCATTTTGAGTAATCTGTTTTCCAAAGCTGGGCTTAGAGTCGGTCTAGATGCTGTTTTTCCCCTTAAGAAACAAATTAACCTTCTTTCCTTAATGAGAGCGGGATTGATTAAGGATAAGGAAACCGATGAATGGGTTCGATCTTCTACAAATACTCTAGGAGCTAGTTCTTCACAAGCTCCACCCGAAGCTGACGAAGATCTCGAGCTTGAGCAATTAATGCGAGACATCGATGAAGCCAAAGATGAGCCTGAGCAGCCCGACGAGCAGCCCGAAGAGCAAGCAGAACAAATGCATCAAATGCCTCCATATTTCCAATCCTTTATGGAGACATTCGATTTTCGATACGCTACCATGGATTCACGCTTTTCTTCTATAGAGTCCCACTTATCTACAATGGGAGCTCAATAATTAGAAATTCTTCGTGAGATGCGTGCAAACAATGAAGCAACTAACGCGCGTATTAATGACCTCACTAACGAAATGGTCGCTATGCAAGCTCGTTTTCCTCCTCCTGATCCTGATATGTGATCCTATGTTTTGCTTTGAACTCCAAACTTATTATTTTAACATTTTGAATATTTTGGAATGTTTGAATTTGTGGATTGATTGACTTTGAATTTGTTTGGATTTATGAATGGTTAGAAATTATCTATTTGGTGTGATTAAATTTATTCATTATTGAATCATTTACTTCATGATTAGATAAATGACCAATTTTGCCATTTCACATTAATTATGAATATTGATTATGAAACTAATGGCTAACGTTTCTCTTGCTTGTTATCTTAGCAGCTTATATTATATATAATCAATTGGCTAAATGATTTCAAAACCTTGTTTAAATTCTTTAAAATGTCTTTTTGATTTAACAAAAAGGGGGAGAAGGGTTAAATGTGTTTTTAAATGATAAATGGGAGAAGTGTTAAAGTAAGGGGGAGTAATTTCAAAACTTGATTTCAAAATCTTAAAATTACTAAAATGTTTTGTTATATCAAAAAGGGGGAGATTGTTGAAAACATTTTGATATTTCGATATAATAAATTAAGTTAAATGAATTTTAAGATTTTCCTAATGATTTTCTAAGTATATTCGATAGAATTATTCGAATATCAAAACATTACTCCAAATCTTTCAAAGATCATTTTTAATCCTTACTCAAAGTGTAAAATTAAGTTTTAAACTTAAAACAATTTCAAAATAATTTTACAAAGTATTTCGAACCATTTCAAAGCCAAAAATTCCAGATTTCTCAGAGGGAACCGATTCCCCCCCAAGGGGGTACCGATTCCCCCTGAATGGTTTGGCTCCGAGAATTCCAGTATGCTCGGAGGGAACCGATTCCCCCCAGGGGGTACCAATTCCCCCCTTGTATAACGGTCGAAATATTTGAATTTTACACTTAAGGAACCGATTCCCCATAGGGGGTATCGATTCCCCCACGCTCCAAACTGTTTTATTAATTGTTTTCACACTAAAACGACTATATTATTTTCTTTAATCATCCCCAATGTTCAGAAGTGATTCAAGGTGTATTTAAGCAAGCTTAGAAGCCATTGATAAAGAATAAGAAACATCAAGCAATTATAATCAAGAGAGAATCAAAGAGAAAGCATCAAACCTCAAGTTTGAGCATTTCAAGCCTATTTTTCATTCAATATTCATTTTGCTTTCAAGAACACTTATTGTGCTCAATTGTATTTATTCTTGAGTGTTCTTTCTTTGTTCTAGAATTGTGCAAACATATTTGCCTTATGAGGTTTTTCTTGTAAATTTACAAATTTGTATTTCTCTTTGAGAAAAGAGTGTTCTCAAGAATTGGGGTATATTCTTGAGGGAGTTGTAAGGTTATCTCTTTGGCCTCAAAAGAAAGAACAAATTATTGAATTTGTTGGAAAATCCTTAGTGTGGATAGCTAAGGTAGTGGACGTAGACTTTGGTTGATAAAGTCGAACCACTCTAAATCGCTGTGCAATTTCTTTCAATTTTCTACAAAAGCTTCCACAAAAATTTTTATTGCCAATTCACCCCCCTCTTGGCCGATTCAGTCAATCAATTAACTCAACAAAATAAAGTAATGATAAAGAACAAGTATCCTCTTTCGAGGATTTATGACTTGTTTGATCAATTGAAAGGTGCATTAGTGTTCTCTAAGATAGACCTGAGGTCGGGGTACCATCAGTTAAACATCGAGAAGGATGATATTTCAAAGACAACTTTTCGGACTCGGTATGGACACTACGAATTCATGGTATTGCCATTTGGATTGACTAACGCTCTGACAACATTTATGAACTTAATTAACAGAGTATTCCAACCTTACTTGGATCAATTCGTTGTGGTATTTATAGATGATATATTAGTGTACTTCAAGTCAAGAGAGGAACATGATGCTCATCTTCGAGTGGTTCTTCAGATACTTCGTGAAAAAAATTGTATGTGAAGCTATCCAAATGCAAATTTTGGTTAGCTGAGATTGTTTTCCTTGGTCATATAGTCTATGCGGAAGGCATAAGAGTAGATCCCAAAAAAATTCAAGCCATAGTGGATTGGCAACCCCAAAGAATGTTACGAAACTTCAAAGCTTCTTGGGGCTTCCTGGTTATTATAGGCGGTTTGTGAAGAAGTTCTTAATATTAGCTCTACCGCTAACTAAGTTGTTACGTAAGGATTTATCTTTTGTTTGGACGGGAAAATGCTAAGAAAGTTCTAAAATGCTAAAGAGAATAGTAACGGAGGCCCCAGTGCTTGTGCAACTTGAGTCAGGTAAAGATTATGTCATTTTCAGTGATCATCCCATAATGGGTTAGGATGTGTGCTGATGCAAGAAGAGAAAGTGGTGGCTTATGCCTCGAGATAGCTGAAGAATCATGAGAGAAATTACCCAAAACATGATTTGGAATTGGAAGCAGTAGTGTTTGCTATTAAAATTTAGTGCCATTATCTATACGGTAAGCGTTGCATTTTTACACGGATAACAAAAGTTTAAAGTACTCGCTGACTCAGAAAGAATTGAATTTGAGACAGAGAAGATGGATTGAGCTCCTAAAAGATTATGATTTGATTATTGATTATCATCCTGGAAAGGCTAATGTTGTAGATAATGCGCTCAGTCGAAAGACTTTTGCAACTCTACGGACTTTAGATACGCATATGTCTTTAAAGGAAGATGGTGCCTTGATTATTGAACTTAAGTTAAAGCCGATGCTTTTGGATCGGGTAAAAGAGCTGCAAGGTCGATATGAGAAATGCTTGGTGAAAATGGTGCAAATTGAAAAAGAAGAGGCCAAAGACTTTGAAATAAGAGTCGACGGATGTTTAAATTATCGGGGAAGAATTTGTATTCCCGATAATGATGAATTGAAGAAAGATATTCTTTACGAGGCACATTATATCCCTTTGACGATGCACCCAGGCACGAATAATATGTATCAGGACTTGAAGAGTCGTTATTGGTGGCCTGGTATGAAAAAAGTTGTAACGGAGTTTATGGAAAAATGTTTAACATGTCAGCAAGTGAAGGCTAAACATCAAGTGCCTTCCGGATTGCTACAACTGATAACCATTCCTGAGTGGAAGTGAGAGCGAGTTACAATGGATTTTGCTTCGATGTTACCTTTTTCACCAGGTAAAAAGGACTCGATATGGGTAATAGTGGACAGATTGACCAAGACGACTCATTTTATTCCAGTTCGAGTAGACTACTCGATGGAGAAGTATGTGGATTTATATAAAAAAAAAGAGATAGTTAGACTGCATGGAGAGCCTATATCGATAGTGTCCGATCGAGACCCATGGTTTATTTCAAGATTCTTGAAGTCTTTACATGAGGCATTGGTACTCTATTGAAATTTAGTACAACTTTTCTTCCACAGACAGCTGGGCAGTCAGAACGAGCTATTCAAATATTAGAAGATATACTAAGGGCATGTGTGATTGAATTTAAAGGATCATAGGAAAAGTATTTGCCTTTAGCGGAATTTGCGTATAAATATAGTTACCAATCGAGTATTAAGATGGCCCGGTATGAAGCTTTTTATGGGAGGAAGTGCAGAACACCATTAAATTGGTTTGAATTAAAAGATCGAGACCTAATTGACCCAGATTTGTTGAAAGAAATAGAGGAAAAAGTGAAAATTATCTAGAGTAATCTAAACATAACCTCCGATCTCTAGAAGTCTTATACTGATTTAAAAAGAAAGGAAATCAAATTTCAAGTGGGGGACAAAGAATTTCTGAAAGTATCGCCCTGGAAGAAGGTATTACGTTTTGGGTGAAAAGGAAACCTAAGTCCGAGATTCATTGGACCTTATGAGATCTTAAAAAGGGTCAGACCCGTAGCTTATCAATTAGCTTTTCCTCGAGATATGGACAAGATCCATAATGTTTTCCATGTATCGATGCTTAGAAGCTACAGATCAGATCCATCCCATATCATCACGCCTGAATAGATAGAAATCTGACCATATTAAACTTATGAGGAAGAACTAATAAGGATCTTAACTAAAGAAAACAAAGAATTGCGTAACAAAAGGATTCCGTTAGTAAAAGTTCTCTGGCAGAATCAAAAGATAGAAGAGGCTACTTGGGAAAGAGATGAGGACATGGCAAAGCAGTTTTCATTCCTCTTCCTTTCAGGTGCTTCTTTAAATTCGAGGAAAAATTTTATTAAGGGGGAGAATTATAATGCCCCAAATATCGAACCAGGAATTTAGTGAAAAGTTTTAAAATTTGAGGATTAATTTGATTAAATGATAAAAGATAAGAAAATGATTTGGAATAGTGTTTTAGACTAAATTGTAACAATAGATGAATAAAGAGGGCATTTTGGTCATTTAAAGGAAAAATGAATTTAAAATTCATTCTTAATAAGGTATTAAAGTAAAGGGGAAGAGGAGAAAGTAAGTTACCTAAAACTATCTCTTTTCTTCCTCTTTCCCGTGGAAAAACTCTCCTCCATAGCTAAAGGTAAGATTTTATTTGGCTAGTTTTTTCTTTCATTTTTGGTTAGTTTTTGAAGAATTAAATATCATAGAGGCTTAAGGAAGGGTTAAATAAAGTCAAAACTAAGAGATGAAAGAAATATTGGAGAATTAAGAAAATGGGTTTTAGAGTGATATGCTAAGATATGAGTTTTTATTGATGTTTACTAGTATATTTGACTTGTCAAAGAAGTAAATGAGACATTACAAGCATTGGATAAGTTTAAAAACATGTTAGAAAAATTGGGGTGATTCTTATATTGAAATGTTCTTGAGAGAATTGTGATGTTTTAAGAAACTAAATGAAGGAAAATTAGTAGGGATAAGTAAAGAAGAATTTAATAGTATTGTTGGGTGTAAACATATGGAAATTTGACCAAATTTGGGTAAGCATCATGCTGAAAAATGGAAAATCTAGGAAAGGTATCGATACTGATAGAACATTACCATACTATAGGATTAAAATTTGAAGAATCAGTCGAGCAGTATCGATACTGATGCAAGTAGTATCGATACCGAGAGGAGAATCGATACTATGAGGAAGGTACCGATACCATTGATAACAGAATGCAGAAATGATATCGATATCGTAATAGAGTATCGGTACCATAGTATAGTAGTATCGATACCATGGTAGGGGTATCGATACTATTGAGTCAGAAATTGTAAGATAGGTTGAGATTGTTACAAAAAATTTAATAATAGTACTTTTGAGTATTGTTTAAGTGTAAATATTAGGGGATGTACTAAAAATTGATATTATACGTTTTTTAAAAGGATGCTTGATTAGATCGAAATCAAGCTCCCAAGTTAAGCAAAACGAAGGGCAAAGGCAAAGTAGCTGAGTATTCAGATTTGCGTTTTGGGATATAATAGTGAGGCAAGCTAGGTGAGTTCATTGTATTATGTACATATATGTGATGATAGTCATAGATGTTTGATTTCTTAAAATATGTATGGTGATTACCAAATGGCATCATGTGTGCAAAACTAAGAAATTCATAATGAGTTATGAATTTCCATATGGGCACTAAGTGTGCAACTCACAGAAATCATCATATGTTGATGAACAACTGTTTCGGCACTATGTGTGCAACTCACAGAATTCATCATATGTTGATGAACAACCGTTTCGGCACTATGTGTGCAACTCACGTAATTCATCATATGTTGATGAACAACCATTTTGACACTATGTGCGCAACTCACGAAATTCATTATATGTTCATTAATAACCATTTCGACACTATGTGTGCAACTTACGGAATTCATCATATGTTGATGAACAACCGTTTCGGCACTATATGTGCAACCCACAAAATTCATAATATGTTTATGAATGACCGTATAGGCACTACGTGTGCATTTTAACGAAATGATAATAACTTGAAAATAATGAATTGGTATTTGATTGATATGAAATAATGATATCATGATTTCATCGTACTATTAGTCTTGCCTCACTAAGTAAATACTTAACGTGTGTTGATTTCACGCGTAGGTTATAATACAAGCGAAGTAAGGAGATCATCGAACATCAAAGCAAGTGTCGCCTCCTCAGTAACAGTACGATATTCATGTCCACTTTTGATATATTTAGTTGGCATGTAATAGATTTAGAAAAAATGCTCTGAAAAACAATTGATTTAACATGATGTAAAATGGTGAAGTGCTAGAATTTTTTTTATCTATTTAAGTTTAATTCATGTTTTATTATTAGTAAATTAAATTGTTTTATAAAAAGGAACAAAATTTTACGGGTCTTCAAATGTGGAACTATTTTAATTGTGATGTAACATATGTATCTCGTGTACGGAAAGGTATACGGGAGGTGGGTGTTACATAGTTAGTTTACAACAAGGATTCCTCCACACCTATAAAGGAGGCTCCTCCCACCATTCTAAACATTAAGTGTTCTTCTTTATTATTCAATACAACGAGCGATCATTTTCACAAAAGCTGATAGCCTTATGTCTTCGATGCTTTTTTCCTTTTAAGTTCTTTGAGTTCTTTATAGGAAGATCTTCACACTCCAGTTTGCTTTCTCATTGTGTTTAGGAGGACTGGTTAAAGACCTATTGTTGAGTTCACCTTTTCATTGCAACTAGGAGGGTTCGATAGGACAATATCTATATATTTTCATCTTTCATGATCATCATCTTCCTTATTCCATCATCATACTACTCACTACCACAAACCCTATAGTTTATGTTAAGTATTATACTACCAAGGGTAAATTTTCAAATCACTTTTTACAAAGATCCGACTGTCAGAAATTTGATTTGTCTTCTCCATTACAATCTTTATCTCGTTATCTTTCCAACGATCATACATTAATCAAAATCCAACATTAATTCATCCTTTCCTCTCACTTTTAAAGGATATAAGCTTAATCATTTATTACATTTTTTGTCTTTTAGTTGTTTTTCTTACCTTTGTCTTATTTTCCTTAATTTTTGTCATTACCCTTGTTTTCTCATCCTAATCTTTGTTTCCCTTGTCTTAAAATCAGTAATATAAATCCCTAATCCAAACCTTAATCTTAATATCTGATTCTTTTATCGAGTCTAGAGCTTTCTAGGTTTGATTCTTCAATGACGAGCAACATTCATCATCCGCTGCCGCTTCTCTATCATATAGGCTTCCTGAATGCCCCTACTAATGACCTGCACATGAAAATCAATTCCGAGCGCTGAGCTCACTAGCCTGGTGCCACACTAACAATTAAACCATACCAAATATACTTATTAAATGCTCATGCTGTCAAGCACAATAAAAGAGTGAGTATACTTGTATACTTCACACTATACTCGGGTAGACATCATGGTGTGGTTAGAGGGTTACACATCTCGAGAGACACACCTCTCTAGTCCACATTTAAAGGAGATAAACTTAATCATTCATTATATTTTTTTGTCTTTTAGTTATTTTCTTACCTTTATCTTATTTTCCTTAATTGTTTTCATTACCATTGTTTTATTATCCTAATCTTTGTTTCCCTTATCTTAACATCAGCAACTCAAAACCCTAATACAAATCCCCTCTTGTCAACCACATCTTCCTCTCTTACTCTCGTCCTTTGATTAAGTCTAGAGCTTTCTAGGTTTGATTCTTTGATGACGATCAACTTTCATCATTCGCTTCTATTTCTCTATCAGATAGGCTCCCTGAATTCTCCTCTTAATGACCTGCGCACAAAAATAAATTTCGAACACTGAGGTCACTAGCCCAGTGCCACACTGACAACTAAACCATACTAAAGGTGCTCATTAAATGATCATGTATTTAAGTACAATAAAAGAGTGAGTATACTTGTATACTTCACACTATACTCAGGTAGACATCATGGTGTGGTTAGAAGGTTACACATCTCAGGAAACACACCTCTCTAGTCCACCAGGGATGAGGTCTGAAATATCTTCATCGGATACAACACCCAACTAACCCATCCCTCGTGGATGTTTAGGCCTCGAGTCCTAGTTAGTCTTGAGTGTAACGCACACTACCTAAGGATATCCAGACTTTATAAACTTTGTTGCTAACTTCCTCTTCTAAAGTAACTCGAGTGTCCTGATCATTTTCTCAAGCATCAACCAAGGTTAGTTTTATGTTTACCTAATTGATATTGTTTCTAGTTGTAATTGCATACAATTCTTGGTTTCTTGGGTCCCTCAAATCATAACCTCTCATTCACTTGAACTTCTTACCCAAATATTTCTGATGTTACTGATACTCGCCCTTGAATATCGATAACGAGCTAAAAATGGTGGGTAGTATCGATACTGTCCAGCTAGTGTATCAATACTCTTCGAGTACCGATACTAAAATTGGCTACAAGTTTTGAAAAATACCCCCACTATTGATAATCCTATGGGGAGTATCGATACTCTACCCATGGTATCGATATCAATGAAAACGTATTGATATTTCCACACTAAAATTCCCTCATTTTGTTCCTTATAAGAACAATATCGATATTGATTCTCCAATAATAATACCCAAACCTAAAATTGTCTTGTTTGGGCATAAATTTGACTCCTAAAATTACCCAAGATGTCCTACTGAGGTCCCCCAACATTTGTAAAGTCTTATGTATACATTAAAGGATCATAATAGGTCTTTAAACATTCTAAAAGAATAATTTCATGAATCTACCATGAATGTTTCATAACTCAAACTCTCTAGCTAGATGCATTCTAATGATTAACAATTGTTATGAAGGAGATGTAAATGTGTTACCTTAACTTCCTAGTTGCTAAAAACTCACTCAAATCACCTAAAGGTCAGTTCTTCTTTCCTTTTTGTCTTAGAGTTTTCTCTCACCTCTTTCACTAATAAAAAAGGCAAATGAGTTACCAACTCATTTAGAATCTTGGATTGAAGTCTAGGACATTTCCTAACACTTTATTCCACTAAAAATAAGCTAGAAACATTTGGTTCCTTAAATCCCCACTAAAACCCGTTTCATGAAACTATGGCCAAAATTTGCATTTAAGGGCTTGAATTGAAGCTCTTGGGATGAAGATTTCATTTCTTACCTTAGAATTCTTGAATAGACTTGAAGAACTACAAATTTTAAATCTTTGCTTAGTGTTTGGAGATGAAGGAAAGAGAATGAAATAAAACAAATGAAATGGTGAAGCAAAAGAGAGGAGCAGGCGTGAGATCGCCCAAAATTAATGTATTTTTAGCTTTTGTTTCAAAAAAGGGTACAATTGCACTTTTAGTCCTCTTTCTCCCTAATATTAAAAATACCCTTTTTAACCTAAATCGCGCCCCTCACCAAGCCTAATCTACAACCCAAATGGGCCTAGCTCTCTTAAAAGGTAATTTAGGCTCGCCTAACTATCTCAAGTCAATCCGAAACTCTTAACCCAAGATTTGAGTGTTATAGTTTCTAATCATAAACAACTAGTTGATGTACTCACCAAGTTCATTCAAAGAACCACCTTTTATGAGCTCACATCCAAGCTGAGACTCTATAATGTATACTCACCAGCTTGAGGGGGAGTTTAGATTATAGATGCTGATATATTTGTTAGTTAGTAATTTAAAATCTTAGTATTATATACCCAAATGATATGATGTTATCTTATCTCTAAATTAGTGCTTTTACAAGAATTTTACTTTGCTTAGGATTGTGGCTCTAGAGCTCCATAAATTATGAAGAATTCTTTTTTATTCAATTGAAATAAGATCCGAGAAAACTCTTCTTCTTTAAACTCATACTTTATATATATATATATATATATATATATATATATATATATATATATATATATATATATATATATATATATATATATATATATATATTACAAACTTCATTTTATAGACTTGAAATATTATATTATTTTATTGATAAAGAAATATTGCTCACTTATTTTTTATAATCAAATGATGTATAACTTTTTTAGGACTTTTTTGGGGATAAGTATGTGACTGAGATCTAGCCAGAACGTAAGGGAGGATCTATAAGGTTACATTTAATGGTATCAAAGCTTTTGGTTTTAAAAATATAACGACCCAAATTTTGAGTTAACATTAAAGTGTTGACCTAAAGTTTAAATAAATGAAATAGATATAGTATGGAGGTCATTTGGTTCAAATTTAAGTTCAATCGGGTGAGGAATCAATCTAAATTGAGATAAAAAAAAAAGAGGATTTTTAAGTTTAGAGAAAAGAGGAATGACCAAATATGAAACTAGACCCTTGGTTGATAAAAAGGATAATATCATTTAATTTTTGGTGAGGTCGTCAGTGAAAAGAATGGTAAAAGCTTAACACCCTTTTCTCATATTTCTCTTTATTTTGTCTTTTATTTCATCTACTTGTTTCTCTCTTTATTTCTCCATCAAAGCAATATCTAGAAGAAATACTTCATCTTTCCTCATTATCGTCCTTTAATATGAAATTTTAAGGTGAGATTCATGATCTAGAGATCATGATTTTCAAGTTGATCTCATCATCTTCTTCAATGGTGTTCTTGAGCTTGCTTAAAGTTTTTGAAGGGTTTAAGCTTCAGGAGCTATCTCCTATAATTTCTATAAGAATTTCTAGCATGTTGTGATTGTTGTTTTTGTGTTAGAAACATTGTGGGAGCTTGGGATATTTTGAAGAATGGTGCAAGAACTCCCAATAATAAAAATCAATAAGATTTGGTTATAAGAGTGTAAGAGGTATTTCAGTTTTACGCCATTTACATAAGTTTTGCTTACTTGTATGAGGTTTTAAAGCATGTGGGAACTTTTTTTCTTGAAAATGATCGTGGATGTTTGTGATGCTAAATGGGTGTAAAATGGTGTATAATAACTCCTACAAACTTTAATATCCAACTTAGGCCTTAAAAACCAGTGTTTGGGTGAGTTAAAAAGTGTTTCTCGTGTGAGACAAAGTATTTCTAGGATTGAGTATCAATACTAGATGAACTTGTATTGATATTGTTAATATTTTGGGTAAAATATGGGTTCTCTAGATAGTGGTATCAATACTAGATAAAATGGTATCGATACCAGGGTAATTTTCCAAACATAAAAGATAAATTCAATATTGATACCCATATGTTGGTATTAATATTGAGGGTTTAATATAGATACCAAATGATGTTGTATAAAGAATAAACACTAGGTATATATACCAGAGGCTTGGTATTAAAACTTAAAGTGGTTGTATGGACTTTGAGTTTATTTTAGGTAGTGGTACTTAAGAGGAAATATTGATAACCTATGTGCTAGTATCAATACCCATGTAGAGGTATCAATACCATCAATGATATTTGATTATTGGACTTTGAGATGTTGAATAGACTCGATAACAAGGAATCTAATAACAATTGGGATAGAGCATTTAGCTTGAAAGTGGTAGCTTAAGGATGAGAACCCAATAATAGGTGATTAGTAGAAATATGAATGGTTATAAAAGTGAAATCGAACATGTAACTCTCGAAGTGATAGCTCGATTAGCAATATGATTAAATAATGAGATAATATTCAAGCAAGGAGTCTAAAAATGTTAAAATGAGTTAGTAACGAGAATAATAATGATAATCGAATAATAATATGAATGACTAATAACGGGATGGTTAATGATGTATAATCAGACTTTTAGATGTATAGTGAGAGCTTGATAAAGAAAAGTCGATAACAACATTGTGATTATACATTAATTGTATAATATTAAGGTTATAGACCCAATATATATTCATGCCCAAGCCCTTAGTTACGAACTAAGGGAAGCATGAGACTTACACCATTGTTATGACAATGTGCTTTGTGTGATAATCATAACAACCTTATATGGTAATATTCCATCAGATTTATGCATTTATTTGACACTTAGGAAACGACGAGGACACCTGAATTACCTGTGTATGATGATCATTTATTGTGTATGATGAATGTATTAGATGAGTTATCCAAATATCTTAAGATTCATGTTGAGGCACTCAAAGTATGTTAGTTGGATGTTACTTTAATGTTGGTGTGACCTAGACTTATTCATATGCTCTAGAGGAGTAGACTAGCCTAGTGTTCGTTCTTAATGTAGATGTGACCTAGGTCTCACCCAAGAGTTATTGGCCATATGGGGCCACAAGATCTATGTTCTTGATGCATATATGACCTGTGTCTCATCCAAAGTACTTATGTTAGTGGGCTAGATGAATGTGAGTTATATGATGCTATGGCAACCTTAGACAACACTATGATGTCTATTCATGTGTTGTAGATGAGTTTTTGGTGCACATGTGACTCGAACCTCATCACTGATGTTGTTGTATTAATATGATATTGATATACATTGGATAAATGACTAGATAATATTGATGACATTTTTAGTATGTTTCTCTGGCTATACATGTTTATGTATTTATGTTATGAATGTATGAAGTATAATAGAGTTATCGTTTGGAACTGAGCTTGTTAGCTCAACGTTTTGAATGTGTTTTTATTCACAAGTTAAAGGTTACGTAGAACATGATAGACGATGATATCATCGAAAGAGTCTCAGTAGACTAAAGAGTATAATGATGACTACTTAGTGGGCATATAGAGGTAATGATTTGAAAAAAAATATTCAACTTGTAATATTTTATTTATGTATTTACGTATTGAGTTTTTAAATTGGGCCAGGCTTTTAGATATTGTTATAGTTTCCTACTTTTTGTAAACGTTTTAAAAGCTGAGTATGTTTTTAAAAGTGGTTAGTAACTTTGAAAATTATGTGTAACACTCGAATTCAAGGGATTAGGATGTTACAAAAACACTTGAACTATACATAAGTCATAAATATTATATCCATTCTAAAGATATTTTCTCGTACAACAAAAATAATTTTAAGGAGAAAGAAAAAAAAATTATCAAATATTATGTCACCTTATTTTATGATTTTGAAATGGAATCAATACTCTAATACCAATTTTGATATTAGATTTAATCTTCTAGTGCATATCCTTATAGATTTATCAGATAAATTCCAATCATGGGCGTAGGTTATTTGTGATTGTGGTCGAACGATACGATCTTTTTCTTTTATGAATGATATTTTAATAACATTAAATCTTCTTTTACCTCAAGTAGTTCTCACGCTCCACTAGTGACTTGTCAAGCTTCTCAAAATTATCTAATTTCATCATATAAAGACCAGTTGACACAGAAGACGTGGATATTGAGATCACCAATGATATCATAAATAGTTATTTTTTTACATATTCTAGAAAGTAACAAAGCTTCTGATAATATGCTCGTTATCACAATATCTTAGACCCCTACATGTTGAGATAGTGACTTTGAGAGTGTCATCGGAGGAATATCCAACTAATGTTGAGGTTTTTGAAGAATATTAAGAGGATCATAGATGGGATGAAATTTCAGCATCGGTTGAGACTCAAAATGAATAGTCTCGATATTGAAGAAGGAAGCATAAATTATATGGTGATAATCGATGGTGAGAAGTGTCCCAACAGACCTCTTGACTTGGGACTTCTCAAAGGAATACCTATAGAGTTGCTATAACAAAGAGTGTTAGCATATTGAGTAAGCAACAATGGTGCTCGTACTGCGTATGCACGGTGTATAAATGTTTAGCTTGCATGGTGTTGTTAGTAAAGTAGTTAGGAGCTTCTTGAAGCTGTTAGTGGCAGTTAGGGTTGTTAGTATCAGTTGCGAAGTTTTTTAGGCTTATATTAGACATTATAAGTTGTATATAAACAGCACAAGTTTGTATTCCATACACAGTTCTTTTCACAATCAATATACAAGTGTTATACTTTCTTACTTGTTGCTCATCTCTTTTTCATGTTCACAGTGCCATTCATGGCCCCTTTCTCACATGGTATCATTCACCAAAGATCCTTACGTCATCTTTCTTTTGTTGTTTCCATTTTGTTCTTTGATCGGGTTCTTCAATCGCTTCGAAGTTTCCTTCGTTGTTTTCTTGGCTCTTATTGGTTGTTTTCTTGGTTTGTATGATTTCTTGTTTCCCATCTCTTCTTCATTCTGGTTTCTTTATTTTTTGGGGTTTTTCTTGGGAGCGTTTTGGTGTTTTTTCTTGGTTCCTTTTCTTGGTTTGGTTGCAATGGTTGGTCTGGATTCCATTGGTGTTCAACAGATTCCTAAACAAGACATTATTAAGCTCACTGAGCATATGTATCTTTTATGGAAACACCATGTTACTCTGGTGATTGATGCTTATGGTCTACTTCGGTATATCTCCAACACTGCTGATGTTCCACGAGAATTTGTTACTGATGGGAAACGTGTTGAAAATTCAGCGTTTGTGCTCTTTCGGCAACAGCATAAACTGTTAGCTTCTTGGATTTTAACCACTGTGAGCATGGACGTCTTACCCCATTTGACGGGTCTCACATCGTTATTAGCCATATGGAATACCATTTCTTGGCTTCTTGAAAGATTAAGCTCTCGAGATGTTGTTTCTTGGACTTCTATTATTTCAGGTTCTGTGCTACGTGGATCCATGCATGAAGCGCTTCTGGCTTTCTTTAAGATGTAAGAAGATGGGGTTGTACCCAACGAGGTGATAATTATGAGCAGTTTACATGCATGTTCCTTCATTGGACGACTAAGGATATTATAGTACGTTCATACCTTAGTTTCAAAATTGGGGTGTCATCAACATGAACTTGTATTGAATTCTATAGCTGAGACATTTGTGATTTCATCTACACGTCCGATTCAAGTCGAACGGAAGGAAGCATCGGCACTTCTGATTCAAGTCAAACGGAAGGAGGCGCCGGCACTTCTGATTCAAGTCAAACGGAATGAGGCATCGGTACTTTCGATTCAAGACGAATGAAAGGAGGCATCAACACTTCCGATTCAAGAGGAACGGAAGGAGGCATCGGCACTTCCGATTCAAGTCGAACAGAAGGAAACATCGGCACTTCCGATTTATGTCGAACGGAAGGAAGCATCGGCACTTCTGATTCAAGTCGAATGGAAGGAAGCATCGGCACTTCCGATTCAAGTCGAACAGAAGGATGTAGCGCACTTTCATTTCAAGTGTTCATCTTTTCATCAAGAAGCGCACTTTCGAGAGAAGATTGGATTTCATGGATGTTCAAGTTCAGAAGAGCAGAAGAAGAAGAAGTAGAGGGAATGTTAGCATATTGAGTCAGCAACAATGGTGCCCGTACTGTGTATGCACTGCGTATGAATGATTAGCTTGCATGGTGTTGTTAGTAAAGTAGTTAGGAGCTTCTTGAAGCTGTTAATGGCAATTAGGGCTGTTAGTATAGTTGTGAAGTTTGTTAGGCTTATATTAGATATTATAAGTTGTATATAAACATCAGAAGTTTGTATTCCATACACAGTTCTTTTCACAATCAATATACAAGTGTTATACTTTCTTACTTGCTGCTCATCTCTTTTTCATGTTCACATTACCATTCATGGCCCCTTTCTCACATGGTATCATTCGCCAAAGATCCTTATGTCATATTTCTTCCGTTGTTTCCATTTTGTTCTTTGATCGGGTTCTTCAATCGTTTCGAAGTTTCCTTCGTTGTTTTCTTGTCTCTTGCTGGTTGTTTTCTTGGTTTGTATGATTTCTTGTTTCCCATCTCTCCTTCGTTCTGGTTTTTTTATTTTTTGGGGTTTTTCTTAAGAGCGTTTTGGTGTTTTTTCTTGGTTCCTTTTCTTGGTGTGGTTGCAATGGTTGGTCTGGATTCCATTGGTGTTCAACAGATTCCTAAACAAGACATTGTTAAGCTCACTGAGCATACGTATCTTGTATGGAAACACCAGGTTACTCTGGTGATTGATGCTTATGGTCTACTTCGGTATATCTCCAACACTGCTGATGTTCTAGGAGAATTTGTTACTGATGGGTAACATGTTGAAAATTCAGTGTTTGTGCTCTTTCGGCAACAGGACAAAATGTTAGCTTCTTGGATTTTAACCACTGTGAGCATGGACGTCTTACCCCATTTGACGGGTCTCACATCGTCATTAGCCATATGGACATTTCTCGGCTTCTTGAAAGATTAAGCTCCTTAGATGTTGTTTCTTGGACTTCTATTATTTCAGGTTCTGTACTACGTGGATCCATGCATGAAGCGCTTCTGGCTTTCTTTAAGATGCAAGAAGATGGGGTTGCACCCAACGAGGTGACAATTATGAGCAGTTTACATGCATGTTCCTTAATTGGACGACTAAGGATATTGCAGTGGGTTCATGCATTTGTTTCAAAATTGGGGTGTCATCAACATGAACTTGTATTGAATTCTATAGCTGAGACATTTTTGATTTCATCTACACGTCCGATTCAAGTCGAACGGAAGGAAGCATCGGAACTTCTGATTCAAGTCGAACGGAATGAGGCATCGGTACTTCCGATTCAAGTCGAACGGAAGGAGGCATCGGCACTTCTGATTCAAGAGGAACGGAAGGAGGCATCGGCACTTCCTATTCAAGTCGAACGGAAGGAAGCATCGGCACTTTCGATTCAAGTCGAATGGAAGGAAGCATCGGCACTTCCGATTCAAGTCGAACAGAAGGATGTAGCGCACTTTCATTTCAAGTGTTCCTCTTTTCATCAAGAAGCGCACTTTTGAGAGAAGATTGGATTTCATGGATGTTCAAGTTCAGAAGAGCAGAAGAAGAAAAAGTAGAGGGAATGTTAGCATATTGAGTCTGCAATAATGGTGTTCGTACTGCGTATGCACTGCGTATGAATGATTAGCTTGCATGGTGTTGTTAGTAAAGTAGTTAGGAGCTTCTTGAAGCTGTTAGTGGCAGTTAGGGCTGTTAGTATCAGTTGTGAAGTTTGTTAGGCTTATATTAGACATTATAAGTTGTATATAAACAACAGAAGTTTGTATTCCATACACAATTCTTTTCATAATCAATATACAAGTGTTATACTTTCTTACTTGCTGCTCATCTCTTTTTCATGTTCACAATGCCATTCATGGCCCCTTTCTCACATGGTATTATTCGCCAAAGATCCTTACGTCATCTTTCTTCCGTTGTTTCCATTTTGTTCTTTGATCGGGTTCTTCAATCGCTTTGAAGTTTCCTTCGTTGTTTTCTTGTCTCTTGCTGGTTGTTTTCTTGGTTTGTATGATTTCTTTTTTCCCATCTCTCTTTTGATCTGGTTTCTTTATTTTTTGGGGGTTTTCTTGGAAGCGTTTTGGTTTTTTTTTCTTGGTTTTTTTTCTTGGTTTGGTTTCAATGGTTGGTCTGGATTCCATTGGTGTTCAACAGATTCCTAAACAAGACATTGTTAAGCTCACTGAGCATACGTATCTTTTATGAAAACTCCAGGTTACTCTGGTGATTGATGCTTATGGTCTACTTCGGTATATCTCCAACACTGCTGATGTTCCAAGAGAATTTGTTACTGATGGGCAACGTGTTGAAAATTCAGTGTTTGTGCTCTTTCGGCAACAGGACAAACTGTTAGCTTCTTGGATTTTAACCACTGTGAGCATGGACGTCTTACCCCATTTGACGGGTCTCACATCGTCATTAGCCATATGGAATACCATTTCTCGGCTTCTTGAAAGATTAAGCTCCCGAGATGTTATTTCTTGGACTTCTATTATTTCAGGTTCTATGCTACGTGGATCCATGCATGAAGCGCTTCTGGCTTTCTTTAAGATGCAAGAAGATGGGGTTGCACCCAATGAGGTGACAATTATGAGCAGTTTACATGCATGTTCCTTCATTGGACGACTAAGGATATTGCAGTGGGTTCATGCCTTAGTTTCAAAATTGGGGTGTCATTAACATGAACTTGTATTAAATTCTATAGCTGAGACGTTTGTGATTTCATCTACACATCCGATTCAAGTCGAACGGAAGGAAGCATCGACACTTCCGATTCAAGTCGAACGGAAGGAGGCATCGGCACTTCCGATTCAAGAGGAACGGAAGGAGTTATCGGCACTTCCGATTCAAGTCGAACGGAAGGAAGCATCGGCACTTTCGATTCAAGTTGAACGGAAGGAAGCATCGGCACTTCCGATTCAAGTCGAACGGAAGGATGTAGCGCACTTTCATTTAAGTGTTTTTCTTTTCATCAAGAAGCGCACTTTCGGGAGAAGATTGAATTTCATGGATGTTCAAGTTCAGAAGAGCAAAAGAAGAAGAAGTAGAGGGAATGTTAGCATATTGAGTCAGCAACAATGGTGCCTGTATTGCGTATGCACTGCATATGAATGATTAGCTTGCATGGTGTTGTTAGTAAAGTAGTTAGGAGCTTTTTGAAGCTGTTAGTTGTAGTTAGGGCTGTTAGTATCAGTTGTGAAGTTTGTTAGGCTTATATTAGATATTATAAGTTGTATATAAACAGCAGAAGTTTGTATTCCATACACAGTTCTTTTCACAATCAATATACAAGTGTTATACTTTCTTACTTGCTGCTCATCTCTTTTTCATGTTCACAGTGCCATTCATGGCCCCTTTCTCACAAAGAGAAATTCAAGTAGGAACAACGTTAGAAGTTTAAGGATATAGAAGTGTCATGATAGGTATGTTACCGATTATGAGACTAAGTTCACGAGACTAAGCCATTATATTGCTTAGTCACTTGTTATCGAGAAGGATCCATACACCAAGTTTGAGAAGGTATTAAAGAATAAAATTTAAAAAGTAACTTGATATCTATCATGAGACAGTATTAGACTTGTAACATTATATGCTCTGGTTATTCTAGTTGTAATCCAAATTTGTTCTTACAAATTATCTCTATTACTTATATGTGAATATTATGAAATAGGTTATTTTTGTAAGTGTAGAAAAAAGATTGATACTTGTTCTCCTTATGAATATGGTGAGCACTTCTTGAGAGAATGTCCGCAAGCAACTCAGATCTTCCAAACTCTCATTCAAACACATGTTTAAACTTGCACTATAATTCAAACTCCAATTAAGGGATCACGATCAAGTTATGACATTTGAGTTTACTTTTGAATATGTTAATAAGATTTAATTATTTCAGTGTAGGCCTAACCTGGTTAACTCATGATGATTTATTTAGTCAGACATTATTGAACATTTCGATTGAAAGATTGTTACAATTTATAATCTTGTAAGCGAACCTATAGTACTGGACAAGATATATAGGAGATATCCCCTAGAGATTCAATGATAGATCTTCTTAGTTAACTTACTAAATTTGTTGTTAGAAGAGTTTGATTTTATTTTTGGTGTGTATTCATTGTCGGACAATTGAGTTGATCTAGATTGAGAAATTAAGAGAGTTGTTATGAAGACTTTTGATGATAGGAGAGTAACGACGATCAATGTCATAAATTCCTAGCCAATATTTTATTTATTATGATTGAAAAGAAGACGATCAAGAAGAATTTCAGAGTATTTTCTGGTTTAACTTGTACAGTATAAGTTTCAAATATGATATCCAGTGAATCCGAATTGTTATAGAACTTTTTAATGTTTTTCTAGCAGATTACCTGAATTATCTCTAAACAGAGACCTTAAGTTCAAGATTGAAATCCAATTCTATTCCATATCCGTTTTTATGATTTTTTTGTTCTGACTTCTGAGAAGATTAAAGAACTGAGTTTAATTTTGAGACTTATTGGCTGATATTTAGAGACTATGATTTGACTAATGAAAGCTAAACAAGCCTATAGTTGAGAAAAAAATAATTATTTGCCTAGGATTGATGATTTATGTGATTAGTTTTTGAGTAATTATTATTTTTCTGAAGATAGATCTAAAATCTTGCTACCAATTTAAGGTGAAATCTATTGATGACTCTAAGACAGTTTTATGCACCCATTTTTTGTGGTGTTCATTGATGATATACAATAATATTATATGCCCAGGATTGACAAATATCTATAGGTTGTTCTGTAAAAATTGAAAGAGCAACAATCGTGTGTCAAATCGAATTAGCTTATTCTTCATGAAATCCATAATTTTCCTTATGTTGTGCATTTTGGTATGAATAAGATGTACTTTAATTGATATGAAGAAGAACATTGTACAGTTTGTGTGGAGATGTCTGACAAGTCAATAGGTTAAAATTGAGTATTCTTATCTTTATGGTCTATTATAGTCTATTAAGATTCATGAGTAAAAATAGAAACGAATGACTATGGATTTTATTTGTCGGTTATCGTTAACCCCTTATAAGAAAGATTCAATATGAAATATTATGGATCTCTCTAAATTCAACTCACTTTGTTCTTGTTAGTGTTAATTATTTTCTGGATAGGGAGACTAGATTGTATATCTCTAAGATTTTTAGATTATTATGTCTATCATTCTTGATTGAGATTTAAGGGTTACTTTTAAATTTTGAAAGAATCCATGTATAATTTTTGAAGTATGTTAAAAACTCAATCATGAGATGATCATAATGATATATCTATTTTTATCTTATTTATTAATATAATACATTGTCCTTATTATTTCAATTATTATTTCGTCTATATAAATAAATTGAACTATAATAAAGTCCTAAGAATAATATGATTATTCTTAGAAGTCCTTAGCCAAATTTGAGATCATCATTTTTTCCAACATTATGAGTCACATGTTTTGATATAGTCAAATATATGTCGTAACGAGTTGCAATATAAAGATTGATATTGGACATGTCATGATCAATATAGTAGGATATGGTTAATCAACATAATGTTTGTCCCTCTGTAAAGAATCATGCAGTGTTAAAAAGTATTTCTTATTCTTTATCTTTTATGGCAGCATATCCTTATGCTTATATAGGTACACTGTAACTAACCACACTCCTAGCTAGCAAGTCTAACCAATAACAACACTTTCAACAAAATATCAACTGCTCTCAACTGCGCAACAACCTACAGTCACCTACTTCTCTAATATTCTCCCTACTTTCTTTTCCTTCTCCAGGATCAAACGAAAAAACTTGAATTTTAGATCTAAACTGCTCAAACAACGGTCTGGACAACGGTTTAGTAAACCCATCTACAACCTGGTGGCTAGATGGGACATAGTTAACGACCACCTATTTAGCAGCAACCTTCTCTCGTACAAAATACACATCAAGTTCTACGTGCTTAGCCTTTGCATGATACACTGGATTGCTACTCATGGCCATAACACCACTGTTATCACACCAAATACCTGGCACTCCTTGTCTCATAACCCCCATATCCGAAAAAAGTGCATCAACCGAAGTC
The DNA here is from genome assembly GCF_006381635.1 of Hibiscus syriacus. Classification (NCBI taxonomy): domain Eukaryota; kingdom Viridiplantae; phylum Streptophyta; class Magnoliopsida; order Malvales; family Malvaceae; genus Hibiscus; species Hibiscus syriacus. The sequence goes on from NW_024063471.1 coordinate 19,468,084, forward strand.
ACCTCTGCTGCTGCAACAGCCACACTACGATATTCAGCTTCCATAGTGGACCTCAAAACCATCTTCTACTTCTTAGAAGCCTAGGACACAAGATTATCTCCAACAAATACACAATGCCACTACCTTTACATTCACGTCGTAAGGAGATATCACCAAGCCATAGTCGAGTGTGCCTGCAAGATAACGGAGTATGCATTTAATAGCAACAAGATGACCCTGACGTGGTGCATGCATGTACTGAGCTACTTGATTCACACTAAAGTTGATATATGGTCGAGTATGACACACATAAAATAACGCTCCAACAACGCTACGATACTCTTTTGCATCATATAGCAGTTCACCAACATCAGACTGAAACTTGCCCAGAATCATAGGCGTTACCATAAGATTGGTTTTATCCATACCAGTTTTTAACAATAGCTCAAGAATAAACTTGCGTTGACTCAGCACTAACGATTCTCCAGATCTTTCGACCTCAATACCAAGAAAGTAGTCAAGCTCTCCAAGATCTTTTAACGAAAATACAACACTCAACTGGCGAACTACATCATCAACTTCAGTACTTGAATTACCAATAACAACAATATCATAAACATATACTAGCATATATGTATAAATACCATTGTTATTACGAATGAACAATGATGTATCAGCCCTAGACTCAGTAAACCCAAGCTAAAGAATACACTGTTCCAATCGAGCTTGCCAATTCCTAGGCTCTTGGCGAAGACCATACAACACCTTGTTAAGCTTACACACAAGCTGACTGCCATCTTCAGCATATTGCTCAAACTCTGGTGGTTTCTGCATGTACACATCCTCATGCAACTTTCCATTTAAAAACGCATTGTTTATATCAACCTGACGCAGATGCCACTATCTTGCCACATCTAATGACAAGACAACATGAAGTGTAGCAAACTTAATTATTGGACTGAAAGTCTCAGTGAAATCCTGCCCTGGTACTTGAGAGAAACCTTTAGCAACCAAGCGAGCCTTGTATTGATGAACTAATCCATCTGGATTAGTCTTTAGTCTGAATAGCCACTTACACCCTACCATTGACCACCCAGGTGGTAACTTCATCACATTCCATGTACCATTACGCTACAAAGCATAAAATTCAGCATACACTGCTACTTTCCAGTTAGGAGACTTCAACGCATCATACACATTGGTTGGTTCCACTGCATCAGAGGTCATTACATATAATTTAGGTTTGAAAACGCCGCACTTGTTCCTTGTAAACATAGGACGAGTATTCACAGAAGGTGTAGTAGACACCAAAGTTTCTTGCACAGCATCATCGTCAGTGTTAGGCACCAAAGGTTCTTGCACAAAATCATCTTCAGTGTGCACATCAGTCTAATTATTAGGAACCAGCACCTCATCAGAACTCACTACAGGAACATAATCATCAACCATTTCTAGTGGTCCACTCCCTGAAGCATCCTACACAGAACCATGCAGTTCACCAGCAGCATCCAGAATATCTGTCACTGCTCGTAACTGTTGAATATCAGTTACAATCTCTACATCAGCTGGCTATACTCCAGACGTACCAGCTACACCTGTTGTAGGAGATTCATTAGTTAAGCCTGCAAATGGAAAAACACATTCATCAAAAACCACATGGCAAGACACATAAATCCTCCCACTCGAAGCAAGATAAAGGTATCCTTTGTGTTGAGAGATATAACCCAAGAATGTGCATACTTGAGATTGAAACTCAAGCTTATGAGTTTGAAACAGTCTTAAGTGGGGAAAACACTTGCACCCCAAACACCTTCATCGAAGCATAATCAGGGTTCTTCCTAACCAGTTTCTCACATAGTGACACACCATCCAACACTTTTGTTGGTAATCTATTAATAGTATGACAACAGTCATGGCAGCATAAAACCAATATTGCATAGGCATAGATGCTTGGGCTAACAAGACCAAAACAAGTTCAACGATATGTCTATGCTTCCTCTCCACAACTCTATTCTGCTCAGAGGTGTGAAGACATGAAAGCCTATGATTAATCCCATCTTGTAGCAGAACACGAGACGAACTCCTGTATTCTCCACCCCAATCGCTTTGAATTGGTTTAATGGGGACACCAAACTGGGTCAACACTAATTTTTGAAACAACCGAAACACCACGACAGCTTGAGACTTGTTTTGCAAAAAAATAGATCCACGTATGTCTTGAATATGTATCAACGAATGTCAAATAATATTTAAAACCTTTGGAAGCAACATGAGCAGGACCCCAAAGATCAATGAACACTAACTCAAAAGGAGCATAATAAATAGAAGTGGAATAGGAAAACGACAACGGAGTAAGAATTACTTTTTCATTTAGTTAAATTAACAGAATTACCTTTTCTTAAGCTTGAAGCCAATACATGATGGGCCTTTCTATTAGTATTATTCTTTTGTGGTTCACATCTACAAAAGACATCAAAATTGGAACTGTTCTTTTTATTGTTCTTGTCGACCCCAATTACAAAGGAAAATCCTCTTATCTTCATTATTAACATTGCGACCATGATGACTCTTTCTTTTAACTCTAAAGGATAAAAAGGATGAATCCAAATAAACATTCCCATTTATCTACTTAAACTTTCACCACTTTAGTTATTTCTTGAAGCATCACAAGTAGACATCGAATATGCATTTGTTGCTTCCACCGCTGCAGCTACATATATAGAGGAGTTGATGGGCGGGTTTCAAGTAGTCCCGGATCTAGACAAACTCAGGCAGCTTTTCAGATTTTAGTCAGCTCCTTCGTCAAGTGCGTTTTACTTGGATCACCATTCTCACGTATACAATTTCACTGCCTTTTGCTTTTGGGTCTAGAATCATTAAAAAAATGCAAAACAAAACTGGAAATTTTTAAAGAAATAATTATTACAAAGGCAATGGATATTGAGAAAGGAAAGTCAATGAATGAGGGCAAATTTGACAGATTTTCTTTTGGGAAGTGTTTTAATTAATTTATATTATTATAGATAAATGATATGAAAATGAATATTGATGTTGATTATTTTAATTGATTGGGATAATTAATGACATTGTGGAAAGGATCTATAAAATCATTTCTGATAAGATATCTTGTCTGTTGGAAGTAATTAAAGAAACACCTAAAATAATCCATCTAGACCAAAAATGTAAATTTCGATTAATGTTTGCGGATTTGGTGTTAAGAAGCATGATTTGATTGTTGGCATATTTTTTATAAGTATGTTCGTGAATGAACTTTGACCTAAGAAATAAATATGAGTAGGTTTGGTGGTTTAATTAGGTACTATTAAACTCAATTTTGCAATTTTCCTATAAAATGATCCATCTTTCAAAAAAAAAAATACACACATTAAATTAGGGGTGAATATTCGATCGAGTCGAGTCGAGCCAAAAATTTTGAGTTATTCGAGTTGACGAGTCGTATTTTACAACTCAAATTTAACTTGAAATTTTTTCGAGTCAGTCGAGTTATTAGAATTTCTATACTAATTTTATTATAATTATTTATAGTATTATGACAATGATTTGTTCCAATTTTTTTACTTTCTCTAACCATATAAGATATATATATATTTTATAATTTTTTCACATTAAAAATTTATTTAATATATCAAATACAATCTAAAATTATGAAATATATTCATAATATTATATTTTAAAGAAAGTATTTTGAGGATAAAATATTGATGAGAGTATAAAGAAGTCAAGAAATTGATGAGAAGAAAGAATTTGCAAACAATTGTACTTAAAAGACTAAATTGAGTAAAATACAAAGTTAAGGGACTAAATAAAAAGAGAAATATTACATTTTTAGTAAAAAGGTAATAATTGAAGTTACATGGGCATTCTATTTTGGTATATAAGCATGTCGTTCAAACTTGGGGAAAAAAGGGACTCAAAATAAGGATGAGGTGAAGAAATAAGGAAATTATGAAAAAATGAGGGACTAAATTGAAAAATATAAAATTTGTTAACAAAAAGATGAATTTAAAACGCATATGTATTCTATGATGGTTTAGGAGCATGTGATTCAAAATTGATAAAAAAAAATAGATTCAAAATAAAGGATGAATCGAACAAATATGAAAATTATAAAAAATTGAGGGATTAAATTGACAAATAGAAATTTTGTTATCAAAAAGAGAAATTGAAAGTACATATGTATTCTACGATGGTCCTAGGAGCATGTGGTTCAAATTTTGTAGAAAACGACTTAAAATAAAAGATGAATTGAAGAAATATAGAAATTATAAAAAAATTGGGGGACTAAATTGAAGAATAAAAAATATATTATCGAAAAGAGGAATTGAGAGTAATTTGAATTCTAAGATAATTTAGGAGCATGCGGTTTAAATTTGATAATAAAACAGATTTAAAAGAAATGATGAATTGAAGTAATAATGAAATCAGGTACTAAATCGTAAAATTGTTAGAATACTTAGTTAAATTTTTAGTTTGTCGAGTAAATCCAAATTTCAAATTTTTAACTCTACTCAAACTCGAAAACTGAATTGATAATCCGTGTTGACTCGAATAACTCAACTCAAATAACTCAAAATAAAAAATTAATTTTTCAAGTCAAGTTGAGTTTTACTCCACGTACTTAAATAGTTATTAAAATGAAAATGATGTATCTCTTTATGAAAAGGATTAATTGTTTGGGTTTGAATGCATGGGAATTCTTTTTCAAATTGCCTTTTTAAGTCTCCAAAGTTTGTTTTTATCCTTTGGCAGTCAAATAGACAATGTTTGGCAAATTGATCTCTAGATTTTAGTTTTGAAATTAAGGATTAATTCTAACCAAAATCAATTCGAAATTTAGACAGTATCTTTGTTACAGCTTTAATTGCATGTTTGAACTATAAAATTAGAAGATGAATATTAATACTGAAATCAACTAACAAATTTTGATTTAGTCCCTAAAATGAATGAAAGTCGGACATGACGTCCATTTGAGTTGTAATTTCGGATGATGCATGCTTTATTGATGTATGTTGGCTTAAGTTTTAAATTTCGGTATGGTTACGTATGAAGTTTGTGAAAAAAATAAAAGTATCCAATTTAGTGAGACTTTTTGCATGTTCCAAGTTTGTACTCGCTTAATAATTAAAATAACGATAAAAATAGAAAAAGAAAGACATAAGATATATTCTTTAATAGAAGGATGGATCAAGACTCGTATCTTAACAATTATGGTGATTACAAGAAGGAAAAATCACTTGAATAGAATGCGAGACATGGTAATTACAATAACAAAAAAACCACTTGAACAGAATAATGGATCAAGACTCGTATCTTCATAATTATGGTCCAAATAATTAAAATTATTTTTTTAAATGATGTTTTAATATGTCACGTCAACTTTTCTAACGACGGTTGATTGCAATAACAATGTAAAAATGAATTAGATATGAAATTATTAAAATGTAAATATTTTAAAAGCATAAGAACTATTTATGTAATTTACCATAAAAATAACTCAAAAGAAAGTTTGATGACAAAAATAGAAAAGCAATAATAGTTTGTTTTCCCAAAAGAAAAGAAAAGATATGAAAATAAGAAGCATGAAGCTACCATAGAATTAGCTTCCAAACTCAAATCACATGTCGCCGAAGTCCATAGTTCCTCTTGTACTCCAGTTTCTCCGCTTGCTTATAACCCGTAAAACTCTCGTCTCTATCCACAGATTCCTCTCCTCGATTTTTGAACCCGTCAAAAAACTCATCGGAATTATAATGCCCAATCAATCCGATGACCAAAACTCCGATCCCCCACCACCACCCTTTGATCCATATAAACCCTCCGTACCCATCTCCTACCCCATCAACACCCTTGAAGAACTTGATTCTGCTTCTTACTTCACTTCTTTTCACTACCCTTTTAATAAATCCACCGTTCCTCTCCGACCGCCTAATTCAGCCTTGCCTCCAAGGCCCAGGCTTTTGGTTTGCCATGACATGCAAGGTGGCTACGTGGACGATAAGTGGGTCCAGAGTGGCGATAATTCCGGCGCTTATGCCATCTGGCACTGGTATTTGATCGATGTTTTCGTTTATTTTTCTCATAAATTGGTCACCTTGCCTCCTCCTTGTTGGACCAATACTGCTCATAGACATGGGGTTAAGGTTAGTTCCCTCGTACTTTAGTATGAAAAGCTTCTCTTTTTCTGGTTGAAGAGTGTTTAACTTGGCCTATTTCAAGTTGAAAATGGTGGGTTCAACTGATAAAGCCAGGGGATTTTTGAATTTATGGTTTTTCTTTCTATGCTGATTCCAAGTTGTTTGAATCTATGGTTTTTCTTTCTATGCTGATTTCAAGTTGTTCTTTTTCTTTAAGAAATGGAGTTTTTGCTTTAAATTGCATATCATTGTGAACAACAAAGTTGTTAACAATGCAAGAATTACTATAGATTTCAATAATCAAAGAAAATAACAAGTCTTTACTCTTTGCCAAGTCAAGAATTGTCTTTGTTTCTCTTCTAGCGTAGCTGATACATTTTGGAAGTCCTTTGTGTGTTGAAAGTCTGTTTCATTTTCTTTGGATTGTGGTGTGTTTTAGATACTAAAGGGAGCTTAATATATGTTTTTTTTTTCCTGTGGCTGCGGAATCTAAGGTATTGGGGACATTCATCACAGAATGGGATGAAGGGAAAGCAATTTGCAAGGAACTGCTTTCGACAGAGGAGTCTGCTCATAAGTATGCTGAACGCTTGGCAGAGCTTGCTGTTGCTTTAGGCTTTGATGGATGGCTGGTATGTGTTACACATCTATCAAGCTTAGCACATACACATTCACAACGTTACAGAAAAGCATGCTAAGTTTTTAGGACAAGGAAAGATGAAATTAAGAGAATGTTTTATCCTATTTTGGAGGAAGAATAGCAGTTATATACTGTCAATAAATGTTCTTCCTTCTGTCAATATAATTTAGGAAATTTTCATATAATGGCTGTCCCATTTCAACAATTAACCAAGGAAAGCTTCCTTGCAGCTCAATATGGAGGTTCAAGTCGATGTCGGACAAATCCCTAATCTGAAAGAATTTGTTAGCCATTTAACTCAGACTATGCATTCCTTACTTCCTGGATCTTTGGTCATATGGTTTGTAAAAGAAGCCACAAATGAACTATGCAATATATTTTGAAGTGCATTAAGTTTTTGTCTGATTAATCTTGTTTGGTTGTGCAGGTATGATAGTGTGACTATTGATGGAGATCTTAACTGGCAGAATCGACTGAATGAAAAGAATAAGCCTTTCTTTGATATTAGTGATGGAATCTTTATTAACTATACATGGAAGGTTTTGCCTTTATAAACTTTATCATCTATCTCAAACCTAATTTCTTTTTTTTTTAGGAACCTCAAACCTAATTTCATCTTTTCTTGAGTGTAAGACCTTTTGTATATCCTGCAGGAGGACTACCCAAAGCTTTCAGCTACTGTTGCTGGTGATAGAAAGTTTGATGTATATATGGGGATAGATGTGTTTGGAAGAGGAACATATGGTGGCGGTCAATGGACTGTATGTTCCTTGCAAATCTTACAATAATGTTTCTGTCATAGAGATATAGCCTTAATTTTGGCTTTTTGGTTGGTTCCAGGAGCTAACGTGTGGAACATATCTCAATTCTTTGAGATTTGTTCTGTTTTTCTTATTTATGGTTCGATTTTTTTGCGTTTTGATGATATCTTATTTCTTATAGATGCCGTACTCATGTCAACATATCATAAAGTAGATGTTATACAACATAAAAATCATGCTTGTTTTACATTGCATTGCATAAAACAAAAAATCATGCTTTCTTACTGTTGCCTTTTGATTGGGAAATTCTCATAAAACCACTCATAGCATTGTGGTGTTATACAATTATCTTTCAAATTCGGAAGCTGATGCACAAATTTGGTTGGGTTGTGATTTCGTCTATAGTGGTTACCTGCATACATTTTATTTCCTTTCTTGAGGAATCTTAGTGTTTCTATATTATTATAAATATGGTGAAAAAAAAATAGCATGTTCTTGAGTCTTGAGCCCCGTTGAATAAGTGCCTGAATTTATTCATCGTTTAATGATATATAATTGATGCTTTGAATTTCCATAGCAGTTTGGCGGCTAGCACTATGAACATAATTTGTTTTGTTTTGTTTCTCTGGTTGATTTACGTTTTTTGAATAAGGTACTAGGAAAAAGTTATTTCTGATTTTCATATTTGTTATGTTACAAGACAATATATTATGAGCTCTTTGCTTGTAAATGCATTAACTTGAGAGTGAAAGGTTATAATCAGTTGTAATTCATCGAATTTCTTAATAGCTACAGTTCAAGTTCGGCTAGTTATTATTGCTAGTTTCTTGTGTCAATTGTCCTTCAGTTTGACTGATTGAAACCCTAACAATTTTTTCCATAATAGACAAATGTTGCACTTGATGTGATAAAGAAGGACGATGTCTCTGCTGCGCTATTTGCTCCTGGATGGATATATGAAACAAAACAACCCCCTGATTTTCAGACTGCTCAAAATCGGTATTGCACATTTTTCTTTAGGCTGATTAGTATTGTTATGGAATGCTTATTCATTAAGTAAGATGTCTACTCTTCCCTTTCAATGATGCTTTGGTCCTATGCATTTTAATTTCAAGACTTCTTGGTTTTCCACTTCATGCATGAAGCCAATGTCCAACACCAATTTTTTATGAGTGTAATTATGCATCTTAGTTACTGACTTGTACACAGTTTGACATATACATATATGTTGGTGTGTGTATTTATTTGTAATTTTGTGATGGTGATTTGATAATATAATGCCAGAAATTGTACATATCTTTTCTCATTTAAGCCTTTTCAAAGAGCTTCACCGCAAATCCTTGGCTTTTGCAGTTGGTGGGATCTAGTTGAGAAATCATGGGGAATTGTACAAAATTATCCTAAAGTATTACCATTCTACTCAAATTTTGATCAGGTTGCAATCATGTCAAATATTTTGTTCTTCTCTTTTGTATGTTTCAAAATGAGCGAACATGTAAAACTTATTTGAAAATTATTACTTGTTACGTCGGATTCCTCAGGCATATATGTGTGTTTTCTACATATTGACTCTCTTGTAATTTCACAGGGCCATGGCAATCATATTTCTATCAATGGAAGACAAATATTAAGCACTCAATGGAATAACATTTCTTCACAAACCTTTCAGGTAGCTACTTCATGGACATATCTTGATTCTTTCAATTGCCACTCACTGTTTGATGTTACTCTTAAGTTGTATATTTATAGAAAAAACGTAAATGCTTTTACATTCTTGTTTCAGCCTTTCCTCAAGTATGTTGACAATTTTTCCTCGAACACTATTGATGTCCGTGTTGAGTAAGTTAGCACGAGTCTTTGCACTTGACATGATTCAGCCATATGTATAATGTTCAGAGGTCTAAGAACTGGTTGGTAAAATGACAGCTTTAAGGAAGCATCTTTCAGCGGAGGAGGAAACCTCACATTTAAAGGAACCCTTGAGGCCAATGCCTATGTCTCAACCAGACTCTTTTTAGGAGAGCTTGTTATGGTTGGCTTACCTGTTCATTTTATGTATTCGGTAAACTATCTTGATTCTCGATTAAGTGTTTCAGTTGCAACTGACTATTCACAAAATAAAATATTTGTAACCAATAACAATATAATGCCTTATGCCACAAATTGCTGCAGGTAAAATCAGAAGGTAACTCTCAAGTGGGTCTTTCCCTTGAATTCTCTTCTGAAATGGAAGGAAAAAAGAAATTGCTTATTGCATCCCACAGATTGAATCAATTCTTGAGAAAATTCGATGAAGTGATTGTGGCTCGCCAACTTACGAAATCAGACATGGCATCCGGATGGGCTGTACAAGAGAGCAGCATTTCATTGGATGGTTACACATTAACAGAAATTGCTGCCGTATGCTACAGGCAACAACCAGAAAGTACTGAACCTAGATCAATAAACAACCAGGATCAAGCAGCATACTTTGCTGTTCTTGGACACATTAGAATTTCAGCTTCGGTAGAAAACACAGTATTTCCACCATCAACTTCCTGGATCGTCGAGAGTCAGGATGTCAAATGGGGAGGTTCCGAAGGTTCAAAAACCGTTAGTCTTAAAATCAGCTGGAAACTGAAAGACGGAAAGAATACCCTTTTCCCAAGATACAATATCTATGTTGAGAAACTAACAAAACAAGAAGTGAGGCCCCTAGGAAGAAAGCTAGGAAATCTCTCCCTAGCTCCTTCTTATGCACTGAATGGTAAATCGATGAATTCTGAAACAGAAGGTGAAGGGGAGTACATTGGAGCAGCACAAATTGAATCCTTTTATGTATCCAACTTGATCATCCCTTTTGCCACTTCAAGCCTCAAATATATCATTCAACCATGTGATTCTAGTGGTGCCAGCCAGGATGTCGATGATGCCCCATTTTTACCACTCAATGTTGAAGGTCAATGAACAGTTCTGCTCCTCAGCGTTAGTCTTGATTTAGAAAAAGAAAAAGAAAAGAAAAAAACTGGCTCACTTTGAGAATATATGAGCCTTCACTAGCCAATTATTATTTTCATGTATCATAATTGTGTTTAGAACCTTAATATTTAAATAATTTGACATGTTAATCTGGTTATATGCACATTTATATACCATGTTCTACAAATTTGTTTGTATTTTTCTTTATCATGTAATAGGGTCCAGGTTTCCATAGAGAACACATGAATTAGTATCCAACTCAAAGATCTAAAGCTTATCAAGACCACACGAAAAAAAAGAGTAAAAATTGGGAAGTTGTACCGTGTGGCAGTATTAATATACAGCTAAGAAAATGTGCTACCGGTTTTGTTATTTTTTTAACAAAACTGGTAAAAAAATTACTTAAAACATTATTATTTCTACTTAAAACATTAACCGGTAAAGTGCTCAATAATAACAAAACCAGTAGAAAAAATAATGTTTTAGGTAGTGTTTTACCGAATATGTTAACATAACTTGTAAAATGCCCAATAATAACAAAATCGATAGAAATAATAATGTTTCCGATAATTTTTTACCCGTTTTATTAAAAAATAATAACAAAACTGATAGTACCTTTCTTTAGTCGTATATTAAGGCTACCTCACAACTTCCCTAGAAAATTGTACCAAATATTCCATCTTCTTTGTCCATGATACAACTGTAAAGTTGTCACACAGATGGTTCCCAAAACACCATATAATATCTCCAAAGACCAGATCAACCACGAGTCTGCCACGCTCCCACCTAGGGATGACAAACGGGCGAGTCGGGTGCGGATACCCCCTACTCTATCCCCATCCCCACCTAATATTTTCAAATCCACCACCCGCCCACCACCCATGATGGGTAAAATTTTTCAAATCCACACCCACCCACGCGGGTACATTCTCAAATCCATCCCCACAAACACTGCCCAACTAGAGACGTACCCGGCTAGATTCGCCTGACAGCATATATCTTACACAATATTAAGATTTATAAATTAGTCTCTAAAAGTATACCTAAATTCATAATGGTCCAAAATTTAATGGGTATTTAGTGGGCGGGCGGATACAGGGTGGGCAGATGCGGGGCGGGTAAGGTCTCAAACCCATCACCCGCCCACTACCCGCAATGGGTACCACTTTCTAAATCCACACCTGCCCACTACCCATTAAAGTTATATCCATCCCCGCCCCAATTGGGGCGGGTACAATGTGGAATCCACGAAATTGTACTCGTTTGTCATCCCTACTCCAACCCTCTACCTCCTCATCTTCATCGTCCACGTTCATCCAATGGACCCTCTCCCATCTCTAACCGCCTTTAATATCGCTCAGCTTTGTTGTTCGCCTCCTCTCTTCACCACTCAAAACCTCTTCAGATGTTCTTCAGTTTTCTGAAGTTTCATAATCTCTCTCAACTCTTCCATTCGTTACTTTTTTCAAGACAAGTTTCATCTTTCTTTGTTTATTTTCAGCCATGTTGTTGAAACTTGCTCTATCTTTTTCCTTGTTGAACCCTCAAGTGGAACATTGGGGCCTTCCCCTATTTTTCTCTGTTCTTTCATCTCATTCCTGTCTTTCTCCGTCCAATTCATTTCTTCTCCGACAAATAAGTCTGGTTCTGTTATTTTCTGTGCAACCAAAGGAGCCAATAACAAGCCGCTAACCGTGTTATTTTGAGCCTTTTGAGGAAGTGAAGAAAGAACTCAATCTTATCCCCACTCTGCCTCAAGCTTCTTTGGCTCGTCTAAAGTACACTGATGACTGTTAAGCTGCTATCAACGAGAAAATGAAGTGGGTTTTTTTTGTTTCTTTTCTTTTGGATCCCAAGTCAACTCTATATTTAGAAAAATTCACATTTTTGTATTGCATCTTTTCTAAGATTATTGAAAAAAGATGATTCTTTTTGTTTGAGGGGATTTGATTCTTTATGTATTTCCTTTTTTCTTGGAAACTAGGAATTATCATCAGGTTTCTTTATTTCATATGTTTAAATTTTAATATAGTATTATTTGTGCCTATGTTTTTGTCACACTCCCAGTTTTCACTTTAAAAATTTAATAAAATTTTGGACTAAATTATGAATTTTTGAAATTCTTAGGTTATTTTCAAAAAACTGGGAAGTTTAAGGACTTAACCCTAAATTAACCCATTTTTTAGATCTATTGAAAAAAATAAGATGGTTGGGGAGGCTTGAACCCGTGTCCATCAGAGTAAGGCTGCCCATACCTTTACCATCTAAGCTAAGGCAGTATTTGTGTCCATTCTTATTAATTATGTGTTATAATATTTATAAATTTAACCTTTGTTATATCAGAATTAAAACCCCCTCCCTGTGGTTCAAACCCTTTTCCCCCTAAAATTATAACCTAGCCACCGTTGCTTATTCTCCAAAATCCGTTTCGATCCGACTGCCAATACCATGCTCCATCGACACCGGTCAAACCAGCGTCCTCCGACGACGTAAACTCGACCCTCAATTCCACTGTTACGGTCACCTATCGTTGATAGCCGAAGGAGAAAATCTCAACCTGTCGCGTCGATTTTCGACAAAATCTAATTATCGTGCTCATTAGCTCGTCTCACTGCCCTTAAATCTGGATTCATGGTCACCGTGCGCTCAAAACCCGACTGAATCCATCTTCTGCCATCATCGTTTTCCTTATCGTCGGCGTGGGTAAGAGTTTTGAATATTTTCTTTTGATTTTGACGAATATAGGTTGATTTAAGAATTGATGTGGGTTGTTTTAGCTATTTGGATGCACTGGGGTGATCGACCATCGACCAGACCCCATTTCACCGGTTCACGTGCCCTCACGCGTCGCCGCGTGCGCGTAGGGCTTATCCCCACTCTAGTTCCATTTAGAAGCCGGTCCAATCGGTCTGGACAGGCCGGAACCGGCCCAACCTGACCCGATCCGTTGACTTGACTCGACCCGAACTGTTTGACCCGACCCAAACCGTTGAATTTAACCAGAGTTAACTTTGACCAGGGTTGACTTTGAACCGAAAAGTCATATTTTATGTTTTTCGACGTCCTGAGTCTGAATCCGAAGTCCGTTTATCCAAATTCAAACTCGAAAGCCTATGAATTAACCCGTAAACCCAAAAAATGCATATTTATTTAAGTTATTTAATGCAGTTAATTTAATCGAATGGTTAAGAACTAATTATGGTTATCGTATGTTAAAGGTACTTGGGGATCTCCTGACCGTTCGACTGCTCGACCCGGTTCCTCCCGATTCGTTCGTCCTCGAGAGGTCGTGAACATCCTTATTGTTCTGTTAGATATTTTGTTTAGAATACTATTCTGAATATGACATTGTTCTGATATGGCTTAGGTTCCCGTTCAGTCAAAGAGCCTAGTGAAGCCGGTGCTCGATAGATCTTCCGTATTGAACCGTTTTGTGAGGTGTGTTCCTTATGTGCAGTATAACTGTTTTAAATATTTGTTTGAAATCTCATGTGCACATGATTGTTTTCTCTTATTTGAAATATAATGTTTGATCTGATTTGACTACTATATAAACTACCTGATTTGAAACCTAATTCCTGATTTATTGAAATGTAAAGCATGATTGCCTGAATTATGATTCCTGATTACTGTTTTACTAAACTGATTATCTGTCTAAACTCTGATTTACTATTACAACTAGTTACTATATGAAAAATGTTTTATTCTAGGCACTCTAGGATCTGGTATAAAGACTCTGGAAGGTCCAGTCGTTGTTGGTAATTTCTTAGATAGGTTCAGAACCAGCTGATAATTCCTTATGGACCTAAGGCGACCCTTGGGTAGGCTCTTCGGCCCGAGATTTTTCTTTGGTAAGCCTCCGTGGCCCCGATAATTATCTTGGGTAGGCTATCAGGCCCCAAGGTACTCCCTTTGGTTGTCCAGTTCTGGGGAACTGCATATGGCGTTCGTTTGGAGGACGATTCAGAGTTTTTAAATTAAAAACTCTTATGGTATTTTAATCACTGTGATCTGCACTGATTTTAAAAGCATAATTGTATGTTTTTATTTCTGCACTGTTAGGACACACCGAGCCTCTATCTCACTTTTTCAAAATGTTTTACCCTCCTTTTAGATACTCTTGGATAGGTACTCTGTATCAGGCATTTAAATGATTGACACATTTAGTACAAATCTTTTTTTTATTTGTAATGTTCTATCTTCCGAACTACTTTTAATTATAGTGACATGTGCCTTATTTTTGAAGTACTTATTTTTTTATGATGTTTACTACTTTTGCTACTGATATTTGATTTATTGTGCTCTGGATTTATTACATGTTTTATTTTACCTAGTCACTTTTAGTTTTTTACTAGTTGGGTTTTATAGTTAATTATTATACTTTTATAAATGTTATTTGTAATATGATTTTAAATTATCGAATAATGTTTATCGAAAAAGATTTTAAGAATCTTTAATGTAATCCGCTAGACTTAGTCGAAATGTATAGGCTGGGTTTAGGGGGTTACATTTAATTGATATCAGAGCTTTTAGTTTTTAAGCATTGGACTGTGAATGAGTCCAAACTGAAAAAACGGTTTTGAAATATTTTACCAAAACATGTCACTAAGGTCATGTCACAAAGTTTTTAAGAGTTTAACTGTGTTCGAGACTCTAATAGTCAATCTAAATCTAAGCTTTATCTTCTGTAGTAAACCCGAGATCCACCAAGATGAGTGCTAGATGTGCTCGTTGATCTAGTCGTGGGCGAGGTCGAGCGATTAGATTTGCAAACCAAGTAGATGAGATATGTATAGATCCCCCGCCTCCGATAGATAATCCTGCTCTTGCGACCCCGACGGATTTGCCTCTTGCCGCTAGTATTGGCTTGACTACTCCGATTAGAGGAGCGACCATTACTAAGCCTGAGTTTACTAGAGTTGTATTAGATGAGAATCTTGGTATACAGTTTCTTCAGTTGATTCAGAGAGTGGTTAGAGCTGGTGGCGTTGTACCTGAGGTTCATATTTCTCAGACTCTGATTGCTAATGGAGTTAGGACATTTAGTGGTCTTACTGGTGGAGCACCGACTGAGGCCGAGGATTGGCTCAGTGATACCGAGCGACGTATAGATTAGCTAGGTTTAGATCCGCATCGATGTTATTTAGGAGCAATTTCTATGTTGGACGAGAATGCGCACACCTGGTGGGAGTATGTGGTCAGCAGTGTTTCGACCGATCATTTGACCCGGGATTTCTTCAGAGAGCGCTTTAGGAGCCGTTTTCTAAGAGAGCGTTATCTATCTCAGAGACGACATCAGTTTCAGGACATGGTTCAGGGAGATATGACCATTTCTGAGTACAAGATCGAGTTCTTGAAATTGTTGAAGTATGGATTCAGTCTGGTACCTATCAAGAGAGATAGGTGTCGGAAGTTTGCTCAAGGGCTCCGATATGGGTTGTGTCATCAGGTAGTTACTCATCAGGATAAGGTATTCGATATTGTAGTCGGGAAAACAAAAGACGCGGAGGAAGTCGAGGCTTTTGCACCTAATAGTGATAGGGTAGATCGAGATTAGTCTGCGCCTTTCGCACGCCCTGATAAAAGAAATCGTACTGCTACTCATCAGATGAGTCATTTTGGTTCGAGGCCTACGTCTCCTCCACCTACAGTAGCTAGTCGAGGTAATTCTTCATATTCCACTCCGAAATCAAGTTGTGAGTTCTATAGAAATCAACACAGGGGAGAGTTTCGTAAGAAGATGGGTATCTATTTTTGTTGTAGATCCAGAAAGCACTTCCTAAGGAATTGTCCATATCCAACTCTTGTCGATTAGATACCCTCTCATACTCCTATATGTTCTCAGGCCTCTGTTCAAACTCCAACTAGGAGTCATAATCAGGGTAGAACTTCTGGATCTATTTCTAGGGTCGATAGTAAAGCCAGATCACAGAGTAGAGGACCACTTGCTTCTGAGGCTCGACAACCTGCCCTTGTTTGTGCTACCCGACGTTCCGGTGATCAAGTTGAGCCTGAGACTTCTGCAGGTATATTTATTGTTATTTCTGTTTCATGCCACGCATCTCTAACAACTTCTTTACAATACCCGAGTTTGTATCTTGAGACCCCTCAGACTTTTGATTAAGCCATTGAGACCCTATTTTCACTCTGAGTCTAGCGAGATTATACGATATTGTCAATAGAGTAATTAGCCCTTGTCCTATTAAAGAGCCTTCAGAGACTTAGTTTCAATTTTTGATCGACTCAGGTGAATTTCGAGGACGAAATTCTTTTAAGGGGAGGTGAATTGTCACACCGCCAGTTTTCAGTTTAAAAATTTAATAAAATTTTGGACTAAATTATGAATTTCTGAAATTCTTAGGCTAGTTTCAAAAATCTAAGAAGTTTAGGGACTTAACTATGAATTAACCTATTTTTCAGATCTATTGAAAAAAATGAGGTGGTTGGGGAGGCTTGAACCCATGTCCATTAGAGTAAGGCTGCCCATACATCTACCATCTAGGCTAGGGCACTATTTGTGTCCATTCTTATTAATTATGTGTTATAATATTCATAAATTTAACCCTTGTTATACCAGAATTGAAACCCCTCCCCGTGCTTCAAACCCTTTTCACCCTAAAATTATAACCTAGCCACTGCTGTCTATCGTCCAAAATTTTCTTCGATCCGACCACCAATACCGCGCTCCATCTCCACCGGTCGAACCGGCGCCCTACGACGATGTAAACCAACCCTCAATTCCACTATTTTGACCACCAATATTTGATAACCGAAGGAGAAAATATCAACTCGTCGCGTCGTTTTCGACAAAATTCGACCACTATGCTCATTATCTCTCTTCACCGCCCTTAAATTTGGATTCCTAGTCACCACACACTCAATACCCGACTGAAGCCACCGTCTGTCGTCGTCGTTTTCCTCATCGCTGTTGTGGGTAAGAGTTTTGACTTTTTTGTTTTGATTTTGACAAATATAGGTTGATTTAAGAATTGACGTGGGTTATTTTAGCTGTTTGGATGCACTGTAAAGTGATCGGCTGTAGACTAGACCCCATTTGACCGGTTCACATGCCCCCAAGTGCCGCCGTATGCGCATAGGGCTTGTCCCCACTCTGGTTCCTTCTAGAAACCGGTCTAGTCGGTCTGGACCGGCCTGAACTGGCCCAACCCGACCCAAACTATTTGACCTAACCCAAATTGTTTGACCCGACCTGTTAACTTTGACCCGACCCGACCCGACCCGTTGACTTTGACCAGAGTTGACTTTGACTAAGGTTGACTTTGACCCCAAAAGTTAAATTTTCTAAAAAGTCATATTTAATGCTTTTTGACGTCATGAGTCCGAATTCGAAGTCCGTTTATCCAAATTCAAACTCGAAAGCCTCCGAATTAACCCATAAACCCAAAAAATACATATTTATTTAAGTGCTTTAATTCAGTTAATTTAATTGAATGGTTAGGGACTAATTATGGTTATCGTATGTTAAAGGTACTTGGGGATCTCCTGACCGTTAGACTGCTCGACCCGGTTCCTCCTGATTCGCTCGTCCTCGAGAGACCATGAATACCCTTATAGTTCTGTAACCTTGTTAGATATTCTATTTAGAATACTATTCCTAATATGTCCTTGTTCTGATATGACTTAGGTTCCTGTTCAGTCAAAGAGCCTAGTGAAGTCGGTGCTTGATAGATCTTCTGTATTGATCTGTTTTGCGAGGTGTGTTCCTTATGTACAATATAACTGTTTGAAATCTCATGTGCACATGATTGTTTTCTCTGATTTGAAATATAATGTTTGATCTGATTTGACTATTGTATAAACTACCTGATTTGAAACCTAATTCCTGATTTACTGAAATGTAAATGATGATTGCCTGAATTATGATTTTTGATTACTGTTTTACCGAATTGATTATCTGTATGAACTCTGATTTACTGTTACCACTAGTTACTATTTGAAAAATGTTTTATTCGGGGCACTCTGGATCTGGTATGAAGACTCTGGCAGGTTAAGTCGTTGTTGGTAATTCCTTGGATATGTTCAACACTGACTGGTAATTCCTTGTGGACCTAAGGCGACCCTTGGATAGGCTCTGCTGCCCTGAGATTTTTCTTGGGTAAGCCTCCGTGGCCCCGAGAATTGTCTTGGGTAAGCTCTCAGGCCCCAAGGTACTCCCTTAGGTTGTGCAGTTCTGGGGAACTGCATATAGCATTCGGTTGGAGGACGATTCAAAGTTTTTAAATTAAAATCTCTTATGATGTTTTAAAAACTATTATATGCACAGATTTTAAAAGCATAACTGTATGCTTTTATTTCTGCACTGTTGGGACACACTGAGCCTCTAGCTCACTTTTTCAAACTGTTTTACCCTCCTTTCTGATACTCTTGGATAGGCACTCCATATCAAGAACTTGGAGGATTGACACATTTAGTACAAATCTTTTTTTGTTGTTGTAATGTTCTATCTTCCGAACCACTTTTAATTATGGTGGAATGTGCCTTATTTTTGAAGTACTTATTTTTTATGATGTTTACTGTTTTTGCTACTGATATTTGATTTACTGTGCTCCGTATTTATTACATGTTTTATTTTACATGGTCACTTTTAGTTTATATTTACGAGTTGGGTTTTTATCGTTAATTATTATACTTTTATAAATGTCATTTGTAATATGATTTTAAATTATCGAATAACGTTTTTAGAAAAAGTTTTTATGAATCTTTAATGTAATCCG
The DNA here is from genome assembly GCF_006381635.1 of Hibiscus syriacus. Classification (NCBI taxonomy): domain Eukaryota; kingdom Viridiplantae; phylum Streptophyta; class Magnoliopsida; order Malvales; family Malvaceae; genus Hibiscus; species Hibiscus syriacus. The sequence continues at coordinate 19,487,312 of NW_024063471.1, forward strand.
TTAGACTTAGTCGAAACGCATAGGCTGGGTCTAGTGAGTTACAGTTCTAATGGTTTTCTTTTTCTTTTTTCTTTTTTAATTTCTTTTTGTTAATTTTATGGTGGGATGACAGTGTCGAATACAATGTCTCCTACGTGTACCATGCCATGTTTGCCTACTTCGACAAGGACAACGTTGCGCTCAAGGGTCTTGCCAAGTAATTTTCTTCAGAATTCTTGATTTCACTGAATCAGTTACTTTTTTTTCTGCGTGGCTAATTTCAGGCTTTATATTGAATAGGTTCTTCAAGGAATCCAGTTTAGAAGAGAGAGAGCATGCTGAGAAATTGATGGAATATCAGGTTTTATCTAATTAATCAATTGTTTTTTGCTGTTTTCCTTTACGCAGTCTCATATAAATTCGTTTGTGTCTCTGATTGTTTTCCTGATATGCATTTGCTTACTATATTATCAGAACAAAAGAGGTGGAAAAGTGAAGCTGCTATCCATCTTGATGCCCCTCACGGAGTTTGATTATGCTGAGAAAGGAGACGCTTTATATGGTGAGTTGAAACTATTACAGGCAGATTTGTGGTTGGTTTGATAGATTTGGCTGCCATCTTCGTATTCTCGCCTTTAGGTAATAGATATCTAAAATGGACAAAGCAATGGGATGAACGTTCATGCTGCAACAGTGGAAATATATTTGTGAATTTGTATCATTGATGTGTACATATTTGTATAGTAGTTATGTTGCTCCCATTCTCTGTATCTTTTGAAATTCAGTATGGACTACAATACATTAGAGAACTCTAACACAAATTAACATATCCGAGTTGAATGCATACCCAAGGGTCGCACACAAGTCCAAGTAACATAGACTTATTGGTAACTGTATGATAATGCAAAAAATGTGCTTTGTATTTTAGCATTTTATATGTGCACAAAACTGATTGTTTTGAATTCTTTGGTTCATCTATGGAGCTTGCCTTGTCCCTGGAGAAACTAACAAATAAAAAGCTCTTGAACTTGCACAGGGCAAAACTTTACTCTCTTTCTGTTTGCATTTTTGATACCTCAGTAAGGTGTAAAGGTCTCACACTAGTCGATTTCAATTATAAAATTGATGGATGAAAAAAGTGTGTTTTAAACTAATGTTGGAGGCTTTGGCTAATATGTAGCTGAGCAGAGCAGTGACGTGCAACTGACTGATTTCGTTGAAGGCAAGTTCCTATCTGAACAGGTAAAATGCTATTTTGCTGCATTTGGTTTTCTTGCAGGAAGCAAATTCTCACACTATTACTGTTTCTTTAGGTGGAGACGCCATCAAGAAAATATCAGAGTATGTAGCTCAATTGAGAAGAGTTGGCAAAGGACATGGTATGAATTTACACTAGTGTTGTTTTGGTAAAAAGTATGCTGCCATTAGTTTGTTGATATTGATGTGTTTGGTTTGGTGGATAATCAGGGGTGTGGCACTTTGATCAAATGCTTCTTCATGAGGGGGAGGCAGCTGTTGCATGAAACTGGGGAATTGTTGAATAAGGTTAGATTTTGTTGTAAGATGTAAAACTCTGGTGTTGATGATTAGAGATGATGATAACTAAATGTTGTTAATGGATTTCATATTTTGTTTAGTAATAATCATTCGAGTTGTTTTTCATGCAAACCTAGCAATGGGGAATGAAGTGGTGATAGTTGTTTAAAATGAATAGAGAATAGCATTTACTGTGCAAGGTTTGTGGCTTCTGATGTTGAGTATTAGAATAGAAGCAAAGAACAGATTAAAGAGGTGATGTTGATAGCTGTGTTTCACACCAACAATATCGACTTGACTCGATTTAGTCCCTTAGGTTTTGTTATAAGCTCAATTTTGTCCATATTTCTTCCAAACAAGGTTTATGGTTTCTGATGTTTGTGGACTTTTATTCTCTATACAAAAATTTGGCTGTTTGATGTATGGTTCGATCAGGTTCTTCCCAAGGAATGCAGTGTTTAGTGGAGTTGTGTGATTTGTTGCATTCTTAATATCCTTAACCTTTTTTTTTTTTTTGGCTTGGCTCGTTTTCTTTAATGGATTGGGAGCTTGGACTATTAATGAATAACACTTGTGTACTTTTAAATGATGAAATTATGAAAATCTGAGTAAGATTGTGAAATTTGAGAAAAAAATATGGATTAAATTGAGCTTATAGCAAAACCTAAGGGTTAGATTGGAGATGTTTGGAGTTCTGGATTATTTTCCTGAAAAGTTTTGGAAGTATGAGGGTTACATTGTGAATTCTAGTGAACTCAAGACTAAATTGGAAATATTCAAAAATTCAGAGTCAAGTGTAAAATTTGGTGCAACTTCTAGAAACTCTAAAAAGTTTACTGAGTAGTACCGTAATTTACCATTTTTCTATTTTTATAGAGGCAAACACTTTCCTCGTCATCAGTTCAAACTGAAACCCCAAAAATGAATCAATCCTCGTTTCTTATTTTATTTTAGAGTAAATTGTGCACTTAAACTTTAATGGCTTTAAAATTATTTTGTTTTATCTTAGTATATTTTAATACTTTATCGTTAAAAGTTTAACGGCATTTTATATTTTGGATAAATTATATCATTTATTACTTATACTTTTAATTGTTTTAAAATTATTTTATTTTAGTATGTTATCGTTAAAAAAATTAAGGGTATTTTATATTTTGGATAAATTATATTATTTATTATAATTATTTTCTCACTCGTATTTTGATATTACGGTTTAAAAAAATTATTTAACTTTTAAACCACTCTTATTTTGATCATTTTAATTTATATTTTATTAGCATGAATCGAATTATCCCAATGATTACATGAATGATTATTATTCTTAGAAGTTACGGGTGTATTTTTGCACTAGCGAGTAGTAGGGTGATCGAGCGTTATTATCAAATAATTGAGAATATTTATAACAAATAATATTTTGTAATCACCTAAGTTTAATAAAAAAATTATTTTATTAATATTTTTGTTATATGATATTTTTATTATTATTTTATTAATATATAATTAAAAAAATTAAATTTGAAAGTGAGTGATTAAATTTGGAGTAATTTGAAAGTTAAATAATTAAGTTGAAAAAAATTAAATGTTAATGATTAAAATAAGAGTGAGAAGATAGTTGAATGATTATGATGCAATTTATCTGTAAAAAATATACCACGTGTGAATGTGTATTAAGTTTTCAACGGTAAAATACTAAAACGAAACTAAAACTAAACGTTAAACATTATTTTGAAAAATATGAAAAGTTTAAGTGCTAACACAGATCTAAATTGATAATTTAAGTAGTAAATTTACTTGTTGATCACCTTATTTATTCATACATTTTTAATTATAATACTACAATTCGTTTTTATTTTGGTTAGATGTCATTATATACTTTGATCATATGTCATTATATTTGTTGAATTAAACTTATATTTGATCGTTTACTTAATCAAAAAATATAATATTTAGCTGTCCCTTGTTCCCATATATAATGGGGTAAGGGGGAGGTAATATAGTAGACTGCCCCCAACACCAGGTTGAGAGCAGCTTCCGTAGAAGACCTCCGAATTATGAAATGCCCTCCGTGGGACTCGATCCCACGACCTCAAGGTTAAGAACCTTGTGCTCTACCAACTGAGCTGGATAGTCATCTCAATCAAAAAATATAATATGATATGATATAATAATATATTTAATTTTTAAAATTTATAGAATATATTAGATTTATTCTAATTTAAAATAATTAAATAAATTTTTAATATTTAAAATTTTGAGATTTTCACTGATAAGAAAACGTGAAATTTATCGGTGAGAATAACTCTCAATTCTTCAAGGCCAACAATCTCGTCAGAGTTCCTTATCTAATTGTAACAAAATAGATTCCAACAATTTTGAGTTTTCTTAGTAGCCAAACAATTTTCTAGTTCAAGGGTTGTTAACGTACAACAAATGTAGTGTTGGGCTCGAGAACGGAGGATGTTTTCAAGGTCTGGTGTGCGGCAACGGTTTTAAATATTAGAAATTTCTTTTCCAAGCTTATCTTCTTCTTCACCTTCTTTTTCTCTTTTCTCCTTGCGAGTTCACTAAAGGTGTGAGCTTTATTTTTCATTATTCCTAGTATTTGTATGGTAAGATCATTAATCAACTCATCTAGAGCTTTCTTTTAAGTCATTTTTCTCAAAGTTTGACCATAGTGGTAAGGGTGAGATTTTAGAGAAATTTTGAGTTCTAGAGCTTAAGGGTGGTTTGACTCGTTTCAAATGTTTAGAAATCATATTTCTACTACTCCTAAGTCCTTAGATGAGTTAATGACTTATTTACTTGTTGGTTTATTAGTGAAAGAAGTGGGAGATAGCTCCAAAGGCAAGAGCAAGGAGAAACTTGTGCTTGAGTAAGTTTGAAGTTGTTCTTCAACAGCTAGGAGTAAGGTAACACACATCTAACTCTTTTATAACACTTATGGAATAACATGTGTAGTTTGCTTGCTTGTATAAGTGCATTAGCATAATGGGTGGATTTAAGTTCATTGAGATGTTTTTTTATGTTATTCACGCATGGAAAAGACATACTATGATCCATTTTAACTCTTATAAGCTTTAAATAACGTTTGAGAGCCTTAGGAGTAGGGGTGAGCGTTCGATCGAGTCGAGTCAAAAATATTCGAGTTATTTGAGTTGACGAGTCCTATTTTACAACTCAGAGTTGACTTGAAACTTTTTTGAGTCGAGTCAAGTTTAAGAAATTTAAGTCGAATTATTCGAGTTTCTCTATAAAATAATATTTTTTCATTTAAAAACAAACCTCATTAAAACCCGCTTCTTATCCAAGTCATGACAAATCAAACCAAAGACAGTGGAAGGAGGGAAAAAAGTACCCCAAAATATATTAATAACTAAATCGAACAATTACATTGTAGAGTTTAGAAAATCCAACATCACAAAATGATACCCCAAAAAAGCAAACAAAGTGATGATAGTCTAAACATTCAAACAACAAGCTACTTCTTAGTTCTCGAATTATATTGTCTAAAACCTTAAACTTCCTCTTCATTTTCATACATTGTAGGTAACTTCGAAAAAACTTTTTTATCGACTTTTCTTGATAAATCTAAAAAAGTTGAAAACAAATATGTTAGTTGAATTATAAATAAATTTATAATATAGATGAAGTAAAAAAATTAACATTACAAATAAAAACTAAATATTACCATCTTCCATCTCTTGAAGTTCCAAAACATACTCATCAAGATTGATGTGATCCTTAGATTTCCGAAGCCAATCCTGAGTGCAAATCAAAGCTTCCACCATCGTCGAAGTTAATGAACTTCTAAAACAATCTAGAACATGTCCACTAGTGCTAAATGCACTTTCTGGGGCAACTGTCGAAATAGGAACAGAGAAAACATCTCGAGCCATTTGTGCAAGAATAGGGTATCTTGGACTATTCACTTTCCACCACAATAATAGATCAAATGAACTCAAGTTGTTTTCATCTTCCTCTTCAGCTAAAAATTTATCCAACTCATATTTTTGCTCCAACCAAATTGTTGCTTCTTCAACAAATATTGTTGCACGAATAAACTCACCTTTAATTGATGCAAGTCCATAGACAATGACACTTTTATTAGAATACGTGATTGACCTTCGAGAGCGGTCATAGTTCTCCAGACAATGAAAGAGTATTCATCAAACAAATAATGTAATTCTTTATCAATCATCTTCATAACCTCGCTAGCAACATTAGGAAAAAGTAAGTATACCCCAAAATTCACAAAGCCCATTTTTCATCGCGGATCTAAGGTAATGGCTAAGTGAAATATGAAGTTGATATTCTTGACTTCACCCTAATACTTGTTGTATTTCTCCCTTATTTTTTAAGTCATGGAGATTATTTCTAAGTCCTCACAATTTATCCATCCATCAAGTAAACAATGCATTCCTTTCAATGTTTCCCAAAAGAAATAATAGGTGACATACAATGATCCATACACCTTCAATGTAAGATCATAAAAAGGCTCTAAAATCTTTGCAATTCTTCGAACATTTTCCCAATCATCAAATGTAGGGACTCCATCTCCAACTATGTGGTTGAGAAAAAAGCTATTGTCATCACGAGCAAATGAATCAAATGAATGCTCATATTTTTCAGCCACATTCAACATCATATAAGTTGAGTTCCACCTAGTAGGCACATCTAAACGCAAATGAGCTTTAGTATATATCATTTCTTCATATGCTCAGTCATAGAATTTTTCATCCTTGTTGTATTTCTTTTTCTGCTTGGTTATAGAATTTTTTCACAGCAGCTCTAACTCGATCAACAGACAAAGAAGCACACTTAACACATTATTTCATGCTAAGATTAATAATGTGTGCGACAAATCTCATATGCATATATTTCCTATTAGCAACACACGTATTTAGATGGTTCAACCTCTTTCTCAAATATTCAATACCAACACCATTACCAGATACATTATCAACTGTAATAGTGAAATACCCTTTCAATCTCCCAATCCCGGATGCACTTTTCAAGGGATTGACATATGCTTTCACCTTTATGAGCATATATTGGATATAATTTTATGATTCTCTTTTGCAACATCCATTCATCATCTATCCAATGTACCATTAGAACCATGTAAGATACCCTTTGCAGTGAAGTCCAAGTGTCAGTTGTCAAACAAATTCTACTTGTATCTTTTTCAAAAGCATTCTTTATTAACCTCTTCATTGAGTTGAATAAATCGAGACAATCCCTTCTAATTGTAAAATGAGAAGGGAGATGAAACCTTGGGCATGTTAGAGAAATAATGACTTAAACCCTTTACCCTCTATAATTCGAAAAGATAGCTCATCCACGATTATCATGTGAATCTATGCCTTTATAATAGCCTCTTATTCAAACTTCCAAGTTGAAAGTTTTGTTGCTTCACTTTCAAGGTCATACAGAAGTATTTCTATTTAAGATTGTCTGGAATCCGAAGTATTGCCTCGAGGTTTATTTAATCATGTCTTCAAATGATTATTCAAACTAGTTGTAGAAACACCGGTTTTCATGCAGTAAGTCGTGTCACAATAATTCCATATTGTGCTATTTTCTCCATCTTTAGTTACATATATTTTGAAATGATTCCAACATGCTATTATTGGTTTTTGTATCTTTTGAACATTTTTATTACTCGTTGGATCATTGACTTTACATGTAGAAGAACTTTGTGAACTTTGAGTTGTACTATGACCACAAGGTTGTGACTTTTGAGTCCCTTATGATTCACTCATCTACAATATCATAAAGAACATGAATTGTGATGAATTTACAAAACATAAAAGGACAAAACCAAATGATTGAACATAAAGGAAAAGAATCAAGAAGTTCATAAAAGAAAATATAACATTTTGCTTTTAAGAGGGAAGTGGTATCAAACTACGCTGTTCAAATTTATCCTTTGAAACAATGGGCACACCAAGAATAATTTAATGGAAGAATAACAATTAATTGAACTTTCAAACTCTTTTAGTTTATTTGTGGGGTATAAAATCTCTATACAATGAGAGAAATTTAAGCTTGGACAATGGTTAAATCCATCTAAGGCAGCCAACGACTTCATATAATCATTTTTCTATGTATGGCAACACCCTAATACATTTAGTTAGCTTCTGATTTTTTCCTGATGCGTATCGAGTATGCTCATAATGATTCATATGCCAGTTAGATATTAAAACTATTTGATTTCACAGAATCATATGTTTGTGGAAGTTTTTTTTACAATTTTTGGTTTTGGGTGTGTACACGTGAACATCTGCAAAATTTATAACAAAACAAATGTTGCAAAGCTCTTGCTTTTAATAGCATAACGGCCCAGTTTAGGAAAAAACTTATAATTTTTCAATTTGCAATGGGTATTATTAGTGCTAATCATTCTATGATATATATACAAGACTAATTTTACAGTTAACTTTGTTTGAAGTCCATTGATCATTCTAGCATTTCCAAAACCGCTATCTAATCACAAATATCACGCTTCAACTATTTCGTTTCCATTCAATTTTTATCTATCCTATAACTTTACTATGAAATGCATTTATATATTTATGTTTGAGAGATATAAAAAATTCATATATTGTTTACGAGACAAAAAACAAAGATGTCAAATATTGAATATAAATGAAAATAACAGCTAACAAACACAGGAAAGTAGCCAACAACTTACTTGAATTCGTGAGGCCCCCTTAATAAAAATGTAGATATCAGTGCTAATTGATTTGTGGATTAATCATGAAACGATATAGTGTTGCTATCAATTAAAAAAGCTTTAGGGGCTTTGACTTTATCGTGAGTATTGTTGGTCGTTAGGTCAAGGTGGTCTGTAAAGGGATTTACAAAACTAAATGATGTAGTTTTGAAATACTTAAAACAAATATCAAAACAAAGTCATTTTACATTTCAATTTTTTTGTTTTTCGAGTTGGCAAAATCTGAACTCGACTTGAACTCAAAATTTGAATAAAAAATTTGAGTTAACTCAAATAACTTGAATTTGAAAAAAGATTCAAATTTTCGAGTTGAGTCTAGTTTTGCTCATCCCTACTTAGGAGGGCTTTGAGGTGTGTAGGAGTGACCTTTTCATGAAAAACAATGCATTTCTAGGTTTTAGTATTAATGTTAGACGAACACTATCGACATTGTTCTTGAGGAAGCCAAAAATAGGGGTTTTGTTTGGGTAGTATCGATATTATGTTCATAGAGTATTAGTATTGTTCTTTGGGTATTGATATTGATGTAATGCTCTGGATCACGGGTTAGTAGTTTCATGTTAGCCCAAGTGAGTTTAAACTAAGCCATTAGCCTTGTATGAAAGCTTAACCCAAATGGTGTTGGTTTGGGCTTGTTTGGGCCCAATGAATGTCAAAAAGGGCATTTTTCATTTGTAAGTAAATCTGATGCTCTTACTCCATTAAATAAATCCTTGTACTTTTCAATTTAATTAAATAAACCCACCAAATTTTAATCCTTTCAGTGTGGTCACTAACCCGATATTTGGGGTATTACACAACAGCTTAGGAAATCAAGGTAACTCACTTCTAACTCAACTATACTACATTGTAGATCACTAGGTGAGTTTGTTAGCTTGCATGAGTCATGAAACATGTTCATGATAGATTTCAATGCTTGGGTGTTTACATCATGTTTACAAACATATTATGACCCCTATAATCAGAAATAACACTTTAATAAAATCTAGGGACCTCAGTAGGACATATAGGAATATTGGAGTGGTATTTTAGTGCATAAAACATGGTATTTTTTGGCATGAGTATTGATACCAGAAGAACAACACCATAATGTTATTCATATGCTAAAAACAAAGGGTTTTTGGGTTAGAAGTATCGATATTGATGCAATGGGTATCAATACTGTAGGTGGGGCATCGATACTCATAAGTCGTATCGATACCAAGTTCCTAGTAGCCCTTTTCAGTATCAATCCTCATAGGGGTATTGATACCAAGGGTAGAGTATCGAAACTCCCCAATAGGTGTATCGATACTTAGTTATTTTTCAGAACATCAAAGAAATATCTAGTATCGATACTCAGGAAAGTATCAATACCATAAACTAGAAGTATCGATACTCAAGCTAAAGTATCGATACCAGTACTTTGTCATCAACATTAAATAAGTCAGTAGCATCGATACCTAGAGGTTAGTATCGATACCTAGAGGTCAGTATTGATATTGAGGGGCTTGATATCGGTACCCATGAACATTTTTGGGTAAGAAACCAAGGACATTAAAGGATAGTTTTGAGGGACCAAATTACACCAAAATACCATGGAATAAAACTACAAGTGAGAACAAAAATAAACTCAGAATAGTTAGAAACAATAACAACTAGAATGACATAAAACTAACCTTATTTGATGCTCTAAGCATAGTTAGGACACATGAGTTACATTAGCAGATACGATCATACAATTGGATATCCCAGTTAGTGCCAAGGCATTTTGCCAACTAGGCGAAGATGCCCCAAGACTCAATGGAGTAAGTTGGTCGGGTGTATGTTTCTGATGCAGTTTCGGACATCACCCTAAATACCCAAGGGTATTTAGGAAATCTAGAGGGGTGTGTGAGCTCTAAATGTATAACCCTCAGCCACTCCATAATGCGTACCTCAGTATGGCATATGAGCTTTCCTTTACATCTTTATACCTATGCCTCTAGCATGCACATCTAGTGAATGCATGTAGTATAATATAGTTATTAGTTAGACACTGAGCTCGTAAGCTTAACGTTTGGAAAATGTTTCCATGCGTAGGTTCTTTGGAGGCCAATTATATAGTGTTATCGTCACCATATATTCCAACACAGTCGAGCGTTCAGAGTACGTCTTGATTTTACATTAAAGGGTATATACTATTATTGACCCTTTCGTATTCAGTTGTAAATCTATTTTCATTTTTAACTCAGTATATTTATTTTTGGATGATTTGGGAGCTCCTCATATTTTTAAACTTGATTATTACATTTTAATTTTATTTTACTTGGGATGGATTTTATGTGATGTTTTACAGTCGATTTAAAAGAAAGTTTTGGGTTAGCCACTTCGGTGGACCCGTGTGACATCTTAATCCATGGATCTTTCAGTTAAATTGGATTAGGGTCTTATATTTAATGGTGTAAGAGCATCGTATTTAGTCGTTCCTAGGACTTACGGATTAGAGTCAGTTAGCAATTATACGTGTATATGCCTCTAGAGAGTCAATAGTACTATAAAGATTGGAATGACGATAATAACCTCCAATTCTTTTTAATTTCAGAGAAAAACTATGACAAACAATCTAACTTACAGTTAAGATGGTAGGGAGAAAATCATCTATCCCTAGCAGTCAACACCGATGACGAGTTCATCCAGGATACAGAGCAATATGAGGTACCCATAGAAGCAGGAGCCGAGGAGGAAACCTTCTTTATGGACCTCACCTCAACCCTTAGACAGATAGTTAAGGCCATACCTAGCGCCTCAACTGCATCACTTTCCCCATCAATACCTCTAGCCCAGCCCATAGCAGTACCTTAGGAGTCCTAGTAGAGAGGATTTGTAGATACAAGATCACTGACTTTCATGGTTCAGGGGATAATGATCCCAAAGAAGTAGACCAGTAGCTTAGGAAGAATCTATTCTACCTCAGAAAACTGCACCTTACCTTAGTGGGTAAGATCGAGTGCGTTACCGCCCTACTCAAGGGTGATGTCATTGACTGGTGGGAGATAATAAAGTTAGGTATGAAGTTAGAGAGACCATCATGGGAGTAGTTTTTATCTGAGTTCAGACAAAAATACATCATAGAGGACCATACCGATGATCTAACAGTTTTTGCATTTAGCTCAGATAGAGTACGAGCGAGAGCTTCTTAGGCTGAGTAGATGTGACTTAAGTTGGTTTCAAAGAAGGAGTACCACTGCCATAGATTCAGATAGGGTCTCTAACTCGACATCCTATCACACCTTACGGTCGACCCTCCTAGAGTCTTCTCTAAGTTATCCCACCAAGCAAAGATGATCGAGAGGGTCCTAAGTAGAAATATTAGATAGTCCAGTGAGACCTAGGGATAAACTAGAAGAGTCGTCAAATTGGTGAGGTCATCAATGAATTTATCCAATAGGGATAGAGATAGTTAGAGTTCATGGAGATCCCTAACAGTTAAGGAGAGTTGGGCAGAGTTTGGATCGAGGGGTTAGATTTGAGTATAGGAGGAAACCCCTTACCTTAGTCTCTGGAGTTAGTTCCAGTGATTCAGCGAGAGTCTTCACTCACCCTATTTATGCTCGGTGTGGGAGAAGGCACCTAGGGACGTGTCAGTAGGGATTGAAGAGTTGTTTTAGTTGTAGCTCCTTAGAATACTTTGTTAGAGATTATATGGGGGTTTAGGGAGTGACTCCAACATCGTCCCTGAGATCAACACATTTTGTACAGAGAGGCCGAGGGCTAGCGAGGGTGGTAGTATTGTACCTGGACAACAGAGCAGAGGGACATCTAGATCTGTGATCGGTGCAGAACCAATGGGAGTGTCTAGATAGTATGCGGTGAGAGCCCCAGATTAGTGTAATGTAGTGAACGTGATATCAAGAACATTCACAATATTTTTCATCCCATTTACTGTATTGATAGATGTCGGTTCCACCCACTCTTACATTTGGTTTGACCTAGTTCAAGAGATAAAAATCTCAGCTGACGACTTAGAGGTAGGAGTTCGAGTATCGATTCCTCTAGATGTAGATGTCCTAGTAGATAATATTCATTGACGATGCCCAGTAGAAATTTATGGTCAGACCTTCCTAACGGACTTGATGGAGTTACTCTTCTGAGAGTTCGACATGATATTGAGGATGGATTGGTTAATCAAGCATGATGCTAGTTTAAAATGTAAAGCCAATTTGGGTCATGTATTCCTATCGTTAATTTATTTAGGGTTTCTCAATGATAGCTACCATGTTGACCAAGTTTCTTCAGAAGGAAGTTTCCTTTGTGTTGGATGAGAAGTGATAGAAGAGCTTTGAACAGTTTAAGACCATTTTAACTCAGACCCAGTGTTGACCCAAATAGATTTTAGTAAGAACTTCATAGTTTTTAGTGACGCTTCGTTCAATGGTCTTGGATGCGTCTTGATGAATGAAGGTAAGGTCATAGATTATGTTTTCTACTAGCTTAAGCCTCAAGAGCGTAATTATCCCACCCATGATCTAAAGCTAGCAGTAGTATTATTTGTCTCAAAGATTTCGAGACACTACCCCTTCAGATAGAAATGTCACATCTTCACCGATAATAAGAGTCTCAAGTATCTGCTCACTTAGAAAGAGTTGAACTTGAGGTAACATAGATGGGTTGAGTTACTCAAGGACTACAACTGTGTGATATATTATCATCCGGATAAAGCTAATGATGTGGCAGACACCTTGAGTAGAAAGTCGATGTCATAGTTACGAGCTTTCATAGCATGGTTTAGTTTGACTAGTGAAGGTGGATTGTTAGCCGAGTTATGAGTCGAGCCAGAGTTAGTAGGAAAAACCAAGAAGCTACAGAGTTAAGATGATCGATTAAAGTATGGGTTTTAAGTTGTGTGATGGGAGTGTATTGTACTTTAGGGGTCAGTTGGGTGTGCCTGAAAACGTTTAGTTGCATAGTACTATCCTCCATGAGGCACATTACAGTCCACTCTCAGTTCACCTAGGCAATAACAAGATGTATTAGGAGCTTCGACAATTGTTCTGGTGGTCGGGTATGAAAAAGGAAGTGTTAGAGTTTGTTTTTAGATGTTTAGTGTGTTAGTAGTTTAAAGTAGAACACTAGGTTCCTTCAGGATTACTTCAGCCCATTTAGATTCTTCAATGGAAATGGCACAGAGTAACCATGGACTTTGTGACCAAGTTACCCATGACCAGACAGAGACATACTTAGGTGCACCATCATAGATCTTAAGGGTAGTTGGGAGGACTACCTACCATTAGTGGAGTTTGCGTACAACAATAGTTCCCAGTCAATTATTCAGATGGCTCTTTATGAGGCCTTGTATGGGCGCAAGTGTAGAACTCTGATATGTTGGACAGAACTCAATGAGGGTAAGATAGTGGGTTCAGACTTGATCAAAAAAACCAGGAAAAGGTTCAGTTAATTTAAGGCCAGTTGAGAGAAGCCTCTTCTAGACAAAGATCCTATATAGGTTTAAAATGCAAGGACATGGAGTTTATAGTGGGGGACAAGGTGTTCCTCAAGGTTCCCCATGGAAGAAAGTATTTCGTTTTGATTGCAAAGAGAAATTGACCCTGTGCTTCAATAAGAGGTACTAGAGAGAGTAGGACCAGTGGTTTGTCGATTAGCCTTACCACCAAAGCTGGAGCCCATTCACAATGTGTTCCATGTATCCATGCTCGAAAGATACCGTTTTGATCCTTCTCATGTTATACCCCTATAGAAGATCGAGGTTAGCCAAATATGACCTATAAGGAAGAACCGATCAGAATCTTAGCAACACATGTAAAGGAGATAAGGAACAAGAGGATTCCTTTAGTGACGGTTCTGTGGAGGAATCATGGCGTTGATGAAGCGGGTTGGGAAACTGATGAGGACATGCAGCTTCAGTACCCTCACCTCTTCTATCTAGGCAAATTTTAGGACGAAATTTCTTTCTAGGATGAGAGATTATAACGTCCCGGATTATGGGTTAGTAGTTTTGGGTTGGCTAAGTTAGTTTAAAGTAAGCCATTAGCCCTGTATGAAAGCTTCACTCAAAGAGGTGTTAGTTTGGGCTTGTTTCGGGCCTAATGAATATCAAAAAGGGTATTTTTAAGTTGTAACCAAAGTTAGGAGGACCAAGGAGACAATTATACCATAATTAGTTGGAAAGGTTGATTTCCATTAAAATTTGATGAGATCACGTCTAAAATAACCTCTTTTTCTCAAATATTCTTTATCTCTTTTTCTTTTCCTTCATACTTTATTTTTCTCTCATCTTAGAACCAACAAAGGAGGCAACTTGGTGTCCTTGCGACCCTAGTTTGGCATTTTGAAGATAAGAATCTTAATCCTCGATGTCAAAGCTTTAAATCAAGACCTCAACCTCTTCATTTCACCATGGTAGCCAAATATGGGTTTTGTGGGGGTTTATGGAACTTAAGTGTTTCAATCTATTTACAGAGATTTTAAGCCTTAGGAAGTGTTCTTAAACCCTTCTTAACCTTTATATCAAACAAGTAACTCAAGTGTTTGATTTTTCTCTAGTGAGGGAAGTTGTAAAAAGCTCCAAGGTTAAAGGGAAGGAAAAGATAACATTTGGTTGAGCCTTAGACACTTCCAGCATCTTAGGAAATCAAGGTAACTCACTTCTAACTCAACTCTACTACATTGTAGATCACTAGGTGAGTTTGTTAGCTTGCATGAGTCATGAAGCATGTTCATGGTAGATTTCAGTGTTTGGGTTTTTTCAGCATGTTTACTGACTTATTATGACCCCTATAATCATACATAACACTTCAATAACATTTCTAGACTTTAGTAGGACTTAGGAGAATGTTTGAGAGGTATTTTTGTGCCCAAAATAGGGCATTTATGGGCACGAGTATCAGTATTAGAAGAACAATACTAATAGTGTGGGCATCGATATTATATGTGGGCATCGATACTCGCAGTGTGGTATCGATACGAAGTTCAATTAGTAGATTCTAGTAGCCCTTTTTGGTATCGGTACTCATAGGGGTATCGATACCAAGGGTAGAGTATCGATACTCCCATAAGTATCGATAGTTAGGTATTTTTTAAAACATCGAAGCTAAATTTGGTATAGATACTTAGGAAAGTATCGATACCATAGACTAGAAGTATCGATATTCTAGCTAGAGTATTGATACCAGCCCTTTGTTATCAACCTTCAACAAGTCAATAGTATCGATACCCAGAGGTTAGTATCGATACCCAGAGGTCAGTACTGATGCTGAAGGACTTAGTATCAGTACCTAAGAACAGTTTTGGGTAAGAAACCCAAGGATTTTAAGGGATAGCTTTTAGGAACCCAATTGCACCAGAATATCATGAAATAAAACTACACGTGGGAATAAAAATAAACTCAAAACAGTTAGAAACAATAACAACTAGGATGAC
Source organism: Hibiscus syriacus (assembly GCF_006381635.1). Taxonomy (NCBI): domain Eukaryota; kingdom Viridiplantae; phylum Streptophyta; class Magnoliopsida; order Malvales; family Malvaceae; genus Hibiscus; species Hibiscus syriacus. Next base: position 19,502,961 of record NW_024063471.1, read on the forward strand.
ATAAAAATATTAATGTTTGATGCTCGGGGAACATTTAGAGCACTCGAGTTACTTTAGCAGATACGATCATACAGTTGGATATCTCAGTCAGTTCCAAGGCACTTAGCCACCAGTTAGGTGTAGATTCCCCAAGACTCGATGGAGTAAGTTGGTCGGGTGTATGTTTCCTATGTAGTTTCGGATCTTACCCTAAATACCCAAAGGTATTCATGAAAGTTAGAGGGGTGTGTGGGCTCCGAGATTCAGAACCCTCAACAAAACCATGATGCCTACCTCAGTATGCCATATCAACATTCCCTCACATCTTCATATTTATGCCTCTAGCATGCACATCTAGTGAATGCATGTAGTATAGTACAATTATTAATGAGGTACTGATCTCATAAGCTCAATGTTAAGAATGTGTTTCCATGCGCAGGTTCCTAGGAGGTCGTCAGTGGAGCATTATCGTCACCAAATACTCCAACACATCTGAGGCTTTAGAGTACGTCTTGATTTTATATTAGAGAGTATGTATTATTATATAACCTTTACTATTCAATCAAAACTCTATTTTGATTTTTAACTCAGTGTATTTATTTTAGATGATTTAGGAGCTCCCTATATTTTGTAAACTTGATTATTACATTTTTATTTTATTTTACTTGGGATGGATTTTACGTGATTTTTTACAGTAAATTTAAAAGAAATATTTGGGTTAGCCACTTCACGGTTTCGTGTTACATCTTAATCCATGGATTTTTGGGTTAGATTAGATTAGATTAAGGTGTTACAATTGAGGGTATAGTATTGACATCGTAGACCAATTTCAAATTATAGTAGTCAAATTTGATAACAATTCTCAAGGTCGTATCAGTACCACAAAGGAGTAGTATTGATACTCTAGGTAGGTGTATCGACATTGAGGTGAATTTCTAAACATCAAATATAAATTTCGTATCAATACTTAGAGTAATATCAATACCACAATATAATGGTATTGATACTTTGCTTGTGAGTAAGGGCTTTTCCAAAACATCAAAGGCAAAGAGGATACTGATACTCAAGGCGAGTGTCGATACTCAAGTGGATGGTATCGATACTCTAGGGTAGGGTATCAATACCATTAGGTGAGATTTAGGCTAAGGGCCTTGTTTACCTTAAGGACTCAATATAAGAGGCTTGAGAATAAATTATGTGAATTGCATAAGAATTATGAGGTAATATTTTATAAGACTTTTGTCTTGTTTGACGCTCGAAAAATGATGATGACATCTAAGTTACTTGTATGTATTATGGTCATCTAATTTATATGGTGAATATATGGATATATTCAATCTAGTGCAAGGGAACTTTAAATGCTAGTCGGATGTCATTCTGATACTTCTGACCCATGCACATTATATGTACTCAAGAGGAGCATACTAGTCGGGTATGATGTTGAGGCTTTGTGACCCAGATCTCACCTTAGGTACTTGGCAGTGAATACTATTTGAATGTAAGATGTTGATGTTGTGTGACACATATCTTATCAAATGTACTTTTTTGTAAGCAAAAAAAGGTGTGAGTTTTATGATGTTGATGTAATCCTGAACTACACCATGATGTTTACTTGTGTTGTATGTTTGATTCATCTTTATTGTTCATGATTATACTTACTAGCATGCTCATATGATGAATACATGTAGTATAGTAGAGTTATTTTTGTGGCACTGAGCTTGTGAGCTCAACGTTCGAAATATATTTCTGTTTGCAGGTTCTTAGGTGGAAGTTCAAGGAGCTCATTGTCGGATTGTAGATTCTAGATTGGATCGAGTGCTCAGAGCACATCTTGAGTATTTAGTGGGAATATATTATTCATAGACTTTATATATATATTTGAGTCGTAACTCTACTTTTGATAAACTCAGTATATTTTTAAGATGAAATATTGGGAGCTCCCCATTTTGTAAACCTTACTATTGTTTTAAGGTTTAATACATTTTTAGTGCCTAAACTATACCAAAAAAAATACGATTTGGTGCCTAAAGAATTTTTTGCTGCCAATAAGTGGCTAACATTTTTAATGTTACATTTTTAGTTGCCTTGACCATAACGACCGTTAAATTTGGTTGTTATTTGAAATGTGTCACGTATATAAAATTTTTAAAAATTATTTTATTTTTAAAAAACATAATATTATAATTAAAAAACAAAAAAAACCCAAAATTTTCATCTTTCATCGTCGATCGACCATCGTCGATTTGTGGTCGTAACCATTGACACCATCAGAAATGTCTCATTGCCGCCAGTCCCTTGTTCATCATGAAACTATGTCGTTTGTACGTTACACAACGATTTCAATGGCTACAGTCGTTGGTACATTACATGACCTCCACCATTGAGTTCATCGTCCTGTTCCGAAAAAACCCAATCGGTGGTGACCCTGCGCCGTTAGCGGTGGGTGATGGGAGGGAGAGGGATGATACGGGGTGGTTTGATTTTTTTAATTTTTCCTTTTTTAATTAATAATATTTTTATTATGAAAAAAGTAAAAAAAAATAAAGGTAAGCACCTAAAGTTTTAAAAAAATATAATGGTAGGCACCTAAAAGTGTAACACAAAAATCATTAGGCACATACTGTTAACAAAAAAATCTTTAGTCGCCAAATCATATTTTAAGGTATAGTTTAGGCACTAAAAAGTGTATTAAGCCTTGTTTTAAACTATGGGCTTTTTAATTATGAGTATGAATGTTGATTTTTAAAAAATGGTTAATCACTTCGGCGACTTAATATAATTCTTTAATCCTTCAGACTTCGGGTCAGATTGAATTAGAGTGTTGCATTCTTCTTCACATGAATCAAGCGACCTTAGTGGTTAAGGGATTATTGTTATTACTTGAGGTTTTGGATTCGAGCACTACATATATAGGGATCTGAGCTTCAATGTCAAATGATTGAGAGTTTTTAAACAAATACTACAAAGACTAAATTAAAAAATATGGTAAACTATGAAAATGATCATTAATGTTTGATTGACCAGATTTCTCTTTTCTTATTGATGTTTCAAAAGTAACGGCATTATCGATTTATAATAAATTGTCACATGACATTAATAGTCATTGTTATTGTAGGTTAGTTATGTGAATATCAAATAATTGAATTTTAACTAAGAAATATTACAAAACGGATACTATTTTATAATCGCTCTGGATTATGAAAAAAAATTATTGAATTTTGGTAGCGTGCCTTCCCATCTTGGTGTAATATTTGACATAATTCAGTTAATTATAAGTATTTAGTTTAACTAACTTATACACGTAAGAATTATTGTTAATATTGGTCTATATTAAGGTAATGTATTTGAATTACTTTTTGATTATGTATGACTGTAATTGATATTTGTGTTCCGAACTATATCTATACATATTGGATTGCGTGTCTGTTCTGAGTGATAAAAAAGTATGATATTACTTAAGTTTATGATCTTTGATTAAGTTACTTCTGTGTCTGTTAAATATTTGAAAAACAGTATCTTTTTTTTTATCCGCAAGTGTTTGTGTTTCTGAATCTCTGAAAAACACTGAAATTTATATCACGTGTTTTTTTTCTATCATTTTTCTTGTTGCATTTGGCGTGTTTATGTAGGAAAAAGTATTTGATGGTTCAATCGTAATTGTGTTGATAATATCTATTAGTTCAATCACGATATAGTCGATAACATCTGTATATTGATTTGATCATATTAGGAATGGTAACATCTATTCTGTTTTAATGGTTCGTCCAAATTTTGATTGAAAATTTTTACACTGGTGATTCAATCATGTACGGTGGATTGTAATTTTCACTCTCTTACTAGCCTCTATATGTATGTATTATTGAGTTAGTTGTCTATTTTATATTTCAATATCTATTCTGTTGCATCACTATGTTTCGGCTAGTTACACGTTGCATGTTTATGAATTAAATGTTTGATGATACATAGTTTATTAATGTGTTTGTATGACTGTGAATGTCTATTCTACTTGTATGTTATTGATTCTTATTGATATGTGTTTTCTTTGATAAATTAACTCATGTTTTCACCCTAACTTGTGCTCTTTTAGACCCACTAAATTTTTTAGTTCCACTAAATTTTTTAGTTCACTTTTTTTTTCTATTTTCAAATGTTACGGGTTGTAAGATACTAAACTCGACATTCAAAGGATTTAGATCTCATTTTTGTAAATAAATAATAAATTTAATGTTTTATTTCCTTTTAAAATTGTAGTATAAGATTTCAAACTGATTACTTAAAATAAATTCATTTTTAATTATAATTTATTTTAAATTATTTCAATGACTACTAACATTCGAGATTAAATCATAACGTGATAATCGGAATTTAGAAAATTACACTTATATCGAGAGCATCAATAGGTTGATTTAGTTTAAGAGTTAAAGGGAAGTCATTGTTCTGATTAGAAGAATAGCATTTATCAATTGAATTTGGGAAAGTCTAAAAAAGGCCTAATTTAAGGCTAAAAATTAACACGATAAAAAATGTGAGAAAAAAACATAATAATTTATGTTAGACGTAACTTATAATGTGATCTTACCTATAATATGTTGGGTTATTATGATCATTAAAAAGTAAAAAACTAGTAGAATTCGGTGTTGAGAAGTTGAATAAGAAGAAATGAATAGCATCTAGCTTTTTATTATTGCTTCACTGTAACTACATCATAACTAGCATATATAGTAGTCATGACTTCAAGCTTACTCAATCTCACAACTACTTGTAACATCATCCATAGCAAACTTCATAATCACTATTCTTAACAACCATAACAACTCACACACACAGTAAAGCTCATTCAATGCACACATTAGCATTCTACACACTCCAATATTCTCCCTACTCTTTTCCTTCTCCTTGAGCAAATGAGAAAACCTGCACTTTGGGTTGAAATTGCTCAAACGAAGATTTGGACAATGATTTAGTAAACCATCCGTTCTAGTTGAATCGAAAGTGCGACACCTCCTTCCGTTCGACTTGAATCAGAAGTGTGATGCTTCCTTCCGTTCTACTTGAATCGAAAGTGCGATGCCTCCTTCCTTTCAACTTGAATCGGAAGTGCGATGCTTTCTTCCGTTCAACTTGAATCGGAAGTGCGATGCTTCCTTCCATTCGACTTGAATCGATGCAAACTTTTGTTATGAATGGACATTAAAAAAATTCTAAAAAAATCTATTCTATAACAATCTGAAACAAACCAGACACTAGCAACATGATTGAAACATTTGGTCGAACAGATTGGAAGCATGAACATACGAACCGTGGTTAGGATCAACCGTTTTTCCTTGAGGAAGATTGGCACTCATCGAAAGTGTCTCAACTTGAGTATCAAACCCAGCAAGTTGGGTTTCGACATCAGCAAGCACAGTACATAAGTTTTCCAGGGAAAGTGATTCCCTCATGGTAATTATAACAACCACAAATGGCTGGTATTCACACGACAATCCCTTCAAAATACTTATCACATGCTCCATCGACAGAATCGAATTTCCACAGAATGTAAGAGCATCGCATACCTCTTTAATTTGAGTAAGGTAAACTCACATTGTATCACTACCCTTCTTGAGCAATTGAAGTTTATAATGGAGGCTCATTATTGTTGTTGTCTACCGGTTTACAAATCCATTTCTCTTCAGGATCTCAGCTATGGTGACAACAGTAGGAATAACCATTCCTAATCCGTGAAGTTCAACCTCGTTGAACTCATTGATGTACCTCTTGGCATCCAGATAGAAGACGAAGGGCTTCTTGGTGATGGAGACTTGCACCTCCTTCTTCTGTTTCTTTTTCTTATCGTTCTTGATGCTCTTGGTCTCTTAGACTGACTCAACATTTTTCGCTAGAGAAATGGTGAAAACAACCTCGGCATGGTGATCGGCAGTGACAACTACAGAAACGATAATCAGTTCCTTGCCGTTCTCTAAGTTGAAGTCATCGCCGGAGATAATGGTCTCCTCGATCTTGGCTTCTTCTTTGGCCTTAGGACTCTCTGATTCAACTCGTTCAGCTACAATGCTCAATTCCATGAGTGAAGAAACGGAAAAAAAAAGAAAATCTAGAAGCGTGAAAACAAAATGCCCAGAACCTTGGAGAATGATACCATGTTGAGAAGTTGAATAAGAAGAAATGAATAGCATCTAGTTTTTTTATTATTACTTCATTGTAACTACAACACAACTAGCTTATATAGTAGTCATGACTTCAAGCTTACTCAATCTCACAACTACTTGTAACAACATCCATAACAAACTTCATACGTCACTATTCTTAACAACTGTTAAAGAAGCAAGGTAACCCAACCCACATTGAAGTTTCCAAGGGGAAGGATATTCGCCAAGGTGGAGATTTGTTATGTATGGCTCATAAAAAGTCTCGTTGTGGGGTTACGAATTATGTGGGTTGGGGGTGTGGGGGCGCAGCCCCCGCGGTACGGTACAGGGTTGATTTTGTAATTATGTACCAGGGTTTTCTATTATAAATAGAGATGTAACCTAGACCTAAAATATCATTGAATAAAACTTCTAGCACCGCCTAGGCACCGAGGACGTAAGCACATTGCCGAACCTCGTAAAATTCTCGTGTTCTTTCGTTTTCTTTACCCGTTTTCGTCAACAATTGGTATCAGATGTCAGGAGTAAAATTCGAAGTCGCGAAATTCGATGGTCAGGGTAACTTCGGATTATGGCAAACGAGGGTGAAGGATCTATTGGCGCAGCAAGGGATCTTGAAAGCTTTGCGACCTACAAAGCCGGCGTCGATGGATGAGGAAGATTGGGAAGAATTGCAGCAGCGAGCGGCAGGAACCATACGATTATGCTTGGCGGACGAGGTCATGTATCACGTCATGCATCTATCGTCTCCAGACGAAATTTGGAGGAAGTTGGAAAGTCAGTTTATGTCCAAATCCTTAACGACAAAACTGTATCTGAAGCAGCGGTTGTATGGGCTGAAGATGTAGGACGATCACGATTTGGCGCAACACGTGAATGTCTTCAATCAAATCGTTTCTGATCTGGCTCGGCTTGATGTGAAAATTGAGGATGAAGACAGAGCGATGATTCTGTTGTGTTCGTTGCCTTCCTCTTACGAACACATGGTGACTACTCTTACATATGGGAAAGAGACTATCAATGTTGAGGAGATTACTGCAGCCTTGTTGGCTCACAACCAGCGGAAGCAGAATGCAGGGGAAAGCTCTCAAGCTGATAGCTTATATGTCAAGGGTAATCGAGATCGTGGACGGAAGCCAGAGAAGGCAGAGTCCGGGAAGCGGAATTCCAGATCCAAATCCAGGGATAAGAAGACGATTCACTGTTACAAGTGCAAGGAGGCAGGACATATGAAGCGAGACTGTCCGAAGTTGAAAAAGCAGACCGATGAGAAGCGTGATGGCTCATCCAAGTCTGTGAACGTGGTCGAGGATGATACTTCTGATTGCAGTGAGGGTGATATGCTTTCTATTTCAACGACACAATTGACGGATGCTTGGATTCTTGATTCTGGATGTTCTTATCACATCACGCCAAATAGAAAATGGTTTTCGACATACAGGCCGGTTAATTCTGGTTCGGTTTATTTGGGTGATGATCGATGTTGCAATATTGTTGGTATTGGTGATGTCAGAATTAAGATGCACGATGGCTCCGTTCGGACGTTGAGTGGTGTTCGACATATCCCAGACTTGAAGAAGAATTTGATTTCCTTGGGCACTTTGCACAAGAATGGTTTTATCCCTAAGGCTGACGAGGATAGGGAAACCATTCGGATTGTTAAAGGAGCATTGACTGTGATGAAAGGCAAGATGACTGCAGGGAATATCTACAGATTGTTAGGGAGTACTGTTGCAGGTGGAGTTCACTCTGTTGAGTCCTGTGATGATACGACAAAATTGTGGCATATGCGCCTTGCTCATCTTAGTGAACGTGGTATGGCAGAATTACACAAGAGAAACTTGTTGCATGGTGTCAAAAGCTGTAAGCTCGACTTTTGCAAGTATTGTGTTCTTGGTAAACAGACTAAAGTCCGTTTCAAGACTGCGAAGCACACAACTCAAGGGATTCTTGATTATGTGCATTCTGATGTATGGGGGCCTTCCACGACATCGTCTTTGGGTGGATCTAGGTACTATGTTACTTTTATTGATGATTTTTCACGGAAAGTTTGGGTGTATTTTTTGAAACAGAAATCTGAAGTTTTTGAGAAGTTCAAGCTGTGGAAAGCTGAGGTAGAAAACCAAACAGGACGAAAAATCAAGTGTTTGCGGTCTGATAATGGTACGGAGTACACAGATTCACAGTTCCTACAATTCTGTAAGGAGCATGGGATTCAGAGGCATTTTACAGTGCGCAAGACACCACAACAGAATGGTGTTGCGGAACGAATGAACAGGTCGTTGAATGAAAGAGCCAGATGTTTGCGGTTGAATGCGGGGCTTCCCAAACACTTCTGGGCTGAGGCTGTTAACATGGCGTGTTACCTTATCAACAGATCGCCAAGGGCATCGCTGGCTGGGAAAGTTGCAGAAGAGGTATGGACTGGTCATGATGTTAGTTTTGATAACTTACGGATTTTTGGTTGTCCTGCTTATGTGCATGTACCTGCTGATGTGAGCTCCAAACTTGATGCAAAATCGAAGGAGTGTATTTTTCTGGGTTACAAGAAAGGTGTCAAAGGATTCAAGTTATGGGATCCAGTTGCGAAGAAAGTTGTGATTAGTAGAGATGTCGTTTTTAATGAACAGTCTATGTTGCAGCAGAAGCAAGACACGACAGTGGTAGATTTCGAGCAGTTTCCAGTTGAGAAACCAGAAACTTCTCAACCGACTTCTGGTGGTTCCACTACGGATGATTTGCAGGATTATAGTCTCGCCAGAGACAGGGTGAGACGGACGAATATAAAGCCTCCGAACAGATTGGGTTTTGAAGACTTGGTATCTTTTGCACTTACTGTTAGCAGTGATGATCCAGTTACTTTTCATGATGCCGTTACTAGTCAGGAAAACGACAAGTGGATGGCAGCCATGGTTGAGGAGATGGAGTCTTTGAATCACAATCGCACATGGGAGTTAGTTCCCCTTCCTGAGGGTAAGAAGCCGATTGGTTGCAAATGGGTGTATAAGAAGAAACCAGCAGTAACAGAAAAAGAGGGGGAGAAGTTCAAGGCTCGTTTGGTAGCGAAGGGTTTTTCACAGCAGAAAGGAGTTGATTATGATGAAATCTTTTCTCCTGTGGTCAGGCACACTTCAATCCGAGCAGTACTTGCATTGGTGGCTAGTTGGGATTTGCATTTAGAGCAGATGGATGTTAAAACTGCTTTTTTGCATGGTGATTTAGAGGAGCAGATCTACATGCGGCAACCTGAAGGTTTCACTCAACCTGGAAACGAACATTTAGTTTGCAGATTGAAGAAATCTTTGTACGGGTTAAAACAGTCTCCGAGACAGTGGTATAAACGGTTTGACTCCTATATGATCAAGATTGGCTACAACCGATGTGAGTATGATTGTTGTGTCTATGTTAAGAGCCTTGATGATGGTTCTTTTATTTTTCTATTACTGTATGTTGATGATATGTTGATTGCTGCGAAGAACATGGATGATGTTATCGGTTTGAAAACTTTATTGAGTCAGGAATTTGATATGAAAGATTTAGGTGTTGCAAAGAAAATTCTTGGAATGGAAATTTGCAGGGACAGAGACTCAAGGAAACTGCGGCTATCTCAACGGGGTTATGTTGAGAAAATGCTAGAAAGGTTTGCGATGAGCAGCGCGAAACCAGTTAGCACTCCATTGGCGAATCACTTTAAGCTCTCATCAGAACAGTGCCCTAAGACAGATAAGGAAGCTGAAAATATGGCAAAGGTTCCGTATTCTAATGTTGTTGGCTGCTTGATGTATGCGATGGTATGTACTCGTCCTGATTTAGCTCATGCTGTTAGTCAAGTTTGTAAGTACATGTCTAAACCTGGTAAGCAACATTGGGATGCAGTCAAGTGGATCTTTTGGTACTTAAAGGGTACTGTGGGACATGGAATTGTTTTTGGGAGTCAGCGGGATAACCCTTTGGTTGTAGGATATGTGGATTCAGATTATGCAGGTGACTTGGATAATAGAAGATCTACGACAGGGTATGTGTTTACTCTTGGTGGAGGGCCTATTTGCTGGAAGTCTACTGTTCAATCTGTCGTGGCACTATCTACAACTGAAGTTGAATACATGGCAGCGGCTGAAGCTGCAAAAGAAGCTTTATGGCTTACTGGTTTAGTGAAGGAGTTGGGTGTTCAACAAGGTGGAGTTCAGTTGCTTTGTGATAATCAAAGTGCTATTCACTTGGCTAAGAATCAGGTGTATCGTGCTAGAACTAAACATATTGATGTAAGGTTCCACAAGATCAGAGAGTTGGTTGCATCTGGAGAGGTTTTGTTTCGAGTTGTTAAAGAAGCAAGGTAACCCAACCCACATTGAAGTTTCCAAGGGGCAGGATATTCGCCAAGGTGGAGATTTGTTATGTATGGCTCATAAAAAGTCTCGTTGTGGGGTTACAAATTATGTGGGTTGGGGGTGTGGGGGCGCAGCCCCCGCGGTACGGTACAGGGTTGATTTTGTAATTATGTACCAGGGTTTTCTATTATAAATAGAGATGTAACCTAGACCTAAAATATCATTGAATAAAACTTCTAGCACCGCCTAGGCACCGAGGACGTAAGCACATTGCCGAACCTCGTAAAATTCTCGTGTTCTTTCGTTTTCTTTACCCGTTTTCGTCAACAACAACTATAACAACTCACACACACAGAGTAAAGCTCACTCAATGCACACATTAGCATTCTACACACTCCAATATTGGGAAACTGATAATACCTATAAGTATCTATATTTGTCATGAAATAAGTGTTGAATCGTATTTAACATTTTAAGTTATAATAAAAAAATATGACCAAATATATAACATTTTAGGTTAGATTGGATACTATTTTAGGTTATAATTAAGTATCGATACTTAGTTATAATACTAAGTATCGATACTTTTCGTGAAATAAGTATTGCATCACATTTAACATTTTAGGTTACAATCGAAAATGTTACCAAAGCTATAACATTTTAGGTTGGACTGGATAACATTTTAGGTTGTAATTAAATATAGATACTTAGTTACAACTATTGATACTTTCCATGAAATTAGTATCGAACTTCTTTTCATAATATTTTTTACCCCAAGTATCGACACTCAGACCATGGGTTTCGATTTTTCTTTCATTAAAGTGATTTTTATATATTTTTTAAAATCCAACTATCGAACCTCATAATATTATTTTATTTTTATTTATTAAATTGAGCATTATATCATAGTTTCTATTTTTTCTTTTTCGAATCAAATTACACCATATATTTTATGACACAACCACTTTATTTAAGTGTAATTTTCAAATTTAATCAGATATGTTCAAACAACTTATAATGTTTCCTACTCATTACCTAATTTTTTATCGTCTGGTAACATTATTGGGTGCAACCAAATTTATTAAAGTGACTACTAACATTTTTGGCTTTCAACATTTTTTTTCTTTCTATGACTAATTTCTTTGAAGTGTTTGTTAAACTCTGATAACATATTAATTTCAAACCGGATTTATTAAAGCAACTTATAACATTCCCGATATCAATCTAATTGTCTGGCGATCGATAACATTCTTGGACACAATCGGATTTGTTAACATGATTGATAACATTTTCTGCTTTTAACTTATTTTATTACTGTGAATATTTTCTTTGACCCATTTGTTAAACTCCGGTAACATTTTCGTTCCACACCAGATTTACTAAAGCAAGTTAACATTTTCAATCTCAACCTAATTTCTTAATGATTGATAATATTCTTAGGCGCTGTCGAATTTGTTAACGTGTTTAATAATATTTTCAGCTCTCAATTTATTTTATTATCGTGACTATTTTCTTTGACTCGTTAGCTAAACTCTGAAAACATTTTAGGTCCAAATCAGATTTGTTAAAGTAGCTTATTACATTCATGATCTTAGCTTAAGTTCTTAGTGATCGTTAACATTTTTGGGTGCAACAAAATTTGTTAGCACGATTGATAACATTTTCCGGCATTCAAATTATTTTTGTTACCTTGACTATTTTGTTTGATATATTGGCTAAACTCCTATAATGTCATACCCCTCTTTTTGTTTAATTTAATTAAACTTAAAATTTTCTTTCAGATTTTCGGGGACCAAATTGTAAGTTTCTAAAATTTTGAGTCAGTTTCCATAATTCTAGGCAACTCAGGGAACTAGCCCTGAATTTGTCTATTTCATTTCCTCAAACAAAATAACAAAAAAGGAGAAAATATAACCCCTAAATCGGACCTAGAAGATATTAGGTCGAACCTAAAGAGTCTACATTGTATTTTGACCCTCAAGAAAGTCATTATTTTGACCCTCAAGAAAGTCATACTCAATTTAAATACTAAAAAATTCTTTTTAAAAATTAGAAAAATATTTCAAATCTCATAATTTATTAATGTCAAATCAAAAATTTGTCTGAAGTAATAAAATAAACAATTATCAGTTAATGCATGCTTAAATAGTTCAGAAAATAATAATATTAATGTCTAAAGTCTTATTTACAAATAATAAAAATAATTTTAAAAAATAAATATCCGATAAAGAAAAAGTAGAATAAAAATTATATTGTAATAATAATTTATTTGAAAATAAATGTGATTCTCCGAGTATCGAATTCCCTAAATCAAAGTATATGAAAAAGAAACTATCAGTGCGTAATCTATTAAACTTAGTGTGTCTCTAAAGAGCAAATAAACATAAGTAATAGCATGATCCGAAACAAACAGTAATATTCATATTTCAAATCACAACGATAATCATAGTTTGAATGATATGCAAATGCTCGTGCACCCGCTCGTACTCCTGTCACACCATCCGAAGAACACTTCCCCATAACCACACTATCTACCATCCAAACACACAATTTGAGCGGTGTAGGTCCGCCACAAAGTTAGAGGCCACTGTATCTGAAAAACTGGCATTCACTCATCGAGTGAATGTGTTGAACTTTTCCTATCAAAATTTGTCTCAATATGATATGTAAATGGTAGACATATATGATATCCGATCCGAATAGCACATATCCAAATAACATATACTCGAATATCATATATCCAAACTCTAGTCTAATCCAAATGTAATAATTACATATAAAAATAATCCGAATGCATCTTAAAATTTTCAGTCCCACACATCAACATATTTCACATAACATACAGTTTTGAATTATATCAGACACAACAATATCACAAAATCCATCATACTCGAAATCAAACTTCCAATCAACATGCTTATCTGAATTATAATTAATTCAAAAATACCACAATACAATCATGTTTCAATCAATTTTTCAATCATACAAACAATTAATTAACACAACAGAATATAGCATCAGACAAAGACACACCTCGACAAAATAACTCTAACGGCGAACATAACGTCTCCCACGTTCAACTCAAACAGTGAGTCTAACCGAATCAATTCCTACATAATAATAATAATAATTATTAACCTAATCTATCAACAAATCTAAATCTAAATCTAAATATAAACTAACACTCACAATCGGTTCTCGCAATTTGAGACGGTAAGGGTGGAGGAGACAATAAGTCCGATTTCCGTTCAACATCTTCTGCAAAATTACAATATTCGTATTAAATTCCAATTCACCAACTCTTAAAAAATACGGAATGATATTACGACGTAAATTTGAAAAATCCGATTCGAACCAAAAATCGAATAGTAAGATTTTATCGAGCTTAGGGGCTGCTGGTTCGAACAAAAGGTACTGTTGGTTCTACCACAATATGCTAACGACGCTCACGACCACCACAATGTGGTCGACGAAAAAAGGAAGGCGGTGAGAGAGCAACAATCACAAAAGTCGACCATAAATGCCTTCTCCGATAAAGGTGAGATCAACCGGACACCATAACAATCATTGATGGCAGTGAATGGAGGATATACGACGGAAAAGATCCGATGTTGGTTCTGTTCCCATAAAGAAGAATCGATGATGTTCTTTCGAACTCGCCTAGATGGAACGTGTGATGGGGAAGAACTCAATGGTGAAAAAGAAGAATTAAAGTTGAAATCAAATAAAAATTGGGTAAACCGAAGGCCTAGTCCTTGAAGTCTCTAAGGTTTATGAAGTTGGATCCAAACTTTCCAATTTTACAATTTAGCCACCAAATAGAAATTATGGATTTTGAAAAATTTTCCCCAAATTATAGGGTTTCGAATTGGAATTATTCAGAGTGTTACAAAAAAGGTGGATACACAGCTTAAAATTGTGACTTGTAGGAACATGGAGCCACATGCCTCTGCCATTTAAGCTATGAAAATCTTAGGATTAAATTAATAAAATCAACCTTTTTATATTGTAACTAAATCAGATTTTGTGGATAGCAAATCAACCTTCCCCATTCAAGCAGCTAAAAATCCAAAAAATGCAAAAAAAATATTTCCAAGCTTTTTCCACCATCGTCGTCCACCATTGAACCACCGTCGCCTGGCCAACCATGATCGACATCATCACCATTAGAGGGTCTGACGTCGTCTTCTGACCAAAACCCTACCGATAACTCATCAAGAATTGGCATCGTTAGTCATGGAAATCCACTCGAAACCTCGCCAGAGTTCTAATTTATCCCCTCAATTTTTCTTTCATTCTGGCCAATCTTGAGGATTAGTGACCACACTGCCTCCATCGTTGAACTTGTCGCCTAATTCCGGTTAAACCGTAATCAATTTTGCTCTTCGTCGTAGACCCGTCTTCACTTCTTCCATCACGTGTAAGGTTCTCGGTCATTAGTCGTGTGATTGAATGCTCGAGGAGTAATTGAACGATCGAGGCCAGTCGTTTTAACATCGCACATGTCACCCTGGCGTGTGGGCTTCTCAACCATCTTGAACTTTCTAGAAACTGAGTCAACTTGGATCAAACCGAGTCAACTCAAACTGATCTTAGTCAACCGAATTGGTTTGATTAACCTGAACTGATATGGACCATTGACTTGAAAGGGATGTCGCAAGTTTGCTCGACGAATCATATATGAGCCGTATAAATAGTTAATGACCTGAATGAGTCTTCTACGCATCCATAGAAAAGGACTCCTACTACTGCTTCCTATAGGAGTAATACGGGTTTTAGGCTTGCAGCACCTCCACCCCTAACTATTAGTCGAGGATTTGTATTGTTGCTCTCCAGAAGAGTAATACAGGTTCAAGGCCTACAACACCTACACTTTGTAACACCCAAAATTTTCCTCAAATCTAAAACCCTAAAAATTGGGAATGTTTCTTTGAATCTCTAAAATTTATTTAAAGGATTAAATTAAATTCTTAGAAATTTTAGTAATCATCTTGTAAAAGGAACAAAGTTTTGAGCCATTTTCTAAAACTCTAAAAATGTAAGCACTTATATTATGATTTGTCCATTTCTTTATTTGAAACATAAAACCAAAGATTTACATCAACAAACAGCCACGCCCTCACCCATTTTCTTCCTTTCTTTTTCACGATCTAGCGCCACTGACCCTTTCACCTTTCTTCTCATCGTTCACTATTTTCTTGTAATCTTGTCATTTTATGGATGTTGGTGAGTCTTGGATTTGAACCCTTTCTTGTTACAACCGTTCCTTCCCGTATCATCCATCTTCGTCGGTTCCCCTTCGATAAAGAGAACCGAGGCTTCCACCATTACCATTCGGGTTATCCACAGTGGTCATGGTCGTTCGACTAGTTGGGGCTCGCTTATGGAAGGCCAAATCGGTTGGATTTCAATCTGGACACTATCGAAGGTTATTTATCTCCCTTCTGTCGATGTTTTAATCCTCGATCGGGGCTGTTGTCGTGGTTCACATTATCGACAACCCCTGATCGCATTAAAAACCTAAATCTCGATTCCTATTTCAAACTAAATAATATTTAGTTATTATCGTTACAATATCGTTTTATCGTAATTATCTGAAAATCGTTGAATTGAGTATTTAATCCGAACATCATAATTTTGAAAGAGTTGTCGAATCGGAATCGGAACTGGAACCGAAATTATCATCCATTCGTCATTTCTTGCTAATTTAGTATCGAATCTTGTTTCAAGGACGAATCGTGAGTAACAGTTTAATACGTTAATTCAGTTAATTTATTTTGGCTAGTTTGTTAGAATAGTGACTTGGCATAAATATTTTGCGTAGGAGTTGCTTCAGTTCGACCCATTGATAGAGTTGAATGCGGGAATCATCGACCGCCGTTAGGATATTTTGTCGAGATGTGTCTCTACCTGATACTATATCTATTTTGTGTTGATTCATTGACTGCTTGAAATTGGTTGTGAGTATGACTGTTATGTGTACCGTTGCTTAAATATAATTCAGTTAAGCATGTTGTTTGGAAGTTGGTTTCGAGCATGTTGATTATGTGATATTGTTGTATCTGTTGGAATTCTGAAACTTTTGTTTTGTGACATGTGATATTTATCGGATTCAAATTATGATGTGTTCGGACTCTAGAATCATGTAACTGCATCCTCGTTTGGATCAAATCAAAATTTGGATATATGATATTCGAGTATATGTTATTCAGATATGTGCCATTCGGATAGGATCGGATATTGGATATATGTGTCATTTGCATATCATATTGGGACGATTTCTGATAGGGGAAGTTTAGTGAATTCACTCGACGGGGTGGATGACACTTTTTCATATTCAGTGGCCTTTGCCTTTGTGGTAAACCCCACTTACATGGTGTGTTTGGTTGGTATATAGTGTGGTTTAGGGGAACCCACTCTTCTAGGTGTGATAGGAGTATGGACGGGTGCATGAGCATTTGCATAACATTCAAATTTATTTTATCATCGCTTGACTCGAAATTATGATATATATTATTGGTTGATTCGGATTTGATTGTTGTTTGTTGTTTGGATTATGATATGATTGCAACTGTTTACACTTTAGAGGCACACTAAGCTTAATAGCTTACATCCCTACATTTTTTTATTTCAATTACCAGAATGAGGTAGACCGGTACTTGGAGAGTTTCAAGAATTATTTTCAGCTAAATCATTATTTAGTATGATTTTTAATCTACTTTTCCATTATCGAACATTTATTTTCTTTTAGATTTATTTTTATTATTATTTGTAATTGGGACTTCAGACATTATATTAATTTTGGAATTGTTATGACGGTGTTCATAGGGGTTTCAGTTTTGGTAGTAGGAACAAAGAGGGGCGTACGTTGCTTGAATTTGCTACTGCACACGATATGGTGGTCACTAACTCCTTCTTTAACAAGAGAGTTGTGAACTTGATTACGTTCCATAGCGGGGGACATTGTACCCAAATTGGCTACGTCCTGGTTCAAAATCGGGATCGTTGGGCTTGCATTGACTGTAAGGTCTTCCCTGAAGAGGCATGTGCATCACAACATAGATTGTTGGTTTTGGTGTTCAGCGTACGCCACGGGCAGATCACCCATAGGAGGGCTAAACTAAGTAAACCTAGAATCCTTTGGAAGAACTTACATGGAGCGACAACTGATGACTTTAGGAGTAAGGTTTTGTCTCTTACAGGTTTTGGACTTACCAACTCGAATAATGCAGACATGTTATGGAAAAATATGGCAATTTCCATCAGAGAGGTGGGAAAAAACACCTTTGGGTTGGCGACAGGGAAGATCAAGGAACATAAAGAATCGTGGTGGTGGAACGATGAAGTCTAAGCTAAGGTGAAGACAAAGCAAACTTGCTTCAAGGAGTTTCTACAATACAATGTCGACGAAGAAAGATTGAGAGCTAAACAAAGATACAAGGGCGCAAAGCGGGAAGCCAAGAAAACAATGGCTAAAGCAAAGGATAAGGCATACGAGGAAATGCACAAGAGATTAGACACCAAGGAAGGACAAAACGACATCTTCAAGCTTGCAAAATCCATGGAGATTAGGAAAAATGATCTAGGTAGCATTAGGTATATTAAGGACAACAATGATGTTCTTTTAGTGAAAGATCATGATATTAAGAGGGTTTGGGGTAGTTACTTCTTTGGCTTATTTAATGACGGTGCCTCTCCCTATACTGATAGAACTATTGATGGGTCTGCCGACCATCATACTACGACCAATGACTGCCCTACAAGTAGGATTGGGAGTGAGGAAGTCAAAATGGCTCTTAGAAATATGGGAAGGGACAAAGTTGTCGGTCCAGATCAAATTCCTATCACTGTTTGGTTGGCCCTAGGAGAATAGGGAGTTAAGTGGTTGACCAACATCTTTAATATTATTTTAGAGGCTGCCAAGATGCCAGAGGAGTGGAGAGAGTCTACGGTGATACCAATCTATAAGAATAAAGGAGATCCCCAATGTTGTGGTAACTACAGAGGTATTAAACTACTCAGTCATACCATGAAGCTATGGGAAAGGGTGATAGAGGCTAGGTTGAGACAAGTTACTAGGGTTTCAGAAAACCAATTTGGTTTTATGCCAGGCAGGTCTACTACGGAGGCGATTCATCTACTTTGACAGCTTATGGAGAAATATAGAGAAAAAAATAGAGATCTTCACATGGCGTTCATTGACCTTGAGAAGGCGTATGATAGCGTTCCCCATGATACGATCTGAAAGACTTTAGAAACTAGACGGATACCATCTGCTTATATCTAAGCGATTCGTGATATGTACTGTAGATCAACTACATACGTCAGGACTACAGTTGGTGACACCGAGGCATTCCCGATGGAAATCAGACTCCACCAAGGGTCGACTCTTAGCCCTTACATCTTCGCCTTGATTATGGACGGCATTTATTGTGCGACACCAGACGGTGTCCCATGGTGTATGCTTTTCGCTGACGACATTGTCCTAGTTGTTGAAACAAAAACTGAGTTGAATAGTAGATTGGCTACCTGGAATTTGGAAGAAAAAGGTCTAAGGATCAATATTGAAAAGACAGAGTATATATGTTCAAACTTCAATGGGAACAAAACCGATGAAGATGTAGAAATATGCATCGAAGGACACATTCTCCCCTCAAAGGATTGTTTCAAGTACCTAGGGTCTATGATACATAAATATGGGAGTCTAGATGATGACGTTACACACCGTATAAAGGCGGGATGGCTAAAGTGGAGGGCTGCTACTGGAGTTTTGTGTGACAAGAAGGTGTCTCTAAAACTTAAGGGAAAAATTATAGAATGGCAATTAGACCAGCGCTGCTGTATGGATCAGAATGTTGGGCAATCAAGAAGGAACACATAAGGAGGATGGAGGCCACAGAAATGAGAATACTTCGATGGGCATGTGGTAGGACTCTATGGGACATGACACCAAACTCTGTAATTAGGATGTCCTTGGGGGTGGTGATTGTATCCAAAAAATTAAGGGAGGAAAAACTACGGTGGTTTGGGCATGTCCTTAGGCGACAATCGTCGGATGCGGGCAGGAGGGTAGAGTCGATTACAGTCGAGGGTGCCAGAAGGAGAGGACGACCAAGGAAGAAGTGGTTAGAGTGCTTGATATCAGATTTGAAGGATTTAGCCCTTACCGAGGACATGACCTCTGATAGGAAATTATAGAGACTTAAGATTAGGGTAGCCGAGTAGTTGTGGGTCACAGCCATAGGGTGTAACATCTATGTCTTCTTTTTAATGCCTCTGTAGTAATTTCCATGAATTTTACTTTTTATTCACTTCTGTCATTGGAATTTATGAACGATTAGAATTAGGGTAGCGGAGTAGTATTGCTTTAGTTAAGGTTTTAACCCATTTGACTTTATTACTTCTCATAACTTGCTATCGATGACTTCTGTGTATCCTTCTCTTCATGTTTTCTCTTTCTAAATTTAGTTGGGAATTACGTTACTGTCTATATGTAGAGATTTTTACACAGGGATTTATTTATAGGGATTACTTCTCATTACAGACGCACGTATGAAAACTGCATATGGTGACTGTTCAACTATGTATTTATTAATTTATTTATTTATACATGCATTGGATTTTTATCTTTGTTTTTAATTTTTCTGACTGTCGGAGGTCTTCTACGGAAGCTGTTCTCAACTTGGCGTTGGGGGCAGCCTACTACCCTACCTCCCCCTTACCCCATTGCATATGGGAATAGAGTTTTGTTGTTGTTGTTTTGAATATTTATAATTTATATTTGGTTTTCTCGAACGTTTGTTTTAATAAAATTATTAAGTTGGAATTTAAAAATTTATTTCATTAAATTACAATGTAAAATTTTAAGATTTGAATCGAACAAGATTTTCTTGAGGGAAAATATTTCAACTAGAATCTCTTGATTTGACCTAATTTCTTCTAGGTCGTATTTAAGGGTTACACACACCTTGTTGTTAGCTGAGGTGATTCATCACGTTTCCTAAAGGTACTTGTTTGTGTGTTTTGTGGAAATTGACACGAAGGAGAGTGTAACGCCCCAAATCTCAAGTTAGTAGTTTCGGGTTAACCCGAGAGTGTTTTAAATAAACCCATCAGCCTTGTAAGGAAGCTTGGTCTAATAGAGCATTGGTTTGGGCTTAGTTTAGGCCCATTGCGTGATAAAAATGATGTTTTTAAATTCTGACTAAAATTTGAAAAACCAAAGGAGAGATTTACCCATTTTCTTTTTAAAAGACTGAATTTCATTTATGTGGATGATCTCAAGTCTAGGCACCCTTCTCATTTTCCTCATATTCATTTGTCTTCTACGTCCCTTTATCTTTTCATTCTCCTTCTTGTTTTGTGGATCAAAGGTGATAACTTGATGGCCTTGCAACCTTAGTTTGGAATCCCAAATGAAAGATTCATAACCTCAATCTTCATAGCTTCAAATCGAGCCCTCAACCTATCCATTTCTCCTTAGTAACCAAATATAGGTTTTGTGAGGGTTTAAGAAACTCAAGTGTTTTAATCCATTTTCAAAGAGTTCAAGCCTTAGGAAAGCGTTCTCAATCTCTTCTTAACCTATTAAGTAAGTTAGTAACACATTCTTTGATTTTTGTTAGTGAGAGAAGTTATGGAAAGCTTCAAGGTCGAAGAAATGAGAAGTTGGCCCTTGGTTGAACATTAGACACTTCCAAAAACATAGAAATCCAAGGTAACTCAAATTTACCACATATAGATCACTAGGTGTGATTTGATAGGTTGCATGAGTTATGAAACATGTTCATGGTAGATTCGGCATTTGAAGTTTTTTAGCATGTTTATGGACCTATTGTAACCCCTATTATCATACATAACACTATAATAATGTTTCAGAACCTTAGTAGGACTCTTGGGCGGGTTAGAAAGGAATTTTTGTGCCTAAAATAGAGCATTTATGGGTTCAAGTATCGGTACTAGAAGAACAATAATGTTATTGTTCATTAGCTAGTTTAAAATAAGGGAGTTTTGGGAAGGAAGTGTCAATACTCATCCATGGAGTATCGATATTGTTGGTCAGGTTTTAATACTTGCAAGGTAGTATCAATACCAAGAACACTTAATAGATTTTAGTGGGCAATTTTAGTATTGGTACGCATGGAAGTATCGATACTGGGGGTAGAGTATCAATACTAAAGCATTTTTCAAAATATCGAAGTAAAATTTATTATTGATACTCAAGACAGTATCGATACAACATACTAGAAGTATCGATACTCAAACTAGAATATCGATGCTACCCTCTCAGTTATAAATAGCCAGTTGATATTGATACCCAAAGGTTAGTATCGATACTCAGAGGTCAGTACTGATACTGAATGGCCTAGTATTGATACCCACATACAATTTTGGGTAATAAACCTAAGGGTTTAAAGGGATAGTTTTGAGGGACTCGATAATACTAGAAGGCCATGAAATAAAACTACAAGTGAGAACAATAATAAACTCATAATAGTTAGGATGACATAAAACCAGTCTTGTTTGATGCTCAGGAAACAGCCAAGACACCCAAGTTTACTTTAGCAGAGAAAAATCATCTTGTTTAGATATCGTAGTCAATGCCAACGCACTTCATTTTCCAGTTGGGTCCTAAGACTAGGGCTATGAACAAGCCGAGTCGAGCTCGAGTATTGCTGAGCTCAACTCAAAAACTCTAAAATAGAGCTCGACTCTACTCAAAAACTTGCAAGCCTAAAATTTTCATGCTTGACTCAAACTTAAAACCATGAATTGAAGATTAAAACAAAAAAAATCTTAAACTTAATTCGATTGAAGCTCAAAAATCAAATTCAAACCTAAACCTTAAATACATGAAAACTTTATACTGTAATTTTTATTAAAAAACATAAATGTTAATATTATTAATAGTTTATTTTAAAAAAATCTTAATATATTATATTTTCAAATTGCTCGTGAGCTTTTCGAGTCAAGTATCAAATAGCTCGTTTTGGCTCGTTAAAAGCTCTAATCGAGCTTGAGTCGAGTTGAGTATTTATCTAGATTTGATCGAGTCGATCTCAAGTAGCTCATGATCTGTCTCTTCTCATTTACAGTCTTACCCAATAATCAACAGAGTAAGTTGGTCGGGTGTACGTTTCTGATGCAGTTCTAGATTTCACCCCAGATACCCTAAGGGTATTAAGGTAGGCTAGAGGGGTGTGCACCCCGAGATCTAGAACCCTCAACATCATGATGTCTACCTCAGCATGTCATGATAGCATTTCTATGTCTTCATACATATGTCACTATCATGCTTATTTGGCGAATGCATATAGTACAATACAATTATTAGTGTGGCATTGAGCTTGTAAGCTCAGTATTCGAAATGTATTTTTGTTAAGAGACAGTCTGTGGATTGTTATCGTCACCAAATATTCCAGATCAGTTAAGGCTTGAGAGTAAGTCTTGATTTGTATTAGAGGGCATGTACTATTTGTAGACCCTTGTACTGAGTTGTAACTCTAATTTTGTATTAAACTTAGTAATTTTATTATTTTATATATTTGGGAGCTCCCCCATATTTGTAAACTATAATTATTATGTTTTTATTTTATATGACTATGGATGGTTTTCTATAATGGTTTACAGTCGTTTAAAAAAGAAAATTTTTTGGGTTAGCCACTTTGGTGGTCCTGTATTACACTTTGATCCTTCGATCTTAGGGTCGAATTATATTAGGGTGTTATGGATAGTGTTGTAAGAAGTCAGGTGCTTGCTTTCGATGTGGATAATGTGTTTATTTTTCAAGGAATTGTCCACATTCAACCTCTTTTGAGTGTACACCTATTCAGACTCTTGCACGTTCACAAGATTTAATTCAGACCCCAATTAACAGTAGTAGCCAAGAGAGAGCTTTTGAATATGCTTCCAAGACTGACATATTGATCTATGATCACCTAAGAGAAGCTTTTAACAAACAGAAGTCTTATTCCAATCAAAGGAGGAAAGACATTGAGTTTGAGGTTGGGGATCATGTTTTTCTAAAAGTATCTCCGTGGAAGAAAGTGTTGAGATTTGGACATAATGGTAAAATGAGTTTAAGATTTATTGGGTTGTATCATATTCTGAAGAAAGTTGGACATGTTACTTATTAGCTTGAGTTGTCTCCCCAACTTAATCGTATTCATGACGAATTTTATGTGTCCATGTTGAGGCTATACCGTTCGAATCCGAGTCACATTATCCAGGTTGAGGATGTAGAGTTCATACTAGATCTAACTTATGATGAGGAACTCGTTCGGATTTTGTATCAAGATGACAGAATTCTTAGAATAGACATATCCCGATGGTAAAGGTTTAGTGGAGTAATCGTGGTCCTGCATAAGCTACCTGGAGATAGAGGAATCAATGAAGGATCAACCTGACAAGTTGATCTAACTGTTGACCAGAGTTGACTTTGACATTGACCAAAGGTTAACTTTTTTCCAAAAAATCATGTTTTATGTTTCTCAACATCCTAAGTTCGATTTTGCAGTTTGTTTTACCAAATTTTAACCCCAAAACCCCCAAATCAAGCATTGAACCCAACCATGAATATGTATTTAATTATTTTACTTAAGTGCATTTAATTTAAGGACAATGACAATTTACGGTGTTAATTATTGAAGGTACTTGATATTCTCCCAACCGTTCATTAGCTCGACCCAACTCTTCTCCATCTGTCCAAACGTGTGAGCTCGTGATTACTCATATAATTTTATAAACCTTATAAATGCTTAGATTTAAATATTACTTCAGTAGTAACCCAGATTTGTTGTGGTTTAGGTTCGAGTGTTGTTGTAGAGCGTAGCGAGACCGATGCTTAGTAGACTTTCCGAATTAATCTTTTTTATGTGTATTCCTTGTGTGTTATATGATTGTTTATTTGTTTTGATTTAAGAATGTTTTATCTAATTGATATCCTGATGCCCTGATTTACCATTTATGAACAATGTCTTCCTGATACTTGTTCTTCGATTACATGTTTTTACCAAAAAAATATAAATATGCATGATTTATGGACTCTTGGAACTATTGTTTACTACCTGAATTGTTTTATTAGGGTGCTCTCTGGGATGTATTCTGGAGTTATGAGGTTTAGCTCTAATCAAGTTGGTAATACCTTATGAACCTAAGGTTACCCTTAGGTAGGTACATATACCCCAAGGTACTCCCTCAGGTTGGCTCATATACCCATTGGGTATAGGGTACGTCCTTATTGATTCAGTTCTAGGGAACTGCATTTTGGTGTACAGGTGGAGGATACTTATATGTTTTATAAACCTCATTGTCACTTTTATGAAATTTTACTGAACTATTTTCTAAAATTTACCAGTATGTTCTTTTTTATGCACTTGTTAGAACACACTGGGTCACCTAGCTAACTCCCCCAAATTTTCCCTTTTAAGATACTTTTGTTTAGGCAACTTTGAACTTGGTACTTGAAGGATCGACACATTCAGTATCATCTTTAGTTGTAATTTTTATATCTTCCAAAATGTCTTATTTTGGGTGGCATGTGCATCTTGTATTTTATTTGTTACTGATATTGTATTATTTTGACATTGATATTTGATGTTTTATATGTATGCATGATATTTTACATTTTTAATATTGTTTGAATATATTACGATTTTAAAATACCTAAGAACATTTTGGGAAATTTAATGTAATCCTCAAGATCTAGTTGTAACGCATAGGTTCGGTCTAGGGAGATACATGTTACATTTATATCCAAACCGAATTTGTTAAGAAACTTATAATATCCTTGATCTCAACCTAATCTTTTAATGATCGATAATATTTTCTAGCATAACCAGATTTGTTAATGCGATTGATGACATTTTCGGATTTCAACTTATTTTGTTTATCATGGATATTTGCTTTTACACATTTGTTATACTTCGGTAATATTTTCGGTCTAAACCAAATTTGTTAAAGCAGCTTATAACATTCCCGATCTCAACCTAAATTTTTAGCGACGGATAACATTTTTAGGCACAACCAAATTTGTTAATGTGATTGATAACATTTTTCGTTTTCAACTTATTTTGTTGGCCCAATTTTAGAAACTCAGATAACATTTTTGGATGCAACTAGTTTTGTTATCGCGAACTATAACATTTCTAACTTCCAACCTAATTTCTTACTATCGATATTTTGTTTGACCCATTCTATAAATAACAGTGACATTTTCATATGCAAGTGATATTGTTATCATCAAATATCACAATCTTAACTCATATTTGTCACATTATGTGTTTCGCTTTTATCATGAATTTATAATTACTATTATCAGTTTCACTGTTCATTAGCCTTATTTTAACAACTGCATAACATAACCTCTCATTGAATTTAGAGAGAAATGATAGATAAAACCTTTAATTAGAATTTATGAAGAAAGTTCTCCTCATGTTATTGATTTTTTTTACTAAAAAATCACCAAAAAAATAAAAATACCAAAATAGCACCATTTGACCAATATTTACTAGAATATCATCATTTTCCATAGCGTTACAATAAGATGCATTTTTTAGGACCTGCTTTGCCTACGTGTTAATCCCCTTAAAAAAGGTATTTTTTACCAGGTGCGCTGTGTCTTATGTTGATTTAGTCCGCCACATAGGAAGCACGTCTTAGGGATTGCACTTTATGTTCACCTAGTAAAGGCACTCCCTACAAAACATATTTTTGTTAGGGGTTTTTCCTACCCCATCATTTCATGTCCTCGTTTCTCACCTTTCCCACTCCCTTCCCTACATTTTCCCCAATCCCCTATATAAAACCCATCACATCTTTTAAATCACAAAAAAAAAATCATATTATATATTTTTCTCTTCTTCTCTCTAATTTATTTTTGTTGGGTTCAGAAGGTTCGGTTTAAAGTTTAAGGTTTAATTACTTTTTATTTTTTAATAAATGTATTTATCTTTTATTACTTAATTTTAGTTACTAATTTTTTAAATGTGTGTAGTTACAAATGGAAGGCATAATATGCGATTAGATGAAAATCACATTTCGTCTCATTTTGTGAATATAGTAAAAATATTTAATTATGTTTTTTTTAATTTTTAATATTTTATTGAATATCTTCAATTTTAGTGTATTAAATTTTTATCAATTAGAAAAATAATCGTGTATTGGAAATGTTTATCCATAACACTAGTATGTCCACACTGGCTCATTTTTGGAGTAATTTAGCCAGCGTTGGATTTGAGTATTATTGTAAATAAATGGAGGTTGTAAACTTCAATCCACCCTTATTTTTGCATTAATTGAGAGGTCGAGACCAAAGAAACATATTTCATCTTCCATTTGGGAGTGCACCATTACTCTAAAGGATGTTTCAATGCAATTGAGACTTATAACAGATTTATTTGTACTTCCTGGTGTGGTGGTGGATAATTGGCATGTTTTGTTTATGGAGTATTTAGGAAAGTCCCTGTCTTTGTTTAAAGGTGATTGAATCATGTTTATGTGGGTTCAAGAAAATTTTTTAGAGTTTGACTAAAATTATTATGATGAGAAGGCAAAAGCATTTTCTCGAACATATATTTTAAGAATCATAAGAGGTATCTTGATGTCCGAAAAATCTCGTAACCAGCTGCATGTTATGCAGTTGCATCACCTCGTTACTTTTGAAGAAGCAAGCATGTCCAACAGATGATCGACCGTTTTAGCATGTCTCTTTAGAGAAATGTGTCGAGTAGTGAGATATACCAAAAATGGCATTTGCAGTTGTCTTTTCTTCTTTAATCTTAGGTGTTATATAGCATGCCTTTTTTATGTCTGATCGTAAAAAAAATCATTTGTCTCCCTTTTCTTTCTAAGATAATTTCAATACTTAATTTATTTATAAATAATTTCTTATTAAACAATTAATTAAAAATATTATATTAAATAGGTGGTCATCATCAATAAAAATCATTGTGATATCATTGATTAAGTACAAGATATCATATTATTAATCGAGAAAAAATTAGGTTCATATGTATATTTTTAGTTATTAATTTTTTATTTTATTATTATTATAATTAAAATTTCATTTAAATTTTGATAATATATATATATATATAATTCCAATAAATGTCCTATATTAATCAACAAACGTGGGCTTGCATCCTGTATAACTTGATGGGTCAATTGGACGTATGGCTTGCAATTGTGCCTTTTATCTATTATGTTATTGTTGAGTGGCATCAGAGTGATCGCGTGCTTCGCTAATTTGGTTTCACATAATTTATTCTAGAAGCACCCGTGAATCTCGACAATATGCATAACATTGACATACGATACAAGCATGATATTGATTGGAGGAAGAAGCATAATAGGTCAGAGTCAATGCCGAATAAGGACCTTCATAGAATAAAATGTGGATGTGGTCTCACTGCTTGCTGAGGACTACGAAAATTACGAAAAGAATGACATCAGCGATTGGGTTGTATACAGTGGTTGTGTTGGTGGATGAGCACCACCCATAAGATACGATGCATATAAAGCACATGTCGGGTCCATATGTGTATAATATCCTCTAGGGAATTCGAAATGTAAACTAGCAGGCTTATAATATAACCATGCGGGTGTATACACTAATTTTCTTAAAAGATAGAACTAGCAAGAGTTCATCTCCTACGAGGACTCTTCCACCACCATATCTTTTAAAGCAACAACCACATCAACAAAGGTGCAACAACCGAGCAAGGAGTCTAGTTGCATTAGGATTCTATTGTTAGTTAGTTTTTTTCACTATAAATACATGTAATCCTTCCCATTTGTAAGACACGATTATCATACGAGATTACGCACATACAAAAAAAATACCCAAAGCAAATACGCAAGAAGCCCCAAAGATTCGCTTGTAATTTTCAACAGAGAAATAAAAGAGGTATTTTTACCTATATTGCTTCGATTCTCGCTTGCATGTGGCTTGTTTCACTTCTTCTTTTCCGTTTTTACTTTGAAAAGGCCGATGAACACAAGGGAACCGAAATCTTTTCTCTTAGATCTACGCTTCCCCGAGGCTTATTTTGAAAAACCGGTTTGATTTTCGATTAAAGGAGGGTAAGAGCTTTTTAAAAATCTATATTAGATCATTTATTTATTATATGGATATTTTATTCATTTATTTTTATTATTCATGTTATTATTATTATACGTATATATATATATATATTTTAAATTATTTTCATTTTTTACTATATTTTATTATTATTATATATATATATATATGTTTCTTTAATATTTTACTTGTAAGTCTATTATTACTATATATATTGTAATTATCTTTATCTAGTTATATATTTTTTTATACTTTTAATAGTTTATTTATATACCTATTATTAATATATATTCTTAATTATTTTTATTTGATTATTTCTTTATTTACGTAATATATCTTATAACTTTATATATATATATATTATTTTTATTATTATTTTCATTTTTTTATTCATTATTATATTTTTTTAAAACCTTGTGTCTTTATCATTATTATTATTAAACATTATATTATATATTACTAACGTAGAGGACCCATTTTTTTTGTTTTATTTCTAACTAAAGTCTCTCCCGCTTTCCTCTTTTTATCTTATTTCTGACTAAAGCCCCCCACTTTCGGTGAAGTGAGAGGGTAGCTTTTCTATTTTTAAATATTTGTTATATATATAGCTTATTTATTTTATTAATATTTTGATGTATATATATATTTTTTTCATTTTTCAAATATTACTATATATAATTATTACTTTACTATTTTTTTCCTTATCTTATTTATTTATTTTATTTATTTTATTTTTTCCCTTTTATTTTATTCTCATTATCTTATTTGTTTTCTTTACCTTGTTTATCCAACACATTTCTTGATTTTTTAAGGATATTTTCAAATCAATCTAAGGTAAGTAATTGAGATCGTATTTTTACCTTTTAATTTTAACTTATAATTTTCTTAATTTAAGACAACTGAAAATTACATAGTACCGAAAGGGCAGTTCAAGGGTGCTAACCCTTCCTTGACTGTAACCGACTCCCGAATCCGACACATCTTTGGTAAGACGCAGATCAGGTCAGAAATAAGGTATCCGATCTACCTATTTATCTTAAAATAAAAGATCGGTGGCGACTCCAATCCACATTTTCCTAAGTCGAAGCCCAATTCCGGGGCCCAACCGAAAGACGGTTGCGACAACTTGGCGACTCCGTTGGGGACACATGTAAGTGAGTCAGGCTAAGATAATTTCCAGTTGTCTTTTTAACGAAAAGGGTAAATTTAAATTTTAAGGTAACATCTCGATCCTTTTACTTACTTTTGATTATATTTTCGAGTAAATAGTTGTACTAATCGTTTTCTCATGATTTCAGCCTTCAAATCTTTTTTCACTTAAGGCTCTATACCCGAGCTCCAAACCCTGTTTTAAGTGGGGGTGAAAGTAACGCATTCGTGTGAATTTATTCACCGCATATGCCTAGCAAGTAGCCTTCGGGACTCATATACCTTATGTCTTCGTGTGAATTTATTCTCCGCATAGACATAAGGGAATGTGTCCCCTCGAGTTTAACGTAGTCCACACAAGTCTGTGATGGGTTTAGGAATAAGGGACTGGTAAGCCCAAGGGGGCACCGGCGAGGAGAACTCGGGTACCATTTTTTAGAACCTAAACCGGAAGATTGTGGAGAATTAGAGTCTACCCCGAAACCACATTCCAAGACCTAGGATATTTTTACCCTAACCATGTTTTTTCCTTCCCTTTCATCCTTTTATATTTATTTATTTATTTATTTATTTTACTAACATTTTGCCTGTGTTTGTTTTTTAGCATTTGCATCATAACACGAGGCCATTGATCCTTAAAAAGTGTTTATTACACACAAAATAATCTGAACAAATGGACAAAGGTGTTGTAATACAAGAGATTAAAAACCCTGAGGTATGACTATGGTCCGAGAAGACTCAGAAGGAAAGGGGAGACAGTCTTCAAGGAAGCTATGTGTCAGAACTGGTTAGCTACGCCTCTATCAGTCTAAAACAGAACGACGTGCAAGAGCTTCGGGACATCTGGGGAAGTTGGAAGAAAGATCAGAAATAGAAGTTCAGCCAACGGTACGGTGACATTGCAGTATTGCTTCATATCAAGACTGATGAGCCCTTGATCAGAGCCTTGGTTCAGTTCTGGAACCCGAGATATAATTGCTTCACTTTTAATCAGGAGGACATGATGCCCATCATTAAAGAGTACAATATACTGTTGCACTGAGAAAATATCAGACTGGAGCGAACATATATTAAACACATCAAAAGTCATCCTTTCAAGAGTGTACTAGCCAAGGTTACCGGGGTTGACGAAAGATGGGTAACAGACCGAGCTCGATGTAAAGGCAGTGAGGAATGAATTTCCTGGCTTCATATCAAGCAACTGATGAAGGACCATCCCGATGAGTAGAAGGCAATAGACCTGTTTGCACTGGGTCTGTATGGTCTGATTATATTCCTGAAGACTTTGGGATACATTGATGCTGCTGTGGTGAAACTATTTGAGCAACTTTCGAAGTGAGTCAACCCAACACCGACCATCTTAACCGAGACTTTCCGATCTCTCAATCATTGTAGAAGAACTGGCGGAGGAAGGTTCATTGGGTGTACTCAGCTCCTTCAGGTCTGGATACACAACCACTTTTGAAAGATTAACGGGGTTGCCTACCGCCGATTTAGCACTACATATTCCCCTTTGGGAGAGTTCATCACCATGAAATGGCATGAAGGTTCTTCAAAAGAGAAGTGGATGAAAGTCTTCACTCATCTTCAAGACCGAGATATTACTTGGAGAGCCCCCTTATTGTTCCTCAGTGACGTTCTTTTCCGATGTGGGGACTCTGACACTATGACCTTACTTGGACTTTGGGGTGCAGTTGGGTATGCTCCATTGTTAGCACTTAGACATTATGGTGACAGTTATAAGAAGATGATCAAGGAAGCAGTTGATTCATGGAAGAAAGTATTCCGAATGGATGTTGTAGCTGCCAGAAACATGCTTACTTCGGACTATGTGGAGTGGCGAAGATTGAGAATAAATGACAATATCCCGGTGCCAGACTGTGAGGACACGCAAACCCTGGAAGAACATCTCAGCCTGTCTTTTTTGAACTTGAGATAGCCAAGACAGAGTTTGAAGCTGTGAATAACGAGCTGAAGCAGAGGGTAAAGGAGCTTGAAGCTGAGCGCTATCAGTGGAAGCTAGATATCGACTCTCAGAAAGATCGAGCAGACAAACTTGAAAAAGAACAGAAAAAAGTCTGTTTTGAGCTCGAAGACTTGAGAAATGAGTATCAAGATAAAGTCAAGGATAACTCCAAGTTGAAAGTTGCTTCTGAATACTGGAAAGATGAAGCTCATAGCCTGAAAAGAAAGTTCGAAGGGCCTGATGAGAGAGCTTGGAAGGAACAGATGTAGACTGCCCAGAGGCGCTTAGCAGACAGTCAGCATCAAAACCAATGCTTGAGAATCCAGATGGCTGATATGGAGAAACAACATGAGAGAGATGGCAAAACAATAGCTAAGTTAGAAGCTATTATAGATGGGTTCAAGAAGAAAGTGAGTGAGCTTCAGATAGTGCTCTTCGACGGAGGTTTACAATGGCGTTTCCGTTGGGAGAAAGCACAACAAAGGGTGGAGGCCAGAGACGCAGTCATCCGAGACTTCCTAGATCAAGTACAGAAGGCAGCTCATCATCTACACGGCCTGGAAAGGGAAGCTGGAATGGTCCGACAAGGCATACAACCAGTGACAGATGAAGACAGAAGACTTGTCAACCTACTAGAAACTATTCGGGGTCTAGAGGATTTAGTCTGAATGTACCTTTGATCGTTTTTATATCTATTACAAGATAAAACATTTTTGTCTAAGTAAAGATTATATATAATAATGGACACTTTTCTGGATCAATGCCTCGAACATTTCATGCATTCTTGCATTTTGCATTTTTGCCTTTTTGCATCTTCATCTACATTTTTAAGCATTTTCACAAACATGAAATTAAGTCATTAAGGACTCGATGAAGTGGATTTAACCACATGGAAGCAAGATTGTAGCATTAAAGAGCTTGATCAGCTGATGGTAGGACAAAGCCGGCCAGGATGATTTAAGAAAAGAATCCCCATAACCTAAGGACTACGATGTTAAAGCAGTTAGCTGTTACCACATAAGAAGCCCCAAACATTCCTCTGAGAACTATAAGGCGCTGAAGCGCAAGATCCAAAACCTGATGGATTCAGGGGCATAAATGACCGAAGAAGGGGGCATGGCATATACCATTTGCACTTAGAGGATTGTTTTGTTTAAACACGTCTCTAATCTTTCATCGTTTGCTTAATCTTTTAAATGATTAAATTTATGCTACTTTCTAAGGTGGAGCAATTGAACAAATTCTAATCTTTAGTTCTTCGAATATTAAATGAATTAAGGATTCTTTTAATTCTTCAAGAATTATAGATTTTTGACATATGGCAAGGTTAGACCTTTCTTATCTTGTCTCAAACCCCAAAACAAAATACCTTGATTCTTTACCCCAAATAACTCATGGTCATTACCAAAAAGACCAAATTTTGACATTACCTCCCTTTGAAATTCTTGAACATTACCTTTATCTTTTTGATACACCCACACCTTTCTTTGAGTCAATAAGATCACACCATTATCTTTTTAGACTCAAAATTGACATTTTTACACCATAAAAGCCCACAAAACCGAGTTGTTCATTTGAACATGAGCATTCTTCTAAGACATAACTTGGGGCATCTCGCAGGGAGCTTGAACATTAAGACATCTGGGGGAAAAAAGAAGAAGAATTCATCCGAAATAATTCTATCATTACACTGTTTTCATGTAAATAGAATTAATCCTGAAAATCTATCCCCCTAGGGATACCTCTTCTGTGAGGACTTCCATATATGAAATTATGAACGACTTTCTTTATTTATCCCTTCACAACAGGAGAAAACATATATCCCTTGTGTCCCCTTTTGAGCCTATAGTATTTTTCTTATGATTCAACCCTAACCAAGGATCACCCTCCACATTGGGGGGCAAGGTGGAAGAAATCTGCTCACATGAGTGAAGACATCAATCCAAAGGAAATACCAAAAGGTGGGCCAAATACCAAGTGTGAAGATTCAATCAAGAACAAAAAAGAAAAGAAGCAAAAAAGAAAACACAAGAACAAAAAAGAAAAGAAGCAAAAATCAAAAGAAAAAGGGACAAAAATCTCATGCAAAGATTGCCTAAAGACAAATGGCACATCAAGATTCAAACTATGGGATTGATCAAGCACAATCATTCTTGAATCACTTCACTCAAAGATCATAGAGCATCAGTAGAAATAGACATTTTGAGCAAGACAAGATCGATGGCATCAAAATGAATTGATCCTTGGTTCAATACCTTGAAACACTTATTTGGGCCTATTTATCCTTTTCTTTCATAACCATGAGCCCTGGCCTACATTACGTGCCTTAAAAGTCCCTTCTAATCATACATGGATTTCTAAACAGAAGAGACAATCTTTAGATTTCATCCCGCCCATCAGGATTAATTTGCAAAAAACAATGTAATTAATGCATGATAGAGAAAAATGACAAAGGGGGGGTTCAAGACGCAAATCCTGAATAACGTCTTGAAACCAAAGGAGGGTTCGAGTTGAAAACTTGAAAAGGCGGCTCGAATATAAAAATTGTGCAACTGAGGCGATCACACAAATTCCTTGATAAGGCATCGCACAATCTGAGTGTGACAATGAAGGTTGGGAGTCAGAGAACACTTCCAGCAAAGAAACATACAAGCTACCCCATCAATCCTTTGATCATAAAATGCCAAACCTTTGACCAAACACGATAATCTGAGACCTTTTTATCCGTTCCTTACTTAACCATTTCCCAAAGATAGCTTTGATCTTGACACTTGTCAAATAGCTATAATTTATTGAAGGATTAACATTGTAATTAATTCTTTGATATCCGATGAACTCTAGTTTTATGATTCGTCTCAATTGTAAAACCGTGAAAGTGACAATATTTTCAAAACTTTTGGTTAAACATTTTTCGAAACTCTTTTAATTGATATTTTCATAACTTTGAAAATAAAAGAGAAAGAAAAACATTTTTTTTCAAACAAGACAGTCTCTCTAGAGTGGATCTTGGTAAATGACATGTGACTCTTAGACACAAAGCTCGTGCTCAGAATCAATGCTGAAGCAAGAAATGAGGAACATTTGGGGCATCTTTAAAGATTCAACATCAAATATTGGGGCATTTTTGGATATTTCCTGGCATCTTTGGGGATTCAACATCCTAATGCAAATTATCAGACCTTCTGAAGGCATTTCCTCCACATACAGGAACAAGCAGGAGAAAATGAGGCTCTATCCAAGAGATAAATGACATTAATTCATGTTGCATGCATCTTAGACAAACTTGAGAGCATCACATTTATCATTTTTAGCATACATAATTTTTGCAGCTTTAGAGTCAAGTTTCAACTTCAATGTGAAAGATACCTGATTCAAAAGAGTTTGTAAAAATCGATAGTGGTTGTTTAACTCAGTAGCAAGGAGCTACACCTCAACTAATTTGATATATTGAAAGATCGACAGATCTTAGAATCAACTTCAGACGAGTTCGAGAGCTAATTCAGAACAGATCCAATTCGTATTTTCAAGTTGGATTTAAACTTCACGACGAAGGATATCCAATTCCTGGCTCAACTTCACGGCGAAGGGACCACCCACGGTTTCAACTTCACGACGAAGGGAATCGTGCTCACCATTATCTCTTTTGAGATAATTTCCCTTGAAAACAAACTTTGTCTCTCTTGAGACAATTTCCCTTGGAAAAAACCTTTGAAATTGTTTCTCTTGAAACACAAAAACCTTTGAAACATAAACATTGAAAACATTTCCATTGAAATGAATTTTGTCTCTCTGGAGAATGTTTCCCTTGAAACAAAATCTTTGAATATGTTTTCCTTGGAACTAGTTTCATCTCCCCGTGAGACAATTTCTTTTGGAACTAAGTTTTGTCTCTCTTGAGACAATTTTTCTTAAAACAAACTTTGTCTCCCTTGAGACCGTTTCT
Organism: Hibiscus syriacus; assembly: GCF_006381635.1. NCBI lineage: Eukaryota > Viridiplantae > Streptophyta > Magnoliopsida > Malvales > Malvaceae > Hibiscus > Hibiscus syriacus. The sequence goes on from NW_024063471.1 coordinate 19,538,554, forward strand.
CATGAAATAACTGATATCTTTAAGATCGTTTCCCTTGAAACGAATTCTGACTCTTTCAAGACAATTTCTCTTGAAGCATCATCTGAACCATTACACTCAGCTCAGGCACATACTTGGGATGGTCGAAAGCATTTCTCAAATCAAAAATAGAATGTGCACATCAGTTTTGAACATTTGAAGAATTCGAGATCAGGGATCAAAACTTGAAGATTCCAGAACTAAGATTCCAGAAAAGCAACCGGAGATCGAGATTTCTCTCCTGAGCCCAAAAATAACATATGTTGCATATGCATTTTAGGCATACCTAAGAGCATTGCATCCATCTCATCACATATATGCATAACTTTTTCAGGTTTTAGCTAGAGTCAATTTCAACTTCGCAACAAAGGATATTGAGATCAAAGCAACACAATCAACTCGAGAGTAGATTTCAACTTCGCGACGAATGATATCTAGCTCGAAGTCGAATTTCACAATAAAGAGGTCATCAGCGATTTTAACTCCACGACGGAGGATATCACGCCACTCGAGATAATACAAGTTCAACTTCACAACGAAGGGACGACTGGTTGTCAACAAACCACTTTTCAGTTTCATTCAGAGTCAATTTCAACTTCACAGCGAAGGATATTAGACTCGAGACAACACAAGTTCAACTTCACAATGAAGGGACGGCTGGTTGTCAACAAATCATTACCCAATTTCAGAGCCAATTTCAACTTCACAGCGAAGGATATTGGACTCGAGACAACACAAGTTCAACTTCATAACGAATGGACGGCTGGTTGTCAACAAACCACTTTTCAGTTTCATTCAGAGTCAATTTTAACTTCACAGCGAAGGATATTGGACTCAAGACAACACAAGTTCAACTTCACAACGAAGGGACGACTAGTTGTCAACAAAATAATTTCCCAGTTTTAGAGCCAATTTCAACTTCACAGCGAATGATATTGGACTCAAGACAACACAAGTTCAACTTCACAACGAAGAGACGACTGGTTTTCAACAAACCACTTTTCAATTTTAGAGCCAATTTCAACGTCACAGCGAAGGATATTGGACTCAAGGCAACACAAGTTCAACTTCACAACGAAGGGACGACTAGTTGTTAGCAAACACTTTCCCAATTTCAGAGCCAATTTCAACTTCACAGCGAAGGATATTGGACTCAAGACGACAAAAGTTCAAATTCACAACGAAGGGACGGCTGGTTGTCAACAAACAATTTCCCAATTTCAGAGCCAATTTCAACTTCACAGCGAAGGATATTGAACTCGAGACAACACAAGCTCAACTTCACAGCGAAGGGGCGGCTGGCTGTCAACAAACAATTTCCCAGTTCCGGAGCCAATTTCAACTTCACGACGGAGGATATTGGACTCGAAACAATAATACCCACTTCGATTTCAACTTCACGATAAATGATATCCAATTATCAGGCTCAACTTCACGACGAAGGGGCCACCCGCGGTTTCAACTTCACGACGAAGGGGAATCGTGCACACAAGCAACATCTATCTCTAGATTGGATTTCAACTTCACGACGAAGGATATCCAACTCAAAGAAGGGTTATCTATCATCAAAGACCTTCGAGTTCGATTACATTCAGCTCAGAGGTAAATCAAATTTACAGCATAGCTCAAGGCAAGAAGGGCTATCTGTCAGCGAAAATTGTCGAGTTCGATTCCATTCAGCTCGATGACACCTCAATCACTCTATTGTCCGGCTACAATCGAGGTTTTCAAGCCGAGAATAAGATATGGGTTAGCCGTGCCTTAGTAGCAAGAAGCCTTTTTTCCATCAGCATAGCTTAAGTCGAGAAAATTTATCTGTCAACGAAGACTTTTCGAGTTCGGTTTCATTCAACTCGAGAGCATATCAACCACATTATGGAGTCAAGGGATTACTTTCCAGTCGATTTTTTAGCCAAGGTCTTTAAACCGAGAAGAAGACCAAAGTGGACTACAACGAGAATCCACATTCTGATTCAAATCATTTCAAGATGGACTCGACTTCGCGATGGAGGAGCCATCCACAACTCAATTCGACAGGGAGTTATTCTTCAACTCCACTGAACTAAAATTTGTGTCTTTTTATCTTTGTCCTATTTTTTGTTCCACGAAAAAAGACAAAGAGGGGCAGTTGTAGACACCAATTTTCTTAAAAGATAGAACTAGCAAGAGTTCATCTCCTAAGAGGACTCTTCCACCACCATATCTTTTAAAGCAACAACCACACCAACAAAGGTGCAACAACCGAGCAAGGAGTCTAGTTGCATTAGGATTCTATTGTTAGTTAGTTTTTTTCACTATAAATACATGTAATTCTTCCCATTTGTAAGACACGATTATCATACGGGATTACGCACACAAAGAAAATACCCAAAGAAAATACGCAAGAAGCCCCAAAGATTCGCTTGTAATTTTCAACAGAGAAATAAAAGAGGTATTTTTACCTATATTGCTTCGATTCTCGCTTGCATGTGGCTTGTTTCACTTCTTGTTTTCCGTTTTTACTTTGAAAAGGTCGATGAACACAAGGGAACCGAGATCTTTTCTCTTAGATCTACGCTTCCCCGAGGCTTATTTTGAAAAACCGGTTTGATTTTCAGTTAAATGAGGAGAAGAGCTTTTTAAAAATCTATATTAGTCCCTTTATTTATTATATGGATATTTTATTCATTTATTTTTATTATTCATGTTATTATTATTATACGTATATATGTATATTTTAAATTATTTTCATTTTTTTACTATATTTTATTATATATATATATATATATATATATTTCTTTAATATTTTACTTATAAGTTTATTATTACTATATATATTGTAATTATCTTTATCTAGTTATATTTTTTTTATACTTTTAATAGTTTATTTATATACCTATTATTAATATATATTCTTAATTATTTTTATTTGATTATTTCTTTATTTACGTAATATATCTTATAACTTTATATATATATATATATATTATTTTTATTATTATTTTCATTTTTTATTCATTATTATATATTTTTTAAAAACCTTGTGTCTTTATCATTATTATTATTAAACATTATATTATATATTACTAACCTAGAGGACACATTTTTTTTGTTTTATTTCTAACTAAAGTCTCTCCCGCTTTCCTCTTTTTGTCTTATTTCTGACTAAAACCCCCCACTTTTGGTGAAGTGAGAGGGTAGCTTTTTTATTTTTAAATATTTGTTGTATATATATATATAACTTATTTATTTTATTAATATTTTGATGTATATATATATATTTTTTTTTCATTTTTCAAATATTACTATATATAATTATTACTTTACTATTTTTTTCCTTATCTTATTTATTTATTTTATTTATTTTATTTTTTCCCTTTTATTTTATTCTCTTTATCTTATTTGTTTTCTTTACCTTGTTTATCTAACACATTTCTTGATTTTTTAAGGATATTTTCAAATCAATCTAAGGTAAGTAATTGGGATCGTATTTTTACCTTTTAATTTTAACTTATAATTTTCTTAATTTAAGACAACTGAAAATTACATAGTACCGAAAGGGCAGTTCAAGGGTGCTAACTCTTCCTTGACTGTAACCGACTCCCGAATCCGACACATCTTTGGTAAGACGCAGATCAGGTAAGAAATAAGGTATCCAATCTACCTATTTATCTTAAAATAAAAGATCGGTGGCGACTCCAATCCACATTTTCCTAAGTCGAAGCCCAATTTCGGGGCCCAACCGAAAGACGATTACGACAGCGGGCTACATGTAAATCAGAGGACTCGACATGTAAATCGACAGGCTCAAAATAGGTTTGGATGGTGGATGATGTGGTGTTTTCTGATGGCACTATTGAAGACGGGTTGAAAGTGTTTGCTTTTCGTCCACGATTAGTCGGGGAATGATGATATAATATAGATAGACGTTTTGTACGATGATAAATAAACCTATTTCATGCCTCATTAGAAAGTATGAATGGTTTCTCATTTCCATTGAACCACGAAATATATTCAGGTGAAACCGTGATATCAGTTTCCGAAATATAATGATGAATGACAATATGCAAAGTTGCATTCTACATAACACGCCCTTTTAGGTGAACTGTCACATCAACATAAGACGCTTCCTACAGAACGTGCGTTTGCCCAGACGCATGTCACGTGTGTAAAGCGCGTCCTATAAAATGCACCTTCATGCCACGTTGCACGAAAGGATGATATTTCTATAAATATTGCTTAAAGAGTGCTATTTCGATAGTTTTACAATTTTTTGTTGATTTTTCAATTAAAAAAATCCTTGTTTGGCGTAAATGAACTATTAGAATTGAAGTACGAACCAAGCGACTTCAATTATAAATGAATTATTATTATTTCTTGAAACATCGAATTCGAACACTATGAAAATAAGAGGTGTTAGCATTGGTATTACTAACAAAGAACTATTAGAATCGGAAGATGATGTAATCAATAAATATTTATTATTATTTTATCTTTTAAAAAAACATTTAACATGAAAAATGGCTAAAATTATTTAAATTGCCACGTGGATTAGTGTTATTTTATAATGGTCAAAAGGGAAAGGTTCTTCAATGTGTCGACTTTCCGTAGGCTGAGTACCGTCAGGCGCCACGCGGCAAAAGTGATTCGCTTTGCCAGATTTATTAGCACTCAGATCAAAACCGTTGAAAACCTGGTCAATTATTATTTAACTCCAATGCAATCTAGATCAACGTCTAAATATAGCTCAGTTGCTTCTTTTTAACATACTGCCAAAGCACTGAATAATATTTTATGTTCTTGGAGAACGTGTATAAAATGCTAAATCCAAGAGAACTTTATCATGCTTCCAACAAGGTTGCCGGACAAAATGGCTGTGGCCGCCGCTGTTTGGTTGCTCGTTTTAACGCTGTTTTCTAATTCAAAAGCTGATCAAGCTTTCGATGTTCGTCAGCACCTCTCCAGTGTAACAAGGTCTCCATCTCTTTCGCTCTCCTTTATATCGTTATTTTAACTATTTTTTTATATCTTGAATCTGATTTATCTTGTTATTTTAACTATTTATTTATATTCTTTGAGCAGATATGCTGCAGTGAAAGATATTGTAGACAATTCCTTTCATCCTTCTCATATTCCTGATGGGTGTACTCCTATCCACTTAAATCTCGTGGTAATTTTTTTTTTGCTTTCATGAAATTTGAATTCTTAACCATCTTTCATTGCTAGAAATATTGTTGAAATGAAAGGAAAATAATTTCCTTATTAGACTAGGTGATTTGAGACTACATTTTTACAGGGAAACTTTGTATGAGGCCAAATTTTGCAATGCAGTTATGCTATTTTCTCTCCTTAGAATGAAAATTTGTAAATTCGGTGTTCGAGTCTTTGTGAAATTAGGAAGGCTTTTAAAAATTTGTACCGGGCTAGTATAATATGAACAGAAATTGATTAATGATGCATGGAAAAAAGTTGCATTAGGTGTTGTGCAATGTTTTTGATCGGTGGCTTTACTGGATATCCTTAAGATTTTTATACTATTTGAAAGGTGTATTCATGAAGTTAGTATGCTATATTTTCTTTCCTAATCATAGTTATTGCATTGTTGGATAGTCATGAAAATCCCATAATTATTGCATTGTTTTTCTAGGGTATTTTTTTTTCTTTTAGCTTTTTTTATTGATATTTTCAAGTGCGTATCTGTTACTTTGTTGAATGCCTACAAGATTAGAACTAAAAGTCTAAAAGGGAGACTAATGGAAATTCATTTTTTTAGGCAAGACATGGAACTCGTGCTCCCACTAAGAAGCGGATGAGAGAGTTGGAGAAGTTGGCTTCTCATATAAAGGAACTTCTAAAAGATGCTAAAGAAAAGAATTTGAGCCTACAGAAAGTTCCTGCTTGGTTACAGAAATGGGAATCTCCTTGGAGAGGAAAACTGAGGGGTGGAGAATTGGATAGAAAAGGAGAAGAGGAATTATATCAGCTTGGAATCAGGGTTAGGGAAAGATTTCCTGATTTATTTAATGAAGAATTCCACCCTGATGTGTATCCAATAAAGGCTACTCAAGTGAGCTATGTGTTTGAAATTTAATCTTTTTCTACTGTATAAATGCTTTATTCATAGATAAGCCTTCAACTTAGCCCACATGTCTTTTTCTTCAGTTGATAATTTATATGGATGATGCTTTTTTTAGCCGATTGATATGGATGATACTTGACTTCCTGACTGAGCACTCAACATTCCTTTTTCTTATCTCAATAGTTTGATTTCATGACCCTGGCCAGCTTTGCATATTTGCTTTTTATTGTATTGATACTCATGTGCTTTTCTTTCATATTTTGTGGGAAAGGTTCCTCGGGCTTCTGCCAGTGCTGTTGCATTTGGCATGGGACTATTTAGTGGCAACGGAAGTCTAGGACCAGGCCGTCATCAAGCCTTTTCTGTTACAAGTGAAAGTCGTGCAAGTGACATAACCCTGAGGTTTTTTGATTGTTGTCAAACCTACAAGGTATGATTGATGTTTCTCCTTCATTATTCATGCACCAACACAATGATATGTATAAGCTCATGCATTTCTAGTTTCTTTTCTTTGTAATGATATTCACTTCTGCTACTTCACCTAAGAAAGTCGTCCAAGATTTTTAAGCTTGTCATATATTCATTCTATTTTATACATAATTTATTCCTTTATCTCTTATATTAACCTCACCTGCAAGTTTGGATTAAATGGTTCTTTTGCGCTTTAATCTAATAAAGCTTTCGACAATGCTCTAATGGGTATATGGATGCAGGACTTTAGGAAAGAACATGAGCCTGCTGTTGATAAACTGAAAGAACCCATCATTGCTGAAATTACCTCTGCATTAGCAAAGCGATACGAGTTCAATTTCACAAGACAGGATATATCTTCTCTCTGGTTTCTTTGTAAACAGGTAGTAATATGCTTTTCATGCAAATCTTATGGTGCTTGCCCATACAAAAAAAAATGAGAAACTCCTAATACTTGATCTGTTAAATTTTATATTTATATTCTTGGTGATGTTGGATTTCTGATATGGCAGGAAACATCCTTGTTGGATATTACTGATCAAGCTTGTAGTCTTTTCAGTCCAACCGAGGTATTTTTCACTCTTCTTTACCCTTTTATGGAAACAAAATCGCTAATAATCATTTTGTTGCAGGTAGGATATGTTCATTCCTCGTTTCTTTTCATAATTACCCTTGGTATTTAGACCACTAAGCCACTAACTACTTGTCTGGGATGTTTTTTTCCTTCAAAAAAAACCTTAATAAGATGAGATAAGTATGCTGCTTAAAGCTGTAGACATTTTTATGAATATTTAATCTAATATGCATCAGTTTGCAGACCTCTACAAGTATAAATACAAAGTAGAAAATACCTTATTACTTTAGGTTGTTGTCTTTGGTCCTTATGAAATGTACATACCTATAAGTTGGGAAAATTAAAACAAGATACCTGATCTGAGTGATATACTTCCCATTTTTTCCTTTGATCTCTCATGCTTGTTCAGCTGTTGTTGTTTAATTAAATTATGTTGCATGCTTTATGATTTTTCACCTGCAAAAGCTATTATTTAGGTGGCTCTGCTGGAGTGGACGGATGATTTAGAGGTGTTCATATTAAAGGGCTACGGTAAATCCTTAAATTATCGAATGGGAGTACCTCTGCTTAAAGATGTCATTGAATCCATGGACCAAGCAATTGTGGCTAGAGAGGGTAATGTTACTTTTTCGTTCTGATTGTCTAAACTTTTTATATCTATAAGTGAGGAATCTATATAAATGAGTATCCTTGAATTGTCTTGAGCCCTCTTTCTATATCCTGCAGTGATTATCGCTTGTTATTTGGAATTATTGGCCAAGGTTGGCAAGGGCCAAACTGCATTTGCAAATATTACATTCTTTACAAGTTATTATTATAAAGTGGAGAAAATAATCAGAGAACATTCTCATTGTTGCAATTGTTTGTCATCATTCATTAATTATGTGTTATATGTCCACTCATCATATTTGATATCTTCAGAGCTTGCTGAACCTAAAATAATTACATACAAATTTCTTCCGATTATTGACTGCCAAAGAACAAGGTAAAAGGTTGTTTGGTAATTGGTTGTTCTCAACTTTGACACCTCCTTTTTTTTCCTTATCCATAGTTAATCAAGCACCTGGCAATTACGAGAAGGCAAGATTGCGGTTTGCACATGCAGAAACAGTGGTTCCCTTTTCATGTTTACTTGGGCTTTTCCTAGAAGGATCTGGTAAGTGCTTTTAGTCTTTAATTGTTGCATCCATGAAGGGCCATGTTGGTTTGCGTATAGGCTTGATTATGTGAAGCTATGTAGGCTTGTTATATTTTGTTGTTTATTTAATCATTGCAGATTTCCAACGAATACAGAAGGAGGAGCCTTTGGATTTCCCTCCTAAACCTCCCCAGAAAAGAAATTGGAGAGTCAGCAATGTGGCTCCTTTTGCTGGGAATAATATGCTGGTCTTATACAGTTGCCCGGTGAATTCTGCAGTCAAATACTTTGTCCGAGTTCTGCACAATGAGAATCCCATCCCAATGCCTGTAAGTATATATTTAATTTCGTAGTTTCTTATCAGTAGTTAACCAGTTATACCAGTAAAAGGGAAAACATGTTCTTTTTATGTTTTTCTATTTAGGACAATGTCAAACTTTAGTGTCATCGTCATTCAGCAAGACTGATGATTATGTAAAAATCTTACTGAATACAGTGTCCACCTGCCTCCAATTTTCATAATTTAAGATTCACCATTTTTTTCCTTGGTTCTTAGTGCAAACTGGTAGTCATGCACTCCACAATTCTATAAAATTTAGGGTCCATTTATTTGTACTTATGTCAATATATTCAAGTCAGTTCAATCCTTACACTACCTTTTTAATGAATAGGGTTGTGACGGTACTGATTTCTGTCCGTTTGAAACTTTCAAGGTATGATCATTGTCCCACTTCTATGTTTATGAAAATGACTAACTTCGCTCCTAATTGTTAGAACTTACATGACATTTTCAGGAGAGAGTTGCGCAACCACACTTGAAGCACGATTACAATACCCTTTGCCAAGTGAATCTTGATCAGCCGAAGCAGAAGCCCGAACCCAGTAAGTTATCGAAACTGTTCCGGTGGCTCTTTTGGCTCGGGAATGATGATGCACTATCCCATAGAGTTGAATTGTAGTTGTTTTTCCAGGAAAAAAATGGACTATAATTTTCTTACCTATTCCCCTTGTCGCCACTCCTTGGTGTGATTTTCATCTACGGACTAGGGGAGTTCTATTCCATTGCTGACATAAAACAAAATTTGCTACAACAAGATTTCTTGAAGGATTCGTATCATAGAAATTAAGAAGTTCAACATCATTTTATCATTTTTACTTCTACTTGATTTTCAGAAAAATAAAATAAAATGGAAACCCATGGATGTAGAGTCGGATATCTGTGAGTACTTTCGAGGAGACTTCAAGGCTTCATGTATTGATCTGGTGGAGGAATCATCTTTCTCTCTTCAAATCCTGGAATGAATTTGATGTTATTTGTAACTGTAGTGAATTTTACAAGTTTTAGTATACTGGTTTAGAAGAAATAGAAATAGCCACTCAACTGCCTCTGGCTTCAATCTCACGCCATTCTTGTACCATTGCGCAACAGCAGCATATGAGATGGGTTATAAAGTCATCGCATAATCCTCCCTGAAAAAGGAAATTGAAATTAGGATTACTATTGCCTAGTTGTTTTCTTTTTTTATTTTTATTATTGGTATCTAATCTATTGTTCGACTATTCTGAATCGGATTTCGTAGAGAATTATTATGGAGGCATTTCTCTCAACTCAATTTACTTCGTTTGTAAATGTCAAAGCTCAAATGCTAACTTTAAGAGATTTAGTATCTCATATCACTAAATCAACTAATTGTTGGTACTATCATCTAATTAATGATTCGACTATAAATCCAAAATTCAAGTACCTCGATGTTAAAATGTCGTCTCAATTTGCTCCTCACATAACACGAGTAACAACAACCACCACAGATCAAGGAGTAGGCCATTAAATTACTGATAGCCTGCTTCCGAGCTGTATGACAAATTGGGATCAGACTTGGAATTTATGCTACAATTTGAACAAGTTAATCGGGCGAAACCTACATATATTTCCTTTGGAAACTACATTAATTATGCTCGAAAACACTCCACAGGGATACATGCATGTCTTCAAGCCTGTAACAACAATGAAACCAAGTATTGAGAATTACCAATGGGAAACAATGGGGTCATATCAAATACCCGAAGCTTCCATTTGCAACTCACTTAGGCAGGGTTCACTGCAACAATCGAAAAGATCAACCTGCCATTGGGATTCACATTGGTTCGCGTAGCTACATTTTGCATTGCTTTCGTTCCTGTCCCATATATCCCCTCAGAAAAAATAAATAAAGCAAATTCACTTGATTTAATTTTTTTTTTCATTCGAGGAAAAAAGCTGCTTACCTTGAATGAACCATAGTTGTTTCATTGACACGCTTATGAACATTGTTTCCCCGAAGCACAGTGACAACGTTTTCTGTGACATCAATTAGATGTTCAATTACTCGGCATTGCTTAGAATCTTTAACACTTCTTGATTTTTGCAGCTCAGCATGGAGTTTCACTTTTTCTTCTTGCAATGCTTCCTTGAAACCCAGTTGAGGGTACTACGAGACAAACATTTCTCCAATATATTTGCATCTCTTTCTTCTCTCTCACCTTAATATAACACTTTGAGCTTCAACATCCTCTTCATCAAGAGTGTACTCCCTTTCATCTTGATCAATTGCCTGTAACCCTTCCTCCAAGTTCTGGATTAATCATTTTAACACACAAAACTTGTTTAATCAAACTTAAAGTTCTATTTGCACCGACAAATAGTTGATGGAGTCGAGGCTTTTTCTTACAGAATCTCGACTGTTCACACTTTCATATCATGTAGGGGACCCATTTTTTGACAATTGGGAACTTGCATATTGGAATGCCTATGGAATTTTTCACCCCACAAATGAACTGTGTTTCCCATACTTTTCAAAAAAGGAAAAAACTAATCTTGAATATATGGAGTAAGTGTTTCTTACTTGCATTCGGTATTGATGGACGAGTGAAATCAAAGGCAGGAGCATAAGGTGTCGATCGATCTCAGCTTGGACTTGGCGAAACTGATGAACGATGGTCCATCCCATGGCAAGCATGTAAAGGAAGCTTTTGTGTCTACAACTCTCCACCAGCTGTAGAGCTTGGTTGAGGGACTGGTCAAGGCCATCCAAGGGTTCTTTTATGGCGGGCAAAGTGACCATGTCGGAGGAACGCAACTTCTCCAAAAGCTTAGCTATTAAGTTGACGTGGTGAGCCAGGTGGTGGCAGTTGTTTCGGTGCGTTGAGGCGTTTTTAGCTGATGAAATGATGAGGGTTGTTAGCCCTAAAGAATTTAGTCCCGGGGACATCCAACACTAGTTGGATGGATCCTTGGTTTCAGAAAGCAAATAAATTAGAGCAAGAGAGAGAGAGACGGAAAGTTTATGTTTTTACGTGCTTGATTGATTGTAGATATGAGTGATGTTATGAGTCCAATGGAAAATATGTATTTCTACTTTCCTTTTTTAAGTATGAATGATTTTTATTGTAATTTAGAAAACATTATTAATTAATTGTGTGGATCAGCCGGTAAAGTGCAAAGCTCTTAGGTTTTTTTATCCTAATAATCAAGGCGACGGATTATTTAGCGCAATAAGTCACTCGAAATTTTATTTTAGAATCTACGACAAATGTTACAGGGTTTATAGAACTCATCATATTGGCATGACGAGTTCTATGAGATATATTTTTTTAATGGGCCATGTCACGTGGGTCTCACAACCTGAATTTATTTAATATTTCCTAATGACGAGTCACAATAAAAAATAAATTTTTTGAAAATTTTAAAAACATTGTAAAAAATATTACTTTATTGCTGAAGGAACTCGTCACTTCCAACAGGTATAATTTTGAATTTGTTGACTGTTGGATTGACCGTTGTTGAACGATTAAATTTAACAAAAAAATCAATGGAACTCTTCACGTCGGTGTGACAAGTTCCAACGACTATTTTCAATTTGAAAAAACTAGTCGTTTATAGCCGTTGGGTAGAGTAATATAAATAGAGGTTTGGGTTGGATTGATTTTTCACTTGGAATCAAACATTCTATTGAGAGTAAAAACTTTTGTGTTGAAGATTTTGTGTTGAAAGGTCTCAAGAGAAGAAATGTTATTTCTTGATGATGTTCATATTTCGTCGACTGAGTTGACTACGGTAAATTTAATTTGTTTTATTTCATTTTAGTTTTGACAAAATTATAGTATTAATAATAATTATTTATGTAATTGTATTAAATAATTTATTTTCAAATTGTAGCGAGAAGAACGAGCCATTCGTCATCGAGGAATGATGAATGAAGAGCCACATGAGCGGATGGTGATATATCTTTCACAATTCGGATTATATGAAACGACGTTTCTTCACGGATTTAAGGTGATGTCGGCACTAATATCGGCGTTGATTAAGCGTTGGAGGCCCGAAATGCATACGTTTCATTTTTCTTGTGGTGAAGTGACGATAACATTGGAAGATGTCGCGTATCAACTTGGCGTTCTGATTAATGGTATGACATTGGTGCATTGCAACACTTATTCGCTAAATGTTGTTATTTCAAATTTATTGGGAAAGGAGGCTCCAGCCGATGTCATTGATGGGTTGTGGATATGGATGACGTGGTTGGAAAGAGAATTTAGAGTAGATGAACAATCAACAGTGAAAGAGGTGATATATGCAACTCGAGCATATCTTATGACGTTGATTGGAGGATTTGATATATGTATATCGGGCAATTTGGTGTATACCCAATATCTTCTGGTAATTGAGGATTTTGATGTATGTCACCAATATAGTTGGGGTTCTGCAATTTTTACTTTTTTTGTATTGTGAACTCTGCAAGGAGACCATAGTGGTTAGAGGAAAAAAGTTGATGTAGTAGGTTGTTTACTTTGCTCCAATCTTGGGCGTGATATCGTCTCCCGTTTATGACGCCTATTACATCCGCTCCTATAGAGTTTCCTCTCGCCGCAAGGTAAATTCCTATATTTAAAGTTTTTACATTTTATAATATTTATTTAAATATTTTGAAAATGACAATAAATAATGTAATTTTTTATGGCGACACCGAATAACCGATACAAAGTTGTCATGTGCAACCAAAGTAGATATTCGGATGAGGATTGATATCGCTGGTAGACACGAGGTAAATTTTAATATTTTTTTACATTAACTTTGAAATTGTAATAATAATTGTTTAATTATACTAATATAATACTTTTGACAGTTTAATTGGATGCCTTATTATGAGTCGAATATCCAACGGTGTCTACCGTTATTGTTCTTTGAAGGAGCGGAGACATGGTGTGTCGTAACACCATTGCTTCATTTCGCAATTGTTGAGATCCATGCCGCCGATAGAGTTTTGAGACAATTTGGGTTTCACCAACCGATAGAAATGTCCATATTTAACATGGACGATTTGCATAAAATAAATGCGCGTGGGAAACATAACGAAGATTGTCCGAGGAATCATGCTATATTCATACAACAATGGTAAAATACACATTTACGATTACCTAATCATTCTGAGGTACAACCCGAAGATTTTGATTTTAGTTGTATTCGTGGTTTTGACGTACATCTCCACCATATTATTATTTGATGATTAATGAAGTCCAACCATAACAACAACATCGTCGTCGTCATCAAGCTGGACTGTTCTATATGTCATTGGATTTGAGGAGATCAGGTGCCGGTAACTTAAACATGAAACATAAGCCCAAATTTTTCACTCAATTTTTTGCTTCATTTGGTGATGAGATTCATATACAGGGAACATCATATTGATGTACATGTGTGACTTAAACACAACACCAACATCAGTTTGTAAAATTTTGCCATTATAATGGACAACTGTGAAGAATTTGTTGTTTATAGTTTGAAATGTATTTGGTTAGAAGAAAGGAATTTGTTATGTAACAGATTAGGAACACCACCAACCCGTATCTGACCCGAATACGGATCCGAGGTGTCACATTGACTTTTCAAAACCTTTACTTTTAAAATATAGTTGAATTTAAACATATATTTGAAATAAAATGATGGAACATTTGATCAAAAGTAATTAAACATAATTTAACTTATATTGAACTTAAAACTCAATAATTTACGTAAATATAGTATTGTATGTTTACAAAAAGGATCAGAGCATATATGAGTCAAACTGTTAATTACATGCCAACAACATTCGATATAATACGGTTTAATTCTTTTCTGATATGATCTTCTGAAAGGAGATGCTGACATGACTAGCTTAGCTTTTCTCTTCTTGCTTCTCTGAACCTACATGTGAAACACTCACATACTAATTCTTTGACTTAGTGAGGCATATAATGCATAAACGAAACATTAAAACATGAAATCACATAATTAACTTTTCTAAACATAATAAGTACAGAAACTATCATACACTTCACCCAACAAGAACATATAATATTATACACTATTCATTAATGTTATTTCTTTTAATATCCCATGGTACCTTCTTGAGAAATAAAATCCTAAAACACTTAGACATATTCTAAACATATCATAAATCGCATAAAGAAATCATGGAACATCTCATATAACAAAAATATATATATATATATATATATATATATATCGTCAACATCATTATCATTCACTGTTCATTTATATCATTTCTTTTAATAACCCATGTATATCATTGAGAACTTAAGGTATGTGAGTGCACTAAAGTTGAGCACAAATGTTGTCACCACAACTTGTATAAATTGCACCGAAGTGCCGCGTAGAATATGCACCGAAGTGCCACATAGAAATGTCCCGAATGATTATATAGTATTGTCCCGAAGGACTACATAGTATTGTCCCAAATAACCCCGTAGAAATGTCCCGAAGGACCACGTAGAACCCTCGACTCTTGGCATGCCAATTATACCCGTAGCTCTCATATCACATATTTATGGGATTTACCATTTACACATTTCATATTTTCATGTAATCACATAGTTCAATATCACATAGACATATAATCACATAGGTCCTTATCACGTAGCTTATATCACATTTTCATATAATCGCTTAGGTCAATAACACATAGCTTATATCATATTTTCATGTAATCACATAGGTCAATCTCACATATCTTATATCTTGTTCACATATATTCACATAGATCATGTAACACATAAGATAACATATAACAGATAGCTCATGTATAACAGTGCATGTAAAATATAGACATATGCATGTACTCATGTACACATAGAAACCTTATCAATATATACTTGTATTCATGAAATCATACAATCAAACATTAGAAATAGACTCATCGCAAGTCTTCTTTCCATATAATCATATTTATTGATAGCATGCACTCACCTTGGCCTCAGTAGTCAAAGAAAAATACTTATAACTCTTACACACTCTTATAAGTTCGAACCGTCCGGAACTTGCATTCGTTCAATATCTACACAATAATATGATTGGTATAAATACCGTAATTCGAATCACTATAATCAATCCTTCATAACATAAACTAAACGAAGCATTAAATTCCAAATTTTAATCTGAATAGTATTAGTACCCTTACTCCAGTGTCGATACTTCCCTATAGTGGTATCAATACTATACTTCAGTATCGATAACCTTTTTACATTCTGGAATTCTTCTTTAAAAATGGTATCGATACTTAAACATTGGAATTGATACCCCTAGTATCGATGCTACTACTTCGGTATCGATACTCTTTAAAGAATTCATCCACTTTTACCTTATGGTATCAATACTGCTCATCCAGTATCGTTACCCAAACCAATATATCACCTATTTTTGCCTTGAAGTATCGATATTGTTCATCCAGTACCGATACCTCTTGCCCAGAACTTACTCGTTTTAGCTCGAATTTTGACCAAAACTCCTTTAAACCTTTCATTTTGACTTCCTCTCAAGCCTTCAAACTTAACTACACTTATAACAACTAACTTATATTACTCTAACTCACTTAATCATCCAAATTCCCATAATATCACTTGAAACTAAGAATCTTGCCAAATATTCAACATGCTCTAAATCAATTTCTAACACTTTAGATTTCTTATTTCAGCTTATGACAATTCAAATTTCACTTCAAAATTCATTTATTAACTATTTCTTATCAAATCACTTAAAAACCTTTTTTATTCAATCTCCCGTAACTTGCAAATCTTTTAGTTTCTACTTCTCTTTAAGTTTCCACAAGCTTTCCTAACATCCCAAGAATCAAAACCACTCAAAACTTACAAGAATTAACCAACTAAAATCATTCTTACCTTAGCTATGGAGCTCACAGTGGAAGAAGGAAGAAAGGATGAAGAAAGATTCTAGAGTTCTCTGATTTTTCTTTCTTTCTCCCCTACTCCACGTGGATATATATAACACCAACAATAAGTTTTTATTTCATTTTCTTGACTAGTGAGCAATATACCATTCCAGCTTTCCTTCCTTGCTATTCAATCCTACCCAAAGATATTCTAATTAAGTCCCTGAACTTTTCAGTTTTTCAAAATTAGACACGAACTTTTAAAATCTTATAATTTAGTCACTAGCCTGGTTTTTGGAATGTTACAAGATTGAAGATGAAAGGAATGTGTTGTGTGTGTAAGAGATGAAAGGATTGTGTTATGTATGTTAAATTTTTAGTCGTTGGAACTCGTCACACCGACGTGACGAATTCCATTAATTTTTTTTTTAAAAAAAATTTCATTCAACTATGGTCAATCCAACAGTCAACAAATTCAAAATCATACTTGTTGGAACTCGTCACATCGGTGTGACGAGTTCCTTCAGCAATAAGATAATATGTTTTTTACAATTCTTTTAAAAATTTCAAAAAAAAAATTATTGGGACTCGTCATGCCCGCGTGACGAGTTATTAAATAAATTCGGGCTGTGGGACTCACGTGCCACGACCCATTAAAAAGATATATTACATGGAACTCGTCACGCCGACATGACGAGTTTCATAGACACTGTAGCATTTACCGTATATCCCAAAATAAATTTCCTGTTTCTTTATTGGACTAAATAATCCACCCGCATGGATTGTTTGCCCAATTCCGGCAAGCTCTTAACCTTTTGGTCGTGGCTTTGAGCCCCACAGTAGGAATCATATAGTTTTTAAAGCTCCTTTGTTAAATTTTCATTATATTGTATAACGTCAGTTATTTCGGTTAAAGAAAAGAAGCAAAGAGAGGGAGTGGTGGGTGCAGTATGAAGAAAAAATCATAACAGCTTTGACAAATATATATAAACAGAAACTCCACTTTTGATTCTCAATTCTGAATCCAAATCAAAACATCATCTCTTCCCGTTTTAATAAATATAACCTTTTTCTTTCAGTCCTCATGGGTGAACGAAACTATCCATTCCTTCTCCTCCTCACCTCCCTCCTCCTGGCCTTGCCTTTCTTCTTTTTCACCTTCTCTTCTTCCTTGTACCCTTTCCTCTTCGCTTTCACTTCCCTCCCCATATCCTCCGATTTCCACGTATCCCTTTCTCCTCCCTTTTCCACCCCACCAATATCGCAGGAGGAGGAGGAGGAGTCTCCACCTCATGACATTGACTTGAACGCCACTTCAAACATCAGATGGAAGAATTGCAGATTAGGATCGGTGTAGGTTGATTATATACCCTGTTTGGATAATTCCCAAGCCATAAAACGATTGAAATCAAAGAAACACATGGAACACAGGGATAGGCACTGTCCTCGTCGCTCTCCTAGGTGTTTGGTGTCTTTGCCCCCCCCCCCCCATTATAAGGTTCCCATTCAATGACCTAAGAACAGGGACGTAGTGAGCTTGTTTGATACTGCTACTTTTTGTTTTTGGTAAGATATTTGGCTTTAACCAAATCTTGTTGGATTTTCAATTCCAATATCAAAGTTTTGTGATTATATTTTTCGTCAAGAAATGTGTTTTTCTTTCTTGATTGAATCCAGACAAAAACAAGTATTGTTTTCTTGGGTAAAATAGATATGGTTTAGGGATGGCTGATTTATTAACATGAGTTTTGGAGAGATCAATAACTTGTAAAATTATCAAATGCAAAGAATTTAAATCAGATGATTTGCATTAGAAAGAGGGTATAATGCTGTTTTAAAATTTGCTAAATATGACTCATTATTACACCTCTACAGATTTGGTATAGCAACGTCCCTCATCCGAAGCTAGTGGAATACAAGAAGGATCAGAATTGGGTGCATAAATCCGGTGATTATTTTGTTTTCCCTGGTGGTGGTACTCAATTTAAGGATGGGGTTAATTTCTATATTGATTTTATACAAAAGGTATCCACTATAATCTTCCAATTTAGGCAAACTAGCACTTGATTTTATTCAAAAGGTATCCGCTATAATCTTCCAATCTTTACTGATTGATTCGTTTTCTGTTTGTTACTCCAGACTTTACCGGCTATTACATGGGGATAACACATTAGGGTTGTTTTAGATGTTGGCTCTGGTGTTGCTAGCTTTGGTGGTTATTTGCTGGACAAAGATGTAATTACCATGTCATTTGCCCCAAAGGATGAACATGAAGCTCAGATGCACTTTGCTTTAGAAAGAGGAATTCCTGCTACACTTTCTGTAATCGGCACACGAAAGCTGACATTCCTGGTCGATGCATATGATTTGATACACTGTGCACGAAATGCAGAGTTCATTGGGAAGCCGATAGTACGGTGTCTTTCCACTCCTTCCACTCATTCCATCAGACCATGTTGATATATTTTGTTTCAGATACAATGGAATTGTTGAGACTTTGCTGCTGATTTTCGAATGCAAAATGCAGGTAGGAGGCCATTACTGGAGCTGAACAGGGTTCTTAGGCCAGGAGGATTCATTATATGGTCTGCTACACCGGTTTATCAAAACGATCAGAAGGATCGTAAAGTTTGGAAGTGTGAGGCTTTGAGTACTTGTTCTATCCTGCCATGATTGGTCACCTCTCTTATTAGTTTTTTCAGCATTTTGTTTGTAGAATCCGAATGCGCTATGTTGGTCTGGTACTGTATATATAACAGCAGTGGAGGCTTTGACAAAATCCATATGCTGGAAGGTTGTGGCTATGGAGAAAAGAGTTGGTTCGACTCGAGTTGGGCTTGTAATATATCAGAAGCCTTCCTCACGTTCCTGTTATGACCTCCACCCCAACATAGCAAGACGTCCACCCTTGTGTGATCAGAAAAATAAGGGGAAGGTCCAATGGTAATCTTTTACAATGCGTTATCTACTTGTATCAAAAGGCCTCTATTTGTTTTGAAATTGATCCTCATGATTTGTAATTCACTGTGACAGGAATGAGCACCTTAGTTATTGTATTTCCAGACTTCCAGTTGATAGCAAGGGTAACTTGATCAGCTGGCCTGCACCATGGCCCCGGAGGCTTACCAGTAAACCTCAAAGCCTTTCATCGGAACAAGATGCAGAGGATATATTCAATGAGGACACCAAGCATTGGGCATCACTTGTATCGGATGTCTATTTTGACGCTCTGGCTATAAAATGGGCTAGTGTAAGAAATGTGATGGACATGAATGCTGGTTATGGAGGGTATTAAATATAACAATTTAAACAATCTGCATTGTGTTTTTACAGATTTGCAGTGGCACTCAATGAGTTTCCTCTCTGGGTGATGAATGTTGTACCCATTGATGCACAAGAAACCTTGCCTGTTATTTTCGAAAGGGGGCTTGATCGGAATCTATCACGACTGGTGAATCTTTTAATACCTACCCTCGAACATATGATCTTCTGCATTCCAGTTTTCTCTTCAAAAACCGTACACTGAGGTATGTATGCAAGTAATGTTTTAAATTTTCCTTGTGATTTATTTCGCTCATTTTACTTCAACTAGCCAATAAAATGATTAGCAGATCACATTGCAAAAAAGCATGTTACTTCATATTACCTTACTGAACTTAGGTAGGAGTGTCGAATATGGATATATATTTGATACAATTATGATTAGATTCAGTAAGTTTTTTCATGTAGTTAAAGGATCTTTAAATGTCAAATTTTTATATTTATATGTTTTACATGAGTTTGAAACACAAGAATATTTTTTTTAAAAAAAGACATAATATTCGAACAATTTTGAAGTTTTTAAGATATAAGAGTGGATGCCGACTTAACTTTGCATCTCCTCCAGATGCGAGATTGTAGAAATAGCAGTGGAAATGGACCGGATGCTGAGACCAGATGGATATATGTTGCTTCAAGACAGCATGGAAACAATAAAGAAGGTGAATCCGGTACTGAGATCACTGCACTGGTCAACAAGGCTTTACCAAGGCCAATTTCTTGTGGGGAAGAATGGTTCATGGCGTTCCACTGAATGACCAAATGCAATGTAAATAGAAAAAAGCAGAGTTTTGCACATGACATGATACGAGAGAATTGAGTTTGCTAGGCCATAAAGACCAACAGAGGCCTTTTGGACATTTTGTTCACAATCTTCATAGGAATAAAATCTACATTTTGTTAGAATTACAGCCCTAAATTTAGAATTAAGAAGAAAAATAAATATAAAGATAGATTGAGAAAGGGATTAATTTGGAAGGCATTTAGTGGGGAAAATCCCGCGGAAGCTTGAGTCCAAACAAAAACACATTTCGTCCCGACAAAGATCACATGCAAGGTTTAACCACGCCACAGTTGCTGTCAACTTGTATATCTTCACCTCCAAATTACTTAGGTGGCGTTTGATTTACTGGAATATTTTTTGAAAGAATTAAAATCTGTGAAGGAATTGAAATCTGAATCTGAAACCTGTTTGGTTGGCAAGAAATTAAATTAGAATCTAATTCGATATTCTATTTGGTTCGCTGACATGTCAGATATGACAGAATTGTTCTTTTTATTTTTTTGCTTAATTTTAGTTTGTTTTATAACTTACATGTATTAATATATTATAAAAATTTAAAAAATATTAAATTTTCATTTTATTGATTAATTATTCATTTTAATAAATTATAAAAATCATACTAATAAACATCATAAGTTAATATTCATTTTGGTCCACCCGACCCGACCCAAGAACGAGGGAACCTCCACCCGAGACCCGACCCGACCCGACTAAAATAAAGTTTCACCCGAATCGAATATATGAATTAGAAAACCGACCCGAAATAATAAAAAAAATTATTTTTATTCAATAAAAACAGTGACTGAATTGAAAAAAATTATATATAAAAGGTATTATTGTAAATATTCCTAAATATATAAGGTAAAATTATATATTTTTTTCGGGTCGGATATTTTTCATCCTAAACCCGAACCCGACCCGAATATCACACTTAAAAAAACTCGACCCAAATATTAAACTTAAAAAAGCCCGACCCGAACCCGTTTTTTTAAAAAAAATCCGACCCAATCCCAAAATTTTAAAAAAACCCGATCCGACCCGAATATCACGCTTAAAAAAACCCGACCCAACCCGAATATCAAACTTAAAAAAACCAACCCGAATTTTTTTTAAAAAAAATATGACCCGATCCCGAATTTTTTTTAAAAAAATTCGACTTGAATATCAAAAGATTATGAGGATAGTATGATCAAATTTCATATTTCCTCCTCCAAAATATTTTAATTTCATCATGTTATAGATGAAATTTACTTTCTTTCTCTTGATGTAATGTAATTGAATTTCAATTTAACTTTAAAATCTTGAACCAAACATAAAAAACTGATAAAATTAGATTACAATTCCTCCTAATTCCAGCTAACCACACGCCACTTACAGCTTCATCTGATGCAAAGGAGAATTTAGTTGAAGTATCAGAGGGCGAAGTACGGATAAACTTCATTCTCAACAACAAATGCCGATGTAACCTGGTTTTAAGTCCCCTTTCCTCTTCCTTCCCCGTTGCTTTCAAGGTCCAAACCTCTTCCCCCCCATAAATTCCTGGTTAACCCACCCAGCGGAGTGGTTCCCCCTTCATCCCACCTCACCCTCCGGATCATCCTCAAGCCCCAAGACCACATCCCCCCACCTTCCTCCGTTCTCCTTCCGATCGTTTCCTCCTCAGGACAGCCCTTTCCTCCTCGACCCTGCTCAACCCCACTCCGTCAACTCTTGGCTTTCCACTCGTACCACTCAGATATCAAGTCAAGGTCGCCTTTGTTGGCCCCTTTCTTCTCCAACACACTGTTACCTGTGGGGATTTCGAGGCCGGCAAGAACATTATCAAGTGCCACAAGTCGGCTTTGTATGATCTGTCAACGAAAGAAGCTGAGTCCCTCCTCTGAGTCGCGACTCAGTTGGATATTAATTCCGAGGACATGGTGAATTTGTTGCTGGAAGCCGTTTTAAGGGTAGGCCGACAAGAACATCCCAATGTGGGCCTGTATCAAGCGGATCCACGGTGGCAATCGAAGGGATGGAACGAGGTACACGTTGCAGTCGCATTTGATCGGACGGCAGATCTTGAGGTGTTGTTGAGGAAGGGGAAACGTGAGACGTTGGATTGGAGAGACAAAGAAGGCCGAACACCGTTTCTTTTGGCGGCGACCAAGGGAAATATCGAGTGTGCTAAGATATTGCTTGAATCGGGTGCTGATAAGAATGCAAGGAGCAATGATGGAAGGACTGCACTCTATCGAGCTGTAGCTAATGGCAACTGTAGAATGCTGGAAATGTTGATCGAGATGGATGCCAACCCCACAATTTCGGATGATCGCGGCTGTTCACCTCTTGACATTGCTCGTGATAAGGACCACGTAAGTAGTTTTGCTTTAAGATTTTTCGCATTCTGTTTACCTTTTGAGTAAAGTATATAGAATCTTGATTCGTTGAATCGATGAATATTAATTTTTTTATTATAAGATATTATTTTGTTAGGTTATTATCAGAATTTATAAAATGATTATTTAATTATTTATATATTTATTTTTTATTAAAATTTAATAGTTATTTATATTAATAATTGATTGATTGATTAAGATATGATAAAATATTATTTTAGAATCATTTAAGATGTATTTTTGATTGATTTATGGCGGCAAGAATCGGAGACAAGAGACGGCTGCAATCCCTTTTGGACTGCGGCTCTTCATATGGTCTGACACCGCTGCATGTGGAGGCCATAAAAGGCCACAGGGATGTGGTTTTGGCGCTTGTAGAAATGGGATTAGATTTTGAAAGGCGGAACAATGAGGGCCACACCGCCTTGCATTTGGCCGTGGAAGGTGGCGATTTGGAGGTTGTTGAAGCATTGATTTGCAAAGGAGCCGATGCGAATGCGATGACGAAAACAGGGGTCACTCCTCTGTACATGGCTAAAATTATGGGTTATGATCAGATCTCTCAACTTCTCCGACACACTGGAATTTGCTCCTCTTACACAGAATACTTGAGATTTCAAAAACAACACACAAAGGTGGTAACGTAACTGAATTCAGTTTTAATATTTGCTAGACATACAATTGAGTTTTCCAACATCAATTTAATCAATTCATTTATAGTGGATGCATAATTAATTTACAACACAAACTCAAATAATATTTTTTTGTTGTAATATAAATTAGGGTAAATTACACAAATGATCACTAATGTTTGAATATGTTTTGTTTTCACCACTGAAGTTTTAAAAGTAACAAATTGATTACTAACGTTATTGATTCGTAACAAATCAATCATTCACTGTTAATAATTGTTAACAACAATGATAGAATGCTGACGTGATATGTTAACCCGATATACTTGATATTGTTTTGCCACGCTAGCCTTGTCATTTGACTTCGTTATACTTGACCGCGGCTTAAAGTAAAGAGTGAAGGACTACCAATCTTATTGGAAGAACAAAATTAGCAAAGTCAAAAGAATCAAACCCAAATTGTCGAAACGAAGAAAAAAAAAAAGTTAGCTACCAATGCAGTTTTTTTATTTGGTACTAAATGAAATCTCTCAAGTAAGTAGCAATTAATGTTAGAACCAAAATCATAATAAATATGAAAAACAACTAAGATCTAATCATGTCAAATCATCAAGAATAGAACACTAAATGTGAAAGCGTACCTGGATTAATTGATTGGTCGAAATCCTTGAATATTTCTTCGATTGAAATCTTCTAAGAGAATAGAATTATCTTGAGTATAAACTCTCTGATGGAGATAAGAGTAAATATGAGATTGTCTATTTCTTGGGGACCATAACCCCTTTACATAGTTGATTTAATAATAAGTTATTGTCTGTACTTATAACTCTGACCCTCATCAAATTAGAAATACAACTTTAATAGTAACAATTTTATTTTCATGACACTTTTAATACCTTATGATTTTATAACATAATTTAATTTATGTTGTATTTTATGATAACATTATACATTATAAATATGTGCCCATAATTATGAATTTTAATCAATCAATCTCCCACTTGGTAACATATGTTTCCTGATAAATATATAACATTATGAGCTCAAAATTATTATCATGTAATAGGTATTCTATAACAATTTGTCCATCAACTATATCCATATAGGATCAAAGCGACCTTTGACATATCTATCATGACTAGATCCATTAATGATCACATATACAAACATAGTCAAATGACATAGATCAATCATGGAGTCTAGCATGGAAATTACATGCATTGTGAACCGCACATGTCTATTTCCAACTAATCATTTTTAAACATTAGTGAGATCAAATTTTACCAAAACCAGAGTAAAGATAAACCAAAACAAACTTTATTTATGTAGAAAATAACTTTAACATAAATATCCTTAAACTGAAGTAACTGAAGTTGTGTTTATAATAAACGAAAATTAAAATTACAAACTCTTACTAAAATCGATTGCCCTTAAATGATATTACACACACAAGAGTAGTGTGCACAAGAAAGACCTTGGTGACAGTTCCTTAGTAAGCGCACAATTATGAGTTTGTACCATTATGCTCTATAAACACATAACAACTCTGAATTTTCTTTAACAACCAAAAACATAATGTCTATGTGCTTAGACTTAAGGTGTTTCTTTTATATATGAAATAAATGACTGCAACTTAGTTGTCACAAAATGACTAATGTGGTATTTCTTATTAATCTATATTTAGCAGTTCATGTGACAAAATTTTGCATCTATATTCCAATAAATCGGAGTCCATAAACCTAATGATCTTTTACTTACTAGGCCTTCGATATGTGAGCATGTAACATTTTTACTTTTAAATGTATTGTATGAATCAATTTGGCTTCTATCCAACTATTCATACCTAAATTGCTTAAATATCTACTTAATATCCTAAAATCATACAATATGTCTGAATGCGTATAAACCTGAGTATATATTAAATTATTTATTTATTTTGAAACATAAGGAATCTTTTTGCATTTCTTTAGTTTCAATTATCCTTAGGGCATTGACCAAGACAAAACTTATTTCCTTTTTCAATAAGGGATATTATTTGGCTTACTCCCACTAAACTTATAGTATATAGAATTATCAACCAAATTTATTTTAAAACCAAATGAGATAATCACTTGATGAAATTTATTATACAATTAATGAGGTAATACTTAAACTCGTAAATGGATTTCCCTAATTTGCATATCATTAATTTTGTATCATCAGACACAATTTTCTACTTTTACCGTATAAAATATTTCATCAATGTTACCATTGAGAAACACAATTTTGAAATCCAACTTATGTAAATCAAAATCAAATATGAGCAATAGGTATCATAATTATCCTAAAAGATTCTTTTAATGAAACCAAAGAGAAAGTCTATACAAAATTAATGTCTCATTTCTATTATATCCTTTATATACAAGACATGACGTATACTTGTCAACATCACCATTTACATCCATATTGATTATAAATATACATTTATAACCAATCAACTTTGCACCTTCAGGTAATGTGATAAGTCTTTAAACTTTATTATCTTGTATAAAACTTATACTATTCTTACTTGAAATTAATCTACTTTTGAGAGTCATGACTTTATGACATGACGAAAGTTGAATGGATCACCTTTCATTATTCTAATGTCATCCTTATTTCTTGTAGAAACATAATAATCTAAAATAGCATTTCTCTCATCTCGTGAATCTTCCTAATGACACTTGTTCTTTGAGATTGTTGAGTTTGATCTTTCATAACAATTTCTTATCTTAATTGGAGAATTATTCAAAATAATCTTATTGAGATTCTAGACTCACTTATTGATTAACAACATTTATGAACACATAGATATCATCAAAAGTGATAATAGGAATTGAGTTATAATTCAATTCCTCCTGAAAATTAATTCTTTAAACCTTATTTATTACTCCAAACTCAACATCCTAAAAGATAGTATTATAAATCTCACCTTAAAAATATTTTTAATTATGAGATCATAAAACTTATAACCCATGGACTGCTCAAAATAACCAAAATAGTTGCTTACTTTTTTAGAATTTAATTTCTCCTTATATGTCCCAACTTAACTTAAAAGAGAACAACCCTTTATAACATAATATTGTCTCTTTTGAGTTAGACCCTTGACAACTAAATTCTGGTTTTATTTTTTCCCCTTATCTTTATATGCACTTTTCAAGTGAGTAATTTCAAACTTATTACGCTTCAACCTTTCTTCCTCTTGCACACAATGAAAAATGAGCTCATTTAGAGGTCAATTCTCCCTTTGAGTAGATTAAACTTTACTTAAAGCGATACTAAAATCACAAGAACAAGTAATTATTTAGAAAAACTCGATCTTAAGTGTCTTAAGTCTTGAAGTAATATGAAACATATCCATAATGTACTCTCTCACATTTCCTTGACCCTTAACTTTATATGCATCAAATAAGTCAAAAGTGATGTCATTTAAACCTTATTGTTTTTGAAAAAAATATTTCTCAATTTCGTCATGGAAACCATTAGCCTTAGTAATCTTTTCAGATTATGTGCCCCTAAAGGCTTCTAAAATTTGTGCTTCATGACCACTAGACTTATGCAATTTAAACAAATTTCACCTTTCAAAATCCCTTATACTAATTAAGAATGTTATCCCCCATGAGAGGTGGAAAATTTTCTTTCCTTAGCGTAAAGTCTATGTTCATACACCCAAAACCTGATGTAAGTGTATTTTTCCATTCCTTCATATTCACTTTCCTAAGTGCCTTTTTCTATAGAGAAGATATTGTGGTAGCAATAAATAAATAAATACCTTGAATATAGAACAAAATATAAATAAGACTGAAGCTCACATCTTAAGAAAACAAATAAATTCAAAATTATGGCTAATTCCCATCACAATATACCAAACACTACATCAATATCAAGTCTTTAGACAATAATATTAACAGTAAATGATACTCTTATTGTAGTAATCAAACATTGACAATAAGCTATGACGAACAAAAGACTAATCTTTGGACTAATATAATGCTCACATAAAATAATTACCTTATAATTGTCACATGTTATTACCACATGTTTTGCTTGAAATCCAACCAAATATTAACTTTCCTTTGGGCCAATTAATAAATACATGAATCACAAGAAACACATAATCATCTTGATATTTCAAATAAATCAATATACACAAAAGAGGTCACTTTGGTGGCATTTTGTTTCAACTAATCTATCAAAATATCGACATAGCCATAATATGAATCAATTTGTTTCAAAATATATATTCTATTAACCAAAAATGAAAACTGAAAAAACTGAATTAAATATATACATATATTGTATTAACAATAGAAATATTGTCCACCAATCAATTTCTCTTAATTTATATTTCAATTAAATTAAAAGATATCAAATACTCTGTTAATATTTCATCTTTAGATAAAATATTCACCTTAAGTGATATATGATACAGTAACCAAACACTGATAATAAAAACATGTCAAGCAAAAATCTTCCTTTTGGGTTGATTTATTACTCACACATCAAACCTACATAAATGGTGCTATCAAAAACTGAAAACTCGAGTCTTTGATTGTTTTTTAAAAATTCCTTAAACATACATTTAGTTTATAACTTCATAAATCATTAAAAAATAAATAAACTGAATTCAAATAAACATTTAACAAAAAGTCAAGGTCAAAGTACATACTAGTGAATTAAAAACTTCTACTAGATTAATTGATTGGTTGAAATCTTTGAATCTTTATTCAGTTGTATTTTCCAAGAACATAAAATTTTTTTTTAGTATAAACTCTTTGACGGTATAAGAGTGAATACTAGATTGTTTATTTCTTGGGGATCATAACCCTTCATATAGTTGATTTAAGAATCAGTTATTGTTTGTACTTATAACTCTGCCCCTCATCGAATTATAAATACGACTTTAATAGTATCTACACTTTTATTTCTATGACACTTGTAATGCCTTATGACTTTATAACATAATTGATCACTTAATTTATGTCATATTTTATGATAACAATATACATTATAAATATGTGTCCATAATTATGAATTTTAATACAAAAATAAATACTATTTCAACTTAATAACAACTGAAAGGAAAAAAAAAATCTTATTTGAGTCCATATCAGGCTGAGCATCCATCGATATCTGGAAAAAGGAAAACAATGGAGTCCATATTTGATATTCATGTAGAAGATGAAGAAACCCTATCGGATGGGAAGTAAAGATTCAAAAGATCACGAGCATGAATTTTCTGGGAAAATGACTTCTAAAAACGTGCATTTTCATATTGCCACCACCATTGCTTATGTACTTCTTTCTTTCACCCTCGCTTCTCTCAGTTGGCCTATCTGTAAATAGTTTCATCTTATCAAATCTTTACATATATTCCATTATTCCTTAGAAGCACTCATGACTACAAATTTTTTGTCTGATTAATTGGATTCAAGGTGTGTTAGCAGTTTAACAGAAGTGATAAGTGTGAATGTGTAGCTGATTATAACGGGTTTGTAACTGTGCCATACACATGGCATTAGATGTGTCGATTAGTTGTTAGTCAGTTAGTGAAGCTGTTAGTAAAGTTGTTAGATCTAGCTGCACATATAGTGTATATAAAGCTGTGTATACTTCAGTAATAAAGCATGCAAGTGTTCCAATATATTTTCATGTTAAATAACCATTCCAATATGGTATCTTTTGCCATAGATCTTAGGGTTTTCTTTTTCGTTGTTTGAAGTTCTTTCTTTATGGAGTTCATTGTCAATGCCAAGTCATTCACTCACAAGAAGGTAAATGTTGTTCTTGATGAGATGAATTTTCTCATTTGGAAGCAGCTGATTTTGCTCACTATTCGAAGCCATTGTCTGGAATAATTTTTTACCAGTGTTGTGGTAACTCCGCCTGAAACTATCGTTGATGATGATGGTATCGCTCGTGTTAATGAAGTCTGTGAAGACTTTGTGGCACAAGATAGTGCTCTTGCTTCGTGGTTATTATCCACTATTAGTGCTCATCTTTTTCCCCAATTTGTTGGTGCTGAAACGGAGATGGTTGTATGTAATATTGTTCTTCAGTTCTTTGCTAATCGCTCAATGACTGCGATAATGAGTCTCCACTATAAACTCTAGTTATTAAAGAAATGAGGCACATGAATTCTACAAAGCATTTGTAAAATATCTTAGAGGTGGAACTCTTTGATGTGTGAGGGATTAATTTAATAGGTTCATTTCCTTCTTTGTTTGGAGATCTTTACATCTTGCTAGTAGTAGACTACATATCAAAATAGGTCGAAGAAGTGGATACACCAAGAAATGAATCCAAGAATATCATAAAGTTTCTTCACAAGAACATATTCAAATGATTTGTAGCCCTCAGAGCTATCATAAGCGATAAAGAAACCCATTTCAAAAACAAGTTAATTGCTAGACATATCATAAGAGATATGGGGTGAGACACAAGATCTATACATCATATTACCCCCAGACCAATGGCCAAGATGAGGTCTCTAATCATAAGATAAAATAAATACCAGAGAGGGTATTCAACCCTAAGAGGAAAGATTGGTCACTAGGACTGGATGAGGCTCTATGAGCATACCGAATAGCCTTCAATACACCTCTTGGAATGTCCTCTTTTAAGCTTGTATATAGAAAGGTGTGTCACCTTACGTTCAATCTAGAACACAAGGCATACTAGGCCATAAAAATTCTCAACATGGATGCTCAGTTAGCTAGAGAAGGGCTGTTGTTAAATATAAATGAGATGGAAGAATTTAGATCTTAGGCATATGAGAATGCATGTTTTTACAAGAAGAAAACAAAGAGGTGACATGACAAATGTATTTTCCATGAAATTTTCATGAATGTCAACAAGTGCTCCTGTATAACTCAAGGCTTAAGTTGTTCCCTAGGAAATTAAAGTCAAGGTGGTCAGGCCTATTCCAAGTGTACAAGTTCTATCCTTATGGAGCCATGAATATAAAAATTCTAGAAAATGAGAATGTTTTTAAGCTAAATGGCCAGAGGCTCAAGGTGGTCATCGATGCTCTAATCCTCAGAGATAAATCAACTTGGACACTCCATGATGCTTGAGAGTTTGCACTTCTTTACGTTTATCAATTATTTCTATAACATTTCCTTTACTCCACTACATGTGAATAAATAAAAGTTTTCTTACTTTTTAGTTAATATAGTAGTATTTAATTTGAACTTTATCCCTTTATTGTTTCTAGTCTAACTTTATTTTTTTAGATGACACGTAAGAAACCATTATTCTAAAAAGGACATATTTTGTGTTTTGGGTTTTTATGATGAAAATTCACTAGGGAAGAAGAAGAGGCACACCAAAATTATACCACCTTGGGCGACAAGCAAAATGAAAAAGGGGGGGCATTTTTTAATTTCAAACATGTAATTCCATAATTACCATACCAACTCTCTCTTCACCTTTTTTTTTTTTACTTTTCAATAATTACCCGCCCCTACTAGACAATACCCTAGAAGAGACAAAAGCCACCCATTGATTCTAAAAAACTATCCAACTTTCTTTATCCCTAAACCACTTATTGCCCCCATTCATATTTTTATTGTTTTTATTCTTTCTCTTTGTTATTTCCTACTAAACTAGAACAAACCTTCAAAACACAAACATTTGTTTTCTCCCTTTGAATCATACCTCGATGCAAGAATGTTCATGGTGGTCCTAGCTCATATAAGGGACAAAAATCCATTATGATAACCAAGTTTAAAAATGATGCAGCCAAAGAAAAATTTTAAAGCTTGAAGGAACGAAAATTCTATTTTGAATAAGGTTTCGTTTTCCCCCAATGTATGAAGACTTTTTGATGATGAGATTATGGGGTTTATAAATACACACAAATGGAGGAAATTTGTTGTACATCCAGGACCTATGAAGGTGACTCTAGTTTAAGAGTTGTACGTATATCTCAAAGGCTCCTCCAAGTCTAGAGTTTTTATTGGGGGTAAGAAGATAAAGCTCTTTGTTGTAGCAATTAATAGATTCTTCAACCTGGAGGGATCAATTGATCAACATACTCCATTTGTGGCTATGGTCGATGAAGAAAGCCATCAACAAGTCTTACAAGCCCTATGTTTTTAAGGAACCACTTGGAAGAAGTCAACCAACGATAAGTTGATAGTCAAAAGGCAGTGCGTCACTCCTAATGCAAAGCTTTGGAACCATTTTATATAGACTCACATTATTCCTACATTCCATCATACCATTGCTTAACTCCCAAGGGTGATTCTAATGCATTCTATTATTGTAAGAAGGCCCATTGATGTGGGAAAACTCATTATTGATGGAATCCTGCTTGCATAAAAAGGAAGACGAGCCCTCTCTTATTTCCCAACCTGATTATTACCCTTTCCAAGAAAAGCAAGTCTATGAGGATTCCTTTGATGAAATTCTACTGGAAATAAGGGACTTATAATTGAGAAAATTCCAAGTTTAAGAGGTTTTAATGAAAATGCTCCAGCAAACACCTGAGATGATGGATATCTATGCCAAGATCGTAGTTGCAGTAAGACTAGCATCTATCGCTATTAGTACTAAATGCATGCAAGATTGGTTAAGCCTCATAGAGAGCAAACAAGATATTTTTGTAGATACATCAAGGAGAGGGATAAAATGTTTTTATCCTTTTCTAAGAAATTATGCCCCACACGTCCGTTGAATTTCCACCTTTCCCCAAGCATTATTTGATGCCTCAAGAGCAGTAGTTACACAAGAAGAGGAACCACCAGTTGAAATTGCTAATGAAAAAGTGCCACTTAATGCCATAGTAAAACAACATCATTAATAAGATGAAGAGGAAAAAATACAGGTGGATGTTTCTCCCATTCGATCCCTAGAATATGAGTCTTGACAATTGGAAGCAATGGTAATCTAGGTGATGACAACTCTCAACCACCAGTATCAACACCAAAAAAGAAACATCTACTTAAGCGCATGATTGATCGAGTCTAAAACATACCCTCCAATGCTTTTGATGATGACACTACTACTTATGAAGATGAAGACATGATAACCCTCTTAGCATTGAAAAAGAAGAAATATGCCAAGAACATGGCACCCAAGAAAACCCCAACACCACCAAAGAAGGACATAACCAAAGTACATGACATTTCATTTCATTTCTAGCTTCGTTTCCATGCATTGAGGACAATGCTTCATTCATATTTGGGGGAGGTATTGTTCATATTTAACCATTTGCATTGTAGCACTTAGTATAATTTTTCTATGGTATTTGTTTTCTTTGGAGATAGTTTTATGAATAAATTGATTATGTCCAATGATGATGAAATTTTTTATGGTTATGAATTGAATGTACATGACTATTAAGATTGGTATAATTAACCCTAGGACTTGATTCTTTGCAATTAAAGTCTTACATGATTACATGTTCTTTATGCTTAAGATCATTAGAAAATTTTTATGAAGAACTCTTGCTTGTCTTAGTATGACATGAAATTAATGAACAGTTAATGCTCAATGATATCATGAAAGGATTAAACTAAATTCCCTTGTGTTTATTGAATATTTTGACTTGTAAATAAATGCTACAACATAAATTGTAGAAGGACACCCTTATTTGCATTGCATTTCCTCAAAACCCCCTTAAATAAATGGTAGCAATGGCATATGAGTGAATGAAAATCTTCACGAGATGACTCTTCTTAATAGGCTCGAGGATTGAGTGTTTGTTTTACTTCATCTTCAGGTCTAGGATAGTAGGTGTGATAAGCTAAGCCCCTTAAAACAATGTGAATTTGTTGCAATGAAAGTAATTGTGTTCTTAAATGTTAAACAAATACTAGGGTAGACTAGAGAACTTAAAAATTTTCTAATTCTGTTAAGCCTAGATTGGATGCAACACACATACAAAGAACCTAGCCTTAGAGAAAAATTCTTAAAATCTTGATTTGTCTAGCATGTTGAAGCCTATATTTTTTAGGATTGAAATTTTTCCATACATACTCTTGTATTAAACTTTTCCATATCATTATTTCTTTTGATTATTACTCAATGGTTGATGACAAGCAATAGCTTAAGTTTGGGGGTATGATAACCCAATAAAAAGGCTATATTTTGTTCATTTTTATTTAGGTTATTGTTCATTTTCATGGCTCATGTAGTTACTTTTAGTCTCATTTAATTGTATTAATCATATTTATGGTTTAGTTTACTTGTTAGGCTTTAATTATTCTTTAAATGATGCTATAATAGGAGAAATATGATGTTTTGATGTTATTTTGTGTAGGTTAAGGAAAACTGTGGGGACTAAAAATTATTGTATAATTCCGGATGGAATTTCTGGGAGTAAATAAGGACAAAAGAAGATATTTAATTAACTTCACATGTGTCCTCCCTTGGCAGCTGGGAACCAACACGTGAAAAGAATATTTGACTAAGGAACAAATGGAATTAGGCCAAAAAACCCTAGGAGCTCCACTGTATAAAGAAAGAAATATTACAAATTAAAGAAATGTTGAAACTAGTGAGATAAGAGAGAGAGAGAAAAGAGGCAGCATGTTCTTTATCTTCTTCTTCATCATGAGAGAGCCACCATAGTTGGGAGCTTTGAGGGACATCACGCTTGCTCTCAGAAGAAGCTTGCACAACTAAGATTATCTCATAGTAGCTCACTACAACACAAGAGTCTCTTCTACCTTGCATTTTTCTCTTCTGTTGTTTGTCTTTTTTCATGGGTTGTTATCAAATGATGATTATAGATTTTTATTAACCATTCATGAATTGATTTAGCTTGGCTTGGATTTACTATAGATGATATGTTTTGTTTAATGGATATTTGAGCATTTTCCAGTTTCTATTTGCTTCGTTCATTGTGATACTTTCTTAGGTTTGTAAGAGCTATCGGATGTTGGCCTCGACCTAGTTAGATGCTTAGTAATCAAAATAGTTAAGTCTAGATCTACAATTGAATGAGGTATTGAGTTGGGAAGCTTGATTCTAACTCGCCTTAGGAATAAGGAAAGAGTTTCAACAACTAAAATGAATATGGATTAAAAGATAACTACTTGTTAGGGCTCACGCAAGAATGTATTACTGCAACATTTTATTGTTGAGTTCTTGCTAGGAATAGTGTAGGAATAACTTATCCTTATTATGTCGATTATTATATTGTTCCATAGTAAGCCTAGCCTTTTGTTCCACTTAGAAACCAACATGTTTGAGGTGTCATTGTTTTATCTTGCAAATCTCAGTTCTCATTAATCTTTTGCTACAACATTTGTTTTACTTCATTCACATCACTCTTGTGCATTTACCTAACTTAAATTCCCTCTAATCCTTGTGGATAGGATACACACTCATCACTTTATTACTTGTTCAATGTGTATACTTACACAGTTTGCGTATGAAAATATAACACATCACACAAGCAACACTTCTCAGCCTGCATAAGTAAATATCCCAATCCAGTGTAAGACGCATCACTGAACACAGTTAAACCTTGTTGGGCTCAGGTTGAATTATAATTGATGCTCTAATCAACACAGAAAAAAAAGAATATTCTTATGGAGAAGCTTCGTTAAAGGATCGTCGATACATTCTTCGGACCTTCGGTACATTCTTCGGTTATTTCTAACCCATAATAGCCTCAATATATTTTGGATCCACTTGAATACCCTTTGAAGAGACTATATGACTAAAAATGTAACCTTCGAAAACTATAACTCACACTTGTTGAACTTCACACACAATTGATTCTATCTTAAGGTTTTCGAAACAATCCTAATATGATCTTCATGCTCGATTTCAGACATAAAATGGACCAAGGTTTCATCGATGAAAATAATAACAAACTGATCTAGATATGGTTGAAATACTCTATTCATCATATCTATGAA
Source organism: Hibiscus syriacus (assembly GCF_006381635.1). Classification (NCBI taxonomy): domain Eukaryota; kingdom Viridiplantae; phylum Streptophyta; class Magnoliopsida; order Malvales; family Malvaceae; genus Hibiscus; species Hibiscus syriacus. Next base: position 19,574,017 of record NW_024063471.1, read on the forward strand.
TGCGACAGGATAATTAGTCAGTTCGAAAGGCAACACGAGAAACTTGTAATGGTCATAACTAATAAATCTCTAAAAGGGTTATCATTCGAGTTCTTAATGCCTAGGTTTATCTTATACTCAAACACTTATAGGAGCATTTTAAGATCATATTTAGTATATTTTTACATATTTTGCATCATGAGAACCAAGTAGGTAACTTAGGGTTGATTTATATTTTAGTGTTTAAAATTGTTACACTGATGTTGTAGCATTGGTTGAAGTCGTAGGGAATGCTACAATAATGGGTAAGTCATTAGGTGGTTGCAAGAACCTTCTCGATTGGACAGCCGGTAAGGGCAACTGCCAAAAGGATGGATTTACAAGAAACATGGTAGAATCTAGTTTGATGAAGGTTGTCGCCTCTAGCCTATAAATTAGAGAGCTGGTTGAGCCAAGAAATCATTCATTCCATCACGTACGAAGAGATTTTCTCCACAATATTGTCTATAAAACCATGGTAGCCTAAGTCCCTCGCCAGGGAAGTACAGTAGAATTTTGGAAACTTTATCGAGTATAATCGACAGTCACCAAGATCACTGTTCCAATATTGCTATTTACTTGAGATAGGAGAATATCAAGTAGTTTGGTATGTTAATAACCTCATGGATGATATTTGGTTTAATTTGTTTATTTTTTACTCATGATTTCCTGTTATGATTATGTGTTGCTACTGATTACTATTAGAGATATTAGTAATTTTAATGCATGAATTATGTATGACATCTTAGAAATGAATTATGTTGGTAATTTTAGTACTTGCGTCAACATTGGTTTTCTTAGCAGTATTATGTATGTTGAAAAACATGTTCTCTTTGATTTAGCTTTGTTAATAGTTGGATTATTTTAATTAGTGAAGATTGATGAATGAAAATGAAATGTTTTTAATCATTGCTAAACACATAAAAGTATAAATCATTGCATGATCATATAAATAACTTCTATTTATCATTTCAAACCATTTGATAAGTGACTTAATGCTTACCATGATGTTGCAGCATTACATGTTATTTTATACTCTGTCTTCTTTAAATTTCTATTTTTTTTCAAAACATCAACAATTATTTTTTCACACTTAGACTCTTTTGTAATTTGTTTTCTCCTTGTGGGATTCGTCACCCGGAACTTACTAAGTTTCCACTTTATTACTTGGTTTACGACACATATACTTGCTTTGAATTTTGTATGTATTTCGTACCATCAAGCTTTTGGCGTCATTACCGGAGAGCATCGACTTTACATTAGAGTTTGTTTTATTATTTACTTAATTGTTTCTTTTCTTTTCATAGGGACTTTTTCATTTTAATTAGTTTTGTTGTTTTATGTACCGTGGTGATAACACGCTAGACCTTTTCGATCATGAAATAGAACATATATTTCATCGACATCGAAGAGAAGCTAACCAAGAACACATGGATAAGAAAGATAATAATGCTTTACCTCTAGTATAGCATAGAGATGATGTTGAATTACAACTGGAAATGGAGTTGCACAACAACAATTCTATAATATGGATTACTATAATCGGCCTATTCAAGAGCACGTGGTGCCAACAATAGATGATTTACATCTTGGTATTGTGTCATACTGCCAAATTTGTGTTGAAATTGTTTATGTTTCATATACTTCAGTCCATGGGGCAATATGATGGATCATTCACCGAAGATCTACGTGAATTCCTTCGAGCATTTATGAAAGTTTGTGATTTATTTTTTTAGCAAAGAGTTCCTGAAGAAGCATTAAAGTTAAGTTTTTCCCTTACTCGCTATGTGACAACGCTAGAGCTTGGTTGACATCACTGTCTCTGGGTGGTATAGCATCTTAAAATGAACTAGCACAAAAGTTCTTGCTCCAAGTTAACTCACCTAACATGAATGCCAAACTTTGAAACAACTTCATGTCCTTCAAGCATTTAGAGGATGAAAGCTTGTACGAAGCTTGAGAAAGATTTAAAGACTTGTTACAAAAATTTCTAATGCACAAATTTTCACATTGGACTCAAATGGAAATATTTTACAATGGGTTGAACATGCACACTCAAATAACGGTCGTAGCTTCAGCAAACATAGTATTGCTGGACAAGACATATAATGAAGCCTACAATATTCTGGAAAGAATATCAAACAATGACTATTAGTACCCAAATATGAGGAACATGTTCAATAGACGTAATGCTACAGTAGTGGATTCATATACATTCAACTTTATCGCCTCTTAGATCTCAACATTGATATATGGTCAAGAAGCTACAAAAGCCAGGGGGAATTTATAAGGTAAAAACTACATCCATTTCTTGTGTTTATTGTGAAGATAATCACAATTTTGAAGAATGCCCTCAAAATCTTGAATTTGTCTTTTATGTGAGAAATTATAATAGGAATGGCAATTCCTATGGCAACAATTATAACAAATTTTCAAAATCATCCGTTTTGTCTTGGAGGAGCCAAATTATTACCAATCCACAATAGTGGACTATGCCGCAACATTACAACCAACAACATTACAAATAGCAACAAGCAATGCCATATCATCAAACACAACATCAGGCTACATAGGCATAACAAAGGCAAAATATCAAGGATAATATTCACCACAAACTTCCAACTCTTCATCTTTAGAAGCTTTAATGAAGGACTACATGGTAAGCCAATTAGCATCATTAAGGGCTTTAAAGAGTCAAATTGGCCAAATGACAACTGCTTTGAGTAACATACTACAAGGAACGCTGCCCAGCGATACTGAAAAATCAAAACAACAAGGAAAAGCTCAATGCAATGAGCATTACAAGGATATTACTACTCAAAGAGGTATTCATATTGGCAAACGTATTGAAGATCCTACGAATAATAATGAGGGAGCTACCACGTATAAAAAGGGTAAGAGCAAGAAATTTGATCTTAAAATGCCTAGTGCTAATGCCACAACGAGAGAAGAAGGACACTATAGTAATCCTGAATCATTGTCGGTAACAATGCCTACCACACAGCCATACTGTTCAGCCCCAATGCCACAATAACCACAACCAAGGATGTCTCCACCATTTCCTTAACGCTTCAAGAAAAAAATGAGGACCAATAATATAAAGCTTTTATTGATGTGCTTCACCAATTAACAATCAATATCCCATTGATTGAAGCATTGGAGAAAAATCCAACCTACATCAAATTCATGTGAGAAGTCATTTCTAAGAAGCGAATGCTTAGAGAATTCGAGACTGTTTCTCTAACAGAAGGTTGCACTGCTATGGCCACGAGTAGATTACCACCAAAACTAAAAAATCCAGGGAGTTTCACTATCCCTTTGAAAAGAAGTATGATAAGAGCAACTAGAGTGTTTCTACCAAGTAAAAAACCTGAGGCATGTATAGGGCTAGCTAGTATTACTGTCAATGAACAGTAGAATAAGTGATCATTGAAAATCACAAAATACGTAAAGACTTCACTAGAGACAAAGAATGTCTAAAATACCCTTAAGTAACGAATGTGAAGAATATAACCACTTAATAAACTAAATAAAGTAATAGACTAATAAACCTTTGTATAAAGTTCTAGGTAAGAAAATGAGTGAGATAACAACTAGTAAGATGATGACCTCACTTTAGTGTGTCAAGTTATGCATGTATAGTTGCATCAGTCCAGTGTCGCATATATCCTTAGAGCTTGGCTTGATGATTATGTGAGACCGAGCCAATGCTTCTGTTGAACAATGCTATGTGACACCGTATTCACCTTCCATGATCTACCTAATGGCTATGTGAGACCAACAGATCATTCACTAACTTAGTTTGAATTTTATCAATGTTATGTGACACCGGGTACCCTTAGTTAACTAGTGTCTGATGGCTATTAGAGACCAAATACTAGCAGTGTTCCATTCAGATAATGCAAAACAGAATCAGTGTCACAATATTTTTTAAGGAAAGACGTACCTCATTAAAACGATTACAATTAGTGTGGGTAGAGACCCAACAGAGGTGTACTCATGGTGAGGCCCTTAGTAGATTATTAAGGGATGCGTGAGACTCCTACTTTAGTGATAGAATAGTTGAGCCCTAAGTAGGTAGTACTTGATTAAGATCATGCATGTACATATCGCTTAGTACCAAGTATTTAGTATGATTGTGTGTATGAAACTCATAATGTTGCTCTAGATTAGAGATTATACTACTGGCTTTTGTAAGCTAAGCGTTCAAATATTTTTCGTTCGTAGCTCAGTAGCTCAAGCTGATCGTGAAGCATCGTCGTAATAGGACTTCCAACATCTTCTTCAGAGTACTATGTTCTAAGTTTCGTGGGTATATGTATTAATAGGACATTACTCATGTATTTCGTTTATCAAATTCTAAGTTTGTATTATTTCTTATTTTAAACAATGTGTCATAGAGCTCTGATTTATAAAATATTTTATAATTGTCATATATGTTTATTTTGATACCATTCAGTACTTTTTGAAATGGAAACGAATAGTTTTTTTTTAAATCAAGGGTTATCTCAGCATTCTAATGTGGCACTTTAGGCACAATCGGGTTTAGGGTGTTACAAGCTTGATTTCTGTTGTGATATCGAGCCAATGCTATGTTTGAGTAGGAACTATATCGAGGCTTATGTGATATCGAGTTCTCCTTCATGATCTACCTGAAGGCTATGTGAGGAAAATGAGATCATTTTTACTTTGGTGGAAATTTTACTAATGCTTTCGTGATACAAGGTTCCCCCATTTATGATTAGTACCTGGCGACTATCTAAGATCAGGTACTATCATTTCTTTGTATAGTGTTGTGTGTTGTATTCGAGAATGGATAATGGTGTAGTATTATGGTTAAAGACCCAATATATATTTACTCATGGTGAGAACCTTAACAGAAGACTACAGGAAGTGTGAGACTCATGATATAGTGATAGAACTGTTGAACCTTAAGTAGATTACACTTGACTATGAGCATGTACATGTTGCATATTTTCATGTCTTCTAGCATGTTTATGTTATGAGATTATTAAAGCTTCTCTAGATTAGTGATTGTATTGTTGAGCTTTGTAAGCTCAGCGTTCAAATGTTTTCGTTCACAAGTTAGTTGTTTTAACTGTTTGAGGAGCACCGTCACATCAGGACTTCCAACATCCCTTCCAGAGTATTGTACTGTTATTTTTAGTGGGAATGTGTATTCATAGGGCTCTTATTATTGTATTTAGATTTATAAACTCCAAGATTGTATTTTATTTTAAATTATGTGTCACAAGGTTCTGATTTATCAAAATATTTTTATGATTGTTATGGATGTTTATTTTAGTAAACTCATTGTTTTAAAATGATATTTATAAAAATAGAGCAATTAAATTGAAGAATTGAAAAAAAAATCTTTTGATAAAATGCAAAGTAAAATGTAAAAATATTAATTTTTTTTCGTACGTAGTAAATATTGCTTTTATTAATTTATCTTACAAGTTAATTATTTTTTTTATGTTTTAAAAATTTACAGTAAATTGATATTGTAAATGTCAGGTTACTTTTATTTAGGGTGATCTATTTTTGTATGTCGTTTCTTTCACTGTTCACACTCTTACTCATCAGGCTATCACTGGTCCCTTGCTGTTGTATTTTACTTATTATAGTCATGAATGTATATATTCAATATGTAAATGCTAAGACATTATTGATGATGCTTTCTTTGGTTAATGAATATATCGTTCTATTTTTAATAAATATATATATATACACTTTTTAAAAATAATAGATGAAATAGCATATTTTAAAAATTCATTCTTGAAATAACATTCATTTAATATGTAAAGAAAATTTATCCAGAAAGTCACGTTATATAGAAGGTGTTTTGTACAAATCCACCTTTACTCTACGTGGTACAAATGATTAGATCCTAAAAGGTGTTTTCAATTCATATTTCTTGGAAGCACCACTTTTGATTCATTTTTAGGTTAGTAGTTTATGTTTTTGGATGTAGAGTTAATTTAATATTTGTAGGATTTATGTAATTTCAGTGATAAGTTAGTTTTTTTTTTACTTCTAATTTTAGTGTTTAAGTTTTTCGTTATTTTGTTAGATTAAAGAAATTGATTAGGGATGTGATTAATTTTTTTTGTTTATCTAGGGTTTTACAAGTAGTATATGTTTCAATCATTTGACAATGAATATTTAAATTTCTTATCATCTTTGGTGCTCAAACACGAAATATCTAGGAATAACAACAATTTTATTAATAACTAAAGTAGCTTGGTTCGCACGGATGTGGTTATTTATATTAAGATTAGGGTTTTAAATATAATGGAACTGTGATGCTATGTGAAAAAATGTTAAAAAATAATTTATTTAAAAAAATCAATACTATATAAGATAAAGTACAAAATATAGTAACACGTGATTATTACGAAATGCTAAAAGAGGAATTTTTTTTTATTCTAGCTTATTTTTTATATTGTCTCTATCGTTTTTTTGATCTTCTTTCTAATATCCCTCTTATTATAAATCTCGATTACTCTTGAACTCTATAAAGATTTCATACGCACTATGGGATCTGATAGAATTGTAGGTCAAATTTAAATATCATTTTATTCTTTTATATTATTAATCAAATGAAACTTATATTTGTACACCTTGAAACTTATGAAAACTAATATACAGAATGCATGTATCTCTTGCAATTAATACTGACATGTGAACATTTGAATATAACGTGGATGCATAAATATTTGAAAGCTTGGAAGAAGTTATAATTATATAATCTTTCTCGCAAATTCACCCTCAAAGCATTTGCTTTAATATCTTTAAGAGGTCGTTGTATCATTGTAACTGTTGAATTTGAATCTATAAGGAAAAAGATTACAACATCACAAGAAAATGCTAAAAAGAAAAACAAATACTTTGTAGGCGTTATAGAAGAAGAAAAAACACATACTTTATCTAATCATTTCCAATCCCTTTTATTGGATAAATTTAAGAGTGAAAATAGCACATAAACATCTATAAAAATATGAATTAAATATCTATTTGAATCAAAATAAACCAACAAAAACATTACATGAACAACGAAATAGAAAACTAAATAGCAAATCTAAGATTTAGTCAACAATCTCTCCCTTTATCTGAAAGTTTACAAACTAACAGTTTAAAGATTATTCATAATGCAAACACCAGTTAACTTCCTAAGTCTTTGAAATGTTGGTTGTTTCAAAGGTTTTGTCAAGATTTCTTCCACATGATCTTCACTTTTGTAAAAGATAAGATTAATAAGATCTCTTACGAAGTGAAAATGCACATCTATGCGTTTGCTTCTCCCATGCAAAACAAGATTTTTTGAAACGTTAATATCAGAATCGTTGTGATAGAAAATTTTCATATGCCTTCTTGCTTGTAGTTTAGCTCATCAGGAATTTTCTTCAGCCAAATAGTTTGACAAGAACAACATGTTGCAACTATAAACTCCACTTCCGTTGTCAACAAAGTAAAAATTTATTCTTTCTTTTAAGATCATGAAACGGCTCCAGAACCAAGCATAAAAATGTATCCTGAAGTGTTTTTTTCTCAGGTCTATATCTCCATGTTGAGAATTGAGAAATGATTCAACAAACTAATACTTCATTTTCACTGCCTAATTTGTGAAGGATTACATCGTTTATATAACATTTAGTTGCTGAACCAAGAATCAACCTTCCTAGCAGATTTGACAAAGATAACCGTTCCTATCAACAACCTAAGGTTTTGGTTATCTGCAGCACAATGTACTCCTTGAGCATGAGCCTGACTGCTAGTTTCTTGAACCTTCTCCATGCACGTCATGCATCATTCCATACAATACGATCAGCTACACGATCATTCCTCTAACATTCCTCCTGCTTCTTCTTTCCCTCCTTCCTTTGTTAGACAAACATGCACCTTCTCTCGAAATAATGTTAAGGCTAATTTTGACAATGGCTTTGTAAACCCATCTGCAAGTTGATGTGCAGCAGGAACATAGCTAATAAACAATTGATTTCCTGCAATTTTCTCTCTGACAAAGTGTACATCTAAATCTACATGTTTAGATTGTGGATGTTGAACATGATTTGCACTTAAGGATATTGCACTCGTGTTATCATACCATATGATCGGTTTTTCTTGCCTTGTTCTCCAATATCATTCACAAATCATCGATCCAAGTAACTTTTGCAATAGTATCTGCTAAGTTGTGATATTTTGCTTCCATGGTGGATCTAGAGACAACCTTCTGTTTCTTTGTACTCCAGGACACCAAGTTACCACCAAATAGAACTCATTGACCAGACATGGACCTTCGATCATCAACACAACCACCCTAATTAGCATCCGTAAATGCTACAACTCTCAGTGCTTCCTTTGATGTTTTAAAAACTAAACCATATTCAATTGTGTCATCTAGGTACCTTAGAATGCTTTTGGCAGCTAACAGATGATTCTCGCGTGGTTCATGCATAAATTGAGCAACCTTACTCACACTATATACTATGTCTGGTCTCGTGTGGCAAGCATAGAGCAATGCTCCAACCATACTTTGAAATTCCTGAGCATCTTCAATAAGTTTTCCAACTTCTCTTTAAATTTTATTAGAGACCACCATATGAGTGCTGGTAGGTGTTGCCTTTGACATACCAGACTTTTCTAACAGCTCTAAAATGAACTTCTTTTGAGAAAACATTAAGCCATCATTATTGCGTTGAACTTCAAATCTTAAAAAAATAATGCAACTCACCGAGGTCCTTTTATGAAAAATTAACTATGAGTTAATGATCTACTCGTTCATTTGCAGCAGCTGATTGACCAGTGATCTCAATGTCATCTATATAGACAAGCACATAAGTTACTTCCCCTTGAACAAGTGAGACAAACAATGATGCAACTGCCCTTGACACTTGAAATCCCATCTGTATCAGACTTTCTTTCAATTTTTTGTTCCAATTCCTGGGAGCTTGACACATCCCATATAAAGCCTTATGAAGCTTACATAAAAGTTTGGTTCCATCATCAGCCAATTTCTCAAAGCCCGGTGGTTGCTGCATGAACACTTCCTCATTCAAATCACCATGAAAAAATGCATTATTAACATCCACATGTCGCAGTGGCCACTTGTTCATTACAACTATAAATAGAACAACATTTAGAGTTGGAAACTTAACCACTAGGCTAAAGGTTTCTTTAAAATCTTGACCAGGAACTTGTAGAAACCCCTTGTCAACAAGCCTATCTTTGTAACGTTGAACTGTGCCATCAGGATTTTTTTTTTCAACTTGAATAACCATTTACAACCAACTATTGTTCTTCTAGTTGGCAATGGAACTAATGACCATGTTCCATTTCGTTGTAAGGTGGCAAGTTCATCATGAACAGCTGATTTCCATTGAGTAGACTGTAGAGCCTGATGAATATCTGCAGGTATAGCATCATCTTCCCCAGTAAAGAACACCTTTGGTTTAAAAATACCACGCTTCTAGTAACCATATGATGAGTGTTGATTAAAGGTACCTGGTCAGGAACACTATCATCTTCATTTGAATGTTAAGTTAACTTGTGAACTCCTTCATTACTGATGAATGGGTAGTACTGAGATATGGACTTCTAGTCGAGTGATCTGAAGACTCAAGCACATCACCCGACTCATTAGCATGACTCACTTCATTCCTAGTGTGACTTGCCTGAGAGGATGCACTAGTAGATTCCAGAGATGATGCCACTTCATGAGGATACTCAGTATGTCTTCTAGGACTAATGTCAAGTGTTGCTGATCGTGGAGAAGCTACCATACGATGGTCATTACACTGTTTATCAACTGCAAAAGGAAAGACAAGCTCATCAAACTTCACATGTCTACTAATAAAAATACAACCATTTGCTCCAAGGCATTGAAACCCTCGATGTTGAGAGCTGTTGCCCATAAATGTGCATTCTTGAGATTGAGGCATCAACTTATGAGGTTGAAACTCTAGCAGATGTGGAAAACACCTATAACCAAAAACTCGCATGGTTTTATAATCAGGTTTCTTGGTGAACAGTTTCTCAAAGGGAGAAACATTATTCAACACCTTGGTTGGCAATCTATTTACAAAGTATGCAGTTGTGGTTACTGCATAGGACCAGAACATGATTGGGAGGGTTGCTTGTGCCAACAACATTAGAGCCAACTAAATTAAATTTATGTGCTTAAGCTCAACAACCCCATTTTGTTCAGAAGAATGAGGACAAGTGACTCTATGCAAAACTCCTACACAAGCTAAATCATCTGAACAATTCTTGTATTCACCACCCCAATCACTTTGTACTGCTTTGATTGGTAATGTAAATTTAGTCTGGACCATGTTTTTAAACAATCTAAAAGCAACAATAGCCTGTGACTTATTTTTCAATAGGTATACCAATGTATGCCTAGTACAAGCATCTACAAATGAGATATAATAGTGAAAACCAGCTGAAGGCTCAGGTGAAGGCCCCCAAAGATCTGTGAACACAAGATAAAATGGCATATCATACACTATGGTTGAATCAACAAAGGGCAACTTGTGATTTTTACCCAAACAACAAGCAACACACAATTGATTTGCATTATTTATAATATTAACAACAATGGAATTACAAACCAATTTCAAAGTAGAAAAAGTTGGATGACCTAATCTCCTATGCCAGAGTTCAAATGAGTTACAATGATCATGTACTGCATAAACTTCTGCATTATTACAACAGCTCAGCTGATTATTCAAGGTAAACGAATAAAGACCCCCTGTTTACTTTCCTCGAATAATGAATTTTCCTGTTACTTCATCTCGAACACTACAACCATCAACATGAAATTCAAAGTAGATGTGATTATCCCTAGCAAGCTTTGAAACTAAGAGAAGATGTTTAATGATTTTAGGGACATGCAGCAGATCATTAAGGAAAAAAGTTTGAGAAGATGACCTTAAAACAGATTGACCTACTGATTGAACTTTAAGAGAAGATCTTTTTCTAACCACAAGATTACATGGTCCATCAAGATCAGTTGGATGATTTATATGAGAGGCATCAGGAGTGACATGATACGTCGTACCCAAGTCCACAATCCACTTAGCACGAGATGAATTTAGAGATGCAACAGGAGTAGTACTTGCTTGTGTAGACACAGAGCCAGCTCCAGTCTTACTGGCACATCATGTACAAGCAACATTATCAAGGATAACGTAGTTAACACTGCTAGACTCATCCTTGTACTGTGATTGAGCACTAGTGGAAAAAACTCTTGCAAAATCACGGTCAAATTTGTACCAGTATTTATCAACCGAATGACCAATCTTACCATACAATTGGCATTAATGTCGTGCTCGACCTCTACCACCAGCTCGACCACCATGCATCGTTGAGAGTTGCTGTTTGAACTCATGAGAAGTTCCAGATCTTGCAGATTTACCATGTAATTGTCCTTGAGCCACACTTGCACTCATAGGAAGATTCTCAGGCTGTGAATCAAAGCCAACCAACTATGTCTTAGCATCAACCAACATGGAATAAACCCGATCAAGTGAGAGTGTGTCAAAACTCAATGTAATGACAACCATAAAAGATTGATACTCTCTTGGCAACCCTTTGAGGATACTAACCACATGTTCCACCTGCAAAATCGGACTGCCACAAGATGCAAGTGTATCAGAAACTTCTTTGATGCGAGTGAGGTACACATGCATCAAATCGTCACCCTTCCTTAGAAATTGCAGCTTATAGTGCAAATTCATCATTGTAGTTATTCATTTATTAGAAAATAATTGGATAACTATACTCCAGACAGCTGCTACAGACTCAGTACCAACAAACTGAGGTAGGAGAGGAGCATAGATCGTTGATAAGAGCCACGAGGCAAGAGCACTGTCATGTGCCATGAAATTATCAAATGCCTCGTTAACAAAAGATGTACCTTCAACATTAATAATGAACTTAGACAGAATAGGCATTGTTCCATTAAGAAGCCGTTCCAAACGATGACTATGCACCATAAAAAGAACCTGTTGTTTCCACATAAGATAGTTCGATTCATCCAACACCACGTTAACCTTTTTATTGGTAAACATGATGCTCAGCAAGAACTGAAGAACTAAGCAGCAAAGAACACCGAGACCCATGACCCTTAGCGAAAGATACCATATTGAGAATTGAGAAATGATTCAATAAACTAATACTTCATTTTCATTGTCTAATTAGTGAAGGATTATATCGTTTATATAACATTTTGTTGCTCAACCAATAAGCAACCTTCCTAACAGATTTGACAAAGATAATTGTTCCTATCAACAACCTAACAACCTAAGGTTTTGATTATCTACATCACAGTGTACTCCTTGAGCATGATCCTGACTGCTAGCTTCTTGAACCTTCTCCATGCACGTCATGCATCATTCTATACAATACGATCAGCTACACGATCATTCCTCTAAAACTCCAGGATAATCACTAACGGTAAAAGCAAATAAATATGATTTTTTCTCTTTCGAAAAACAAACTAAATTATTTTGTACCTTGCAAGTAACGTAAGATTCTCTTGACAGTAAAGAGATACATTTTTATAGTATTGTTCATATATATGTTAATTAGGCTAACAGAATACATGATAGTCTTGTAGTTGTCAAACACATTAGACATCTTACGATTTATTTATAGAGAAGGCTATCGATTTTCTTTCTTCCATGATCTTTATTTAGCTTTAGGTAATGCTCAATTGGTTTGCTCAAAGTAATGAAACTGTTTATTTTAAACTTTTCGGCTATTTCTTGGACAAACTTTATTTGTAAAATAAAAATTTCATCATCAGATTGTGCCACCTCGAAATTAAGAAAATAATGCATTTTGTAAAGATCAATCATATCAAATTCAAGTATCATAGATTCCTTAAAATTTTTAAGCATTACATTATCATTTTCGATAAAAATCAAATCATCCGCATACAAGCATACTATAAGTAAATTTCTTTCATCTCTTATTTTTTTTAAAATATATGCTCATATGGAATTTTTTGAAAACCCTGTCTAGAAAAATATGCATCAATTTGACTATACCAAGATCTTGGGGCATGCTTTAATCTATAAAGAGTCTTCTTTAATTTATAAACCTTATGCTCATGTTCATGTTTCACATATCTAGCAGATTAATTGATAATACATGTTCTTCCAAGTTGTCATGTAAAAATGTCAATTTCACGTCCAATTGAAAAATAGTTCTTGAGTTTTTGTACTGCTAATGCGATCACCAATATGATTGTGACATGCCTTATGTTAGCAGTTTAATAGAAGTGATAAGTGTGAGTGTATAGCTGATTATAACGGGTTTGTAAATGTGTCATACATATGGCATTAGCTGTGTGGATTAGTTGTTAGTCAGTTAGTAAAGATGTTAGACCTAGTTGCACATATAGTGTATATGAAGCTGTGTATACTTTAGTAATAAAGCATGCAAGTTTTTCAGTATATTTTCATGTTAAATAACCATTCCAATATGGTATCTTTCACCATAGGTCTTATGGTTTTCTTTTTCACTGCTTGAAGTTCTTTCTTAATGGAGTTCACTGTTAATGCCAAGTAATTCACTCACAAGAAGGTAAATGTTGTTCTTGATGAGATGAATTTTCTCCTTTGGAAGCAGCAGATTTTGCTCACCATTTGGGGCCATCGTCTGGAACGATTTTTTTACCAATGTTGTGGTAACTCCGCCTGAAACTATCGTTGATGATGATGGTATTGCTTGTGTTAATGAAGTCTATAAAGACTTTATGGAACAAGATAATGCTCTTGCTTCGTGGTTATTATCCACTATCCGTGCTCATCTTCTTCCATAATTTGTTGGTGCTGAAACGGTGGTGGCTGTATGGAATACTATTCTTCAATTCTTTGTAAATCGCTCAATGACTGCGGTAATGAGTCTCTAATATAAACTCCAGTCGTTAAAGAAAGGAGGTGATAGTATGCGTACTTACCTTACTCGTGTGAATGAGGTTTGTAATGCTTTAGCTTTTTATGGTAGTGTTGTGCCTTTTGAGCACATGGAAAGTATTTGATAGGGTCTTCCACGAGAATATCAACCCTTTATGGCAATTATAACCTCCATGAAAGATTCATTGTCCTTGGATAGCATCTATATTATGCTTCTTGATGCAGATACACAACTTGTTAGTTTTGAAGATCGATTGGAAACCTTAACGATGAGTGCTAACATTGCTCAGGGGGAGATTCGAATCTCGGTGATGTCGAGTTTAGGTTATGATCAATGATATGGAACTTGAACTGGTGGCAAGGGTCGTGGTCGGTCACGAGTGTAATGTCAGCTTTGTGGTAAGATTGGACTTCTTGTCGATCGATGTTGGCATAGGTTTGATGAATATTTCTCCTGTGTTACCGCTACAACTCGTGGATCAAATCAATCAGATCGTAAGGCAACTTCTTCTACATATAGCTCGATAGTTTCATCCTATGATACTGGCTGTTAGTGTTGTGCCAAATGCAAATCTGGTTCGTCTGTGGCTGGTCAACCATAAGTTCATGCCTCTTTGATGTTCTCTGAGCGTTGGTTAGTTGACACGGGTACCACACATCATTTGACCTCAAACTCCAATAATATCTTGAATCCATCAGAGTTTCTTGGTCCAAGTAAACTTTTAATTGGCAATGGTATGCCACTTGTTGTAACCTGGTTGGTCATTCTCATATTCATGCTCTTTAATGTATGCTTTTACTGAATGATTTGTTGCATGCTCCTCAAATAACCAAGAACTTGTTTTCTGTTTCTAAGCTTGCTAGGGACAACAACATTTTTTAGAATTCCATGCAAATAGATGTTGTGTTCATGATGAAGCAACCAGGAATATTTTACTTCAAGGAGATGATCATGAAGGTTTATACTCATTTGCTATGGATAATAGCTCTTTAGGAGTCAATCTTGCAGAAGCCTATACCAGCTTAGCTTCTTCCTATATGGAAGATCTCTGGCACAAGCGTCTTGGTCACCCAGCTGCTGAAACCTTAGTGAAATTAGCTAGTGAACTAGGCATCAAAGTTCATTCCAATATAAATAAGAGTTGTGTAGCATGTCATATGGGAAAAAGTAACAAACTACTCTTTGTTGAATCAAATACATCAGTTATTGCTTCTTTTAATCTTGTTTATTCTGATTTATGGGGACCACCTCATGTGGCATCCAATGGATTTTGATTTTATGTTTCATTTGTGGATGCGTTTACACGACATAGTTGGATTTATCTATTAAAAAGTAAGGATAAAGTTATATTGACTTTTTGAATGTTTCAAAAGCTTGTAGCTAATTTGTTTGGCAGTTCTATTAAAGCTTTACAAACTATCTGGGGAGCTGAGTTTCGAAGTTTATCACAAGTACTGGCCAGTGAAGGAATCTCACATCGATTAACATGTCTGCATACCTCTGAATGAAACTGGGTCGTAGAAAGAAAACACCGTCATGTTATTGATCTAGCACTTGTCTTATTAGCTCAGACATCTCTTTCAGTCAAATACTGGTCCTATGTTGTTGTTTCAGCAGTTTACTTGATCAATAATCTTCCTACTAAAGTCTTACAAGGCTTATCTCCCTTTGAGAAGCTATAAGAAAAGAAACTAGATTACTCTATGATGAGGGTTTTTGGTTGTCAATGCTTTCCCTTTCTGAGGTTATTTTAAAAGCATAAACTATCGTTTAGATCTCAAGCATGCACTTACCTGAGCATTAGTCCTCGACACAAAGGATTTCAATGTTTGGCGTCTGATGGAAGAGTTTACATTTCTACACATGTTGTATTTAATGAGTTTGTGTTTCTATTTGTGGGCCAAGGAACTTGTAACTCTTTGTAATCTCGTGAACCTGTAAATTCAACTTCTCGTCCATCCCAGTCGTTACGAGTTGTTACTGATTTAAGGAATACATGTCTTCAATATTTACGCGATGTTCTAAATATTGTTGTACAAACCACTATGATTAGTGGGTTTGAGTGTGCTCCAAATGATGTTGCATCAGGAAGTATTGTACCTACAGAATCTAATGATATTAATGTTGGTACTAGTCATAATGAAGTTGAAAGCGTTAATGTAGCTACAGATGTTGTTACTGAGTCTTAAAGTATTGCACCTGCAATAGATACTGGTAGCAGTCCTAGTGAGCCTAATGTTATTGGTATTAACCCTACTATTTTACTGAATCTAATACTGTTGGATCTTATCTTGTGTTCATCCTACGATGACACGCATTAGGTGTGGCATTTTTAAACCTAAAGTGTTTTTGACTGCTAAGGATGATGGTGTTCCTACTACAGTAAGCGCAACATTACAGTCTCCTCATTGGACTGATGATGTACATGAAGAATACAATGCTTTGCAAAAGAATGGTACCTGGTCGTTAGTGAAACTCCCAGAAGGCATGACTGCAGTTGGGTGCAAATGGATTTTTAGAATCAAACGAAATCAAAATGGGACTGTTCTTTGATATAAAGCTATTTTGGTTGCTAAAAGGTTCTCTCAGACCCCATGGTATGATTTTAGAGATACATTCAGCCCGATAGTTTGATTTTCTATATTCAATACGGTTCTGTCTATTGTTGTCTCTAAGGGTTTGGAGCTTTGACACGTTGATGTCAATAATGCATTTCTTAATGAAGATTGAAGTGATAATGTCTACATGCAACGACCTCCTGGATTTGAGCAGGTTGATGAGAATGGCAAGCCTCTTGTCTGTAAACTTCAAAAGGCTTTATATGGTCTTCTACATGCTCCTCGTAATTGGAATGTAAAACTCAAAGATAATCTGCTACAAATGGGATTCACAGTATCTCGAATTGATCCTTCATTATTTGTCAAGCATTCTGACAATGGATACATTTATATACTAGTGTATGTGGATGATATAGTTGTTACAGGGCAGTCATCTAATCTAATTCAAGAGGTTATGTCAATGTTGCAATATCATTTTTCACTCAAGGATCTTGGAGAGTTAAGTTTGTTTCTGGGTATTGAGGTCAAACGTGTAGATGTCTTAATCTTTTTAGGCCAGAAAAAGTATGTTCTTAAACTGCTTGAGAAGACAAGGATGTTAACAGCTGCAGGATGTACCACACCTATGGTAGTGTCATCTAAACCTTTTCATGAAACAAGTGATCTTTTAAGCAATGCAAGTGATTACAGAAGTATTGTGGGTTCACTGTTGTATATCTGTCATACAAGACCAAACATATTATTTAGTGTAGCTTAAGTTGCTCAATATATGCATGCTCCACGTGAAGCTCACTTTGTTGCTGTAAAAAGAATACTTTGATACCTATGTGCCACGTTGAACTTTGGTCTTCTATTTTCACCTATTGATAATGGATTGAATATCGTTGCTTTTGATGATGCGGATTGGGGAGCTAGCATTGATGATCGGCATTCTATAACTGGGTATGGTGTGTTTTTAGGTAAATGTCTGGTTACCTGGTGCTCGAAGAAGCAAAGAACAGTTTCTCGGTCTACAATGGAGGTTGAATACAAAAGTGTGGCAGATGTAGCTGCTGATATAGCTTGGATAAATGCTTTTATGGCTGACCTTGGCATCCAACAGTATTGTGAACCGGTTGTTTGGTGTGATAACACCAGTACAGTGGCCATGAGAGCCAATCATTTCTATCATGCCCAATCCAAGCAAGTGGACCTTGATGTTCATTTTGTTTATGAAAATGTGGCAGCTGGTCAATTATACGTGAGCTACGTTCCTGCAATGCACCAAATTGTCGATGGATTTACTAAACCTCTAGCTCGAGTTGTGTTTGAGGAGTTTCGATCCAAAGTGTGTGTTCATTCTTTTAACAAAGAAAACGAGAAGAATTAGGGAAAATGTTAGCAGTTTAACAGAAGTGATAAGTATGAATGTGTAGTTGATTATAACAGGTTTGTAATTGTGCCATACACGTGGCATTAGTTGTGTCGATTATTTGTTAGTCAGTTAGTGAAGCTATTAGTAAAGCTGTTAGACCTAGCTGCATATATAGTGTATATAAATCTATGTATACTTCAGTAATAAAGCATGCAAGTTTTCCAGTATATTTTCATGTTAAATAACCATTCCAATAATGTGTAAGTAGCTTGGTGGATGCAACACTAGCCACATGGTATTTTAGCTTGCTTATTGCCTCTTTGTGGAGATGAAATAGAAAAAACACGTCACTTACCGACTTTACGTAGAGAGTATTTTTGGTCAGTTACATAGTTTCCCTAATGTCATTTATCAATCATTGTTATGTTATTTGCTTACGATTTAATTATTTCTTGTTCTTGGAGGTTTCTGGTGTTACTATTTCATTTCCTTTTTTCAGTAAATGGTTTCAATAGGAAACAATATCACCATCCAAATCGATACCGCCAGGAGCCTCAAGGCTAGTAAATTTGACCATACTTTTTAGGGACAAATACCAATGCGGCAATAACATATTACATGTGTGTTTCATTCCACCTTTTGCAGGCAGTTTACAAGCACTATCATAAGCATGACAACTCACTTTGCAACATTTTATTATTCTTTTTGGAGTTTTTGAACTTTTCCTATCTCAGCTACCTGATATCTACTTTTTAAGATAGGCCAAAGGGTTATGCACTTTCAGCACAATCGGCTTTGCCGATACAACCATTAGTGTCACAATCTATAACAATAGATGTAGACACTCAATTTTATCCGAAATTGGTTTTCTATTGCTATCGCTATCACTGTTATTATTATTCGTCAATTAGCTCTTTTATTTATTAGTATATGATTATGGCTTTCATGAATTATAAGTGTTAGTTTTCTTATAATATAAGTGTTTAGGTTTTTAAGACATGTACCAAAATTAGTATCTATTATATGTTTGTATATACATGTCAAATGTTATTGGGGCTGCTAATTGTTAGTGTTTTGAGTCTCGGTTTAGCTCGGAGTATTAAATACAAATTAAAAAAGTAAATGCTAATATATTATTATTATTTTACAGATCAAGTCCCAAACCCGCTACGTTGGACCCCTCGGTTCAGGTGCAGAACGAATCCCGCATGACCCAAACATGGCTATGATTTTTCACCCCTAACTCCAGATGCCTCTGATCTCAGCCATTGGATCTAATTGAGATCCAACGGTCTACAAGCTTTCATATTCAGGGTTTTTACCTAGAGGAGAAACCAGTCGTCGCCACCAATGTAATCTGGACCGTCCGATTGGTGCGTGAGATGCACGCGCTCGTCCTCCAACCGACCCTACCAGTTGCTGCCACCGTCGTCTGAGCCAAGTTAGTCCCGTCGCTGCCTCCACTGTTTCCTCCTGCCACCACTGTTTTAGCAGACCATATACTCCATTCAATCATCAAGAAAATCATATCTGAAAAAAACCAAAAAATAGTCAAAAGTAAATCCAAAACAAATTCTAGACTGTCTATCACTGAAAATAGGATAATCATACCTTATCTTCTCAATAGCAGCAGAGGTACTTCACCAAAACCATCACATGCAAGATAAAAAGGACAGATCGAGAGGAGAGAAGAAGAAGGAGATTTAGAGAGAGGATATTCGAACAAGAGAAAGAAATCGAAAAAAAGAGTGATTCAAAGAAGAAGAAAAAATCACAGAAAAAAGGAGATAAAAAGAAAAAAATTCGAGCAAAAGAAAAAACATACCTTTTAGAGCGATCTAACCATTAGTAGCCTCACCGAAACCAAGAAACCCACCACCGAAGGTAAAACTTTGTCCTTTTTCCTTAGGTTTTTTATTTCTAGGGTTTCGAATGGGAGTTGATTTTGGGTTTTAGATGTTTGAATGGTTTTAAGAGGGAGGAGAAGGAGGTTTTGGGACTTTGTTTCTCTCCGAGACCACCGATCTACGGTGGCCGGAGGGTCTCAGTGATTTATCTCCCTCGGTGGGAGAAGGGAAGCTGAGAGAGTTTGGCTCTCCCCAAAACCAAAGAAAAAACATAAATGAGGCAAATGAGAGGGGAATGGTCGGTTTGGGTTTGGATTTAAACATATATATAACATGTGAAATGATGTAGTTTCCGGGGAGGGGTAAACGAGCATTTTGGCGTTGGTTTAACCTCATTTGGGCCCCCTATGTTTTGTAATCTTCCATTTTGGCCATCAAATAAAGATTATTGCATGTTCTGTTTCAAGCTTTAACTTTTGCCATGTTCATGTTTTAGTCAGTACTTGTCCATTGTTTATTTTGTATAAATGCCTATTATAACAACTTTATTATGGATTTAATACATTTTAGTGCTCACAAATTTATTTAAACTCTTGGTTGTTGATTTAGCATTGTTTTGTTTTTGGTCACTATTTTGTATGAATGCCTTTAGGTAGAATTGTTATTTACCCTTCCATGTTTCTGGTTTAGTTTATTTTAGTACTTAATACTATTTATGGTTTATTTTTGTTTCCAATACATTTATTATTTAATATGTTCGACTATGGCTCTTGTTTGTTATTAGTATTGTTGTTTGGTCCTTCAAGTCATTGTTAATATCATTTTGGTCAATTGAATCACCAAATATGCCTAGTTTCTGTTATTTGTATTCTGATATGTAATATTTTCTTGTTTTTATTCTAGTCCTTTATATATATATATATATATATATATATATATATATATATATATATATATATATATATATATATATTATGGTTTTATATGTTTTATATTAAGAAAATATCTTTAGCCCTATTTGCAATAGATATTGTTTTTGTTTTTATATCTATATATTTCAATTCATATTTATTTTTCATCATACTCATTTATTTATTGATATTTTACTCGAACATTTTCAAGAATCTTTATTTGTAAAATGTGCGTGGAAAAAACTGTTTGATCGAAGTAGTGTAATCCGATACGACGTTCGAACGAAATATGAACTTGAAAACTTGAGCGTTTTTATATATTTATTAAAATGATAATAATATTATATTTTGTTTTTATAATATTTTTCTATTCTGTTTTATTTAATTTTAGTAATGGTGATGTATTTTTTCGAAAAAAATCATAAATTATTTCATGCAAATTTTGATATTAATTTAATATTTAAAATAATTCAAAGATAGAATATTCTTTTACAATATAAGAAATAGGTGAGAAAGTTTTCCCGAAGGAGGATTGCAAATCTCGAGATTTCTTTTCAAGTCAAAGAATTTTCTTTAAGAATTAATTTGGAATAAATTATTCAATGTTCAATAAAAGGATCATACTTTAAATATTGATTCAAATTTACGATGTCCACCATTTACGACAATGTGTAAGTGATTAAGTACCAGATTTGGGCATTGTGGGAGTGCTAATCATTCCCCACGCATAATCGACTCCTAGATCCCAAAACAAATGAATATTTGATAACATAAACCAATTTTTGTCTAAAAATGATTTTTCTTAAAATTATTTTAAAAGACGTTTTTAGGTATTCGATCTACCTAACACAAAGTTCAATGGTGACTCTTATTCAAACTAATTAAAATCCCCAAATTTTCAAATAAAGTCATTATTGTTTTTAAAACATGATTGTTTTCAAAAATGGTTATGACATATTGGCGACTCAACTAGGAACCTTAGAGCGTCAGGTTGTTAGTCGCTTATACATTATCGTAGTGGTGAAAATTATGATTTTGAGTTTATAGTTAACTTATGATCAATTTATTGAAGTTTTTTAAATTTCTTTATTTTAATTTATTATACTAATGTGTTTTTTCCAGATGTGTCTCTATTGAGAGTTTTTCTTTTCCGTTAGAGTCAAAGGTTTGTATGTTTCTCCTCACACACATCAAGGGCATTTACATGACATAAGTTCTATACCCGAGCTGCATCCCAAGTAAGTGGGGATGAATGCTTTACTCTCATAAGAATTTATTCTTCGTATGAGTTTTAGCAAATAACCCCTAGGGTACACATACCTTATACCTTCATAGGAATTTATTCCTCTTATGGGTATAATGAAGTGAACTCCCTCGAATTGAAATTGATCCGTTTACGCCTATAATAGGTTCGGATTGAGGGTTTGGTAGCCCAAAGGGGCACCAGCAACAAGGATAATTCAGTACCTTTTCCCTATTAGAGCTGAAACCATGCATGTATGAACTTTAGAACGATCACCCTAGGTATAGCCATACCAAACCTCTTTCTGTCAGTATGTACCAAAATAGGCATACACGAAGGAGAAACATACTCTAACTTTTTTTTAATGTGTAGAATAGATTTATTCTTTTCGAATAAAAGCATGTAAACTAGAAATTATATGCGGTTAGGTTTTAATTGCTAAATAAATATACGAGTGTAGAAAGCATGTTTGGGTAGGACCCATTTTGATAAATTTTATTTGGGTAGATAACATGGAGATGGGTTCAATTTATTTATTTTCTTATATTTTTAATAATTTTACGCATTTGTTTTAACTAACTTTTTTGTTTGTTTTGTTTATTATTTTTCTTTCTTTATACTGCATGTACATAACATTAGAAAAAGACGATTGATCCAAGAACTTTTGTAGAGTTGAAACACTTTCACGATGGAGAAAATTTTCCTAAACAAAGAAAAGAATCCTACAAATGTGCAAAATTGGTCCGAAGCAAAGAAAAAAGAGCAAGGGGATAGTCTACCAAAACACTATGTATCATAATTGTCTAATTACACACTGACCTCTATAAAACAAAATGAACTTCAAGGATTGAAGAAGATCTAGGAGAGTTGGAATTTTACTGAGAAGCCAGCTTTCCAACAGACTTATGGAGATATATTCCATCTGATGTGTATAATTGTAGACCCGATCCTTATTCAAAGCATTATACAATTCTGGAATCCAACTTATAGTTGCTTCACATTCAATCAGGAGGATGTGACTCCGACATTGGAAGAATACCACTTTTTGTTGAATTTACCAAATGTTAAAGTGGACAAGATCTATTCCCAGTCAATAAAAGGACCATCATTTAAATCAAAACTTGCAAAGATCTCTGGAACAAGTGACAAGTGGGTGACTGATCACCTACAACGAAAAGGACAAAGTGAAGGAGTGTCGTGGTTCCACTTGCAAAAGATAGTCGAGGCCCACATGGATGAAAACGTGAGAAGAGATGTGCTTGCTCTGGGGATCTATGGTTTGTTATTTTTTCTAAAATGTTTGGGACTCATCGAGTTAGATGTGGTTGACTTGGTTGAAAAACTGAAGAGAGAACTGAATCTGGTTCCTGCAATCCTAGCTGAGACTTTCCGATCCTTAAATATCTGTAGGAGGTTGGGAGTAGGACATTTAAATAGTAAGGTGGTTTGATTTCCAATTCTCTAAAGGAAATCTCATTTTCTCTATCTTTTCTAAAGTATTTCTTCCTTTATAATAATTTGATTTAATTTTACAGTGTAGTATCTTAAAATTTGAGTCAATATGATAAAAGTAATATTCAAATAATCAGTTCAAGTTCTCTAATTTTTTGAATTAAAATGTTTTTAATATAGAAAAAATAAATTAAATAAATTTAGGGTAAACTATTGGAATATTTTAAATACAGAAAAAAATGAATTAAATAAATTTAGGGTAAACTATTGAAACGAGAACTTACCTTTTATATTTGTACACTTTTACTCATCAAATATAAAACACATAAGTTTTAGTCACTTATGTTATCGTTGTAATCACCATTTCTTGTCCCATTACCACGGTCATACCTGCTGCAGCAACCATGCCCTGCTACACTAACTGCAGCACCACACCTTATTGTCCCATTCATCATGCCCTGTCATCTGCCTGCTCCACACCATGCTCCTCACCAAATCAGCAGATTACATACAAAGAAAAAAAAACAGAAAAAATGCAATATGGGTTATAAATCCCCAAATCAGAATATAAAAACATTGTATTCCCTATTTGTTTGGGCAATGAATACAACAACAAGAAAGAAACATTTCTAAGGTATCATTGTTCATTTTCCTTCCAGCAATTGCTTTTCATTTTCGAAGAAAAGAAAGAAAGAAAATGGAGGGGGTTCATACCTTTAGCCTTGGTCGTAGGTGGGGGCACCTCGTCGGTCTGAAACATCGACGGGTAGAGCTTAGTCAGGTTCATGAGTTCGAGAGGTCATGGTTTGACTTTAAGCGTTAGGGGCTACTTAGTTGGGGTTTATCTCATTAGGAGTGGCCGACCAACTTTGTTAGTCGCCCGTGAAGGGAGAGGCGCCATAGTTCGACGGTGATCGGGGTGTGAGTCGGTCGATTTATGGCGTCGGTAAGGTTTTTGGCACATTTAGATTTCGTTTAGACTCAGCTAGACTTCTCTTGGTCATCAGTCGGAGCCTGTGGTGGTCGGTTACGTCACTTGGTTAGGAGCCTTGGAGAGCCGTTGTTCGTGAGGTGTGGAAGAGAATGAGTGTTTTTTTAGTTTAGTTTAGGGTTTGTAGTTAAAAATAGAATTAGTATACATTAGGATGTAACAAAAAGGTTAAATCATGCTTTAGTCCCTACATTTTAGGAGTGTATTTGTGTTTTGGTCACTAGGCTAATCACTCTTAGTAACTTGTAACTTATGGTTTAAATCAATTTAATCCCCTTGGCTTGGCCTTTTAAACTTCCATTTTATTTGTTTTAGAATTAATGCATCTGGTTTATAGTTTATTTCAATTTAGTACATTTTTAATTACTTTTGTTTATATTTACGCCTTGTTTTTTTTTGTTCATTTTCGTCCATAAACTTATTGTTTATTTATTTTTCATTTATTTGCACATTTGTCTTTTATGTTTTCAAGTTTATGTTCTAGGCATCTATTATGTTTATTTATTTAATTATTTTGTTTGTTATTGACCATTGATAACCCTTTTATCTTTTACCTTGCTTTGATTATGTTCTTTCTACCTAGTTTTATCTTAGTCCTTACTAATTTATTTCTTGCATAGTTAGGTCTTGTTTCCTTAAAATGCCCAATTATTAATATTTTATATCTCTTGTATTTGATGTTAATTTTCTTTTTAAATATTTTATTCGAATGTTTTCAAGAACACTCTATCATAGAATAGGTGTGAAAAGCACTACCTTATAGAAGTAGTGCAATTCAATACAATATTCGAGCGAAGGGTGAACTTGAAATAAATCGAATGTTTTTATGATAGCAATATTTTCATATGTTTTTTATTTTATTTTATTCTATTATTTTTTATTATTTTATTTTAATTTAAGTATTGACGATTATGCTTTTAGAAAAAAGTAGTGGATTATTTCGTGCAAGTTTAGATATTAATTTCTTATTCAATTTAATATTTTTAAACAATTTGAGGAGAGAACATTCTTTTACATATAAGAAATAGATGGGATAGCTTTCCCTATAGAGGATTGTGAATCTCAAAAAAAATTTCAAGTTAAAGAATTTCCTCTAATGGTTAATTCAAAACAAATTATTTAATGTTCAATAAAAGGATCATACTTTAAATATTGATTCGAATTCACAATATCCACCATTTACGACAATCTGTAAGCGACTAAGTACCATTTTTTGGGCTTTGTGGGGGTGCTAACCCTTCCCCATGCGTAATCTACTCCTGAACCTAAAATGAATCTTTGACAACCGTAGATCAATTTTTTATCTTATAAATGATTTTTCTTAAAATTGTTTAAAAAGACGTTTTAGGTGTTCAACCTACCTAATCAAAAGGTCGATGGCAACTCCAAACAATTTAATCAAAATAAACATAAAAATTCATTTTTTTTTCAAATAAGTCGTAAATTAGAGGTTTTTATCGAAAATTATTTGATCGTCAAAAAAGTCGTTATGACAACTTGGTGACTCCACTGGGGACACTTTAGAGAATCATGTTGTAAGTTGCTTATACATTGTCATAGTGGTGGAAATTACGAGTTTGAGTCTATAGTTAACTTATGATCCATTTATTGAAATTTTTCTAATATTTTTAATTTGTCATACTATTGTTTTAGTTTATGTTTTCAGCTGTGTCAAAGTTTCTATCGAGATTTTTGGGGTCAAAGGTTTGTATGTTTCTCCTCACGTACATCACGTGCATTTGCATGACATAAGCTCTATACTAGAGCTTCTTCCCAAGTAAGTAGGGGTAAATGATTTTCTCTCGTAAGAATTTATTCTTCGTATGAACCTTAGCAAATAACCTCTGAGGTATACATGCCTTATACCTTCGTAGGGATTTATTCCTCGTATGGGTAAAAGACAGTGGATCCCCTCGAATTAAACTTGATCTGTTTAAGCCTATAATATGTGAAGATTGAGGGTTTAGCAGCCCAAAGAGGCACCAACAACAAGGAAAATTCGAGTACATTTTGTTAGGATACTATAATATAGTGAACCATATAGTGGTCACCCTAGGTAGAGCCATATAGAACCTCTTTTCGTTAGTAGGCACCAAAATAACTGTACACGAAGGAGGAACGACTCTAAACCTTTACATTTTTCTTTAAATTCATATAATAGATTTCTTTTGGAAGATGTGAATTAGATACCATGTGGTTAGGATCAATTTCTTGAAAATAAATCATTTTGGGTAGAAAGAATGTCCGGGTAGGAATGCTATTTAATAAAAGCATGTTTGGGTAGATATCATGATTGGGTAGGTGTTATATTTATCTTTAAATAACATCTTTTAACTCTATTGATTATCTTGCATGTACTAACTCATTTCTTCTATTTTGTGTCATTTTCACATTTTTCACATTGCATTTCATCGACATGACATAATGTGAAAGTTTTGATACGTAAGAGGATATTTAAATGAAAATTTTCACAATGAGGGATAAAATGTTTTAATCAAGCAGTCACATACACAGACATGTTTCGAGGGCTAAAAGAAGTTCAGAGAGTACAAGAAGGAAACTTGTTTGAAGATCATGCAACATTCGAGACTCGAAAGGTGATCCTTTGATCCGAGAAGGTAAAGTAATGGTGGATATTTCGCTCCCATTAATCATCAAGGCGTGCCGCATGATTCTAGCATTACAGGGGCATTAACCAAGATAGGTTATAGAGCGCTTGAGGGGCATAATTTTCAAGGATGAAGCTCCGATATAAAGCATTGACTCATTTCAGACTCACTGTCTAAGAGAAAACATGTCTGTAAAATGGATTATCTTGTGATGTGAAGACTTTTTATCTCTGATGAACATTATTCTATTATATTTATCATTGGGATCAACACTTTTAATATTTTTAATTATATTTTTTTATTTTCACACCTGTATTTCATTTATTTAAACATTTTCACATGCATCATTCATGAAAACATGAGGATTAATTCATGGAGAATTCGATGGCAGTGGTCCTAATCACGTGACATAATGGAAGAAAAATTCAAAAAAATTGAAGGAATAACTACAAGAGAATTTACAGAGAATGCAACAAGATTGGGAAGCTAAATTAGAGCAATCACATAAGGATACCATAGACCACATCTTTTAAACTTTAGCTAGCATGGTAAATCAGATTGTTGAGAAATTGACTGGGTTCAATCAAGAAAAATGCAAAGAGCATAATTTTTCATCCATGGAAACCTCTAAGTGTGTGATGGCATAGGCTAATCCACAACTACTCATTTCACCTGAGAGGCTTCCAAGCCACCGAGTAGGTTTCTCTGCCACTAAGACTCAAGCAACTGTGTTAGATCCTCAGGATAACCCTACTGATCACAATATGTCCAATCCTAATGAGATGGAAAAAACCAAGAATGAGATCCCTAAGAACTTAAAAAATGGTGCAGAGAGACATTCAAAGGAACTAGAGGACAAAGCTCTCATAATGAAATGGATGTAAGCGAACTAGTCTTGGTTCTTGACTTGGCCTAAATTCAAAATGCCCCATTTTGAAAAGTACAATGGAATCAGTTTCCCTATTTCTCATCTCATGATGTTTATTCAAAGGATGATTGGATACACCAACAATGATCAGATGTTGATTCATTATTTTCAAGACAGTTTGACTAGACCCTCTTATAAGTGGTATAAATAACTGAGTTGTATTTAAATCCACTCCTAGAAGGATTTGGAACATGTCTTTTTAGGTCAATACAAGCACATGACTGACATGACCCCTGATCGAACAACACTGCAAAATATAGAGATGAAGCATAATGAGAGCTTCTAACAATATGCACAACGATGGAGGGATGTTGTATCTTGTTGAACTATGTTTTATAATATTTTGATATAACAAATTAAGGAAAAATGTTTTTGGACTTGAATTAAATTTGTTAAAAATTCTCAAAAGTTTTCAAAAATAATTCAAAGTCCATTAAAATAGAATTTGAGCACAAAATTGATTTTCTAGGTACATAGTACCGATATTGTTCTTACAATATTGATATTGCATGAACAATATCGATATTGTTCATGTGGTATTGATACTAAAGGTAAGAGAAGTATTGATACTCTCTAGGTAGTATTGATACTACCAGTGTTTTCTAAATTGCTCAAAATCCAGAATACAAAACATGTACTGATACTAAAAGGGGCATCGATATTACTTTACACAATAATATCGATACCATGAGCATAATATCGATATTGGTCATGACCAACGGCTAGTAACGCTAGTTTATTTAAATATTATAAAGGAAATAATGATACTCATTAAAGGAGTACTAATACTCCCTATCCTGGGCAGTTTTATTTTGCAGAAAATTAATCCCCAACGGCTAGAAATGACCAAGCTCATTCCAACATATAAAAACAAGTTGAGGACACTTGAAGAAGGGTTTGAACACCTATCCAAGCAATCAAACACAAGAGAAGGGTTTTTCATTCCTATTTTCTTTTCTCTTGTAAATATTAGTGTTTTAGTGAACCTAAATTTTGTAAATTTTCTTGTTTACACATTTTATTCCTTATTGTAAAAGGGGAGTGGTTCTAACTAAGCATTTGAAAAACTAGGGACTGTAAAGGTTATCTCTTTATCTTGCAAAAATAAATAACAAATTAGTGAATTTGTTAAAAATCCTTAGTGAGTAGCTAAGGTAGTGAATGTAGATTTGGTTGATAATTTGAACCACTATAAATCATTTTACCATTTTCCTATCTCTTTTTACTCCTTACTCCCTATACTCAAAAACCAATTCACCCATCTTGGCAAACCATTCAGTTGATCGATTGAACTTCTCCGTAAATCCAAACAATTGGTATCAGAGCTTAACTCATTAGAAGACTTAACATCCTAAAGACAATTCTTAAAGAAGTTCTACCGATTCTGACGCAACCGAGAAGATGGCTTCAACCTCCATCTCTTACTATATTGAAGACTCTTAAACGAGTCAACAAGTCACCTTATTTCAATAGAGCAAATTATATCTATTGGAATAATAAGATGATGCTCTTTATTCAAGCCAATGATCTAGAAGCTTGAAACTCATTCATTAAAGGATACTCCATTCCAACTAATGAGATTGATGATTGGAGTGATGGAGAGAGGAATAAGTTTCAACTCAATGTAAAGGCTATGCACATTCTATTTTGTGCATTAGGCCCGAATGAATATGGAAGAGTCTCTTCTTGTTCTAATGCCAATGAGATTTGGGACAAGCTCCAAGTCACTCATGAAGGAACCAATGAAGTGAGGGAAACCAAAATCAGTCTTCTCAACCATAGCTATGAGAATTTCAAGATGAAACTGGATGAAGACATCAAAGCTATGACGAATATATTTTCCGTGATTGTCAATGGTCTCAAAGGATTTGGAGAAGTAATATCTAATGAGAAGCTTGTGAGGAAGATGATATATTATTTTCCAAAGTCTTGACAATCAAAGAATACGATGATTATCGAAGCTAAGAACCTAAAGTCCCTCATTCTTGATGAGCTTATTGGTTCTCTTTTCACTCATAAGTTGATGGTCAAGGAAGATGAAGATGAAGAGAATAAAAATAAGAAGAAGAAAGAGGTAGGCATTGCCTTCAAATCGACCAATGAGAGTGATCAAGACTCAAGTGAAGAGGTGGAAGAAGATGAGGATGAAAAAAAAGAGATGGACAAGCTCTTCAAAAGATTCAAGAGATTCGTGACTTCTAAGGAAGTGAAGCATGAATCAAGCAAAAAGAAGGGTCCCCCGATGTGCTTCGAATGTCAAAGAAAGGGGCATGTCAAGTATAATTGTCCTTTCCTGAAGAAGTAGGGATCAAGTAAGAAGAAGGCATTTGTGGCAGCTTGGAGTGATGAAGATGACTCTAATAATGAAGATGAAGTAGCCAATTTATGCCTCATGGCCATAAAAAAGATTCAATGGTAACTTCTAGCTCTAGTGAATCAAATTCTTATTCTTTTAATGAGTTACAAGTTGCCTATGATGAATTCTATTTGGAATTTGAGACCATGAATTCAAAATATAAGAAATTGATTTCAAAATTCAATGTTGAAAAATATTTTCTTTTGAAAGTAAAATTGGATTTTGAAAAGCAAAATGAAATTTTGAAAAATGAATTTGAACTTGAATTAAGGAAAAATCAATTATTTAGAAAAATGAAATTTTAATTTTAAAGTTAAGCTTGAAAGCTTAACAAAGGAATAAGAATTAATTTCTCAAACATATTCATCATATTTGAAAATGGAAAAATGCTCACATTGCCATTTCTATGGTCATTTGGAACATACTTGTCCTTTAAAGAAAGGAAAATGGGTTCCAAAGGGAACATGGGGCATTGAAAGTAACGTCTAAAGATCTAAAGCAATTTGGATACCAAAACAAAATTAAATGCCTATTGTAGGTTTGTGGGAGCAATAGTGATAAAGGTAAATGACTTGTCACACAAAAGAAGGATGGGCAACCTCTAACCTTAAAGCTTTTTTATTTATACATTGGTTACCTATTTATTTTTATGCATGCATGAGTTTTGATTTTAAATAATTTTATGTTTTTCATCTCATGTATGATAAAAAGTGTTATGATGGACATTTTAAAATTTTAATGATTTTTCATAATTTTTAGTACATCATAATGAATTTTGGTCAAAAATGATTTTGATGTTTTATTTTTTTAATTTTTTACCTCAATTTAAATGTTTATGCAAGTGATTTATTGCAAATGATATTTATCTAATAATTGATATCAATTTTTTCAAATACATAACACTTTTGGATAGCTTTATGCACATGCACTTAAATTTAACAATTGGTATTGCATAAAGTTTATTAGACTTCGATATATTGAATTTCATTTGAGCACAAAACTGATTTTCTGGGTACATAGTACCGATATTATTCTTACAGTATCGATACTGCAAGAACAGTACTGATACAGTTCACGTGGTACTGATACCAAATGTAAGAGAAGTATCGATACTCTTTAGGTAGTATCGATACTACCAGTGTTTTCCAAATTGCTCAAATTCCAGAATGCAAAATAGGTACCGATTCTCAAAGGGGTACATATACTACTTTACACCGTAGTATCGATACCATGAGCATAGTATCAATACTAGTCAGGCCCAACGGCTAGTTTATTTAAAAATTATAAAGTAAGTAACGATACTTATTAAAGGAGTATCGATACTCCTTCTCCTGAGTAGTTTTATTTTGTAGAAAATTTCCAACTCACCCCCAACAGCTAAAAATGGCCACAAGCTCATTCCAACATATAAAACCAAGTTAAGGATACTTGAAGAAGGGTTAGAACACCTATCCAAGCAATCAAACACAATAGAAGAGTTATTCATTCCTATTTTCCTTTCTCTTATAAATATTAGTGTTTTAGTGAGCCTAAATTTTGTAAACACATACCTTGTGAGGTTGTCTTGTATACACATTTTATTTCTTTTTATAAAATGGAAGTGGTTCTAGCTAAGCCTTTGAAAAGCTAGGGAGTGTAATGGTTATCTCTTAATCCTGCAAAAAGAAAGAACAAATTAGTGAATTTGTTAGAAAATCCTTAGTATACTTAGTTGAGAAGTCAAACCACTATAAATCATTGTGGCAACTTCCGATCTCTTTTTACTCCTTACTCCCTATACTCAAAAGCAAATTCACCCCACTTGGTAAACCATTCGGTTAATCGAATGAGCTTCACTGTAAATCTCAACACATCTCAAGTGTATCCACCAAAGATTAAAAGGGAGTTTATCAATTTATTCATCGATACATTAACATCTTCATATATCAACCACATGTTAGGGGCTACCACTAAGAGTTTCTATGGCATCATCATATATGGAGAAACGATTGAATGGGTGATCAATAATAGTAAACTGAGGAATACAAACAACACTGACACCGAGGAGGAAGCTGGAATTAGTATGGTGGGAGCCTATTCGGTTGGTCATAAGGCTGAGCGTTATCGGATGATCCGAGAAAAGAGTCAATTTGACCCAATTCCAATAAAGTATGAGGAATAATTCCAATACTGATTGAGAAGAACTTGGTCACTCCAGTCCAATCCAAGCCGAAGGAACCACCATATCCTGAAGGCTACGATGTCAATGTCGTATGTAGCTAACACATAGGAAGTTTAGGGTATTCCACTGAGAATTATGGGGTATTGAAACGGAAGGTCTAGAATCTGATTGATTTGGGGG
The DNA here is from genome assembly GCF_006381635.1 of Hibiscus syriacus. NCBI lineage: Eukaryota > Viridiplantae > Streptophyta > Magnoliopsida > Malvales > Malvaceae > Hibiscus > Hibiscus syriacus. The sequence goes on from NW_024063471.1 coordinate 19,606,551, forward strand.
CTTGAACATTCGAAGAATGATGGGGCATTCTGATATGGATTGAGAAGTCATTGCATATATCATGAAGCTTTCTTGCACTTGCATTAAGAGCATTGTTTTGTGTGAACTCATTTTTGTTTTGTCTTTAATATTTGCTTAAATATTTTTTAAATCTTTTGATAATTGAACTTATGCTACCTTATAAGGTTATGACCAATTGAACGAGTTTTAATCTTGTAATTTTTTTAATATCATTTGAATTAAAAGCTCTGCTGAGAATTAAGGTTATGACCTCTGGGCAAGTGACAAGATTGAACCTTCGTAAAACAAGAACCCTTACTTACTCCAGAAGATACACCAGAACATACCCTTCTCTTGCAGTGACCATGCTAGCCTTCTCCTCTCATGAAGAGAGAATTAAGGGCTTGACATTCAGGTATGTAAGGATGTGGAAAAAATGAGGCATCTTACACATGAGACTGCAAAGTTGATTGGTTTCCACTTCTATTAATGACGTTCAATGATGATCATGATCTTCACAGATGAAATAGTACAGTGGGTGAATTTAGTTTAGGTCAGTTGTTAGAAATTGAACTCTAAGGATAATATTTTATGGTTGAATCAGTATACCCAAAATCTAATTATATATGTATACAATAAAGCTTGAGCTATCCCTCTAGAGCAATTGGTTAAACACCCTGACTTTATGGATAAATTTTTCTAGCCAAATAAAGGCAATCATAAAATATATATGCATAATAAAGTTGATCTCAGCTAGCCAAACAACGACAATTAAATCAAATTTACTAAATAAGAAGTTTCAGTGAAGATAGACTAAGGGAGCTAAGGAACACCTGTTATAGTTAATTTCACACGAGCACTCAAGAATTTCATTTTTAGATCGATATTTCTGTACTGCCTTTGTTAGAGGAGTCTACAAAGCTTGAACAAATGGAAGATTTCAGAGAACTGAAATAAAAGTGTTCTAAAAGGTTTAGCAATTGATTATGCTAGTTGCAATATTTTGTTTGCACCCAATCAAATGCCAAGTCAAAAATAAGAGGCATGTATAACGTTCCAAAGAGTAGGGACAATAAGAATGACTCGATGGCTAAAACCTTAGAAAATAGGAAGCTAACCTAAAACCAATCCCTACTCCTGACACTTGTCAAATACCTATAAGTTTGAAGGATTAAGAGAGTAATTAATTTTTTGATATCCAATGAACTCTTGTTTTATGATTTGCCTCAATTGTGAAACCTAGAAAAAACAATTTTTTTTCAAATTTTTTTATTAAACATTTTTCAAAATTCTTTTAATTGATCTTTTTCAAAATTTGAATATAAAATAAGAAGAAAAACATTTTTAAATAATAAAATCTATCTGGAATAAAGCTTGAAATTTGGCACACATCTCCCAAACATATAAACTCATGCTTAGAATCAGTACTGAAGCATGAAATGATAAATGTTGGGGCATTATTGAAGGCCCATATCATCCAGGAATACAATATCATTGAATTGAGCATACATTTATTTTCAATGAGACAAAAATATGTGAAGACTGAAAATGGTGAAGCAAAGACAGTGGTGCTTACTATATATGATTGTTTTGTCAAACATCACAATATACAGTTGTATCATGCTTATGATTTGCCATGCCTTAATGTTGGCAGGAGCCACGAGAAATGATGAATGTTTCACGTATTAGTAATTATGATACTGAACAAATGACTCGATCTTGTGGGGGTTCTACATTTTGATTTCATCCAAGTGGATGGCCATGTTATGCTTGTACAAATATTAAAAGCGATGAAGTTTTCTTGCCACAGAATGGGCAATGAAATTTTAACAGCAAGAAACTAGTGGAGCCAATTAAACAATGAGTTATCGTTAACTTCTCAACACGATGTGATACAAATAACCTCATTTGAGATTCAATTCTGATAGACCATTTATCCAAGTATGAAGAACCGTACAGAGTTTGGCATAGTTACATGGTGTATTGAATTTGATGTTAGGAATTAAGCAAACATCTTCAATTTTGATTTCAATCGCCTTTAAGGCTCCAAGTACCATCATTGGCATAGATGTATCATAGAGCTTGTCGAGGACATGGATGTCCCATCGATTACTGTGGTGGCTAGCTCTAGATAACGACTATTGATTTTTAGTCATAAAGTAGCAGCACATACACAATCTCCAAAGATTAAAATGTTAGATTATCTTTTAAAAGTAAGGATGAAAGCTCTATTGGATTTCTACACAAGTTCAAACAGGGGAAGCCAAATTTATCAGGGGGAAAATTTGATGGGGCAAGAAGAAATTGACATGAGTCAAGAATTGCAAGTATGCACACTGGTGCAAACAAAGAGTGAAGATAACCGAATCAGGGATAGAATGAAGACTGTTCATGCAACTATTCCATCACAGATAAAGAAAACAAGCATCAACATAAACATATACGTCACATGAATTTACACCTTTGCATCATACATTCATCATCGCATGCAATAAGAAAGGTTTTTCCCCTCTCGTAAGGATGCCTTTATAATTGCTTTTGAGAAACGAATTTCATATTTCTCAAGAATGCTCATCTAAGAACATTAATCTAGCCTTTCTTAATACTGTTTTCCCCTGAAATCCTTATTTCATTTTTCTTAAAGTTCATTTTTCTCCTCTCACGAAGACATCATCTAATTTTTCCTTTCTAAATGTCATTTTCTCTTCTCGTGAGGACAAATTCAAAAAGTAATTTTTTATTAAAATAAAAATCAAATCAAATACATTAAATAAACTTCATCTTGACATCCATAAAAACATCCAAGTAGTCATTCATAAATGCATCATTTTTATAGATATTTTAGGAAAGAAAGGATTGGTGACAACTAGATTTCCTCAACACGAGATAGCAAAATCCCCATCATATTTGACATTGAACAATTCACCCAAAGCGACCCGATCTCTTCAACACGTAGGAGAAGTGTCATTTCCAAAACCAAATTATCTTTAGACAATCAGACTTTCTCAATGCGAAATAACATTGTTGTCTCTATTATCCAAATCCGACCAGATCTCTTCAATGGAAAGGTACAGTGTCATCCAGATAACCACACTTCCTCAAGGAACAAAGTTATCTCCAAATACGGCTAAACATCCTCAAAATGAAGGAACAATACCACCCACCAACCAGATCTCCTCAATGCAAAGGAGCAGTTTCATCCTCAAACAATCAGACTTCCTCAACACGAAGGAACCGTGTTGTCTGCAAATTATCCAAATACGTCTAGACATCCTCAATACGAAGAAACAATGTTTTCCATCGACCAAATCTCCTCAATGCGAAGGAGAATTGTCATCCTCAAACAATCAGACTTCCACAACACGAAGGAACCATGTTATCTTTAAATTATCCAGATTGACCCAACTTCCTCAATGAGAAGGAACAACATCATATGAAAGTGGTCAAAACTCTTCAACATGGATGAGCAGTGTCGTCTTCAACCCTAGATTATCTCCAAATTGACTCGACTTCCTCAACAAGAAGGAACAACGTCATCTAAAAGCGGCCAGAACTCTTCAACATGGATGAGCAGTGTCATATTCAACACCAGATTATCTTCAGATTGACCCGACTTCCTTAACGAGAAGGAACATCGTCATCTTCAACAAACAATTTACCTAAAAGCAGCCACATCTCTTCAGCATGAATGAGCATTTTCGTTTTTAACCTCAAAATTACCTCCAAAAAGAATGTCGTCAACAAACAATGATTATTTGAAGAAATGGGTTAATCGAAGAGAGAGAATAACTCGTCTGAACATAAGAGTGAAAAGTTCATAATAAGAAGAATTCAGAGCTCAAGACTTGTTGACAGTCCAAAAAAATTGATGAATTATGCATTTGCTCTATTTCTGTTCCACATTAACAAGCAAAGAGGGGCAGCTGTAATCACCATTTTTTGTCCCATCACCACGCCATAGCTGTTGCAACACCCATGCCCTGCTACAACAATTGCAACACCATACCCTATTGCCCCATTCAACATGCTTTGTCATATGTCTGCTTCACGCCATGCTCCTCACCAAATCAGCAGATTACATACAGAGAAAAAAACAAAAAAAAATATAATATGATTTATAAAACCCCAAATCAAATTATAAATTTTGGGAAATGAATACAACAACAAGAAAGAAACATTTCTAAAGTATCATTTTCCATTTTCCTTCCAGCAATATCTTTTCGTTTTCGAAGCAAAAAAAAAAGGAAAATGAGGGGGTTCGTACCTTTAGCCTTGGTCGTAGGTGGGGGCACCTCGTCAGTCCGAAGCATCACCAGGGTGGAGCTTCGTCAAGTTCATGAGTCGGAGAGGTCATGGTTTGACTTTAGGCATCAGGGGCTGCTTAGTTGGGTTTTGACTCATTAGATGTCGTCGACCACCTTTGTTGGTGGCCCGTGAGGGGAGAGGCATCGTGGTTCGATGGTGATTGGGGTATGAGTTGGTCAATTTATGGCGTCAATAAGGTTTTTGGTACATTTGGATTTCGCTTAGGCTCACCTGGACTTCTCTTGGTCGTCGATCGAAGCGTGAGGTGGCCGGCCGCGTCACTTGGTTGAGAGCCTTGGAGAGGCGTCGTTTGTGAGGTGTGAGAGATGATGAGTGTTTTTTAGTTTAATTTAGGGTTTTAGTTAAAAATAGAAATGATATATATTAGGGTGTAAAAAAGGTCAAATCATAGTTTAGTCCCTACAATTTAGGCGTGTATTTGCATTTTGGTCACTAGGTTAATCACTCTTAGTAACTTGTAATTTATGGTTTAAATCAATTTAATCCCCTTGGCTTGGCCTTTTGAACTTCCATTCTATTTGTTTTATAATTAATGCATCTGGTTTATAGTTTATTTCAATTTAGTACATTTTTAATTACTTTTGTTTATATTTATGCCTTGCTTTTTAGTTTTTGTTCATTTTCGTCGATAAACTTATTGTTTATTTATTTTTCATTTATTTGCACATTTGTCCTTTATTTTTCAAGTTTATGTTTTAGGCATCTATTATGTTTATTTATTTATTTATTTTGTTTGTTATTGACCATTGATAACCATTTTATCTTTTACCTTGCTTTGATTATGTTATTTCTACCTAGTTTTATCGTAGTCCTTACTAATTTAATTCTTGCATAGTTAGGTCTTGTTTCCTTTCATTTTTACCATGTATGTACATTTTATATTTGTTTAGTGTTATTTATGTATGTATATATATATATATTATGTTATAGATATATATGTATATATTTATGTAATATCCTTACTCTTGTGTATATATATATATATATTACTAATGTTTATTTTGTTTTGTTTGATCTTATTTATTTATTTCATTTTATAAAATGCCCAATTATCAATATTTTATATCACTTGTATTTTGATGTTAATTTTCATTTTAAATATTTTATTTGAATATTTTCAAGAACACTCTATCATAGAATGGGTGTGAAAAGCACTGCCCTATATAGGTAGTGCAATTTAATACAATATTCGAGCAAAGGGAGAACTTGAAATAAATCGAATGATTTTATGATAGCAATATTTTAATTTGTTTTTTTTTATTGTTTTATTATTATTTTATTTTAATTTAAGTATTGACGATTATGATTTTAGAAAAAAAAGTAATGGATTATTTCATGCAAGTCCTGATATTAATTTCTTATTCAATTTAGTATTTTTAAACAATTCAAGGAGGGAACATTCTTTTACAGATAAAAAATAGATGAGATAGTTTTCCCGATGGATGATTGCGAATCTCGATATTTCTTTTTCAGGTTAAAGAATTTCCTCTAATGGTTAATTCGAAACAAATTATTTAATGTTCAATAAAAGGATCGTACTTTAAATATTGATACGAATTCACGATATCCACCATTTATGACAATGTGTAAGCGGCTAAGTACCAAATTTTGGGAGTTTTGGGGTGCTAACGACTCCCGAACCTAAAAGGAATCTTTGACAAGCACAAATCAATTTTTTAACTTAAAAATGATTTTTCTTAAAATTGTTTAAAAAAACGTTTTTAGGTATTCGACCTACCTAATCCAAAGGTCGATGGCGATTCCAAACCAATTTAGTTAAAATAAACAAAAAAATCATTTTTTTTCAAAAAATTCGTAAATTTGAAGTTTTTATCGAAAATTATTCGTACGTAAAAAAACATTACGACAATTGTTTTATTAAGTTTTGGTCACTCAGATGTTGAGTGATGTTAATTTAGTTATGTGACAACTTAATAAAATGGCTTAATTTTTATTTTAACCCCTAAATTTTAGATAAAATATTACTTATGGACTGTTTGTAAATTCAAAGTAGTGTAGGGACAAAATTTCAATTTGCCCTTTTTTAATGTTTTTCTTTCAAAACCCACCTGCGCCGCACATTTTCTCTGATCACCCAAATCTATAACTAGAAACAACTTTTCTTTTGTTCATTCTAAAATTGTAAACAATGACCTATCTACAACGATCATGGGATGATACATCATAACCTGAGAAATATAGGCTGCTGTTTGATCAACATTCAAAGGCTCCAAAGATAAAAATCCCCTCATCGAACCCTGCCCGCATGTTTGGGACTGCAGAGTCCAGATTCAGAATAAATCTCGCATTTGGTTAAGGGGTTTTATATTTTGGTCTGCATCTATGCCATCCTCAACATAACTAAAACATATTAGATGAATAGTTTATCCTACAAATTTACACAATTAGATGATAAAGAAACTAAAATAACATTGCAAGACCTGCGGTCCGTACAAAAATAAGAAGTAGCACGTACACACCTAGTGGAAAGTTAAAAGAAAAACTCTGGGCATTGTTAAAAATATATTAGTATATTGCATCACTTGCATGCAATAGAGACCAGCCCGAATCGCTTCTGCCTCTGCGCAGACAAACAAAAATAACAACCTCTCCATTAACAAAAGCTCTGTTTCTTCATTTCTCCTCTCTCTCTCTCTCTCTCTTTAAATCTTCTCTTCCATTGATCTTTTTTTTGAAAGAAACCGAAGAACACTATGTTTTACTCCATTAACAAATGAACAATAAGCTCTCTCTCTGTTTGGCTTTCTTGTACATGTGATCTGGAGTAATCTGTATTTTGGGGTTTTGTTTTTCTCAAGGTTACTTGGTACTAGGCAAGCTAAGCTCGATCGAAGGAAAGCTAACAAGCTCGACATTGATCGACTCTGGTTTCTATTTCCTTTTCGGTCACTTCAATTTATTTCTGGTGCCCTATTTTTCTTTTTAATTTATATTTGAAGTAATTTTAACAGTGAAGAGATCCTAAATCCTCCAGTTCCCATGGCTCTTCGACTCTCTAGCATTCTCATGGGTAAATCAATTTTATAGGAGCATTGTTTTCTCATTTTTCCATCATTATCCTGTCTTTTCTAAAACAAGTTTTTACTTTTATTTTCTAATTTTCTCGTTATGCTCTTTAGGTAGGGATGGTAATGGGTCGGGTCGGGTCGGGTCGGGTTTTTGGGTCACCCGACTTGACCCGAGAAGAAAGGGCCCTTCACCCGTGACCCGACCTGACCCGACAAAATTAAGGTTTCACCCGACCCGAGTCGAATATATGACTTAGAAACCCGATTCGACCCGACCCGATCCGAAATAAAAAAAATATTTTTATTCAATAAAAACAGTGACTTAATTGAAAACAAATTATATATAGAGGGGTAATATTGTAATTATCCTTAAATATATAAGGTAAAATTATATATATTTTTCGGGTCGTGTCGGGTCGGATTTTTTTCACCCTAAACCCGACCCAACCCGAACAGTGCATTTTATAAAAACCATACCCGACCCAAACCCGAACCATAAATGTTTTTAAAAAAATCCGACCCGATCGGGTCGGAACCCGTCGGGTTTGGGTTGAGTTGTCATCCCTATCTTTAGGTGGTGTTTGTAAAGTAAAAAAAGGGACACCGCCTAAATGGATTTCAACAAAGGGGCACTGAATTTGGTGTACAATTTTGTTGAAAATGATAATAAGGATAATTACAATTTAGTCCCTACATTTTAGGATGTTTTCAAGATTAGACCTTACGCTTCAACTATAAATACCCTTACCCATTTAGCTTCAAAATCATCCCAAATCATTTCTTTCTCTCAATACTATAGAGCTTTATTGTGAGTGTTTTGTAAACACCTATAAATTTTCTCTCTTTAAAAAAAGATCTGCAGCAGTCCGGAGACGTAGACAAAATTTGCTAAACTCCGTTATCAATTTCTGGTATTATTTTTTCGTTTTTATTTCGCATTCTCGCTAATCTGGTTATAGGAAAATTACTCGTTTATTTCCCAACAACTGATATCAAGAGCTTTTGGTGGTTAATTTTGTCAGTTTTTTCTGTGAGGTTACTATTCATGTGAATAGTAAATTTTGTGAATAGTAAAATTTGGTCTGCAATACGAATTTGTCGACGGAGGTGTACTAATACACGGTGGTTCGTAAAAATTATCATAAACGATCCAAAAGAAGCCATATTCGAGTGGGAGCGATGGCTGCAGACGGAGGGAAGGTGAAAATTTAGAAGTTCGATGGTGCGGACTTTGGCTTTTGGAAGATGCAGATTGAAGATTTTCTATACCATAAAAATCTATATCAACCTCTCTCAGGAAAGCAACCAGAGGGCATGAAGAATGAAGACTGGGCTCTTTTCGACAGACAAGCCCTCGGAGTTGTCCGACTGACATTATCTCGCAATATTGCTTTCAACATAGCAAAGGAAAAGACCACGGCGGGTCTTATGGCGGCTCTGTCCAGTATGTATAAGTAGCCATCAGCCTCAAACAAAGTTCACTTGATGAGGTGATTATTCAACTTGCGGATGGCGAAAGGGGCATCAGTGGCTCAACACCTAAATGAACTCAACACAATCACAACCCAGTTGACTTCCGTGGAAACTGAATTCGACGATGAAATACGAGCTTTAATTCTCTTATCATCTCTACCAGACAGTTGGAATGCTACTGTTACAACAGTCAGCAGCTCGTCGGGGAACAGTAAATTGAAATTCGACGATGTTCAGGATCTGGTATTGAGTGAAGAAATTCGACAGAGAGAATCGGGTGAAGCATCAAGCTCCTCAGCCTTGCACACAGAGTCTAGAGGGAGAACTTCGAAAAGAAATTTAAATCGTGGCAGATCAAAATCTAGAAGGGGAAAATCAATAACGGAAAAGAAAGATTTTAACTATTATAATTGTGACAAGAAGAGTCACTTTAAAAGAGATTGCCGAGCACCGAAGAAAGATACCGGTGCACAGGAATCTGCCAACATAACAGAAGAGACAGGTGATGTCATGATTCTAAGCGTCAACAGTCCGATTGAATCATGGATCTTGGATTCAGTGGCATCTTTCCACTCCACCCCATGCCGAGAAATCATGGAGAACTATATCAGTGGTGATTTTGAGAAGGTTCATCTTGCTGATGATGAAACTTTGAAGATCGTCGAAAAAGGAGACATCCGATTAAAGTTGCCAAACCAGACCACCTGGAAGCTGAAAGGAGTGAGACATATTCTTGGCCTCAAAAGAAATTTGATTTTTGTAGAAAAGCTTGATAGAGAAGGATATAGGACAACCTTTTCAGGCTGTGAATGGAAGATTACCAAATGAGCACTCGTCATTGCTCGTGGTAAGAAGACTGACACTCTCTATGTAACCTCAAACTTAGAGAATATCATTACAGTAGCAGATGCTGATGGAAAATCAATCCTATGGCACCAAAGGCTTGGCCATATGAGCGAGAAAGGGATGAAGACACTTTTGTCAAAAGGGAAGCTGTCGGATCTAAAGAATATAGATGTTGGACTATGTGAGGATTGCATCTTTGGAAAACAAAAGAAAGTCAGTTTTGCAAAGATTGGCAAGACACCCAAGGCAGAAAAATTAGAGTTGGTTCATACTGATGTATGGGGACCATCTCCAATTCCATCTCTTTCAGGCTCACTATATTATGTCACATTCATCGATGATTCTACAAGAAAGGTGTGGGTTTATTTTTTGAAGAAGAAATGAAAAGTCTTTGATGCCTTCAAAAAATGGAAGGCCATGGTGGAAAATGAGACTGATTTGAAAGTCAAACGGTTGAGGTCTGATAATGGAGGAGAGTACAGAAATAACAGATTCAGAGATTTCTGCGCAAACAATTAGATCAAGATGGAGACAATAGTTCCTATGACACCGCAGCAGAATGGCGTAGCAGAGCGAATGAACAGAACTCTGAATGAACGTGACAAAAGTATGAGGATATATGTCGGATTGCCCAAATTGCTATGCGCTGAAGCATCAACACTACAGCTTACCTGATCAACCGTGGGCCCTCAGTTCCCTTGGATGGTAGAATAACAGAGGAAGTTTGGAGCAAGAAAAAATAAATCTTTCACACTTAAGAGTGTTTGGTTATATTTCTTATGTACACATAAATTCTGCTAAAAGAAGTAAACTTGATGTTAAGTCCAACAAATGTGTCTTTGTTGGTTATGGTGGTGATGAGTTTGGTTACCAGTTTTGGGACTAAGAAAATCGAAAGATCATCAGAAGCAGAGATGTCGTTTTCAATGAGAATGTGATGTACAAAGATAGGTTAACCATAGAATCAAGTAGCTCCAATACCGAAGCTGAAACAAAGAAATTGGTTGAGTTCGAGGAGATTTCTAGAAATGATGTTCAGATCAGTCCTGAAGCAGTTCAAGAAGAACCAGGCATACCAGAACTCAGACGCTCCTCCATAATTCCTAAACCAACCAACGTTATTCACCTTCTTTGCACTACTTGTTGCTGACTGACAATGGTGAACTAGAGTGCTATGATGAAGCAATGCAGGTGGAGGATTCAGTCAAGGAGTCTTCCATAAAAGATGAGATGGACTCACTTATGTTAAATCAGATGTGAGAATTAGCTGAATTACCGCCAGGCAAGAAAGCGCTCCATAACAAGTGGATTTACAGGATCAAAGAAGAGCACGATGGGAGCAAATGCTACAAAAAAAGATTGGTTGTCAAAGGTTTCAACAAAAGGAAGATATTGACTATAATGAAATTTTCTCTCCAGTTGTGAAGCTGTCTACAATCAGACTGGTGTTGAAAATTGTAGCTGCAGAGAATCTACATCTTGAGCAGTTAGATGTGAAGGCAGCTTTCCTCCATGGTGATTTGGAGGAAGAAATCTATATGAGGCAGCTAAGAAAAACCTGGTATGCAGGTTGAATAAGAGCTTGTATGGTTTAAAACAAACTCCTAAACAGTGGTACAAGAAGTTTGATAGTTTCATGAGTAGTAATAGTTTTACTATATGCCAAGCAGATCATTGTTGCTACATCAAGAAGTTTGATAACAACTTCATTATTTTATTGTTGTATGTTGATGACATGCTCGTTGCAGGCTCAGACATGCAAGAGATTATAAACTTGAAGCAAAAATTGTCGAAGCAGTTTGCAATGAAAGATCTCGGCGCTGCAAAGCAGATTCTTGGGAGTGAGGATTAAGAGAGACACAAAGTTGGGGACTTTGATGTTATCACAGGCTGAGTACATCAACAAAGTACTATTCAGGTTCAACTTGCAAGATGTTAAACCAGTAAGTACACATTTAGGTGTTCATTTTAAACTCTCCAAAGAACAGTCACTAAAAACGGAGGAAGAACGTGCACACATGGTGAAGGTGTCGTATGCCTCATTAATTGGAAGTCTGATGTATGTCATAGTTTGTACTAGACCCGATATTTCTCATGCAGTGGGAGTTGTTAGCAGGTACATGAATAATCCGGGCAAGGTACACTGGGAAGCAGTCAAATGGATCCTCAGATATCTGCGGGGTACTACAAACAAAACACTTTATTTCAAAGGTGGAGATACGATACTGACAGGATATGTAGATGCTGACTTAGCCAGAAATATTGACATTAGAAGAAGCAATGTAGGTTATGTTTATACTCTAAGAGGTACCGCAATGAGTTTGGTTTCTCAACTACAGAAGATAGTTGCTCTTTTCACAACTGAAGTAGAATATGTCGCTGTTACGGAAGCCAGCAAGGAGATGGTTTGGCTCCAAAGTTTCTTGGAAATGTTAGGCAAGAAACAAGAAAATAATACCTTGTATTGCGATAGCCAAAGTGTTATCCATCTAGCGAAGAATCTGTCTTTTCATTCTAGGACAAAGCACATACAATTGCGATATCATTTTATCTGGTCTCTTTTGGAAGATGGGATTTTGAAACTTGAAAAGATTAGTAGAGCTCAAAATCCGGCAGACATGTTAACAAAGACGGTGACTACGGACAAACTGAAGTTGTGTTCAGCTTCAGTTGGCATGCTAGAGTAACAAGACCAGAAATGTTGTTGCATTGATCGATGTATGAAGACAGATTAAAATCAGTCTTCAAGTGGGAGATTATAAAGTCAAAAACGGGGGGCACCGCCTAAATGAATTTCAACAAAAGGGGCACTGAATTCAGTGCCCAATTTTGTTGAAAATTATAATAGGAATAATTACAATTTAGTCCATGTACTTTAGGATATTTTCAAGATTAGTCATTAAGCTTCAACAATAAATACCCTTACCCATTTAGCATCAAAATTGTCCCAAATCATTTATTTCTCTCAATACTAGAGAGCTTTATTGTGAGTGTTTTGGAAACACCTGTAAATTTTCTCTCTTTAGTAAAAGATCTGCAGCAGTTCGGAGACGTAGGTAAAATTGGCTGAACTCCATTATCAATTTCGGGTATTATTTTTCCGTTTTTATTTCACATTCTCACTAATCTGATTATAGGAAAATTACTCGTTTATTTTCCAACAGTATTGTGATTCTTTACTAGAAAAAAGTGACGTTCCTTCATGGTAAATTAATTTCGGACCCTTCGTTTTTATAAGTTTAGTATTTAGCCTTCCACTTTTTACCGGGATTTTAATGCCCCTCTGATGATGCTAATCGGTTTCTGGTCATTTCCTTTCCTTTTTGTTTTAATTGTCTTCATAAATGAGCGTATTTGATTCTGTTGATTCAACTGTATTAGATATTTTAAAAAAGGAACAAGAAAAACGGTTTGATTTTTCTTTTGGGGGTGTTTTGAGGTTGAAATGAGGAACGCATGGCAGGTAATGGAAGAGCGAACTCTACTCCGAAAGGAAAATCAAAAGCCAAGTAAAATCTCTTTTATTTATGTGCCATTCCTTCTTTACGCGTCCTGAAAATGAAGAAACCTCCATGGGGTTCACTAATGCTGTAGAACCTGAAGAAGAAGAAATCTCTATGGGGTTTAAGCAAAACAATCTTAATATGGTAAAGTTTTTTTTATATAAACTCTCCACTCTCCCCCTCATTCTTCATGGTAAGGGCATTTTATTTTATATTTTGATGTGGTTAACTCCTCCCTTGTATTTCAAATGAATTCACTGCTGTTTTCTTTTGAAATGAAGTGGCAAATTGGCTGTTAGGATCTTCAAATCGAAGATACAGTTAATTATTATTTTTCATTAATTTTATTACATATCATCTACCTGAATAAATTCACTGCAAAGCCATACTTATAAACTGTGGTATTAGTTATATATTATAAAATAATAAACTCAAACACAATAAAGAGGAGCCGACCCCTTGAAAGCATGGCTAAATAAGCTTCCCATAATTCATGGGGGTTTAACAATACTCTGTTTTCCAAGATTTTACTAGGCCTGTTAACTCGTTTTCCGGTTGGGTTGGCTTGGCTTTGGTGAAGCTTAAAACAAGTGTGGAGTGCCGACTTTTCCAATCCAGACGGAGCTTACAATTTTGTCCTATAGATTCGCAATGCAATGCTGATAATAAGTGTGGACATTTTCCCTATTTCTGAAGCTCATTTCTCACATTTTGTTCTTCATGTTGATTTCTTCCTTTTGGGGCAAAGTCCAATTTTGCAGTTTATGTATATCATTTTAGTAAATTGGTCCGGTAATCTATCCTATCTTTTTTTATCATTTGGTCAAAGTACCATTCTGATGACTACCAGCCATGTTGGGTGTTCATATCTTTAATTAGATAGCAAAGGAAGAGAACTTTTCTATAAAAATAAGTTGTATTGAAATTCCTTTGAAATTCTGTTTTGGACACTAATCTTGTCACCTTTACTGATGTACAGCAACTTGACCAAGTCGGTGAATACTACATTACCAGCGATCCCATTGAGGATAATATTGCCAATGACCACCATCAAGGTTTTCTTTCATACCTGATTTTACAGTATTTGGTAGTTTTGAACATGTACATCAAGCTCATAATGTTTATCATAACACTATGCTGTACACTAATATGGCTTTCTTCTTTACAGCTACTGACAAAAACATCACCTTACCGATTTATTTCAGCCTAGAACTAGTACTCATGGCCATTTTGAAAGGTAACTTTAAAAGCTTGGTTCCATGCATTGCTGGTAAAGGTTTTAGTTAATAATTCATTAAAGCGTCTGTGGATGTCTAACAATTGTGTCAGATTTGAAGGTGACGAGGGAACACAAGTAAACTTCACTTTAGATGGGCATATTGAGATGCCATCTATTCCTATTCCTTCCCCAGCCCGGCAAGTTGAGTCTCAAAGAGGTTAGAAGTCCTATAATAGCTTTACATATTCAAGACTATCGCAACTCAAGTTTTGTAAGCGTTTAGTTTTTTATATTCTAAAGGAAATAATTTGAGAAATATGGAAAAGATAATGAAGCTTTCAGTTCAAGTTTTAAACATTTCAAGCAGAACTGAATAATCTTTCCAGGTGAACATTTCCACTTAATTTGGCACATGAAAGTTTTCTGAGCATTTATTGTTAAGTAGACAAGAATACTGGAACTCAAGTTTTGTATGCTTTTAGGCTTTATATTCTGAAAGAAATAATTTGAGAAATATGGAAAAGATAATGAAGCTTTCATAAGTTTTCTGAGCATTTGTTGTCATAGGTAACTGCTGTCAAACATGAATTGGGAGTTAAAATGAAGTCCTCATAATATAAGCCTAAGATTTGGCTTTTGTCTTATGAACCCATCAGAAAGTGGAAAAAGAAAATAAAAAGAAACTAAGAACGAGAATGAGCTTAATATTGATGCTAATTTACTGCAGCTGGAGGAAGCCAAGAGCAGTTTCGAGAGAACGAGTTAGGTCAACAATTTAAAAGAAACAAAGTAGCCAGAGTATGCATTAATGATTTTTTTTTCCTAACAGTTATTCCAAAAATCAGATTAAAATACAAATTTTGCTGACCTTAATCTCCTTGAGAAAGGAGGATCAACAGAGGCAGGAGACAATAAAACAAAAAACAAGAAAGCCTAAAGGAATTATCACGGATGAGGAGCGAACTGTTATTTCTAATTATGTTTACCATTCCTGGCTTGAGGAAACTTCAGATATTGCATCAAGAAATCGAGGGAAGAAAAGGGCATGTCTTGAATATTTACAATTTATCTCATTCATATTGAGCATGATAATGGTGTATGTTATGTTGGACACCCGATTTACTTGTTAGCCACTAAACTTACGCAGTAGGTGAATATTTGGAATACATTATTCTAAAGCAAACATCAGAAGATTTCATGGGGGAAACAAATTATATCCCAGGAAAACAATCATTTCAATCATTAGTGATCAAACATAAGGTTTATTTGATATAAATTTTGCAGCGGCCTGCAAGCATTCTGTCTGCTTTGAAGATAGCAAAGCTCGTGGAACTCCCATCTATGGTGCTAATGGATGATATGTTTGTGAAAGGAAACCAAGAAATCCCTTACCCAGAACCGCTTTTGGACATGTGAAAGAAAAGCAATCAACCTCACCATAAATCAGCTGGTTGAATTTCACTTATTCTTGCTTTTTTAAGTCCTTGAGGAAATAATGCAGGGAAGTTAATTCATCTTATACGTGAGCAGTGAGAACCTTACCACATCAACCAC